>NW_026562379.1:11510916-12710916 GCF_027474105.1 Poeciliopsis prolifica
TCCGACTTCCTCTCTTTTTTGGGTGGCCTTGTTGTTGCTAAAAGCAGGTTTGGGATACCGTGCCAGCATCTGAGCTGCTAAATAAGCTGCCAGCTCATCCTCGTCCACCGTGTCGTCGTAGTCATCTCTGAACGTGTTGGGAAGGCGCCGTTGCGTGGGAGCGGATTCCCTCAGACGCCCGGCAGGCTGAGTGTGAAGTTGTGACAGGGAGCTCTTGTGCTGCCTCTGCTTCGTGGCGGGAGCTGACTCCTCCTCGCCGCCCATGCCCAGTATTTTGAGGATCTCCTCTGTTCTCAGCTCTTCTGGGGACTTTCTCACATAAGATGATGGGCGTATGTTGTAGAATTTAGCTGCTGGAGTTGCTTTCTTGAAAGAAAACCTGCTCTCTGCTCGTTGTGGTTGATTACTTTTTCTCAGTTTGCCTTGATTCATTTGGTGTCTGGGTCTGAGCAAGTTCATCAGGTCTTCTGGTGGGATCTGGTATTTTTGGGAGATTGTGAGGAGCTGATAGATGACTCGTGGGTCGATATTGTCTTGATACTGATTCTGAGGCAGCCTCCTCTCTATCCTCCCGCCCTCTTCCTCGGCTAGTTCTCGTTTTTGCTCCTCTTCTGTTTTTTCAAGCACTTTCAGGAGGTAATAGTCCACCAAGTTGGCCACGTCGTCCACATCACTCGATCTTTTCACTGGAAAGCTTTCCTCGCCTTCATCTTCATCATCCTCTTCAGCTTCTTCGTCATTGTCATCAGTGTAATCAAGCCCTCGGTCAACCTCATGGTTACTGTCCATCTCCTCTTCTTCCTCCTCTTCATCTTCTCCGTCCAGTGGACCCCAGTCTGTGAGATCTCTGTCTCCATCATCATATGCTGCATTCCTCAAGTTGAACTCATCTTCATCTTCTTCTGCTTCATCTTCTCCCATGTCATCGCCTTCATCTCGTCGCTTTTGCAGGATCTTTGAACCTGTCAGCTTGTCCAGCTCATCAAACACGGACTGCAGTGTGGCCAAGTTCTGAGGCGTGTACTTCTCTTCTACATTCTCTTTGGTGCGTTTGAAAGGACTCTCGCGTCTGGGACCTTCCTCATCCTCTTCTTCGCCACCCTCACCTTCTTCCTCATCCTCAAACAACAAAGGCATCTTCTTGTGAGGTGTGACACCTTTTTGTTTCTGTGGCATTCTGGGATAACTCGTGCCCATTCTCTCTGGACCTGGGCGGAGCAGAGCTGGACTGACGGCTTTCTCTGTCTGCTGGAGAGTGCTTAGCACAGCCTGGAGCAACTCTTCACTCTTATCCTTCCTTCTCTCATCCTCCTGCTCTTCCTGCTCATCTTGGCTCTGTGTGGGAGCCAGCCTCAAGATGGCACGCAGCTTCTCAGCATCATCCATATGGCTGATATCTCGCTCTGTAGCGTGGGGAGCTCTTTGGTGGAGACTTTCAATGTACTCCAACGCTTTCAGCATATCTGTGTCAGGTGCCTGGAGCACATCTCCTTCCTGTGAGTCAGGTTCGCTCCCCCGGAGCCTGTGGTCTCGGATCGAGGCCCCGATGACACCAGTGAAAGTGAGGAAGAGGGAGATCAAGAGCGGGCTGGCTAAATAGATGAGAAACGGCCTGTATGGTGAGGTCTGAAGGAGTGATGGCATGGTGACGTCTGCAGGAGGAAGATAAACAAGCGCATGTCAGCACTGACCTTTATGCAATACAGCTAGAGCCAGGTTCACGAGGTACACTGCTCTGGCAGGAGTCTGTTGTCCTTTTTTAACTATTCCTGATTAAAAATGTTTATCCCTGACTGTATAACAAAAAACTGAAAAAGGTGTTCTCCTGAGATCAAATTATCATTATAATGAAATCAAGATATAAATTATTTCTTTTCTTTACCTTTTATTTTGGTTTTAAAATGAAAACCTTTTTAGTCAATGTTTGTTCCACAGTTGAATAAATCTAGAAAGTTACTCTGAAAACAATAGTTTTGTGAAGAATATGTTTCTGTATCCCTGTATTTACATCAGATCCCGCCTGCTGGTTTCATTTGAGTGTCATACTGGGATGCGGTCGCCTCGTTTCCAGTAGCAGCAGCGACGGTATTCAGCTCCCGTACAAATCCTATTAGACGTCAACTTGCTGCTCTCCGGGAGTCACGGTGCCGTTGTCAAGGGAACCCGGTAAAGACTGATGTTCCCATGAAACCTCGACTTCACCCTGGATCAACCTCCCAACATCCAGATGTTTCCAATTCTCCTATGTAGCTTCTTGACCAAGATAAAGTGTCCTGAACTTCACGTACATTATTTATTTTTATTTTTATTATTGTATTTATTACAGAAGACAATCTTTAGCAGTTTTTGTTGTATTTGTTTCCTAATTTTATTTTATTTTATTTTATTTTTTACACTGTCACACTAAACTTACCGAACAGTTCTTCTTTCTTTATTTTTTTTTAAATTAAACATATTTTTTGTTTGACCGTCAGCTTTCAGTAGACAGAGCGCAAACACAGCATATAAAATGATCCAAATGGGCCGCGCGAGAAGAGCAGCTTCCTGCGTGCGACAACAATAAAACCTCCTCGCCCGAGCATGTGTGGCGGAGCCTCAGGTTATTTATTTATCAGTTTTTCTTATCATGAAACAGAATGAATGAGCACTTATTTAACTCAAGATTAACATTCACATTTAGAGCATTTAGCGAGGACCGGAGTTGGTTATGCCGTCATTAAATAACAACCAGACCTACCTTGTGTACTTAGTTTGTGTCGAGGCTCGTGAGTGAGTTGAGCATCTCTCTTCCTCGCGCTTGGACTCTGGTTTCAGCACCGCGGACAGCTCCTCGTGCTATTAGAGGCGTCACCTGACTCGTGCGTCACTAGATACGTAACTCTCTCTCTCTCTCTCTCTCTCTCTCTCTCTCTCTCTCTCTCTCTCTCTCTCTCTCTGTCTCTCTGTTTATCGCTTTCTCTCTCTCTTATTTGTGTTTTTTATGCGTGCGCGCCCGCGAGTACATTTACACAAAAGGTACCCCCCCCACACACCCCCGTCGACGCACGCGCGCTGTTCGCTTGAGTCAGCCAAGCCTGGCTCGCTCTCTCTGGTGTGAGAAGAGTTTCGTTCATACAGCCGCTCCCTCTCCTGTCGGAACTCATAATGAAATGAATAATAACAGGACTATATTTAGAACTAACTGTCTCTTTGAAGGTGAGAGCTTCAACGCAGTTTTTAGGAGCGCTGAAGTTAAAAGACAGTTGAACTCCTGTTGCTATGTAGGAGAGAATATTAAAGAGTTAATTAAAACTTACAAGGTTTGTTTTTATGACGGAACAAACGGATTGTAGTTGCGGCATCACGGTGTGTGTGTGGCAGAAGCCTTGACGTTGTGCTGTCATTGACTGATGTTGTGTCTCTGCTCTGCTGCAGCGCAGAGGGACAGACACGGTTAAAGTCCGCCGATGACTCACATATGGACTCCGCCAAAGCCCCGAGACGGGCGGGGTGACAGAAGGACTGCAGAGATGCGTGTGCATAAGAGAGCATTTTGTGTGTAAGTCAGATAGAATATACTTTTACCGACAGCCACTGAGCTCTACTCTCTATTTTTGGCTGCCTGTCAAATCTTGTCAACTAAGCAGATGCGTGTATGTGTGTAAATTTGCAGTTTCATTCATAAATCTGGTTGCTGCATTTAATCACAGCTCCAGCTGTCCTCCATTGACCTTATCTGATAGTCTGATGCTTGCAACTTGTTCGCAGCATATGTAGAGGCCTTGCAAAAGTAGGAAATTCCAAAAAACTTTAAAATTTTTTTATCACAAACCTTAATGCACTTTATTGGTGCATAATTCTGAACTGAAATAGTTATACTAATTCTAAGCTCTTTATGTAAAAGTGCCGAGGAAATCGTTTTTATTGAAAGAAACTCTTAAAAATGTGCATTTCTAAAATAGCATAAGTCATAAAGGGGATATAATATCAGGATGTATTGCAGAGTGGCGGAGGACCAGAGTCGAGGAGGAGCTACTTGCCACCCCCTGATGAATGGTGCCCTGGGTGGTTGCCCATGTCACCCATATCAGAAGCTACCTATGGTGGTGGCAGCATGCTGTAGGAATCATTTTCTTCAGCAGAGACACTGAAGCTGCTCAGAGCTGATGGACAAGCAGAGACAATTAGTAGAAGAAAAACAGTTACAGAAATAAAAAGCCTTCAGACTGTGGTGAGTTTCACCTTCCAGCAGTATAATGATATCACACATAAATTCAGAGCCATGGTGCTGTACTTAAGATAAAAAAAATATATTTATGTTCACAGTGACTTTCCAGCCAAAGTAATAATGTTTGAGCAACTGTGAAAAGAAAAATGGGCAAAAAATTGTAGTCAGCAGACATAAAATCAAAACTTTTCAAAGTTTAAAGTCTCCTTCCAGTGATTCACAGATTATCTGTCCATTAAGAAACTAATTTAGCAAGAAAATAGTTTTAAAAGGTCAGCCACAATTTCTAGTTTTAGCTGCAAAATCAACATGAGAAAAAAAAGCTTTTACTTTGTGAGAGGAGAGGAAATGATGGCTGAGTCATAGAAGAAAGTCCTTTCAGACTCATTATGGGACTTTAAAGGCTTAGTCTTGTTACATTCAAACATTCATCTGGATTTTTAGAAACACGGCACAGAAACAGCAAAGCTTAGTTTTCCACCTTGGTTTCTAAGGGAGACAAAGCAGAACAAAAGACTTCTTCTTAGCAAAGAAGCAAAGAACTGTAGTTCTTTGCTTGGTTTCCCCTCTTACATTTACACATACTGTAAAGACGTGTACTGTACCATTTTTGTACTGATAAAGCCTGCGACGTCAGGCTAATTGCCTGAGGATGTGTTCCTGGCAGCAGTACTGGTAAACATAAAGCAATTACAGCTGCCTTCCACCCACATGTCCACTAAAAAAGACAGATGACTTTCAGGTTAAATTAACTTTCTAACAATTACCAACATCATTTTTCCCTCATTTTGTGGAGTAAATGTTTGGTGTCAATCCTTTCTCAAATGGTGAATTTGAAACTGTTCCCAGAATGGCAAATCCAAAGAAAGATGCAGGTTTGAACACATCTATGCCATTTGTGTATTGTTCTAGCAGGTTTAATTCATCCAGCTGGGATTTTATTTATGTAGATATCAATACAGCAGGACAGAATCTGAAAAGTGTGGTGTGTATTTATGGTAAGCCTAATTTACTCTTAGAATAAACATCGCCATAAGACCAAGAAACACAGTGGGGGCTCTGTCGTTGGAAAATTTAAAGCACAACTACATCTCACAGATCTCTGTTCGATCATTTGTCAGAAATCAAAAGACCATGGCATGACTGCAAATCTAAAGATAAATGTCCAGCTAAACAGAAAAGTTGGATGAGTACACTGTTAATTAGCGAAGCAGCTAACAGCGCCATGACAACTACGGAAAGCTACAAAATCCACAGCTCAAGTGAGAAAATATTTCAGCAGAAAAACATTCTCCATAAATATGGCATTAATGGAAATCATGAAATCAATAATCCCCATTTGTAGTTCCCCATAAGGCATGTAGGGGGCACTCCAAACATATAGAAGTGTGTGTCCTGGTCTGATGAGCCATCCCCATGATGGCAGCATCATGCTGTGTAGATCCTTATCTTTAGCATTTGAAAATAGATGAAGCAAAATCCAGAACATTTTATTAGAAGAATGTTTTCATCAAACAACCAGATCTCCAGAGGAATGGTTCAGATCAAAAGCATATTCGTGAGTTCGAATGTTCTTCTGATAAAAGTCAAATCCAAGTCTCTCCATCCAGACTGACTGAGGTTGAGGTACTATTGCAAAAAAACAATAAAAAAATGTCTACCATGTAAACTCTCAATAAAATACATCAGTAGAATGTGAGAACAAATCAGGACAACCTTTTTGCAAGACAGTGTGTGATACATTTGAGTGTCACTTCGTTTTTATTAAAACACATGAACATTTCTCTTTGGAAGTGTTTTTTTCCAAACATGAGCTGATCACTCCCACTGAACTGGCTTCTCTTCTTCCTACCTTCCGTCTCCATGTGTTTGTCCCCCGACGTCAAACCTGCGGAACTTCATCCATTTTAACTCGGCCTGCCGGCCAATGATCCTGAATCGTGGCTCAGGCTGTCAGGCTTTTGGCAGGCACCTTGCAGAGACAGAGTGATGCAGGGCGGCAGAGGGAGTGGTTGTGAATGGAGGTTTGACGTCAGCCTCTTCCCTCCACTCCACATCAGTATGGGTTTGTGTGTCTGGGAGTGATCGATGGTTGGTCGCCGCTTTACTCTTTCAGCTTGTAAAAACTTATGTTCTACAACTCGTCTGAGAATCCCTTAAAAATTATATAACAGAAAAATGTTTTTTTTTGTCATGTTTTTACCTTTCTCTGAAAAGATGAAAATGATCAAGTCATTACATTCTGAAAATAGCTTGTTTACTTCGTCACATCTGTCTGCTGAATAGAGAAAAGGACAACACAGAGTCCCATTTATGTCTAACATTGTTCCCATCCCCCCCCCAAAAAATAAAAAATTCAGATGGCTTGTTTCAATTTATTTCCTCCAGACATTGTTGTACATGAGTTCAAATCCTTAATTGTGCTGCGTTTTTGTCTATTTTTCGTCCCTGTTCAGATGAAAATAGGGAGCCCACTGTAGATCAAAAATAATTTGTATATGCACAGGAGCATGAGTCACTCTGACTCTCTGAGCAGAATGCAGCAGAACCAATTAAGGCACTTTAGCTTCTTATGGAAATCAAAATGAAATGGACCGGATTTGTGTCACGCATAAAGAATTGCAAGAGGACCTAGGGCTTAAAATCATCCTCTACAAACAGGATGTGAAAGTTTAACCAGGTTCTGTTCCTCTCCACACCTGCTTTTATTTTACTATTTACAGCTGCAGCAATATAACATAACACCAGGTTGTAAAAAAATATACATTTTGATTTGGTGGGCAAGGCAAAAAAGTAATTAATTGCATTTACCTTTTCATGCTGTAACACTTTGCTTATTTTTAGACTTAAATGTCAATTTCACACACACACTATCTTCAAGTGACAGTTTATGTCAATATCTTTTTATGTTACCTTTCATGGTGTTTTATTACATAAAGCATCATTTTTTAAATTTTTTTGGCACTAGAGTGACATTGTCACTTTCACTTCTCCTCACTTGTCAACTATCCACACGCGCCCATCAGCAGCTACTTCCTGTTAGCCAGAGAGCTGTGTTAACTCATCTATGAGCTTGCAAACTTGTAAGCAAAGCCCACAGTGCAAGAGAACAAAGGTGCTTTTTAGGGCCCCCAAAACACCAGGGGCCTCCCATAAATATTAAAATTTTAAGACCATTAAATGTTTACATTTGTTTATTGAGGATGTGGATACAAATAGATTTGATTTGAAGGACCTCACCAAGCAGCTGAAGCGAACAGTCAATAATCTTGATGTTTACATATAGTATCAAGATCAAGTTACCTATAGGTTAATATAGCTATAGATTAATATGAACAGGGCTTGCAGTGAAGAAGAACTCTGAAGTGTGCTGAAACACGTACCACTCTGGGATGCACAAAGATCACTTGTTGAGAGACTGAAAAGTTGTGAATTTTGAAGCTGCAGCGTGAAAATTATGTTTTCCACACTGTCAAAAGTAAGTCTTATCGTTGTATTCACCAGGACAGGAAGAGGAAGAAGAAAACGTGAGCCGCAGCTCATAGCAACCAATAAAAACTTTCTTATCTAAAAGTAAATATGCAAGTTTGTGAGAAAGTTATAGGATGGACTGGAAAGGTCATATTTTATCACGGAAGATTTGGAGCAACCCTCTAAAGGAAAGTTAGTTTATCCCCAGAGCCTGAAACAGAAAGATGAATTTCAAGGTTTATCCTGCTAGAACCTGCAGAACTGCTGTACACTCACTATTGGACCCGACGTACCTCCACTCACCTTACACCCTATGTAATGTCACAAAGAGAGCTGCTAACTCGGTAAGGCTGAGTTGGAGTTCATTGTATTTAACTCACAAAGTGAGTTTGTCTGCTCTGTGAACTGCATTGGATGTGCAAACAGTCCCAAGCTGCACACAGAATAAGAAAATGAGGCCAAGAGGAAGACCAAAAATTAGATTTATGGATGTGGATAATGAGGGCATGAAGTTAGTTGGTGTGAGGATTCAGAGGACATGACTAAATGAAGACAATTGGTTCATTGTAACAGCAAGAGAAAATATAAAAGAGAAGAAGAAGGACTACAATACTATGTTAGAAAATATATCATAAAAAGTTTAACTCTTGACTGTAGGATGAGGGAAGTGACCCTGAGCAATTGAAGAATACAAACTATTCACCTCAAACTTTATTGTTTTGCATTGATTTTTGCCACCTCCCTTCAAGTCACGAACCTGAATACAAACTAAATCAAAGTTGCAAATGTTTTAAAATTTAAAGAAATAATTTTATATTTCTGAATTCCTGCAGTGGATATCCATTTTTAAACAGTCAGTATTGTTGAAAAGTTGTTTGTGAAAAGGAATACACACCTCCGGTCATGAATTTTAATGCATACAGAACAGATCTCAGATCAATATTTGCTAAGTTAGAGCAAAAACTGTGTGAAAAAAGTTACTTCCCTGTTGAGGTGAATTACAGAAAAACCGAGCCACTGAAATACCTGAACTGGGGGTTGATTTTTTAGGTCTCCCAACTTCCCTCAAACAGCTCATGACTTCTTCCTCATAAACAGATAAATCAGCGTATAACCTGCACACATATACTTAAATTTAATCTTCTGACTTTGCCAACTCTACTTGTGTCATGATTCATCATTGCCATCTGCACAGAAACATTTTCAAAGTATCACCTGCTGCACTCTTATTTGTTTTGTGCCTCGTGCCTCCTTTTTAAATGTCTTTTACACATTTCTTGACGGAAATTAAATTAAAGATTTTGAGCTACAAGTGTAAAGATGACAGAAAATTCAAAGTTGTAAAAATGATCAAACACATTTTTAATTACACCTCTGAACCAATGTTCCACTCACATCACTAAACAGCACGGCTTTACCACAGTAATAGCACAGTGGTGCATGATCTTTGCTTCTTAATGTGTTCTACATCTTTTCCTCTCTTTGCTTTTCTTGCCTAAGGCAGCTAATACGATTCATAAAAAGAGGGAAGCTGGAAAAATGTGATGAAAGGAAGTTGTCTGAACGGATTATCAAAGGGAGGACAGTTTCTCCTTAGCTTTGCTTCATACTCTGCTAAACTTAACGCATAAGCAGCTTCCTAAATATAACAGTGCAGAGTTGCTAGATTCACTTATTTTGTTTCATAAGCAAATTGTTGCTTATGAAAGCAGCCCAGTTCTTTTGCATCCAGTTGTCTTGTTATGTCACTGCTTTCAAAAAAACTTTAAGTCAGAAATCAGCTTTCCTCTTGACATGTAAGGAAGTATTTTTATTTAACTCTCTCTGATGTGCAAAAATAAATTTGACCTCGTTTCTTCCTCTCAGACAGGATTTGTGTTGTTACACGTCTGAAAATGCTCTGGATGATTGTAAAACTCACCAGTAGTGAAGTTTCACTTTGCAACATTTTCAAAAAGGAAAGGCAGATGGAATAGAGTAGTTTTTCTCCAATGAGGTCCATTTCTTTTAAAGCTGGATTCCACCTTTTGCAACAAAATCAGCAACAGGATTTCATAACAGACTGTATAAAAATTAATGGGGTCCAAAGCTCCAAATGACTAGGAAATCGCTCAGTTACATTATTTTGTGCTCTCAAGCTTCATGTTATTCTTGCATCCTGAGCTGTTCAGCTAAATTTCCTATTCCATATACACACTATCTATATAAAAATACATTGCTCCCAGTGCCTTGGGAAGAGAAACAGGAAGTCATGCATTACTAAATAGAAACCTCTGGAAACTTTGATCTGTTTAAGAAATGCATATAATGCAAAATGCGACTGTTACATTTATTTTGAGTTTTAACATAAACATGCTCAAATTAATGATTGGATTTTTCTAGCAAGTCCAATGCAAAGCTCTGGTACTATAATAAATTTGGTTTATTTTAAGGCTTTTTTCACTTAATTTCCTGGGACGCTAATAATTTTGGCTGACACTGAGTACAATTGTGAAATGTATCTATTGCTCATCCAATGTTAAGGTTTTACTTGGAAGTAGAAATGTAAATGTCGAAGCTCATGCCTTATTGAGGTATCCTTGAACCACAGGAAGAGCTATAATGATTGAAAAACTTACAATTTCAACTTTCTGGTGAAACTATCAATGAAACAATGGATGCTGCAATGTGGCTTTACCAGGCCTGAGGGGTTGCTACGCTATAATTGGCAAGATAATTAGTGAGCTTTGATTGTGTGACCATTTGTTGGAAGGTAGCCCTCAACAACCTGCTGTTTTCCTGTAAAATCTAAGCTCTGCCCTCCCTCACTGTCCCTGTGTAGTAAAAAAAAATTCCAATTTAATAAGGTCAAACGTCATGTCCAGTTAGCACATCTGCTGCTGTTTGTCCTTCCATCTGGCAGGTGGGTTATATCAGATACAGGACTCTGATACCTTCACCTAATATTTACCTCTTGTCTCTACATTGCCCTCAATTAACATGGAGAAGATCACAGTTTCCTCACAGATACCATGGGGTGTCTGTAAGTTGCAGGTCTTTGCTTCTCTTGCTCGCCAATAAAATGTTAACAAAAAGCAGAAAAGAATCATTTTCAACCCAAAAACATCCTCCTAGGGATTATTTGTGTGGAGTTTCCTTATTCTTCCTGTGGTTGTATGGATTTTATCCTGGCTTTTCCCACACAGTCCAAAAAGATGTGTTTTAGTTTAGCTGGTGATTCTAAATTGTAGGTGTGATTATGAGAATGCACTTTTTTTTTTTACTTTGTCATGTACTGTTTGTGTGAGCCGAAACAATAATAACAGTTATGCAATTTATCTGGGTAGCACTTATAACTACTTAAAGACACTTTACAGGAGTACAAAAATATAAAATCAAGCAATGCAACATAAGAGAAAAACACACAAAATGAGCAGATTATACATTAAAAGTAATTTACAAGGTATACCCAACTCCTGTTTAGATTCATTTAATCTTCCAAAGATTTTATAAACCCTGAACATACAGCCAGAGCTACAGTGAAATGGTACCTCTGACCTCAAACCACTTCTGATTTAGCAGGAAGAAAACTGGTGTCCTTAAATGCTCTCCACCGACTTGATAAAAAACTGGAACACTGATGTGTCAAAATGTGAAAGTCTGAGGGGAATAATTACTTTTTTGAAGCTCTGTTCACAGTACAGTTAACAATAATAGCTGCTTTGCAAGGGTGTCAGTCACTTGCACCAAAGAGCCATTTTCACTCTAAGCAAACACTTTTACCCCTTATTTCACACCTTTTCTCTCCAGGCCTGAGGTATTATTGACAGAAGACCACTTTGTTTTGGTTTATCTGCTCCTGGTCCTCGTCCACGATGACAAATTGGTCCTTTAATTGCTGGTTGAGCTCCCCCCAGTTAGCCGAGCGGTTGCTTAGTGCCCAGCGAGAGACAGGAAGGAGCATTAGACTGCGGCTGTCTGCTGCATCCATCTGTAACATCCAGTGTGTTAGAAACACAGAGAGAGACAAAGAGGGGCGTCTGGTAGCAGAGTCAGGATGACTCATAGGTCAGATTTTCGTGAGCGAATGTGAAAAGCGCGTTCCTGTGAGCGGATGTGAAATTACATTTATGCCTGTGCACATTATGCAAAGTTGAGCTTCATTGTGAGGGAGTTTGTTTATGAGAGGAAAATGGAGAGCATTAAGGCTTGTTCCTCCAGCTGTGGGTTGAAAACCCTGATTAAAAAATACATTAGAGACGTTTCTCTTTGATGCAACATTAGCTTTTTAAACATGTCTCTCTAATCTGAGTCTCTTATCGGCACCCATTGCCACTTAGAGTGACTTGACAGACTTGAATGTTATGATTATGTAGCTGTGTGAATTAGACCACAAGAAAATTTACAACAGGGCCAGCTGAGTAAACAGTGCCTGCAGCTTCCTCTCAGTTATTCACCACTTCCTGCGGAGGTCACACACTGGATATGTGACCTTTTTGTGCCTCTTCCTCAAGCTTTTGCCTGTTTACTGTATGATTTTAACATCACAGAAACATGGGCCTATATTGTCTTGCGTGAATAATGCTCCTGCATAATGTTTCTTTCAACAACGTGTCAAACAGATTGATCCAAAATGGCCGACTTCCTGTTTGGTTTGGGCCATGGCTCCAAGAAACACTTTTGTACGTCTTGGGAAGTTACACCTGCACCAAATTTCATAATCCTCGATTAAAGCTGGCTTGAGCTGATTATTTTATGGCGCAGTAAATAACTTTTACAAAAATATGTCTTATGCATGTTTCTTAAAACTGTCACAATGTCCTGCAGCACAACACAAGACAGTCAGACGTCTGCAGAAAGGCAACGCTCAGATTTGTGGAGGGTCCAACTTACAGTTCTCCTGTCAGATTCTCCCACCTGACTTTAACAGTTCTTGGGTGTTTTGCTTTGATTAGTGCTCTTTGTAAGTTTACATTTGAGCAATACTTTGGCCATTTTCAGATAACACATTGAACAGAGCTGAGTGCAATTTTCAAAGTTTTTTATAATGCTTTATAACATGAAACTCTGCTTTAAAATTAAAATCTGTCCACTGTCCCTGGTCTTTATGAAGCTCTTTGTTCAATGATAACCTCTAACAAATCTTTGAAGCCTATATTACTTCCTTCCACTTCATAACTACACACTTCTTTGTGTTGGTCAGTCACATAAGATCCCAATACAATACATCATTATTTGTGATAGAGCAGTGGAAGATAGTAAGTGATATCTTTAATCATTTCTTTCCTTGCTGCCTTCATTCAAGCTTTTATTGAACTTAATTACTTGCATTAAAAGTGTCTAAAACAAGAAGCAAAGCTGATTAAAACAGTGACCAGAACTGAATATTACAATCCCCTTTACTTCAACCAAACCACAAACTTTAATGGCTGACTTTTGCCCACCAAAGAAGAAGCTTATCATGATGAATAGCCTTTTCAGGAAACACTGGAACCTTTACAAAAACTATTATGGCTCATCTAGCGGAAGGACAGCAGCTCCTCTCTGCAGAAGGAAAATGATAATTAGAGTGGTGGCCCTAACCCACCACTGAATGGATCAGCCTTCAATACCAAAACAAGGAAACGAAAGATGAAACACTGAATAGATCTGAGACCCTGAGTGAAAGATATGGGTGGTTTGTGTTTGTGGCTCGATCAGAGAGACGAGACCTGCCACTGAACACAAGCTTTCCCCTGGAGTAATAATTATTGTTATTGAATAATTATGACTTTGATAATAATTATTGATCATATCAAAAAATAGTAATGAACAATTAAAATAAACACAAAGTATATGAAGCTGTTTCGAGAAAAATATGTTTTGAATGGAGTAAGGTGAAGATGTTATAAACTGGTTTGTTTTCTCACACAAAAGCTGACAGGTGTGGAAAAAGTACCACAACTCATAGTGTGACTGTCAAACACAGAATCTCTTTATTGCTTTTATGCTTTATCCCACTGTTGTCCCTTCATGTGATGTGTGATATAAAAGCTGTCAAGCACTTGCCTTCTCTTTCATGTTAGTCAAAATAAGCTTTTTTTATAAATACCAGGGAGAATTTGACGCGGCCATGCAGCATGACAAAGAGGCTGAGAGATCCCTAGAGTTGTGTGAAATTGGTGTCCATACAAGATAGATGGCAAAATGGAGACATAAATACACAATACACCAAGGCGAATACTTAATTTGAGGAAATTACATTTAATTAATTCTGTCAGTTTGAATGGATTTTGCTTTGAAAACCTAACCCTAATCTGTCTGTGATGATGCTTTACTTCTTGGTTTGCTGTTTGTTCACTGACATTCTCTAATAAAAAACAGTTGAACTAAGACTAAACCTAAGATTAAAAGTGAACTCTGTTTACTAATTAGAAGGCAATTGGTTACACGGGATTTTGATTGAGGGTGTCACAGTAAAAGAGGTCGAAAACTAATGTATATGCCAGAAATGTTATTTGCAGAAACAATTCAATTCACAAATCCCTTTTTGCCCCCCCTTGTCAATCTCACGTCGATTTGTGCACGTCTGAAAAAGATAAGAACTGAATTCAATAAAGATTAAAACACAAAATGGACACTAACCTCTGTTGACAACGCAAAATGTTTCCTGGTCCTGTCAGGACTCTTAATGAATTGAAACTGGAGGCTAAAATCAATCTGTCCTCCATATCACTCAGCTGTCTCCTACTGAACAGAAAAGGTAGAGGAGGATCTCTGTTCAAACATTACATTTAGATTAAGACGTTTGTTTACAATAAAGAGAGAGAATTATCTCTTAATGTGCTTTAGAGGCACAGATGATCATGTTTGCAAGCTCTGTATTACTTTTGTTCTTTATATCAAAGCACACCATTTTGGAAGAGGTGTCAAACTAAATGAAATAATCAAATGATGTGAAAAATAAATCTGACTAATAGCATTTCTTTAGTGCCATATGAACAATTGTAAGAATGCCTGTTATGACTCTGCCCCCCTGCCGTGTTGATGCTCATCTCAGTGATTAAGTAGGTTAGCAGATGGCTAATAGAAACTTCAGCTGAGGGCATCTGGGCAACTAAGATGAGACTGAGGTGTGAAGTGGGAGGGCCACAGGATGACACAACAGTGTCTTCTTTAGAAGAGTTGAAAGAAAAGGCTTCAAAGACTCAATAGTTCAAAAAACATGAGAAGGAAAAACACTGGGGAGAAGTAATAAAAAAAAAAAACGATAAATTTAACCAGAATGGTTTGTCACGATAAGAATATAAGCTGCAGAATTACAGCATGAATCTTATACAATGAGCTCTCACTCATTCTACAGAAACATTGTCACAACAGCTATAAATAAATTATCACTAAAGATAAAAATTTGAGAAAATATGGTGGTAAAGTTCAATGATCCATAATACAGGCTATTAATTAATTCTTTATAACGATCCTTGCAGCTTATGTTCTGGTTGACATGTTGCTGAAGTGGAAAAGAGAAATAAAACACCTCTCATTCTTAGACATTTATTTTTACGAGTTAAATTACAACAACAAAACAGCATAATTTTTTCTGAAGTAATGTCACTGAATGCTTGGATTGTTTATTGATCTGAACCTTTTCCTTACGGATGAGTCAGAAATGTGAAGATGGATGATTTGCTGCGTCTCAGATTCTGATTCTCTGACTCATCCTGTGTCTGCCTTTAAGTTTAAAAACAGAGTTTCTTTTCCTCTCTTCCCCTACTTGTTCCCTGAACCTCAGATTGGGAGAAATTATGGTTGGCTAGAAAATTAGGTATACTACCCATGTTGTTATATACATCAGCCAGTAAAGTATTTCTTTTGAGCATTCAGCTCAAGATTGTACAAGCAATCTTAACAAGGGAAGGTTGTTGGCAGTGCATACATGAGCTTAATTGTCAGAGCTGAAGCCCTCCTTCTGTCTCTGATTGGTTGTTTCTAATGGTGTATTTCTGCAGATGCCAGGAAGATCACAGGGATTAGCCTGAGAAGCTTGATTTTTTTTCTCTCTCTAATTATCTGTCTCATTTTCTACTGTCATGACATGGAGACAGTTTTAACAAATATCTAACAGACTATACATATTTATAAAAAGTTACAACTGCAGTTTCATGTATGTTAAACTAAAAACAGTTCATGTGGAGGTTCAACAATAGAGTGTCATGTCCTCTGATTACCAGTACAACAGACACATGTTTCAAAGCAATGGCTTGTTCTTTAAGTTCTGACTTTAAAAGTAAATTTTTTATCCTGGGAAAAGTATGATTCCAATAAATCAATAAAAGTCAGAATGTGACTTTGATCTCATGCAAAATGTGTGCAAAAAGTGAATGTTTCTTCAGTCAGACTCCCACAAAAGGCATTGATAACTTTGTTTTGCACATCAATGTTTGTATAGCAGATGCTATGTGAAAAGACTCAGTTGTGATAATTGATCTTTAAAAAATTATTATACAGACGAGTCCACCCTTCATGGGATTCAAATGATATTTTGCTGCTTTTGTGGAATATGGTAATTACTCATGCCGCTTTCACCTGCACCTCTGAACCTTGTCCATATTTCTCCAATACAGAAATACAGACAGTCAAAGACTTCCTTTCTCTTCACGGGTTGAAAGCGAGTCTCCTGTGTCTCATATGGCACGCATAGTATTATTACTGGTGTGCTCAAATTGTGACTCAGACAGTTGACACGTCACCCCAGATAGCCGCAGGATCAGCCTGAAACTGCAGCACGAGAACCGCTTTCTTGTTTACAGCCGTTATGTTTACCAGCAGCATCGACCGTGTCCGGCTATCATAAACGTAATAATGGGGTTTGGTGTGTGGTTGCCATGGAGACACATCTATAGGGACACGCTATTTGAGAGCAATTAGCCTGTAGAGCTCTATTCACAGAACAGGTGTGTTGAAGCTGTCCTGCTTTTCTTCCGCCCGCTTTGTGTGTCTCGCCGCGGTGTGTGACGCCCGTCTTTGTTCCAGCAAGACCAACAAAGAGACATTTTCTAACTTCCCAGTCCACTCACCAGTGATGTTGACTGGTGGAGATCTGGGCACAACCTGGCAGGAGTCAGCAACACCTCCCACAGGCTAAACGAAGACTCACTCACGGTGTGAAGTGGCGAGCTTTTTCAGACCTGAACTCCCCACGCCTGGTCCGCCGTCTCGTGTGTCACCGTGTCCACACACTCGTAATATCTCCTGTTAGTCACGGTCCTCTGACAGGACCAGTTCGTTCAGTGGGTGAGATTATATTATTTCAGAAAGGTCCTCATTATTTGAAAAGGTGGTGGAAAAAAAAAAAGTACATGAATATTTTAAGTTCTGCCTAATTAAGAGACTTTGCTGCCCTCCACTATCCTGGGAGGTTGTTTCACTTTCTGGTTCATTCTTTAAGATGATGGGTGGAAATCACAAATCAATAAGACACATTACCAACAAAGATTTAAAGATATTTGGCTTTTAGGTAAAATTTTAGGGTGAACCTAAAATGCACTTCAAACTTCACAAGTGAACTTAATGTTATTTTTTCTGAACTTTTAAATTCACTTGTCCAACTGTTTAATGTTTCAGTACTTTTTCTCTGAGTTTTGACAGAGTTTGATCCATGGTTAATGTGCCAATGAATCAATAATAGATGGGTTTTTTTATTTTATTTTCTGGAACAGTTATTTTTTTATATATAATGCATAATTTTTGCACTGATTAAATGTACTCAAATGAAAGTATGCCACCTCAAGAAAAGAACAACTTGTTTCAGGTTTTTTGCACATGCTCACTAAGATTGCAGATTTACATGAAGCACTGTACCGAGCGCTCTTTGTTTTTTGTTTTTCTTACAAAACAAGTAAAAAGTAAACACAATTGAAAATGAAGTTAATAATCAGAAGAAGCATCATTACATCATAACTGACCTGTTTGCTGAAATGTGTTCCTTTGAAATCAAAAGCCGCAGCTTTGTATGGAAATCAGCATAAAACATATCCATTGCACTGTTTTTGAACTTGTGCTGTGAAGTTAGAGTTTTGTGCTGTGTAGCTGTGTTTCTAATGCTACCAGATTAGTTTTATTTATGTGACAAGATGCCATTTCTTTACCCAGAGATCTCATCAGAAAAATAGTTGAGGTGCCTTCCTCAAGTCATGCTGGGAATGACGCAGCTAAATCTGAACCTCTCCCGAGAAAAGCCTTTGGGAGGGTAAGGAGGATCATGTGCATTTTTATGTTTCCTGTGAACATTAGTGAAATTAATTAACTGAATGGCTTGAATTTTCAAGTTGGCAATGGCCACAGTTCTTCGTCTCTAAATGCAGACTCTGTGAATTCATCCTCGTTTCTGTCTTTTCCAACTTGTTTAAACGCTAAGGTTCATCTCTTTCTCTACTTTTAGCAGTAATTCTTCCAGACAATCTGCACAGATGCAAATTAGCTTTGGGCTTACGTTTCCATAGTAACACTTATAAGGTAAAGGCTTAACTCCAGAGTATTTGAGAAGAAGAAAAAGTAAAAAAAGAAAACTGTCCACAGTGAAAGAACCAACAATCGGGCCAATTTTCTGCTTCTATTGTTGGTGCTGACAGATTGTGTGAGCGTATTTACTGACTGACTGTTGACAAGATGTATCTGACACCCAACTGGTAATAACCGTGGAATAACAGAAAATGCTGGAGGAAAGCCTCGTGATAACAGCGCAGGGGTTGCAACAGAAATAATTCTTGGAGTCTGGCACTTTATACAAGCAACATATAATGAGAAGCTGCTGGAGATCAGATACTAATGGTCTCTGAGATGAAGCTGAAAAAGGTCAGAATCAATATCAAAACACAGAAGAAAGTTGTGTTTTTTGTATTAAGCTTCAGCAGAGTTTGATAGTATCTCTAACTCATTTTCTGCATGTTTGATTCTTGAGCCTCGGTTATTATAGAATAGAATATTAGATGTGCA
Organism: Poeciliopsis prolifica; assembly: GCF_027474105.1. Lineage (NCBI taxonomy): Eukaryota > Metazoa > Chordata > Actinopteri > Cyprinodontiformes > Poeciliidae > Poeciliopsis > Poeciliopsis prolifica. The sequence continues at coordinate 11,529,548 of NW_026562379.1, forward strand.
GTCACAAAACATCTAATAAACCTCTAGTTTCTGCTGTTAAAGTTTTACTTTGCATCACCACACAAAGTGCTTTTACATCAGTTCTTGTGTTTCTTTTCTGTTTATGCTCTTTCTCAAATCCCCAGTTGGTCGTTGTTGATGTACTTGTACTGAGCCAGGTTCTGCTTGAGATTTCTTCCTGTTAAAGAGGAATTTTCCTCTCCACTGTCATCACATCCTTGCACAGTAAGACAGATTGCTGTAAAGTCAATGCAAACGATTACATGCCCGTTCAGGAATAATCGGTTTCCTTGGACAGAAAACGTTTTGTTTAAACAATAAACCAAGCTTATTGCGATGTTTGATGATTAGGTTCAATTGGAATGTATGTGTGATTGAAATGAAATTACTTGTTTGTGACATTTGTATTCCTCTGACTTTCAGACATAAAAATGCTTTGAACTAAACCAATTCACTGAAGTTCTATGCTTAGAGCCACCAATAGTGATGGATGATGTTTCTCTCACTCAGAGTTTATTTTTGCTTAAAACAATAATCTGACAGGTAGCTGAAAAAGACCAATGTAGGAGTCTTAAACCTTCTTATATGTCTGTTGGATCAGACATATAAAACCTCATGTGACATAAAGATGCTAAATGAAACATAGGAGAGGGGAAGACATGGGTGTGAGGATGAATACAGGCAGATAGATGGTGGTTTTTGACGTGACTCATTTCCACATTCATTTGTGTGCGTGTGCGTGTGTGTGTGAGCCCTGGGGCTGCACACAGAACCCACCACCGACTCCCACAGGGGGACATTAATGACAAACATCCTGCTCCACAGTGAAAGAGATGCTCCATGCATCGCATTTGCTCCTCACTCCGCCCCCCGCTCCAACACATCTGCACTTACCCTGCTCCCATTTCACAGCAAAACAGAACAAGGCGGCGCGAAAGCATTTTTCATGCTCCTCGCAAACAACACAGCAGTGTATCCTCTTCAGCTTCCTCGTTGATAACAAATGAATGGTTCTCAGTGTGATTTGCTGCACTTCTTGCTTGTAAATTATTCAGGGTTGGGTGTTTTTGTTGTGTAGGAAATTAGATTTAAAATGCGTCAACAAGCCTGTATCTGTGTCAATTTGTCTGGGAGATTGGAAGAAAAAGTCTTCCTCTGATGCTCGTCTTGTTAGAGTCATTCCCATTTATTTAATCCCTGGGGTAGCAAAGCAACAGATGACCTATATAAGCCTTCATGTTGAAGAGGATGTTTTCCTTAAGGACTCGGGGCAATAAACATGTTAGATAGATAGACAGACAGAAACAGACAGAGAGACAGATAGATAGATAGATAGATAGATAGATAGATAGATAGATAGATAGATAGATAGATAGATAGATAGATAGATAGATAGATAGATAGATAGATAGATAGATAGATAGATAGATAGATAGATAGATAGATAGATAGATAGATAGATAGATAGATAGATAGATAGATAGATAGATAGATAGATAGTAGATAGATAGATAGATAGATAGATAGATAGATAGATAGATAGATAGATAGATAGATAGATAGATAGATAGATAGATAGATAGATAGATAGATAGATAGATAGATAGATAGATAGATAGATAGATAGATAGATAGATAGATAGATAGATAGATAGATAGATAGATAGATAGATAGATAGATAGATAGATAGATAGATAGATAGATAGATAGATAGATAGATAGATAGATAGATAGATAGATAGATAGATAGAATAGCATTTATTTTCTTTACCAGGGTTTCTTCCAGTGTATTATAAGCCTTGCCAGACTCAGCCATGATTGGTCAGACCAAAGAATATTTCTCAGTTGGTCGACACTGCATACCATGCATTCAGCAGCTCAGCCATCCTACTAAGCTCTTTAAAGACGGTTGTTCAAAACTAATCTAGAGCTGTGAACTTGGCAGAAACTCAGTGCTCTGTACGCCTCAGCATCCAGGGACATCCCTCTGTGTTTGGCTTAATACTTTGCAGATGAGTTCTCCTTTTCAAACCACTGACAGCTGACTGTGGAATATTTAGTTGAGAGGATATTTCACTGCAGTAACTATTCTTTATAGCTTATTTATAGAAGCAGTCTGCATGCCTTGCTGTTGGTTGGAAGTCATTTGAACACCAGAACTGAACTCAATGTCTACATTGTCATTTAACATTTAAACGCAGGACATGAAGAGAATAAGATTGTATTATCCCAGGTCACTCAGGGCAACAGTTTTTCAACTCCTACTGGTTTTTCTTCTTGGAGTCTGAACACGGTGTAGAATGTTATGGCAGATTCTGGAAATCTCTACCTGAAAAGTCAGAGTTTAGAGCTGAGAATAGCAGAAATGAGTTCACTCCTTGATCCTAGTACTCATTCTTATCTAATTCCAAAAAAACAGGCTTGGAGGCAGCTAACTATTTAATGTTCTCAGCATTTTATGCAGTCAAACACTAGAGCTGTTTCTTCATAAATAAATGTCTTTCTCTGCAGTGCTAAAGGTGTAATTATTATTGATTTATCAATATACAAAATGTCAGAAGTGCAAATAAACAACTTACTGTATTTCTGCAACCTTGGCAACAGTTTAAGTGCTGCAAAATCAAGTGTCTTTAGCTCGAGGAAGCGATCCTGCTGAACTGGGAGATTCAGATTTCTGAGGTAACTAGGGATCTCACTTCCCAAATCCCAGTTGGATGTTCAGAGGCAGACTGTTCAGAAAGTAAAGGAAATGGCCATCACGAGTTTTCTATTCTGAGAGACAAGGTAGCGAAATGGGAAGTTTTCAAGTTTTGTCACATTACATCCACTGACTTCAGTGTAATTTTTCAGCATTTTCAACTGTTTTTACAAATGCAAATGTGCAAAGTGTGACATGCTTTTGCATTCAGCTCCCTGACTCAATGTGTCGTAGAATCACATTTCACTGTGATCACAGCTGCATGCGCCAAAGGCCTCTACCAGCCTTGAGCATCTAACAGAGAGCAACTTTTTTTCAAATTAAATTCAGTCAGATTATATGTGTCTGAAGGTCAATTTTCAATTCTTTGCAGATTAAAGTCTAGACTTTGACTAGACCATTTTAACACACGAGTATAATAGGATTTAAACCATTCCATTGTTGGTCTAGTTGCGGGGAGTGAAGGTCAAGCCATTTTAGACATTCTTAACTCTGATTGGAAAAGTATGTATCGAGTTCAATGAATTACCTCAGATGGTAAGTAAACACCAGCTTCAATGCCAAATTTCCTCCTTTCTTCTGACACTTCTGTTTAGTCCTTTTCCTGTTTAGTCCAGCTCTCTCGCGTCTCAAAGAAACCAAGCTCTAGCAAATTTGGACAAGCGAGGAGTGCTGAAGTAAAGCCCATGAACATTGTTCACGTCAAAGCCCCAGAAGCTCATTAACTAAAGCCAAACAGATTTTTATGGTGTAAAGCGAATGAAACAAATGAAGATACGAGTTGTACACCCTCGTGAATCCCCAGGCAGGCTGTAGCAGACACCGCTGGGATTGTGGGGGCTACTACGCTGTCAATAAATGTACGTCACAAAGTCTGTGCATGTGTTCCCAGAAGCCATTAATGTCATCGATGATGGTGTGGCGAGCTGTCGTCTCACTGGTTTGTGGGATTGAGAGCCTGCGGCACTGCTTTTGTATACATGTGTGCGTGTTAGAGAACGACAGAGAGAGCGAGAAAGAAAAAAAGAGTGTGAGGCAGGGCTCAGTCTCGCAGATGGGGAAAAAAATGTAAAGATTGGACATCAATAAAAATAATCCTAAAGCTGCCTGTTGGCAAACTGTCGCTTTTCAGACGGGATGGAAGCTGATTAAAAGCGAAAAGGAAAACATGTTGGTGAATCGCTGCTGTGGTCTGCTGGGTTTGCATCAAATCAACATGTTCTAATAGAGACTGATGGGTTTCTAAATGCTGTCCACGATCCCTTAAGGTTTGTTTATTTTTATAAACTAAAAGGCATCAGCAAGTACAAGATAAAGTACTTGAGTCGACCTTATTTGTGAATAGGCTCATCCAAGAAATAGAACATTCCTGGGTTATTTTAATGATTTACCAGATTTCCAATTTTGTCTCCCATTCATTTGCCTCTTTCTGAGCAACTACAAAATGCCCATCAACACTGCCCTCTACTGGTGAAGCAACAAAGTTAAATTCAAATAAAAGAACAAAGAGAAACTGCTTCCATTTCACACACATTTATTGTTTACATGAACACTCCAAAAGTCTCCATTTTAAATTAAAACTGTAGAAGTGACAAATACAAACATTTATATATCCTACAGTGCGTTGCGTTCATCAAGTAAACCTAATCTAGTGCTTGTTTGTGAACAGTTATTTGTCCACCATGAAGCTACAATTAACAGACGCTTTCCATTTCGGACAGAACTTTCAAGTGGGTTCCAGGTATGTTTCAGTACTTGAGACCTGTGTCGGCCGGAACAGGTCAAGTTCTGCTCAAGAACAAAACACAAAACCAGTCTTCCATGCAAGCCTCCTGCAGGATGAGTCATCAGCCCAAACCAGTGAGGTGGCAGCAGCAGGGAGGGGTGAGGAGGTTTAACAGCAAGGAGGGAGGCACCGCAAAAAGAGCCCATCATTCACACACTAAAATATTAACTAGTCAAAAAGAACCGCCTTTAATATCTAACAAAAATCTGGTATATTGTCCATTGCAAGTTATTCTGATTTTTGACTGAGTTGGAAACTTGCAGCTGATACGGCCTGTGTGTGTTAAGGTGTGGCGTTGTGCTGAACTTGTCATAAGGCTGAAAGCCGCAATTGACGTTTGGTACATGCAAAATAAAATAAAATTTAAAAAATGTGGATCTGTGATCTAGAGACCCTCGTCGTTTCTCTCCCATGCATATGATAATGATTTGACTTTCACTAACAAAATTAGGGCTTCACAGCTGCCCACTGTCCCCTTCAGGGTCCCAATAATAACGCGTTTGAGGCCATTTTGATATTCCCTCAAGTTGTCCTTTTCGCCATCTTTTGTCCTGCAGTCGAATTTGAGTTTTCGGGTCGGAAGTTCAGCCTGAATCGTCTCCGCTGTGCTCCGCTTGCGCTGCCTTCGGGCTCGCCTGCGGCTCCTCCGCCGCGCCGCTGTCGGCCTCCTCCTCCTCTATGGTCAGGCGCGTATCTGCGGAGGAGCCCAGGGAGCTGACGCTGCTCTGCTCCGCGCACAGCGCGCAAGCCAGCGGAGACGGCAGAAAGCCCTCGTGGCGCAGGGCCCCGGAGTGGTTGCCGCAGAACGGCAGGGAAACCTGCGTGGCCCGCAGCCCCGAGACGGTGGCCGGGAAGGGGGCGCTGTGCTTCTTGGGCAGAGCCCCCCACTCCCTCCGCTCCTCCTCGTGCACCAGGCGCGTGAAGATGTTGATCCTCCTCTTTTCCTTCCTCTTGGAGCGAAAGTAGCCCAGCATGATGCCGCAGAGGAACACTCCATAGAAAGACATGACTATCAGGATGTAGAGGTATGCGTTCCCGTTGCCTTCTCTGGCGGCCTCTGCATCCGAGAAGAGGCGCTCTGATGCTGCCGTGGAGTTTTCCAGGCGATCCATTTCTTTGAGGAGTTCGCGGTGAAAGCCTACAAATGACAGAAGAAGATGCACAGAATGGACGAAAGTAAATCAATAGTGTTTATTAATCGATAAGCATACTTTTTTTTTTACCATCATTTCCGCGCGTTTTACGCACGGACACTGACTTCCAATTAGATGTTTTGTATGCATTTTATCGAAATAGCCTATATACACGCAGACTTTATATAATTGTTTTGTTTGGGTTGATTGTGCAACTCAAATTTAAATGTATGTTTTATCAAATCCAAATAAACCAAACAAAATGAAATAAAAATAAAAATGATCGTTGCACCTTTTGATGTGTAAATTCAATAAATTCAGCCTGATTAAATATGAATGTTTATCCTATTTAATTTGACTTAAAGTGTTTCCACTTTTTGTTTTCTAGAGATTGATTTTCAGCTACTTATAAAAGTTTTAAAAAGTTTATCCAAACTGTAGGGAAAAAAACTAAAAAAAGTTTAAATAAATAAATAAAAAAAGAACTCACCGAGCTGCGGATCCGTGTCTGCTGTGAGACTCTGCTGTCTCCGCTGAGGTTTGGGCAGAACTCTGACACAGATGAAGTTATTTATGCAAAGTCCTTTTAGCGTCATCAGGAATCACATGGCCTGGTCCGATTGTAAGATGAACCCTGAGCAGACCCACTTAGGAATCATAGGGTTACAAAAAAAAAAAAAAAAAAAATCAAAGCACAACTTTAAGAGGATTCACAACACTTGGGGATTCTTCTAAAACTGTGAGCTCATTCATACATCAGATTCTTACTGAAGAAATCTCCAGGGTCTAGAGGAAAGTAGTCCAGAGGGGATGTAATGGAAAAATATTTTTACAGAGTAATGGAAGTCCTAAAAAGTGTTCACACCCCCTGAAGCTTGTTACATTCTGTTACAAGGAAAAAGTTCAACATTCATTATTTTGATAGCCCAACGTACTGTGAAAGTAATGCATAATTTTAAGCCAGAAAAATGCATAAAAATATTTTTTGCAATTAAAAACGGGAAAAGTGATCTAATAATCATTACTTTCTAGGTACTCATTTTGCTGAGATTACAATTTTTAAATGTGCCTCCAGCTTGACTCATCTGGAGACTGAACCTCTCAGTTTCCAAAGAAGTAATTATGCAACTCAATGACAGAACCTAAACGATCAAGAGCTTTGACATCTTGTTTAAGTAAATCACTGACAAAAGTAAAATTTCCATTGAACTGTGACTCAGCTGTAACTAACGAAGCAATTACCATTACCAAATGCCAGTTGGATCTTATTTTACACTTTTATGAGTTGAACTGTTTCTAATACAAGTTTATCAAGAAAATAATGTCCAGTGCACGCAAAATGTCTTCAGCTGTATTTCGACAATGATTATGTCTACTTAGATTTGAGATCTGAGATTTTTGAAGATTTCTTACATATTTTTTTTCATGCTTACTGAACAAAAACATAATTTACAAATATCTGACAATCATTAGAGTAACATAATAATCTAATTTCAGTCTTCATGATTTATTAACCTGTAGATCAAATCTTAGCAAAAATTCTGTATGACCAGATCTCTTACTTATATTTCCATCAAAGAACAATGTATCAAACGTTTTTTGTAAAAAATATATTTCAGCTCATTGTGTTTGACAATTAGAATGACATGCTTGTGTTTTCTCCAAATGTGATGAGGTGCAGCGGTCCAAAACTCTTGTATTAGTTTCACATGTGTTGAGCTCCATAGAAAACATTTTTAAAATTGATTTTATACAATCATTCACAAAAATGACATTCAATCAAATTTAGATTCAACACAAACTTTATTTAATTCATTTGATTTCTTTTTTCCAACAGCAAAATGGCAAATAAATAATAGGATGTGCTCATGTTATCAGGCAGACCTCATACAAAGAGGGAGTGGAGGAGCTACAGCAGCCATTTGCTTTCTTTATCTATGTATCCACAAATCTGCATGTGTGATCAAGTATGATTCAAGAATCAGTTCAAAACAGCAAAGGCATGTTTAGAATAACCAAAAGGCAACATGTGACAATCTGTGAGGAACACTGAAGTTGGGTCTGTGCGATCCTCTCTATGTTGACAAATTTGGAAAACGGCTTCAGTCTGAAGGCAAGCATGGCACACTGTGTGCTCCTCTGACTCAGGGTTTACACTGCTGCCTTGTTTGACTGCTCTACCACAGTACTGTTGACATGCACATCACATCTCCAGATGCAGAATTGCCTGGTTTTCTGTACACATATCTCATGATCACAGCAAGGCTATAAACCTTGAAGTGGTTTTTATAGGTAACACCGTCACTATTTTAAACCTGTATTATGAACCCTATTATCTGCTGCTCACAGTCTACATTTTCCATATGTGCTACAGGTTGAAAAACTCACAACTTCTCTTAGCCCCTCATTGCAGCTACCCGTCTTGCCTAATTTTTGGTTTACTTCAAAAACACAAAATCTAACCAAATATTTTTGGTCGAGTTTCTAGAGCAAATAATTTAGTACACTTGGAATAAAAAAGTCAATATTGACGACCTTACTTCTTAAAAACCATTCGAAAATTTACTAGTTTTGTCTCATTTCAAGTGTACTCAGATGTTGGCACTACAAACCAGACTAAAAATACTTGGGGGAATTTAGGAATGTTTCTGTGTTTAATGCAGGAGGAGTCATTAAAAATGCTTGCTGTTATTCTTTTCGTTCCAGTCAGAGCAGCAGTGGGACGCTAAAGAGCGTTATGATAACCTAGTTGGAGTGCTGCCAGCCTGATGTAGATATGGTGATATTGGTGTAGCCATTCATGCTCAAATTCTCAGTTGACCATCACGGTGGTGCTGCTGCTACCACACTCCTTCACTCTGGACCCTGATATGTTGCCATGGCATCACAGAAACAACACAATCACATCACAGAAGCCTTGTGCTATTTAAAACAGTTTTTTGCTCCATCTTAATGAGACGCGCATTGCTCCTGCTCTCTTCAAGTCCAGAAAAACAATCTGACTTCTGGTTTATAATATTTATAATATCTCTATTTTGTATTAGTCTGATGTAAGGTGTGACCTTACGTGACAATGAATCCAAATTTCTCTCACCCACATAAGACATAATTCTGTTGGAATGCTTGAGACACGATAAACCATGGAAGGAAAAAGCTCTACTTTTACTAGTGTGTTTACACTCCAACCACTTCTCCACGCATACTGGGAAAGCTTGAATCTTTCATAGTCCTGTTTGAAATCAGCTGCCTTACTTGGGCAGAAATAACATTTTCCTGTTGCGATCAATTTTTCAAATACAGCGACAACTAAACATTAATTTACTCTGTTATGCAAGCATTTTCTTTACACTCCTGAAAGTTGCTTTCAATAACTGTAAGAAAACTCAGGAGATTAAACAAATGTGTCTTGTGTTTCTTTAAATTATGTAAGTTCTCTAATAAAACTTGTCAGGTCAGACACGGTCATTATACAAGAAGAATGCTTCTGAGTTTTTACCAACCTACTCACATTTGCCCGAAAAAGACCTTGCGCTTTCTGTGTCAGAACGTTCTGTTGTCCCACGATCAGGCGGAGCCACAGTCGGACTGTGGGTGGGAGACAAAATAAACCAAGACAAGAAATCCAAACAACGTGGAGACAAAAGGAAAATGAACAAAAACGTTAACTGCCTCCTGACCTGCAGGATACACAAAGTCAACGTTGGAGGAAGCTTAATTATTAAGTTAAAATGAATATAATTAAAATAAAGCAATTTTATGAAGCAGCAGACATGAATATATTTATATCAGAGTTCAACACCTGCTCTGTTTCATACCTCTCATATGCAAGAATAAAAATTTCACTGAAAAAGATTTTTTTTTTTTGGAATTAAAAAAAAATCAGTTGCCAAGATCAGAATCTGCAGATTTCCTCATCAGCACTTGACTCGTAACACAATCATAAAGCTATTTCTATGGTTCAATTAAGTCATTGAGAGCTCAGAAACATTATGATTCTGTGACTGCAGGTGAAGGAGTGAGAAGTAGCAGAGAGAGCTACTGAGTCAACTGGTGATCTGCTGCTCCCGGTTGTTATTTTCCACCATACATTCTCTCAATATCGTCTTTGTAATGAGTCTTCAGCTCCTTGCGTTTGAGCTTGAACGCGTCGGTCACCAACCCCGTCTCAGGCGTCCAGGGGTCTGGGCTCAGGCAGATCTTGCGAGGAATCTCAAAGCGCTCCAGTTGGGCTACATTGAAAGGAAGATCATGTTAGCTCGCAACCTGGTTAGGTCCAGCCCTTATCGGAGGAAGTCTTCAGGTTGCTCTCACCTGTCAGTGCAGCCTCAGTGATGACCTTAAGAACCAGCTCCTCCATGGCCTTACTGTTGCACAGCTCCTCCCATGACCCACGGATACTGTACTGGCCAGCCAGAGCCAGCAGCTGCTTCTGATTGGGCACCACAAAGCCAATCACGTATGTTTCATCACTGCAAAGCAGAAGGGTCACATGAAACAGAGTTGAAGGGAGATGGAAAAAACCCCCACAACAAACGAAAAAGGCCTTCAGCAACAGTATAGTGGGCCAAATAAAGTGATGGAACCACAAAGATATGCATGCATGTGCATTATTCCAGTGAATATGTAACCTTATAAGGAGCTGGGAGCCACACATGCCTGAATTGAATGTGAACAAATTGTTGAAACTTCAAAATCTAAAGGCAACATTGTTACAGAGCTTAATACACACTGAAGCAACAGAAATATGCTCAGAATCAGAGAAGCTAATCATCATGTTCCTGTTGTGCTTTGCAAAACTATTCAGACCCTCTAACTTTTTCATGTTTTGTCACCCAAAACTAAAAACTTCAATGCAGTTCATGGTTACTCTGCTACTCTAGGGTAAAATCTGTGTTTGATTTTATTTTAGTAGAAATTCAGTTGTTCACTGAAAGCCTCGTCACTGTTAAACAGACAGCATTATGAAGGCAAAGGATCACAACATTTAACGGCCTAGTTAAGGTCCACTTTTAACTCTCTGTCTCAAAACATAAAAAGTTGCTCTCAGATGGTCCCCACCCAATCTGACTGACTCTATACCACCTGCAATGACAATCACCAAAAAATGCAGATGCACTTTCACTGTATATTAATTAAAATATCAAAACTGGCATGTGATATCTTATGACCTGTGATATTTTGATCAATTTATTATTTTATTACAATAATGTTTTTATTAACACTATAATGTTTCATCAACACAAACCTGTTGGCATAAACACAAATGTTGTCAACCAGAGGGCAGTTCTTCAGCGCGGCCTCCACCTTTCCCAGGGAGACGTACTCTCCTGCCTGCAGCTTCACCAGGTCCTTCTTACGATCTGGAGCGCAGCACAGGGAGCAGCTTGTAAGATGTGCACAAAGAAACTGAGAGGTATGGGTCAAATTAACAAATAATTTGAACATTCTTGGCAGAATAATGAAATCTGATTGGTTAAAAGCTTTACCACCGCTCCTCTAACTGTGGTGGTAAAGCTATAAAGTATGTGTTCAGTTCTTTTATAAGGAGAGTCTAATCAATTCCTCGTCTTCGCCGTACTCCCCAACTGTCAGGCATGACTTCTCACCAATAATCTTGAGACATCCATCTTCATGAATCTCTCCAATGTCCCCAGTGTAGAACCACCGCTGGCCGTTTTCATCGACAAAAAAGTCCTCCTGTTTTTTTGCCTCGCAGTTGTAATATCCCATGGTGATATTAGGTCCACCAACAAGAATCTCTCCCCTGGGATGAGGCTTGTCAGTACTCCGGTAACCGCCTAAGGACAAGGTGAAAAGTCAGCAGATTTGACATCAGGACTGTTTGAGGCAAAACATTTCCTATGACAGTGATGAAGATCATGCTAGCTTTAAATTTTCATTTTGTTTGGCGTGCAAAGAGAGCAGTAAACTCCAGTTGATGCACATCGAGATTTAGCAGAGCACCATAAAAATAAGTTATGAACCCTGACATAAAATGATGAAAGTGGGAAGAGAAGTGCGCTGTGGCTTCCTTATAAGGTTTTGGAAAGACTGCAGGGAGCTTTCCTACAAGACTAACAGCCAAACCAACCTTGTAAATTTGGAAAGGAGTGCTGGAGAGACTGATAGTATAATACAATCTGCGTAAAAGACAGGATGGACGATAAAGAATCATAAGGACAGTCTTGTCAGTCCCTCTTACCTTCCACCCAGTCTTTGAGCTTGATCTCACAGCAAACCAGCGGCCCTCCCACTCTACCAGTGCTGTAATCCCAGTCTGGAATAGACAACAGGCAAACAAACATAATCAGAAAGCCAACAAGCATCAAAGTCCTGCATTTATTGCCATGGCAACAAGACCTCACTTGCCATGGAAACCTCCTCCCAAAGGAGCTGTTACAGTGTAGTGCTTTCCTGACTCAGATGACCACAGATAATTGGAGTGGCAGTGGGCTGCTTTGTTGATTTAGTCTTCCTGGGAAAGCCTGATGAAATGTATGTGCTGAAAACCAAAACACTGCTGTTTCTTTGAGAACAGATCTGATGTATAACTGGTTATGGAAATTAAAGAGAGTTATTTTGTGTTTATATGAACCTTTGAGATATGTCTGGATTTTCACAAACAGGATGGACATTTTAGCACTAAAAACCTAAGAAAACATCAACCCTTTCACTGCAGCTCCAGATCGTACTAGGTCCAGTGTTTTGTTTTCTCTTGTCAGTATAGAGTATCTGTTGAAAAGAATTTAGCTTTTATGAAATAGTGACAGAAAAAAATACATCTGCAGAATGTTGCATCTGTAGTTCACCGCTAACTGCATAGAAGAAACTGTAATGAACAGCAATAAAATGTTTTAAATCAGAGCATTTTCTTCTGCTAGAGTGATCTAGTTAAAGTCCAATGGAGAATATGTTGCAGAACTGTTGATCATTTGGTGTAACTTTATGAGTAAATGGTTGCAAGTCCTTATGTTGGACTTATTCCACCTGGTTAAGATCCCGTCAGTGTCCTCTGATTATAGACATCAAGCCATCACTGACCCTGAGTGATCAGTTGTAGCTGATCTAAAGTAATAAGAACCCATTTTCCAAAGGTCAATATAAGAAAAATATATGTAATATGAGAATATAACCTTTGCCAGTCATCTACCAGAATAAACCATGAACACTAAGATGAGAACTTATTAAGCTAATTACAAGGCACTGTGTGGAATGCAAGCAGTCGGAGCAGAATATGAAGAGAAACTTAATGTTTTTATACGTTTTATACATTTGTGCCTTGTTACATAACTTCAAAAGAATAATTTAGCTTGAGAGTGGAAGTTATCTTCCGAGGTAAGGGAAGAACAAACCCTCATATCCCCTCTGTGTTGTTCTATTTCATAACAAATGCTTAACAGATCTAAAGTAATATGAGGTAAATGTGTGAATAAACAGTTTGGACACCAAAAGTCACTTCAGCTTACATTCGCATATCGTCCCTGCACCACAGGTCTCTGTCAGGCCATATCCCTGACCCACTGGGCAACATAAACACACATTCATGAAACGCTGTGTGGCGGCAGAAAGTGGAGCTCCGCCTGATAACAAGACTCGTGTTCGACCCCCGAGCAGAGAACGAACTTTCCTGAACACAAGCCTGTTGAAAACAGAAAGTAAAAAGCTCATTGATCTCTGCTGACATTAAACTTACATTTCCAACAACTTTCAGCGGGACTAGAAATCAACACCTCTGCTACTCACCTGTCACACAGTGGTGTGCTGTGTCCTTTTGAAAGCTGTTCCAGTTTGTAGTTATATGCTAAAATGAAGAGAGTTCGCTGGAAACTGTTCATCTCCTCCACCTTAGTCATCACATTCTTGTAGATGCGATCCATAATTTCCTGTATTTACGAGACAGCAAGGAGGGGAAAGAAATAAAAGAGACAATATAAAGCAGCACAACGAGAAATTGCAACAAGACCCAAAAGTCCAGTTTTATATTGAGTCCAGGTTTTCATCCTGTTTATGCACAGATAGCAGCCAACAGAACATTTTGTTCCCTCCTTACATTAATTATGCAGGAGAAACTTTGTAGGCTAGTTATTGTAATGCTTCAGATATGGTCATGATATATATTATGCTACATTGCTACAAGTTAAAATGAAAAAAATTAAGCTGTAGACAGTTTGTGTCGTTATAGCAGCAGTATTTCTTTTTAAACAGGAAAGCCAATGAATGCTTGCTTTTTTTTCTTCCACATACAATGCTTTAAGATACTTATTCTGTCTCTGGGCTTTTTTGCAAAAATAACTGGGTCCCTCAGTGGATGAGAAATAGTATCCACTGATCACGAGAAAAAGAGAACAAACAAAGTTTCAAGAGAGAATTGTAAAATTAAAATCATGAGAACTTAAGTGTTTTTCTAGCACTGACTAACCTCAACCTAAGTCATAAAGTTTTACAACCTGACCAAATTGTTAACGAAGTAATATTTAAGAAATGATGAAAGGATAAATTGCACTCTTTAGGAAAAGGTTTGAGGTCTTAGAAGCAATTGTTCAATTTGACGAGTCAACAGTATTTGCATATTAAATGTGTGTGTAGCTGCCATGTCTGGAGCAGAAACCACATGGGAAAATCGGTGGCATCATAAATGGATGAATGTATGTGTCAGGCAGCTGCCACAGATTAATGAGATGTCATCATTAGGACTTGGCAGATTTTTATGTGCGTCTCAGAGTGGGATGCATGTGCCCAGGTTGTCGCATTGTGCAACTGCATGGCTTGCTGTTCAAATGTAAATCACACATGCCCGATGGTGAAACCCATCTTGATTCACAAGTTGACCTGAGGAGAACACATGGAGCGAGAATTGTTGTGCTGCTCAACAAGCATTACAGAAGCCCATGACATCTGTACTTTTCATTTAAAGATGTGTTGGACTCTTTACATCTAATGACATCTTGTGAGGAATCTCAATAACGGACATAAACCAAAATCAGAGCTTCACAATCCAAAACCAAACAAATCGTCAAATTAATCAAGAACAGGTGGGATTGTGATCACTGCTTAATTCTGCACAGCTACTGATGATCACTTTCTGCAGATTTCTCCACTCCATATATTTTTTAAAAGGACATTGCTTTCATTCAAAAATACAACATTATTTTGCAACAATGGCTGAGACTGATTTGTTTGAATGTTTTTTGACCCACCCAAAGGTCAGTACAACAGTACAGACCTCAAGATGGTAAAAACACAAGAAAAACCTGTTTATTTAAACTATTACTACTTGTTTTTTAGCCAAGGGGATAGCTTAGGGAGCTTAAGATAGCTTGAGAAGTCCAAAAAAAGTGCCCTTTTAGTGAAATGGTAAAGAAACAGTAGTGTCCCGAAAAGAAGTTCACAGAGTAATTGGGGGAAAGGATACCAATAAAAAGCAATAAAAAGCAGCTGGTCCTGGTGGTTGTTTACATGTGTGTGTACAGCTAAGGAATTGAGAGAGGAAGTAGATGCAGGATCCATGCAGTGGCTAGTTGTCGTAACACAGCAAACAGTTTGGATGTGTGTGCGTGCCGTGGGGAAAACCACATGGGGCTTTCTCACGTTCTGTTTACAGATGTGAACGCTTCCATAGACTGGGACCCTGTGGCCTTTACACCACAACCGCTGGGATATGCGGGCTGGTGGGATGCGTCCTCCTGACATGAGAGAGAGGGTGATGCAGTACAACAGCAAAATGGATTCACCAAAATGGATGGTCAGCTTTAAATAAGATAAGATGAGAAATTCAAGCAAACAACATGAGGGTCAATTTTTTTCCTGTCCTCATGCAGTTTGGTATTTCATCCATCATATGAGTAAAAATGTGTATTTAACAGCAGCTCCACTCATTTATTCTTTTATATGTAAAACACTGAAAGACCCTTAATGCAAGGTTTTGCTTTTAATCCACATTGCGTTCCCCATAGATCTTTATCTTAACATAAACATTCTATCTAAACGACAATATACTTAACTAGTATATTACCTTTTATAAGACTTAACCAAACTAGTCATGCTCATTGAGAAGCACATGAAACGTAAACAAGTATCCACAGTCATTCTTAATATAAAATATTTAACTCGATAAATAATGAAAGGAATTAACTCTACATTCGAATCAATTTTGATTTCATTTGCTTCTTCACTCTGAGTTAAATGTAGGTTTTCATAACACTGCTCCTGCTCCTTGTTTTCCTTTCTGTCTCCGTACATTTTGTTCAGTTCAATGGTTTAATCAACATTTTTTTCTTCAGAAGAATCTTAAAAATCTTACCAACAATATCATCTGGTATCTTAAAACTGCTTTGTTAATCACTGCAAGTCTCTCGGCACATGGGAATTTATGACATTTGTTCAAGCCAGAGAAAACAGTTCACTAGCATAATTAGTGCAATTCTTCAAATGTTGAAAGAAGTGCAGCAAATTTGATTAATTGAATAATAAAATGTACCAAAGCAAAGCATCACTGACTATAATAGGTTTCAGACTATTTACGTCATGTTTAGATAGACCCAGCAGATTCAGGCCAGCAGGGCTTTGGACACTAATATTTCTCTGTGGGTTAATGAACAAAGTCTGAGAGAAATCAGAACTTCTTGTCCATGAAGTCAAACTTAATCAATAATTTCAGGAAGAGTAAATAAAGGGGTCCTCCAAAAAACGTAAGGCTTCCCATGTATGGAGCCAGATTCATGACATACCGGGACGGCTGCCATCAGAGTGGGCTTTAGGACACTGGTGTCTCCCCTGCTTCCTTTCTTGATCTTGGTTGACTGAGGAAAAAACAAATCCAGAAATGTTACAATAGGACCTGATCACAGTAGATTTACTGAGTCTGAGCTAAAACAAGGCGAGCATTTAGCTCCATGGATACTTTTTTTGAATAGCAGTGTTTTGTTTTTTTATCAGAGATGTTTCTTATTATATATTCTTATTTTCAAAATGCATTGATTTACATGAATACATATGTATGTCTCTGAAATCAAGTTTTCTTAAAATGTGACTGTTTCTTACAGGTTAAAAAGCTGAAAAACATCCAACTCTCAATGGGAATAAAAACAAATATTTATTGTGAATATTTAGGCGAGTCTTTCAGCTTTTTTTTTAAAGCAAAGGTTGAGCGCTGTCATGGAAACAAACAGCAAGCCGCAGTTCTTGAAAAGTAACACGTCTTATTAAAGCCTATCTAATTAAAGCCTATTAATAAGAAAGAAAATGATTTGCATTTGGTTTATTCACATATCTGAGCTGCGATGCACAAGCCATTTATTTAGCACATGATGGGAGAAACTTTAATGAGGACCCTTTTGACGAGCTAGAATGTTGATTTTCATAGCTTTAATTATAATGAGATGGTTGTTATAATCTGTTACATCTAGCTTTGCACAGAAGGTTGTCGTAAAAGTGCAGTCTACATCAGTATCAAACAAAGCAAATATATAACTAGTGTAAAATCAACCCCTAATTTAGCATTGCATTTTGCTTAATGCTAAAAAAAGAACATTTTCCATCATTGAGTGATGCAGGTTACTTCATCATTAGTGCTAGATGGTGTTACCTGGTCAGCAAGTGTTTGAGGTGAGGAATAGCCAATTCGGCAGCCATGACAAATGCAGACAAGCTCTGCACACAACTCAAGCACATGAGCAAGAGGGAGGTACCCGATGTAGGTATCCTCTTCACTGTAAACACAGAGACAGTGTTCTCCTTTAGAAAGTGATGTTAATTAAAGAAACTGACTTCATTAAGTCATTTAAAGTAAACATATTCAAAGTCAATTGTGAATTCTCACATACTGCTTTGTCTTACTAATGAAATGGCAAATCTAGTAGTGAATCTATTCAAAGCTTTTTTCTTCTATGAACTCGGGCTGACAGATATGACTAAAAAATTGATCACGACATAAGTATTCCATATATGTCAATATGTTATTGATATTGACCATATGATAATTATTTTTTAGTTTTTATGTTTTAAATATTTGAAATACTCCTAAAACGGTGGCATGACCTTACCTGTTTTATCCAGTTGTTTGTTTTTTCATTATTATTATTTTTAAGCAGTTATAAGGCATGGCAGTGAAACATGAAACTGCTGTTGTGCAGGTTACTCAGCAGGTTGTTTAGATGTTCAAGGTGAGGTGCAGGATTGGTTTATTCCCACACACAGTGTTTCACATGCACAGCAAAAAAAAAAAAAATATTTTTTTGACTTCATGCAAACTTTAAGCAAGACTTTATAAAAACGTTTTTCTTCGCCATGTTTTTTTTCTGCTGTTGTTTCTTTAAGGCTTGACTATTAATTGTTGTCGTGTTGGCTGTTTATTTGGTGAATAAATTTTTTTTACAGTGTGCCAAAAAATGTTAAACCAATGTATTTTCCTTCTTCTTCACAGCTATGCAGTACTTTCTGTTTGTTCTTCACGTAAAATCTTAATAAAATACATTGATGTTTGTGGTTGTGATGTGACAAATGGGGAAAAGTTCACGGGGTAGGTTCAACTTTGCAAAGTGCTGTACATGATTTGAATCAGGAGGGCGTTATCACTGCAAATTTATTTTATTTTCATACAAAAATGTCTATGATATTGAGAATGTAAACTCTTTAATCTTTATACACTTAAGTCTGACTCCCTTTCACCAGATTGTTCCTCCATTCGCCTCCATTTCCTCTGGACTCCTATCAGTCCCAGGAGAAAATACTTGGTTTATCTTTTATTGTAAACAATAGAGCTGCAACATAGTTCTGGTTGCTGAATAGTTTTTTTTTCTCCAGCATACCTCTTTAAAATAAGCAACTGCAATATGTCAACGGTGGCATTTGCTACGTGTTTAGTAGATCAACGGTTAGATTCCCGATCTTGGTGTTTTGAAAAATAACTTGTTTTATCATTGAAAATATTACTTCCAATAATTACCAATAATTTCTATTCCAGCAACTCAACTGAATTATTTAAATATATTTCAGAATTGATAATCAGTAAATCTGCATTTCTGATTCCTGATCTGCTAAATGACGTATGATAGTAGATCATGATAGTATTAGTACCTCAGGTTGGGTATCCTCTCTGCCATCCCTGTAATGCTGGCGATGATGTTGCTATGGGAGATCATGACGCCCTTTGGAATGCCTGTGGAACCACTGGTGTACATGATGACTGCAATGTCTGAAGACAGAGGCTGCTTACGCTCAAATGTTGCTGCAATGACAGTGGAAACACAGGAACATGACAGATTTGTATTATGAAACAGTGACTATGTGTGAAACATTATTTAAATCATCCTTTTTAATTCAAACCATCAACTAACCCCTGGAAGATAGCCACATTTAGCAAGAAAAACAGCTTTCTCCACACAAATCAGAGCTTGTCTAACTGTGGAACAAACTGTATTTGTACTTTCTTCTTGCTCATTTGAGATAAAATCAAGTCCAGAGAACTTGCCAGAGATTCTGAGTAGAGTTGATTAATGGCTTCCTCCTTGTGAGCAGCAGTCTCCTGTTCCATTTAAGGATGCAAGAGATTGTGTTCAAAGACTTTACTGATCATCCTCCTAACTGTCTGAGCAGACTTAGCGCCATCTCACTTATCCTTTTTTTGTCCTTCTTTTTATCTCTGTGATGATTTTTTTTGTCACATCTCTGCCGACTTAACCACCTTCAATCTTCTATTAGTTTCACTCAACAGTCTGTCCACAGCAACTGTATTAAGTATTTCTTTTTTCTGATCTAATCATTTGGTGTTAAATTCTGTATTATTATCAACATATTCATTCACTAAATTGTGAGTAAAATCTAGTTGTTTCTGCATTCTTGTCAAATGCATACAAAAATATTTAGATCTTAAAAGAACAAAAAAACTTGATTAGTTTTAGCACACTAACATATTATATGAATAGAAACTTTGTGGGTGAAAAAATGTATGCATGCAATTCAAAAACATCAAAAAACATTTAGGAGATAACGTCTTACAATTCTAATTGTCAATAAATACATAAATCTTGAATTTTTTTATTTTATTTAAGTAATGTCATGAAACTGTTTTTTTCCATATCTCTTTATCTGCAAAGTTTAATGTAAATCAAAATAAAAAGCTAAGTTGTCAAACAATCAAAGAGAGGACAAACATAAAAGAAGTATCAAAAAGCAACAACCATCTTTCTTCTTACTCCCATCATCAACATCTGATGTCATGTGAAGTTAACAGCGCTGTGTGTAAACATGACTCTCCCCCAGATCCCAGTGTTCCCAACTCCCTTTCTAGTCCTACCTCTTTCTCCCTTCATCTGTCCATGACAGTAGCAGCTGGTCATGTTGTGGGTCAGCTGGCTCAAAGGGCTTCAATAAAAGCCGAGCAGGGTGAGGGAAAGGGTGGGGAGGCAATGAGTCTCACATCCATCCGCTAGTACAGGACATATGGTATCAAACTGAATCTGACACAGATGTCAGGACTTCCTCATTCACATGACCTCACATGACTTCTACCAGTTCACCCGCACCCCAATGCCCATTAGAAACCCCATGGTGTTTCATGTGTTACATGAGCAACCGCGTCTGTAAATTGTCAAGATATTTTGAAAATGTTACCCAAGCAATGCAGATTAGAGGGATTAAGAAGGATATGCAGAAGTTTTTAGATGGGTAACATTATATATTTGTAGAGAAAACTTTTTCATATTGTTTAACGCACTGGAAACTTGTTAAGACGCCTTTTTAGGAACAAGATCTCCATAAGACAAAAAGCCCTCGTTTTACTAGTTTGGTGGATGAAGTTTAACAGTTTGAAGCAGCTTCATGTTGTTCCTTGGAATGAATCATGTTTACACATCTGTACGAGGAATAGAGTAGAATAGACTAGACTAGAATAGAATAGAAATAACCTTTATTGTCTGCTAGTAGGACAATTCAGTCAAATCATGCAGATTCACAGAAAAGTGTGCAGAAATCCATATTTGCTATGACTTTAAAGTCTTTTTTTTGTCAAAAATTATGAATTTTGTGGACCGTGATTGATTTGTTGAAACAATAAAAAGGAAAAAAAAAAACATCCATAAGGTGAGTACTTTTTTATAAACACTGTACACAATCACACGGTGTACCTTTATCTGGTCTGGCTCCCAGCTTCTGAACAGTGGCCATGTTGCAGATGCTGATGCCCCGTGGAAAGCCGGGCCATGTGGTTGGTGTGTTGTCCACTACGAAGATGTGTTGCAGCCGCGGAACTTCAGCTAAGATCGCCTGACACACACATACAAAGCAACAACAAAGAAATGCAACAACATAACTATAAAAGCTCAAAGGTCCGCTCCAATACACCACCAATATTACTTCAATTTAGTAATTTCTGCACAAAGCAGTGAAGCAAATTCTTAGACAAAGATTAAAGGATCTGTGATTAGAAACATATGCAGATATGGAATAATTGCCACTATTTATAATTTTTGAAAATATCAATATCCGCATTGCAGAGTTACACAGCAAAATCGGAATAGCAGTACATGCTGCTTGCTGTAGTTCTGCTCTGTCACAAGGTGTCACTGCAACTAAGCCCAAACTGAAGCCCTATATCAGTCATCATCACTGTCATAGAGGCTTTATTCCTATGTGTTATGAGATCTAATAAAAATGTTCTCATCTCTTGAAGCTCTAACCTTCAGTCTGGTCTCCAGGAGCTCTCTGCTGGTGATAATGTGGGTGACTTGAGCCTCATTCAGCCCATGAGCGATGGCTGGACCTCCCAGGGTGGAGTACAATGTAACCACTGAAACATAAATGAACACCTAAAAAGTTAAACTGACCAAAAAACAGTAAGCACACTTAAATCAGCTAAACAAATGAAGGAAGTTTATGTATCTTCAGCACTTTCAGAAAGTGCATGTGGACCAATGCAGAAATAAAACCCTTGACTGGAAGATACGTGACGATGCACAATGTACGTGCGCTGAGTCAACAGAGCTCAGAGGATTTGATTTGACCTCTTGCCGTCTAGAAGCAACTGAGCTGAAGGACCACAAGCTCCCACTGTCTGATAAGCAGTCTGTTGTTTAGTGTATGTGTGAGGGGGCCTGATGTCTTAACTAAGAGCACACATAAGACAGAATAATGGAATTAGCTGATGGCTCATGCCCCGTATGTGTCTTCATGACCGCAGTCGCCTAACAGTGCAACTCAAAAATCTGCATACCCTATTTTTGTAATGTAAATAAAGAGAAGTTGAAAAATAATATTTATTAATAATATTTTTTACACATATTATGTGACATATATGCTGTACAAATGAGATGAAAAACTAATTAATCTGTAGGAGGGAAGAGATAGGAAAAACGTATGCGATAAGAAAGATGCTTAGTTTTTTTCACTAAAACTTTGTCAAATCATTATTTGAGGCAGCTTAAGTACCAAACCTTTTTGATTAGAGCGTGTCAACTTGTTTTGAAACATCTGCCTCCTCTGCCTTACAAAACAATTCAAATCATTTTTGGAGTCTTGTTAGAATCCACCAAAACATATATTTATCTTTCATAACGTAATTTTTTTCTGATTTGGAAGGATACTTTGACCTTCTGAGATGAGTGAATATAAAATCCTCTTATGGTTTTTCACTGAAAACTAATGATTTTTGTATATAAACAAAAACAAAATATAATTCAAAATGTTCTATAAATCATTTATAGATAACTTGCAAAGGATGACAGAATTGGTGAGAGGAATCCAGGCTCTGTTAGAGAGAGGAGAGAGCAGCAGCTTGTAAAGTCTGTCAATAATATCAGAACAATATCAGTTAAATTATTACTTTAACTCTGGCTTCTCCCCCAGCTGGGGAGAAGGAGACAAAAGAAGAAAATTGAAAGCAAAAGAGTAAAAGTGATTGGAGGAATCAACAGAAGACATAGAGGAAGTCAGTCTGACACACTGTAATACTCTCTAACCCTGTGTCCCTCCTCTGACACGCAGCAGTTTGGGAGGCAGAACTTTCTGACTTCACATTTTTGCGTCATGGAGTCTTCTGCTTCCTGCGCTGTTACTTCGCCTGTGTCTGTGTGTATGTTTGCATGTGTGTCTGAACGAAGGCCGTGACACCTCCAGCCGTGAGATCTAAACACTCAAATGGACCCCAGATTAACATGGTTGCTCACAACCACACACCACTTAGAAAATTCTTGTAATGCAGGAAGCAAACAGCAAGAAACATAGAAGCACACACTGCAAATCAGAGCTCAGTAAGATCTCAAGTATGCAAAACTGATTTTCTCCTTTTTTTAAGCTGTGCATGTCTTGCAGGCTGTATGTCGGCCGTTTAACACATGTGTGGAATGCACACACACAGACACACACACACACACATCCAGTGACTGAGTTCACTGGGGGCATTGGCTGACTCCGTGGTGCCTCTGTCAACATCAGATGCTCACGTAGGCCCTCTCACCCCCGTTCTGACGCCATCACCCCTCACTTGCCTTGTCCTGTTTTCTCCCCACTGTTGCTCTTTCCGACCCTTGACTCCTCTCTGTTCTCCTCGCCATGTATTATAGACTGCCTCTGGCTTTTTCCACAGTCCCTGCGTTTGTTTGTAAAGAGAGCAGGGTCCTTTACAAAGATGCTTTCTGTCCTCATACAGACACCATATTTTAAAGGAAGCATGACAGTTTAATGGAGCCTAAACCACAGTGCATGGACAAAATGAAAGTCACTTTGTGGACAATCAAAACAATTTAATGAAGTGCTGCTAACACATAAACTGAGCACATAAACTAAAAGGCACATTATTCTTTAATACAGAACATATTAAAGAATAAATCTGCCCAGCGTCCCTAAGGGGAGAAATTCACTGAGTGAAAAAGTTTCTTATTTTAAAAAAAAATGGAACCAAATGTTAAATGATTACTTAACCTGACAAAACAAACCATTTCCGGTTACTAAAGAAATTATTGTGTTTGGACATTTATAGGATTTTGCATCTATGCAGTATAGCCACAGCTGTCCGAGCCAGGCTGCTATACAATCAGCACCAACTTACCACCACCAGCTGGTCAGGACATACATATTCATCTGTTTTTATGCTAAAGATTAATTCTACTAAACATTTGCAAAGGATGAAAGAACCATGTATTATTTTTTTCTGCTGCCCATTTAAGCACTACTTTGTCCTGCTCTATAACAAAAAACCCCACAAAATTTCAATGAGGTTTTTGATTGCAGGGTGAACAGATAAGTTCAAGGAGTATGAGTGCTTTTGTGAGGCACTGTACATTCTAGAGACTCTGTGTTTAAAAAGTTACTTAGAGGAAGAAATATATGAGAGAGCGCGCAAAAGAGGAAAAGTAGAATATTTATGTAACAGTGAAACAGAAAGGACAGACTGGTCTCCTACTGTTTCAGCTGGGCCACTGATGTTATATTCTTTGCAGTGGAAACAATAACATGTGCAGATGTACAACCACACAAACGCAACAGAGTTCAGATGCTGTACTCTGGAAAGCTGGTAAGTGAACACAAGAGAAAATACAGATACTCTGAAAATGTTAGTTAAAGGATTCTCAATGTGAGTAAAAATGAAACTCTATTGGCAGGTGCTCATTGTTTGGTTTGGACTCATTTTAATTCATTAAAGCCAAAACCTAATTCAAACTCAAACATCATTAAATTGATAAGAACAGAGGGAGGGGGAACACATACAAAAAAAATAGAAACAGTAGATTCACTTCTTTACTTTTTAGACAGTTTGGATAATTGTCTTTACATTCTTAAATGCACAGAAAAGAGTTTTTCTTCTTGTTTAACATTCAAAACTGAAACTAAGCAAAAATAAATAAATGTGACTGTCTAAACATTATCGGGGGGAAAGGAAAACAAGACACACTATGATCATTAGAGAATAAACTATTTCATTATTGTGTTAAAAAAAGTTGTAGTAGAAACAAGAGCAATTCAATAAAGTAGATTATTACTGAAAAGCTATTTTAAACTTTATTACTAAGTGAAACATATTATATAGGTTAATTACACACAGATGGATGTTTTTAAGCCCAATAAAAGTTCATTTTAAAAACAGAAATGAGGGCTTAATGAAAAGCATATTTAATACTTGTTTAAAGTTATTGTTTTCAAAAGGTGTTTTTAATATGACCGTAGAATAAACCTTTACATTTCTCCATTTTAACCATCAGTGAGTAGATTTTTCAATCTTGAAACCTGGAATTACATTTATGACATCTTCCAGGTAAGGCTAATTTACAATGAAGGTAAGTTATCTCTAAAACATCTGATAACATTGGTATTTTTTGTTTTAGAAATAAAAACCTTATGACTTACTGAAATCTCAGCATTCAGAGTGGACTTACATGGGAAGTTGTACGCAAAGCAGGCCTGGGCAGCTATCAGCCACTCCGCTCGGGTCTCACAAAAGATAGCAATGTTGGTTTTCGGCCGCTGACCCAAAGATGCCAAACCACTGCCCAGTTGAGTTGCTGCTGTCAGAGCCTCTTTATAGGAGAGCCAGCGGTACTCTCCAAGGACTACCTGCAGGTACCATACATGGAAGCAACAATGGAAAGTAATGAAAAGTTACACTGTGTTAAACTCCACACAGCATAGGCAAATTAAATGTAACACATTGCATAAGACATAAAATATCTCAGACATAAAATTGACAGCAAATTCCTCCTAATTCTGATAGTCTGTCCTTTAGAGTGGGGATTGAACAGGGTAAAAAAGCTAGCTAGTTTGCAGCTGTGCAGCCAAATCCCTAACCTTGAAGGAACAAAAACTGGGTCAGATAGTCACCTTTCAACATGACACCGACCTCAAGGTTGCAGCTGAAACAACAATGCATGTAAGAGGTTTTGTTTAAAATGCTTTATTTATTTTTTTTTGTGTGTAAATATTTTTTCTTATTTAATATGCAGGTCTAAAATATATCTTTGACTTAAAGTAATGGGATTGGCAGAGTTTTCAGGAAACTGCAGAATGCAATTTACTGACAAAAATCAATGATCCAAAGATCAATAATGTATTTTTAATAAAGCTTTTAGATTCTGCATATTTCTATAAATTGAAATTTAAAAAAAAATTGTTTTATTTTATTTGATCTTTAAGAAAGTTTCAGCAAGTAAACTTGGAAAAAGCCATTCATTTGATAGGTGCTATTAACAGAAAAATTAAAGCCAAAATAGTTTCACTCTTTTTGCACCGAGTTATGTTCTTCCTCAAAAACTCACATTACAGAAGCAAACTATTTTGGATGACTAATCTTCTGTTTTCTGTTATCCCCATGCCCTTACTCTGGACATTGCCTTTAAATACTCACACTAAATGCTCACAGCAAACACCAGAGATTCCTGCAAGTTTAGTGAGGTTATACTGACTCCTTTTGGTTCATAAATGCTAGTGCAGAGACAGACAGAATGTTTACTCATTAGAACAGATTTACACTTGCTGGATGGATTCAATACTTGAGAAATAAATAGCTAAGGCATTTAGACTTGCAAAACCAAGTGAGTATTAGCTGGATTAAAAGGATCAGGCTGGTGGGATTAGTGTTGGAATTTAGGGGCAAATCCCTGAATGTCAAAGTTGGGAAACCTCTGATTTGTGCTCACTCCACTGCACACAAAAACAATATAAGTATGCCTCCTCACTAATTTCTCTTAATATTTTAAATTTCAGTATGAGCGACATTAACAACAACATGTTTGACATAGTAGAGCAGCAAAATCTGTGATCATCTCAATAGATTAAACAAAAACAAACATTGTGCAAGAGATACTGTCTGTTTAGGGAGTCTGTGCCTCTCAACTCACAATGTAAACAGTTTAGAGTTTCTTTATCACATAATTCGACTAAAATCCATAAGATAATATTTCACCTGTGTACTTTTAACAATTCAAACTCTGTTTCTCCCTGGCACCTCTCCTTGTAATCAACAACTCTGTTCACTTTTACATTTTCTTCCTGTCATGTCTGTTTTCAGCCATCCTTCTCAATACTAAATAAATGTACTACTTTATGTGTTACATACGCTGAAATAACCTGAGAGTTTTCCAACCCAATCTGCAGCTGGGACTTGTTCAATGAAAAATAAAAATTTAAGTTAATTACAGCTCTATTAATTACTACCTGAGGCCCTATATGAAGTCAGGGGTAACTAGCTGTGATAATGATTCTAATGAAACCTGAAGGACTGTCTGTACAGGATGGATGTTGAGCTGTCAACACTTCCTGCGTTTGTGTGAAGTTTTCCGCATCTGTGCTTGGTTTTTTCTGATACTCTGATTTCCTCTCCCCATCTAAAGTCGTTCATGTCTTCTTAATTTCTGTCTCTAACCTGATCTGAAGTGTCTGTCAGCGCTGAGCTAGTCTGTCTCTGGTTCCTCACAGTGACGGGCCATTGGCTGATTCAAAGTGCATCAGTGTCTTGCTGGAACATAATCTTTATCAAGGGGCTTTTAGACATGTCCATTATATGGATGAATAACATCCTCAATATGCATTAAAGTTCCCCAGTGTCAATCTAATAACCTGAATATCTGACTCAGGAGTTGAAGCAGAGGCACAGCTAAAAGTTGTGGACATGCTGCTGAAGTTTCAGAAAATAAAAACGAGCAATAAACCTTCAAGGTAAGTGGAGAAAACTTATGAGACGTTTGAATGTTTAAAAATCCAAAACTAAACCACGTTTTTGCATTTTACAGAGAAAAATAGTTCAATGTTTAATTCAGATTTAAAAACACAACTCAAAAAAGTTTTGATTAATATAAATGTGAAAGAAGAGGATGACTCCTCAGTACAGTTTTGAGATTTGCAACTTTAAATTGAGATGTTATCAGACAAATATATGGTTAAAAAAACTGAATTGCAACTATCTTTACATTTAATTTAATAAAATGTTTTTTCCATATACCTCCATCTACTTTCATTACGCTGCAATTTTAAGAAGTTACTGTTGCAACCACCTTCAGATTACCTTCTTGAACACCTTCCCGTTGCTCTGTCGCTCATCTTCCTCTGTAACCACTTCCCTCGTTCCAAGACAGTTTCTCTGCGGGAACCTCATGGCTGCGTACTCAAACATCTTATCCAGCGTATCCACTCCAGGGTGTAGCGATGAAAGGAGCCTTTTGGTGGCGCTGACTGCTCTGTAGGGTCCCTCTGAGCGTCCTAGAACTGAACAAGCCTTTGGTCTCTTGGCCCGTTCCTCCTCTGACCCGTAAAAATTCTCATGGGATCTGGAGATCCAGCTGAGGAGGTAGGAAGGCAGGAATATAATTGCAGTGTAGATCCACACCATTAGGTGGAAGAGGAGCAGAAGCATGGGATTCAGGTCCTCTTTGAGCCTCATTTTGGTGGAGATGAGGGATGACGAGGAGAGGAGGAAGACACTATTCCTGCTGTTGAAGTTCTCTAGCTTTTTGTTGTTAACTTTGACTTTTCTTTTAGAGTTTCAGATTCTTTTACTGGAAGATAATGTCCACTCAACCTGGAGAAAAAAAACATCAAAGATGATATTAATGCACAACTCAAGTAGTAAAAGGCTGTCTGGTTTTATTATTAAGTAGGTTTTAAAAAATCTTGACATAGACAAGATCTTCAGACATAAGACAATCATTCATACCATGTGCACACAATTATTAGAAAAATTGTGATTTTTACAATAAATTCAATCACTGAAGAACTATAGGGCAGTCAGTTAAACCAAAATAATAATAAGCCAGAATATTTAAGAAAGTAAAAGTGAGATTTTTTGCCTTGGAGTTTGGAGTCCTAGTGATTGAGGAAAGTACCTTCAACCTTGGGAAATGAAGTTTGATGGGAATTAATTTCTAGTTAATTACTACTACTTTCCATAGTATCAGTACCTACAGCTATCCTTCCCAAGCATTTGAGTAATCACTCTCATCTCAGTCCATAAAAGTCATGAAAAGGCCTGTCTCCAAATATCTCTTGGTATTCAGCTTATGTTTCATTCTGTGGTCATGTTTCACCCTGCAAATCATGGTCTTGATTCAAATGAAGCTTATTTTTGAAAAATATGCATGATATGATACTTGCCATGTAAATATGCAAACCGTTTACATCATGCAGTGATTGTAGAGTACAGATATATTAATTTTCACAAAGTTTGAAAAGTCTTTTTTTGTAAGGAGAAAAAACGCATCATTACAGTTACAGTATGTCGAGATGACCATTTGCACACTTCTATCCCGGCCTTGGTAAATGCTCTATCAGAAGCTGTGGCACCAGCCAATCTGTTCTAATGTATGCACTGTCTGCAACCAAGGTTACTGAGCAGAGATCATGGTGTTTTTCTCATTTCTTCAGCTTCATCCTCACTGGGGACAAAAACACAATCATTGGTTTTGAGTCTTGCTTTATTTGACTTTATCTGTAGGTAACATTTAATTAATCAGCACAAAAACATACTCTGCAACATTTGCATGAAGTATTCCTTCACTGATGGACACCAGCTGCTTATCAGTGTCACTCACCATGAACATCAAACCCAAAATAGATGAGTGAGAAAGTGAAAAAGGTTGAGAAGAGTAAGAAGATGTATTTAGGTTGTAAAATGTACCAGGTTTATAAATGCATATGTAGAAGATGCAGCGGCTTCCCATATATAGCCATTTTTGACCACTTCTGAAAGTTAATTTTTTCTAGTTATTTATTTATTTATTCATTTAAAGAGAGATAAATACAAAGGCATGCAACATGATTCTTTGACAATATATAGATACGTTTATTTTTTACTATGACCCATAAACACCCCGTCTCCCTGGAGGACCTGGGGAGCTGTCCATAGTCCTGAACAAAGACAATGGTTAACTTTACATCTTAAGGCTTGTGACCTACATTGCCTAGCAGACGCATAAATGGACCTTGAACTATTGGTACATTTTGTCATCTTACAATCACAAAATATAAGGAATTTCTTTGGGATTTTAAGTGCCAGACCAACACGAAGTGGTGAACAATTGTGAAGTGGAAGGAAAAAGATGTATGATTTTAAAAATGTTACAAATACAAGTCTCACAAGTAAGCTTTGCATTTGTTTCTTGATTGCATGAGTAAATACTTGTAGAATCACCTAATGCTACAGTTAAGGCTTCATCCTGTTTCGCATTTAACCATTATACACAACTCTTTATCATCACATTAAATCACAATAGGATACACTGATGTTCGTTGGATGTAATGTAGCAAAATTCAGAAAAAAAGCCCCAATGAATTCCAAAACATGAGTATTACCACTTTAAAGTCCCCAAGCAGTCCATTTTAAGAACAGTAATTCATTATTCATGAGGGAGCGGCTCATCTAGCTTCTCTGAAGTGTCACATTGTTTTCCAAAAAAAAAACTGCTCACTGACACATCCTGCCTCTGTCTCTCTCCTGCATACAGTCATCTTTCAAGTGTCTCTAAGGTTGGTACAGACAGATTTTATCATTGCTTTTCCATAATTCCATTATTTTGCAACTAGATGATTTTCAGTGAATCATAATGCCTTTTTACAGTTCAGATTCTTGAAGCAAGCATGTGCCTACTGAATCTCAGGAGCACAGAATTTACAACATTACCTCATCAGTGCTCAGTTTCTTTTTGTTCAGAAAGCATTTGTTAACCCAGAAAAGATGTTAATCTGAGACAATACAGAAAAGCTAAGCAGAGTTGACAAACTTTTTTTCACGTCTCTGAAAACCACAAACAAAACTGCTGAAGACCTGCTGTGAAAAATGAACCTCTTGAAACTGAAGGATAGCTTAATGTGCAACCAGCATTTATTTTACACCATAAAAACTCACTTGACTAAATCAAAGCAAAACAGAATAAATACATCTTCTACAAACTGGCTCCTTATTTAATACCTTGTCTCATAAGAGTTTAAAACTTTTTGAATAAACAAATGATAAAGTATTTGCAATAATAATTATTTTAGAATGTTAATTTTGTAAAGATGAAATTTCATTTTGCATTACAGATCCTTATAATAAGTAAGTGCAGCACTATTTAGTAAAAAAAAAAAAAAAAAACACTTAAACATGGTTGAAATTTTCCACCATTCATTTGTGCCTTGTAGTTGCTCAATGGCTGATTTTATGTAACTAACAGGAGCTTTGCAGTGAGCCTCCTTTCTCTGGATTAACTGAATAATATTGTGTTATGTTCTACGTAGTGGTGGGGAGAGCAGGCAGTGTGTGTGTGTGTGTGTGTGTGTGTGTGTGTGTGTGTGTGTGTGTGTGTGTGTGTGTGTGTGTGTGTGTGTGTGTGTGTTGGGGTGTGTGTGACGGCTTGTGCATGTGTATGTGTGAGAGGGAATCATTGCTTCCTTGAGAGAACGACTGAATGAGGTCTTTTGTGTGCAGACCTCCTGGTGCTGACACCCTCTCAGCTGAGCTGGGCAGGCGGATGTCTCGCAGAAACTTTGACATAGCCCTTGGAGAGAGGACGACGCAGTGACACAGTCTGTGTTTGCGCTTCTATGTAGGTGTGTGAAGAGAAAGAGGACTTTATGTGGGGTTAGTTTGTATGTGTAGGCATGGAGCATTGGTGTTGCAGGACAGATTTACTCTTTTGAAGTAATGACATAACCAAAAGCTTGCAAAACAACTTAACTGAGTTTGGAGGGATTTCATTTTAATTATTTAGATTGTGTGGATTAGACTGCAGCTTTACTCTACTTTTGTAAGCAGATTTTTTGTTCAAACTGTTGGCAGACATACAGGTCACAAACTTTCCTTTGCTACAAGCTTTCCAAAAGTTTCAGAACCTGATCTGGACATGTTATAAAACCATGTTAGATGTGTATTCATATTTAAAAGACGTAGGCGAATAAATAAAAAATGCTTCCACTTTTAAAATATTAACGTTAGATATGTTTTATAAAGTTACATCAGAACAGGCATGTCTTTTTTTCAGAGAAATCTACCATATAAGGAGAAAGAGTTTGCCTGTGTGATTTATATTCACATCAAACCATCCTAGAACAAACAAACTTCAAGCATTTCTGGCTCAGGCCAGTGCACACTGTCAAGCAGCTTGTGGTTTAAACTCACAGTCAGTGTTTTTTGGGGACAGTTTGGATTTGTTAAAGTAGGTGTGATTATAAAAATTTGAAACATTAGGGAGAGATGTGAGTATTGCTCAAAGTTCCAACCAATACATTTTAAAAGACAACTCCAGAACTAAACTCTCAAATCAACTGTTTGTGATTTTTTTTTAAATCGCACTTCCAAACTCACATTTTGTGCAACCAAGATTTTGAGGTTCTTTTAAAATTAACCTATTTTAGCTACACAACTGCTGTTTATGTTCAAGACTTCAAAAATGGCAGCCAAAACAACAACTTAAAATGTGTATGTTCAAACCAAAAAGTTAAAGTTTATGTAGCAGAGGAAACATATATTTCTATCTGAAACACACATGATCAACTGGAATCATATTGAAGTATATCACAAGTCAAAATATCAATAAGTCATATCAAAGCACAGTGTAAAAATGCTAACTTTAGCACTTTAGTTATTTTTTTAGTTTACTGTTGACTAACTGTATTTTTTGAGTTGTGAAACATATATAGAGGTGTCAAGTTGGTACAAAATGTTTTTTTTTTTAAGAAAAACAGATAATGAGATGTCTGAAACATGATGAGAAAGTTAAGTAGGATGCAAACCTCATAAGACATGAGTTGGTTATGGGGGACAGGGTTCTCTTTTAAAGTTACCCAGCAAAAATTTAACAGCAGTAATCTGAGTTATTTACACTCTCGTAAGAGAAAAATTGGGAGGTGGAAAGGGTTATTCATGTTCTTCATTCATTTATAAATGTCCCAATTTCACACTTAATATTTAGTTAGCATTTTTAATATTTAGTTTATAAATTAAATATGTGTGTCTTGTTTTGTTTTATTTTTGTGAACCAAAAATAAAACAATTACACATGATCACTGTGATCCGGTGATTTATTGTTTTACTTAAAGTTGTGACATCATGTGAATCTCAATCCTGCTCAGGTCTACTCACAACTCTAACACAGACCATGTAACAGGAATAAAATGTGTTATTCTTTTGCATTTTATAGCTCCTGATTTGGCAGTGATTTTAAATCGGCATCAGACTGGGACACTGTCTTGCAAGCACATGCAGATATATTAGGGGCAAGAAAAAAAAAAGATCTCCAATATAAATTATTCCTATTTTATCCACATCAGAAACTCTGCAAAGGTTCACACCTCAAGAAATATGAACTTGTGCGTTAAAGTTTTCTAAAGGTTGTGCTTTAACACCTCAGAGAGCCTAAACGCATGCGCGTGTGATTGAGATCCAATTACCACAGTGGTCTCAGCAGAGGGCCTCGGATGTTTCAGCTGGAACAACATCCAAAAGCACCGAGAAGCGTCATGCACATGCTTTTACTCACAACTTCCGGTGTTATGAATATAAAAATAAACAGCGGGTTGGGAATTGAAATAAATGCTCACGGTATCTATCTTGTTTAGTTCACCGACATAGTTGAAAATAAGAAAATCGCATTTGACACATAACGACGTAAGGTGAAGGACTTTATCTGTGTTTTGCTGTCGTCAATTATTGATAAGGCTGCCAAACCCGTTTTGCAGTGTGTCGCTCCCTCTAATATTCAAATGACATTCTCAGTTTGTTACATTACATGCGATTGAAGCTCAAACGAAGACATATGTATTAATATTTTCAAAAAGTATAACATGCGTTACTTTAATAGGTTTCTGTCATTTATTAGTAACTTGACGTAAGTCGACAAAATCAAGAGGAAACTCACCGGTGCAGGTTTCCTGTGCCCAGGCTTGAAACCGTTAACCCACTGGTTCTTTGCGTCGGTCTGTGGATGCTGTGAGCCCAGTGAGGTCGGAGAGTGCCCACGCGCGTTCGCGTTGTTGTATATGGAACGCGCGTGTGGATGGCAGGTCGCGTGGGGAGGAAGAAGGAGATAGGGAGGGGGGCTTCTCTCTGCTTTGTGATTGGACTCGTGAAGGTGGCGCGTGCGAGAGACCGACCAGCGATAGACAGAAGAAGGTCTCGAGGTGACTACACGGGTTACTGGCGGTCACAAGAAAGACAAGGCCATGCGCACGACAGTCACGCGCACGCGCAACTTGCGACTTTTTAAAATAATCATCCACAAATATGGTGTATGAGAGAGGCTACAGCAGCACACTGGCAGCTCGTTTAGATTGTTTTAGGGTTATTTAAGATAAACAAATAGATACATAAAGCTTATTTTATCTTTTTATGCGTTTTGTCGTTGACAGAGCCTGCCCGAGGAATAAATAAACTTTGGACTCTTTTTGCCTGCTTGCCTGGAAACTTCAGAATATGAATCAATACCAGTTATGTTGACAAACGTATCAGTTCAAGTTTCTTATACAGCCTGGAAAACCATCGGATTAAAATATTTTCTACTGGGATAAGAATGGAAAAGAAAGTGAATAGAAAAATGATTTTATTTCCAGAAGTAGCCTAATTGTTTCTTGTTTAACAATGTCATCCATCCATCCATCCATCCATCCATCCATCCATCCATCCATCCATCCATCCATCCATCCATCCATCCATCCATCCATCCATCCATCCATCCATTCATCCATCCATCCATCCATCGAAGCAGTTCTCCATTTCTCCACTTGTTCTACCTAAGAATAACAAACTATTTATTGTTGTCTTTTTTCCTTCTTCTCCTTTCAGAATTTTGAATTTAATTCTTTTTGGGAAAGGAAAGGGTGAATCAAAAGTATACTATAAATTGTTGACCTGCTAGTTTACACCTGAAAGAGCATAAAATAAATA
Source organism: Poeciliopsis prolifica (assembly GCF_027474105.1). Lineage (NCBI taxonomy): Eukaryota > Metazoa > Chordata > Actinopteri > Cyprinodontiformes > Poeciliidae > Poeciliopsis > Poeciliopsis prolifica. Next base: position 11,564,000 of record NW_026562379.1, read on the forward strand.
ATGAGAACTGAAGGAAAAAAAAGACAACAATTATATATTTAGGAAAGCATTACGTGTTTATTTTCATGGCAAAAACTAAATAAAAAAACTAAACCGATTGCGTGGACATATATATCACACAGTCATGTACCGTAGATGGCGGTATAGACTCCAATAGCTTGCGATCCGATTTTGAATCAGGCACTGCAGCAGACAGCTTTATTCGACAAGTAGGGTCCTTTCATTCCTGAGCTAACTAGGATTAGCAGCTAAACATGCCGACTGTCGGAGTTAAAAGGGACTTTCTCTTCAAAGCTTTGGGCAGAACATACAGTAAGTTTTGCCGTTTTCTTTCATAATTAACTGATAAATTATCTGTCTTTGAGTCTATGAGCCTTTTAGACTTTGAAAGAAGTAAGAAAGCATAATAACAGAGGCTGAACTTGCTACCTGTCAGCTCATTGATTGAGTGCTAACAGCTAATTTTAGCTAACCATCAAGTTTTTTCCCCATAACTTTTTTAGCTTGTGAAAAACATACGTGAGGGCAGATTTATGTTTATTTAAACATGAGTTAATTGTCACTAGTGTTTGTGTTAGTTTAATAAACTACAACGCCTCATGTCTCTTCAGCTTATGTCTGTATGGTTGCATCATTTCCTCTCCAAGCTGTAGACACATCATCGGATGGCTGATGAACTGGTTATACATTATTATTGACAGTTTTTCTCTTGTTGTAGCTGATGAGGAGTTTGACGAGTTATGCTTTGAGTTCGGGCTGGAGTTGGATGAAATTGTAAGTGATTTATTTTGGTCACATAAACCCAAAATGCTTGTTCATATTTGACAAACAAAAACATTGTAGCTTTACTGGCATAACTGCCTACATGCACTTACAAGGAATCTGGAATTTTCTTTCAACAAAAAGTAAAACATAAAGTAATAGATGATTACTAAATACAACAACAAAAGAAAATTATAAACCATCATTTCTCTGTTTCTATCCCAGACCTCAGAAAGGGAGATAATCAGCAAGGAGCAGGGTGACTCTAAAGCTTCAGATGCATCTGATGTTATTCTGTATAAGATCGATGTGCCAGCTAACCGCTACGACCTGCTCTGTCTGGAAGGGCTTGTCCGTGGTTTACAGGTCTTCAAGAATAAGTGAGTCACACTCTGCTTCATTGAATGAGAATCTTATCAAGTATGATCAAATGGTTTTTTGGGGGAAAGAATTGCAAAATTTCTAACTTAAATACAAACATTTATTGTTGTTAAAAGCATCTTTTTTTTCTTGAATTGTTTTACTTTTGATGCAAATAAAAACATTGTTTCAGGCTCGAGGCGCCTCGATACAGACGCTTGAGCCCAGGCAGTGGGGAGCCGCAGAGGTTGATCATCACTAAAGAGGTGTGTGAGAAGAGATTTGTTTTGCTGTCTGAAGTTGCCTTTGCAACTAATTTTAAATTTTGTAGAGAATAAAGTGTTTTTGATGTGTTTTTTTCCAGACAGCAGCAGTGCGACCCCATGCAGTGGCAGCAGTGTTGAGGAACATCACTTTCACTCAGCAGCGCTATGACAGTTTCATTGAGCTGCAGGAGAAGCTACATCAGAACATCTGCAGGTCAGTGCAGAAGAATAATAAAGTATGATCACCAGGTGGAGGTTTCTATCACTTCTGTAGTGTTTTACTGAGCTGATCCACTCACAACATAGACTGTTGGCCAGCGCTAAGCTGCTATAGAAATTGTCACAATATCTTTTAGTACTTTTATGATAACAGTAAAAATGTTACTGTTATTACGTTTTTGTCTTGTAACTCCCCAGCTCTGATTACATAGCACAGCAATCATAGCCCCACACAGATACAGCTTTTGAAAACCATATGCATTTGCATTATCCTTCTTTACGACATTAGGCACAAAGAAGTGTGGTTTGTACCACCGAACTGCTCACACATTTGCATATTGGTCTTTATTCATACTTTAGTTGAAAAAATTATGGAAAAAATAGTAGAAGTAACAGACCTGACATTAGGGACTGTGTTTTTTGTTTGTTTGTTTTTTACATCATTAGAATTTATTGTGACACAGCTAATTCAAAATTATAATAAGAAATTTGTCACAATAACTGATAAATGATGCATGGTTATTTTTGTTCTCCATGTTTTTAGTTTTTATTTAATTTTAATGTAGAGAAATTATCATTTTATATTAATATTGAGGAAAGGATTCAACATAACGGCTTAATAAATCGGACTACGCAGATGAATTCAAAGTGCTGACATAGAGCAACGAGTTAGGCTTTTCCAAAGACAATAACCAATAAAACTTATTGACAGAGACAGAAAAAACATTTATCCTTTTCATTTATTCCAATTGAGTGAAGTATTCAATCAATCAATCAATCAATCAATCAATCAATCAATCAATCAATCAATCAATCAATCAATCAATCAATCAATCAAATTTTATTTGTATAGCACATTTCAGCAAGGCATTTCAAAGTGCTTTACATCATAAACACAAGAACACAAAGTCATGCATCATGGAATAAACAATACATTGTTACATATTACATTTCAAATACAATTCTAAACAGGTGTGTTTTTAATTAACAATATTAACTGTGTTTATCCAGGAAGAGGAGCCTGGTTGCCATTGGCACTCATGACCTGGACACCATCTCAGGCCCGTTCACCTACACAGCCAAAGCTCCTGGAGACATCTGCTTCAGACCGCTGAACCAGACCAAAGAGTACACGGCTACCCAGCTCATGAGCCTCTACAAGGTAAACGGCTGATTTAGATAAGTGGATTTTAGTCCTCACAGCAGCTCATTATGCTAACAGCTAACCCAATCGTAATCATGTTGTTCACACAGTCAGACAGTCACTTGAGACATTATCTCCCTATTATTGAAGACAAGCCTGTGTATCCAGTCATTTATGACAGCAACGGCATGGTACTGTCGATGCCTCCTATAATCAATGGTGAGATTGTTTTTTTTCGTTTTGTGGTCACTTAAACTTATAAATAAACATAGCTACTGTACAGTTTAGACAAAACTGAGTTAGAAAGTTTGCTTTGGTTCCAGGGGACCATTCAAGAATCAATTTAAAGACAAAGAATGTCTTTATCGAGTGCACAGCAACTGATCTTACTAAGGTAATACCGAGACAAGACAAATACAAACTCATCACCTCTTATTGTTGCCATTAGACCCTCGCCATGTTCTTCCCTGCAGGCAAAGATTGTGTTGGACATGATTGTGACCATGTTCAGCGAGTATTGTGCTCAGCCTTTCACGTAAGTCTCTGTTCCTTCATCCACCTCTGATTGCTGAAATAGATTCTCACTTCTAGTTTTTGCCAAATAATTCACACCCCTCAAACTTTCGGACATAAACCTGCATGAAAATCACAAATATGTTACTACGATTTGCTGTGATAGATCAGCACAAAGTAGAAAATAATGAGGACATAAAATGAAAAAAGTTGGAAAATTAAAATTTCTTTGAATGTTTAAAAATCTAAAAAGTGTGTTTTTGTATTTAGCTTGGTCCTTGTAGCCATCCATAGAATTTCTGTTTTTTCTGTTTTTCTAAATAGTGTGAGCTCAGTCACACTGGACGAAGAGCATCTTTGAACAGCAGCTTTTAAGACTTGCCACAGATTCAGTTGTAGTTGAATTTATATGAATACTTTTCCAAGGCTGTGTACATTTTATAAAGTTGTTGCAAAATCTGTTGAAAAGTAGGGCTGCAACTAACAATTATTTTAGAAATTGATTGTTGTATTAATTTTTCTGATAATTGTTTAGATTAAAAAGTTAGTAATTCTACTTTTTTTTATTTTAACAATATGAGATCTACATTAAAGATTCAAATAAAAATAATTCAATTTTATGATAAGTATATCGCAGCCAATGGCCTTTTTCATCATCATTAATCCGATTAATTATTTCAGCCTATTGAAACATAACAAAATTCTGTTGCTAGAAAGTTTTTTATTAACATTGATATTGTAACAATCTCCTAGTGCAATCTTAAATTTTCTCCAGGTTTAAGCTGTTGGATGACTTCGTTTGCGCTTGCTTTGTTTTGTTAAGGTCACACTCACTGGCTTCACAACAAAAGCTCATTAATTCATTGAAAAAATTAAAATTTCTCATTTATTATGAATTTAATTTTTTTCTTCTCTGCAGGGTGGAGCAGGCTGAAGTGGTGTGCCCAGATGGAAAGATCTGCATATACCCCGTACTGTTTCTACTTCTGTTCTTCTTCTTTTGAACAATAATCACTTTACTGACATGGTTTCAAAGTTTTTGCTGTTTCCTGGTTTGTGTTGCAGGAATTAGCTTACAGGAAGGAGAAGCTGTCTGGCGAGTTCATCAACAGAAAAGTTGGCATTAGGTGACTCATTTGGATTACTTAATGTGTTAAAATATGCAAGTTATATACATTCAAACCAGCATTTATGCAGTTTCAAGGTTTTCAAGTAAATATTGAATCTTCTCAGATGTTGATTTGGTGAAGAATCAGTGTAGGTACTCTTAGAATGCTTTAGCAGTAATTATTGTACTTCATCCATTTGTTTTCAACAAACACAAAGATTTTTTTGTGGATATTTTTCCTTCATTCCTGCTCCCATCAGGGAATCAACAGAGAGAGTTGCTCAGCTCCTGACCCGGATGTGCCTCCTCTCCCAACCCACCGGCGTCGGTGATGAGATTGAGGTGGAGATCCCCCCGACCCGTCCAGACGTCATCCATGCCTGTGACATCATGGAGGACGCCGCCATCGCCTACGGGTTTAATAATATCACCCGCACGACACCACGCACCTACACAGTAGCCAACCAGGTGCCATGCTTTGGTTTCCTATTTTCATCTTTAGAAGCACCAGAAAATGTTGCATCTTGTGAAACTTGTTTTTGTTTGTTTGCAGTTTCCTCTCAATAAACTGACAGAGCTGCTGAGACAAGACCTGGCAGCTGCTGGATTCACAGAGGCTCTCAACTTTGCTCTGGTGAAAAGCCATAAAATTACGTTAATATAAACCTTAGCATGCTATTTTTGTCTCTGTAAACCTAAAAATTCTCATTATTTGACTTTTTGTAGTGTTCTCAAGAAGATATAGCAGACAAGCTTGGAAAAAAGATCTCGGAAACCCGAGCTATTCACATTTCCAACCCCAAGACTGCAGAGTTTCAGGTGAGATACAGTTTGACAGAAACAGAATAATTACGTACAAACTTTCTGAGCACAGACTCGCTCTGAGGTAAAGGATGAAGCAGATTACTTGTCTAATAAAAACGAATCTATCAGAATTTTCTTACTTTCTACCATCTGTCCTCTACTGTAATGTTAAGTCTCTCAAAACTGTTTTATATGTAACTTTAACATGAGTACTGTACAGATTTTACTATTTGACTGGAGATGCATTAATATATATATATTTTTTTTTCATTTCAACTGTACTTGACCGGAAGCATAAAATAGTTTTCTGATTAATGTTCACACCCCTACAATTTATTCTGAAAATGCTTTTATATGAACATGCTGTAACGGTGTTCAAAGCAATGTAAGAGGAAGCGCATTTAAAGCTATTTAAAAATGTGAAAGCTGTTTATAAAATTAATTGCTAGTTGGAGATGCTGCAGAAAGTTTAAAATGTCAATTCTGGAATCATTTTTCCTTGGCTTAAAATTATATTTTAAAATATTTTATATTTTTTGCAGTGAATCTCATCCCTTCATCTGATCTTGTAACGGAATAAGAAGTCAAACTTTTCAAACCATGTCGATCCGACTTGTACTGTTATTCTTCCACTAGGTGGTGCCCTTGTCCTCTTTAATAAATTGCCGCCATGCTTTCGACTTTTCCCATGTTTTTTTCTTTTCGTCCTCCACCAGGTGGCGCGCACCACTTTACTTCCTGGCCTGCTGAAAACCATAGCTGCCAACAGGAAGATGCCCCTTCCTCTCAAATTGTTTGAGATATCTGATGTGGTGCTGAAGGACGAGAGCAAAGGTGTGAACATGCGTGAGCGTGAAACGATGTGTGAACATGCGTGAGCGTGAAACGATGTATGACACTTTGCCCATTTGGGGGTTGATGTTGCCTGAGTAAAATCAGATATTTCTTTTTTTAGAGGACATTTATTTTGCGAGAAGATCTTTTAGGTGCACAAATACACTGTGTCAACAAATTTGAGCATCGTTACATTAAATCTTTTCATTCACCCAGATGTTGGGGCAAGGAACAGTCGGCGTTTTTGTGCCATTTATTACAACAAGACTCCGGGCTTTGAGGTGATCCACGGCCTGCTGGACCGAACCATGCAGCTGCTGGAGGTGAAAGCAGCTCGTGGAGAGGGATACCACATCCAGGCTGCAGACGGTAAGCAATCTGGACTCAACTAGGACTGGACATCAACAAGAAGTGTGCTCTGTTGGCTCAGAGTCCATTGAAACAGAAAAACACTGTTTTTATGGGGGGGATTTTTATTTTTATTTTAATGATCAGAAATGTGACATAAGGCAGGTTTTGTTGGGGATTATGTAAATCCCTAAACAGCATTGGTTGTTAGGAAAGGGCTGTTTCCATGGTAAATTGTGGAGTTAATGTCGGTGAAATCTGATGGGGTTTGAGGTGCAAAGGGAAGCAGTTTAGTGAGCATGTCTACTTTGTAAATGCAGCCAAAAATCTGGATGGTTACATAAATTACAAACAAAATTCCTAATGACTCATTCAGTTTGATTTTAAGATTTAAGTAGCAACACGGGGGCAGTAATGTTATTTTGACCAAATGATGTCATGAGCCGGATATAGTCATTTAGCTACAAAAAGAGCTTTTATGAAAAGCTCTGTGTTTAAGAAGCAAAGATGGGCAGAGGATCTACAAGTTGGCATCCAGTTGTTTAAAAATCAGTCCCGGTACAAAGGGGGAAGCACTTGATTCACCTCCTCCTAGTTCCAACCCCATGTGGTCACAAGATATGGCTCAGGATCAAAGAATTAAGAACCTGGATAAAAGTGAGTTCCCTGTATACACTCTCTGGAAGACTTGGCGAGTGTTTCTCCAGAGGGGGATCCCTGAGTTTCCCTACTGATGTCACAGGACTCCAGCACAGATGAGTGGAGAATAATGGTGGATGGTCAAATGGAAGCTCAACTCGTTCAGGAAGGAGCCTCCACAGCTCTTTACACGCCATTGCTTTCTGACCTCAGCTTGCTCTAAGAGATACATAGCATTATTCAGGCTAAAAATGTTTTTGTCTGAACCAATTAATGATTTAACGCGTTAATCCAAGGCAATAAATTTGATTCTGGAAAAGGATGGAATATTGACGCCACCCTCTTTGAGATTGTTCTGAATACATGATATCAGGGCTGAAATGATTAATACTATTAAGTGGGTTCAATTGATGATTGCACTAATCATCAACTAATTGAGTAATAATCGTCTTTCTTGAATAAGATTTTACTCTGTTGATTGGATAAAATGTAGGAACCCTGTGAATAAAAATCAGTACTGTGTAAGGGCTGTGGTTAGAACAAAACGAAACAAAAATTATAATATTTTAAGAAAGTTAGCAACTTTTCAGTATCAAGGAACTCCAGTTAGAATAAAAAATGTTACTTCTGGCTGCGTTATATGTTTTCACATCATTTTGCAAAAACAGGTCTCATTTTGTCCACCGTCCAATGCAGCAGTTGGATCAGTTTGTCAAATAAACTGGAACAACATTGGACTTTGTTTGTGCTATCATTTACTCAAACTTGTAAGATGAGACTCAGTGTTTATGAGGTTGTGGGCCAAAATGCAACCTTCTCCTTTTGTGATGAAATCTATCAGAATGACCTTCAAAAGGCTGTCTGTCACAATGAGAGATGAAGTAAGAAACTCAGAACCACAAGATTTTTCAAACCCCTGACCACAGTTCTGCATTGCAGAGGATGAATGTTATCAATGTGGAGGTGGAACAATAATATATGAGGAAGAATGTTAACTTAAAAAGCAGAAGAATGAGTCAGGCTGATTTTGTCTTCCATCTCTGTGACATTAGCAATTAGAGAGGTTTGTGTTTGTCTTGGCTTCTGTTTGCACTGCGATGGAGAAATCCATCGAAGTGTTGGATTTCTCACTCATCTGCTTTTCTCTATCTCTACCTACCGTTTACTCCCTTCATCCCTTGGCTTGCCTGCCTCCAAGGTCGTCCTCTCAGAGATCCTTCCGGTCTCAGACGGCCCATTCAGACTGCAAATCAATGCGCTTGAGTATCACTGGATAAGAGATGAGATCAGAGAGGATAAAGGGAGAGGTGGAGGAAAATAAGAGAGGAGACCAAAGAGTGTGACAGTGCGACGTAAACCTGGAGGAGTGTGCACCGCCTGCAGTGTAGAGATCGGGCATGGGAGTCACGTCAGCCACTGCAGTGCTCAGCAGAGGGACAGAAACACAGCACACAATTTTCTTTCTCACTTTTCCACACGCACTCTGCACCTTTTAATGCCTCATATACACATATGCCAGTGTGTCCTTAGCCCCATTACAAGGTCATGACCCCAGCTAATCTTTCAGGCATCCTCATGATATGTCCATCCAAAGGGCGAGGCAGGACCCCTCCAGGGGAGTCCATGTCAGGTTAGCTTCCGCTTCTAAATCTGGAGAAAGGGGATGACGTGACGAGCCGAGGGATCCACAGTCAGACGAGTCACTTAGGAGACAGATGCCCATGTTTCACCTAACAACTGTGTCCAATGCAAAGACCCGGTCCATTTGTCAAGGCAGGGACTTCTACCTCTTATTTGTTCAGATATCAATTTGATGTTGTCACACTTTGTGTGATTAAAATGTGGATGACTTCCATTATTTGAAATATATCCAGAACATAAAAGGTTTATATTCAAACTCAAATAGAATTTAAAATAATAAAAAAAAAGGTTAATCTCACCAAAGAAACGATTGTTGAACATATCTGTCATGCTCACTCAAGCCTAAGATATGTTATTCTTCATATCGGTGTTTCTCAAATTGTGGTACAAGTATCACTGTTGGTACTTATTTCTGTTCAGCTGGTAAAAGTTATGGCACACCCATGCATTTATTTGTTCTAAGCAACTGTTCAATTCCTGGATTGGCTCAGTTGCCTGGTGATAATGTAATGTACAGCTGTGCATCATCTGCATAACTATGGTAATTTATCTCATTTGTTAAATAGCAGGGACCCCAAGCTGGAACCTTGGGGTACACCGCATGGGATTTTTGTCAACTTTGATGAAAACTTGCACACTGGCTCAAACTTTCTTTCTTAAATAAGACTTGAACCAGAAAGTCTGAACAAGCTTAGAAACATGCAGAGGCAAATTACATCATATATTGTGTTCAATTCTTTCCATTTTATTTTTTTTAGAACTACTAATTTTGAGTGAATGCAAATTATGGCTGCTAGGAATGATGCTAGAGTTGTTCTAAAGTGAAAATAGGAATTTTGTTTAATACTCTCAAATCCAACAGCGGGGAAATAATCGATCCGCCTGCCGTTTCTGCTCCTGAAAGATGGAGAAGTGTGTGGAATGTTGGCAGGCTCCTGCGGAGGATTTTCATTGACTGATAAGTTATTTAGGATATACCCAGTGCTATTTAAATAGTTGCTATGGCTTCCCATTTATGGTGCAAGCTAATGACGTGTTTGCCAACGCAAGCAACCCCACTGATATAGTCTTGTTAATGGACACGGGGCTGAAGTGAGAGGGAGAATTACCCTGCCGTGGTGTCGTCCCCTCTCGCTCTGGTCCTCTTATTATTCCCCCACGGTGATGAGAGAACGTCCAGGCTGTGGGCTCTGGAACCCATTAGCAAGACAGCGTGGGAAGAAGCTAGGCATTATGGGAGCATGCCACGTTCGTGTATGTGTGTGGAAAAGGGGGCCGGGGGGTTGGTTACTGTAGTAACCACTGCTTCCTGTAATTTCCTGACAAGTCTGTTTGCCAGTCTGTTTGTGAAAAAATTGAGCATTCAGGTTTGAATATGATTAGAGTCTATGAGGACTTATGGAGTACGCCGATTTTTATCTGGGAGTTTTGTGGCACACAGGAAGTTGTGCCTCGTTCTGGGATCCGGAAGAGCTGAGAGCTGATGACGAACGTGGGTGAACAAATGATGATCATTAAGCCTGAACCGAGCAGTTTCACCCACACTCTGTGATTTACTCACACATCTGTGATGTGGAAGAAATCCTTGTTTTTCAAAGGGAAAATAATCTAAGGGAGACAAATGACAGCAGTAAAATCTGGCAGATAATAGAGACTACAGATGGTGGATTAGATAAATATACATAATAACCATGCTTTTGGTTCTTATTTTCCCATTCTTTTTAAGGGCTGAACTTCAGACATTCTTAAAAACAAGGAGAGAGGTTTTATGATAAAGATGGAGTTGATTGGCCACTGTGTCAAGAACAATCTCTTAGCGACTGAAAGTGTTGCTTTTGAACCAGTGGTGGCCGAAACCAGTTTCTAAAATTTACATTAAATCTAAACCTTATCGTTGAAACTTGGAAATATTTTGCTGCTCCACCAGGACAATAATCCGAAGCACACCTCAAGGCTATTCTTGGACAAGATGAAGCCAGCAGACAATGAGAACTCTGCCTTTCACGATTCTCATCTGCCTTCAGTGTTCTGTCTGAAATTTCTCCCATTGAGCTGGATTTCTTTGAGCTGCTTTTATACAAAAATGAGTTGTTACTATACACCTGTAGAAGCTTTTGGTCTTTTTCTGATGTTTTTCCAAGCTTACATTTTTTAAAAAAATGTTTCTTTCAGATTCCACCTTCTTCCCGGGTCGCTGTGCTGAGATCTTTGTCCGCGGGACGAGTGTAGGGCGTCTGGGAGTCCTTCACCCCGACGTCATCAGCCGCTTCGAGCTGACCATGCCCTGCTCTGCCTTGGAGATGGACCTCGAACCTTTCCTGTGATTTCACCTTCTTAAACGTCTACCAAACATTCATGAGTTGATAAGTCAACCATATATGTAGTTTGGTTTTGTGTTTATGGGATGTGATTTTGGTCAACTATGTAATTGGTGCACGAACCAACCGGTGTGTACAGCTTTGTAGTGTTGATCCAGTGGTTTTTAAATAACACGCCTGTTTTCACTAAATTAAAAATTAACAAGACTTCCTTGTCTTTGTGAGTCTATGTGTGGGTTTTGCATGCATGCATGCCCTTAATTTTGGCTTCTCATGCATTTATAGGTGCATGGTAAATAAACTCAGTGACTTATTATGTGTTGCTTTGATTCTTTCAGTGGCCACACTGCTGAAATCCTCCTCACACATGACGTTCCCATGCAGGAAACCTTCAAGCACCCGTTTCCAGCTTCCAGCCAATCCCAGCCAATTCTGCCATCTCACCTGCATTCAACTAAAACGGTGTTTGGCGATTTGAGCTCACAGGCAGGCCTCAAGGCACTTAATGACTTCCTGACAGACAAAAGCTACATAGAGGGTTTCACGGCGTCCCAAGCTGACGCCGCAGTGTTCGACGCCATCCCCTCTCCGCCCTCGCAGGCTTTTTGCCACCTCCGGCGCTGGTACTGCCACATCAAGTCCTTCCAGACGGAAAGAGCGCGTCTCCCGTCAGCCAGGAGTCGGTTTGTTCTCCCACCCACTCTGCCTGCCTCCCCAAACAACACGAGCGAAGATGACATCGACCTTTTTGGTTCAGATGATGACGACGAAGAGAGCACAGAGGCAGCTCGGCTCCGAGAGCAGCGCCTGGCCGAGTATGCCGCCAAGAGGGCTAAGAAGCCGACACTCGTTGCCAAGTCCTCCATCCTCCTCGATGTCAAGCCGTGGGACGACGAGACGGACATGGCCAAGATGGAAGAGTGCGTCCGTAGCGTCACTATGGAGGGCTTGCTGTGGGGGCAGTCCAAGCTGGTACCAGTCGGCTATGGAATCAAGAAGCTGCAGATAGGGTGCGTAGTGGAGGACGATAAAGTGGGCACGGATCTGCTGGAGGAAGCCATCACTGCTTTCGAAGAATACGTTCAATCTGTGGATGTGGCTGCCTTCAATAAGATCTGAATCGAACAGAATTAATCAACTGAATGATATTGCCTAATGTAACCTGGTCCCGGCTGTAGTCGGTGTGCTAGCTTTCCGTTGAAATTCAGGTGCGTCAAAGACTCAATATTCTTTGATCCGTTGCCTTGAAGCTTCAAATAAAAGCATTTTGATGTTTGGCTGAGTTCTCTTCTGAGTGCATCTTTTCATACGGCCTAATTCAGCATTTTCACTGAATCTGTTGATGTTTTATTGACTTCTCAAAGGGAAACTTGCAGTCAGTGAAGCTTTAAATTAAAGTAACCTGTGCAGAAGGCAATACATCTTGAAAATAAAGTCTGACAGGTGTGCCGGCATTCCTTCTTACTCGACTGCAGCAAAGCTTAACACTTACCATGCGATGAAGCAACAGATGGTCTGAACCAACCAGCAGATGGAGAGTCTGAATGTTGGAGGAAAGTAGACTACAGTATTCATACCCACTGAATTTTTTCACATTTCAAACGTTAGTTCTTTGGAGTGCTTTCATGTGACAGACCAACACAAAGTGCATACAGTGAACCCTGAATGATTCATATCGCTTTGTGTACGTTTTTCTGATAAGTTCCTTTTAACTGGAAGTGTTGATGTGATGTTGACCGAGCTTGAAACCTGATTTCAATCTGATAGAGAATCTGTAGAAAGGAGGTCTCCCAACAAATAAAAAGTGTTGCATTAATCACAAAGAAATGATTTAATCAAACTTTTTCTTCAAACTGATATTCTCAAAAATGTAACTGTTTGGTTAGTTGGTCTTTATGAATTGTTCTTAGGTGCTGGTGTGTATACACACGTTTTTTATGTTCTCCTGTGATGGACTGGCGACGTGTCAACAGGTTTTAGCTGCATAGGTCTTCTTTTCACTGTCATTGCATAATTTTCTTGTTTAATTTCAACGTACATTGTTTGTCTGGCAAACTGTAAGAAGGTTCAAGGCTATAAAGTAAAGTGAAGTTGCTACAGTTCAGTTTGAAACATAAATAACTGCACTCTAACCTTTGATTCAAACAATCAAATTTAGAACCATGAAAGCTTTATTTCTGCGTGAACAAGTTTGTTTTATTTACAGTTAAGCTCAAGATCAGTCACAAGTCATATATACAGTCTTATATACAGTCTTATACGTCAACATTGACTTGTTTTTCTGTTTATAAAAGCTCAATAATGTACAGTAAGATAAATATGAAGTTCATTGTTGAGGTAATTACAGGTCAGTCTTACTGGTCATAGAAGCCCAATCAGAGCAAAGACTCTGTTGACCAATATAGAGTTAACCAGTCCAACAGCTGTGTATGTTGCAAACTTGGATGGTACTTCTATCTCCTTCCTCCTGGCATTTTTATCCGTTTTCGGAGCACTGTACCAAGAATACAACACGTCCAAACTCAGTTTCTTCACTATCTGCCGAGTTCCCACCAGGGCAACCACTCCCAGCAGGCTGCGTCCAGCCCCTCTCGCCACAGACAGTGCCGTTACGGTGGGTAGAGGGACAGGTAACGGCCCCCGGGGTTCAAAAGCGTCGCCCAGCTGCACATTGGCCCAGTATCCTACTGAGCAACCAGCGCACACGCCGAGAATGGTGGTGGTGTCTCCTCGTGTGGTGCTGTAATGGTCCAGCTCTGGGTATGTGTAGCTTAGGAAGAGCAGCAGTGACAGAGCGATGATGGGGGACAGTGGGCTAGTCAGCTGGAAGCTGTCGAAGGATTCCCAGAAAGGGTAGGTGAGCAGAATCAGGACGGCAGTGATCAAAACGCCACAAACCACATCCTGAAAGCACAGCAATGGCAGGATTTAGTCAGCATGTTAGATGACGTAGTGTCATTAGGTTCGATTCTTAACTAAAATCCAACAATTCTACAAATCTGAGATGTATGAGACTGTTATAATTTGTGGCTATAGGCATAATTGTTGTCCAAATCAAAGGTTTTGCATCGATGCCACCTCCTGACATTCATTAGTTGGCAGCTGAGTTACATTTTTTGTAAAGACAAGACAGAGTAGATTTAAAAGTGCATCATTAATGATCCAGGCTTTTGTGATAAAGCAAATGATGGTTGTAGTTTTTCAATGGCAGCGGAGGAAGTGAACGAAACTGTTCAGCTGGACCGGCTTCCAAATATTGCATAGATTTTGTTGACTTATATTTGTCGTTTTTGAAGATCCTCTATATGAGTATTTCCCTGTGGATTGTTGAGTTTTCTTTTTTGTTGAAAGAAATATGTACCACAAAAAAGCACAACCTAATAAGACCAGTTGGTTGAGGATATTTCTGCTAAATCAGTAGTATAGCTACAAGCCTGCATTTGTTATGTTTATATTTCTATCGCCTATGTGTGTGTGTGTGTGTGTGTGTGTGTGTGTGTGTGTGTGTAGGTGGTGACTGGCTCACCAGAACTGAGTGCATGCCAGTGTAGAGCCGGCTCAGAGACACCAGAGACGAGAGCGTCACAGCGATCAGCAGGCCTGTCTGGAAGCAGAACTGACACAGAAACACACATTTACCACCAAGCATCACTTTGACACAATCACAAGTTAATTCTAAGGAAAAATGACACACTTTCCCCCAGATATTCATGCTTTCATCAAATCTTTGCATATTCACATGTAATTCCTCTCTGCGTCAGCCTGCCTGTCAACAACGCACTGCTCCTTTGTCTTGCTAGTGTTTCTCTCTTCCTGCTCCCTAGACTCCCCTCCGGCCCCCGCACACACTTTTACCTATGGTGGCAGCTTTTATCCCCCATTCCCATTTAAATAACAGTGAGAAGAGAAGCCTCCTGTATTCATCCACCTCAGCGCCTTTTTTAGTCTTTTCCTGTCCTTTGCAGCTGGAAGCCTATTCAGTGGTAGTTCATAAAGAGGGAGGGGTTTTATTTCTGAATGGCCACAAAGGATACCAGGGACAGGAGGGGGTTGGGGGGTTCGGGAGTCAGTCTGTGATTGACTGCCGTGACCTCCGACCTGCTTTGGGAAAAGGCTGAGTTGCCCCGAGGACTTGAGCAGCAGCCTGCTTCTCATCTATATTTGTGCGTGCTCTTCTCTGTCAGGGGATTCCTGGAGGAATTTTAGGGCACAGTTAAACGCTCTACTGTACTTTGGTGTCTCAGTTGTTGGTCCAATTTCTCTGACCCTCTGAGCAGAGATCAAGTGGAAATGATCTGACCACAAATCAGTCTGACAGCTCCAGAGCCCGCTTAAAACCTCCCGGCTGAGGCGATTTCTCGTTCGTCCTGGTCTTCACCACAATACAGAGCTTGATTAAGACAGCTAATAATTGGCTCCTTGAGTGTTTTATTGACTTGGCAGTAGAGATGGAGAGATAAAAAGAGGAAGAGTGAAGAGGAGGGAGGCGGAGAAGTGGTCTGACAGTCATTGACTCATTGCAGTCTATCAGAGGATGAAGCAGCAGCTCGATGGGTGTGGCTGATATGTGACTGATGGTGACGGCTGCGCCTGCCTTTCACGGCCCATTGTCCAGCAGGCAGGACAGCATGTGATGGACAGCAGGACCACTCCCTTCATTTCAATCTGCTACCCCATGGCTCAAAGTAATGCAAGTCGGGAAGGATGCTGATTTAACACTATTCCCTGCCTTTTTGATTATAGAAGGTGATTCATTTGCAGCCAGAATAGTGGTAATGACACAACAAATATTTAAAGTAAGGACCTTTTATGAATTAAGCTGATTTAAATAGTTTGCAACGTTGAAACTAGTTACATTCATTCAACTGCTTTTACTTGAGCAATGTTTTGATTAACTATTGCTGCTCTTACTTGAGTAAAATTTCAGAATATTCCGTCCAACTTCCATGAAGAAAGAACAACTATATTTTAACCAAGAATATAAGAGACAGAGTCACACACTTATCTCTGGTAGGAAATACATTTTTAGGAATTGATGCGAGATCTTCAAAACGAAGTACATGGTGGTGGTGTTATGCTGTGGGCTGTTTTTCTGTCTGTGTAATGCTACATTGTGCATAGTTGATATGATCATAAGGATTGACTTCAAATCCACAGATTAATACATTTAGACAAAATGTGATCGTATTTGTGGACTGGAGGAGCCATTTATCCTCTCCTGTGTTTGTCGCCACCAGGGGGCATATTTTATTTTGAGTTCTGAGTGTCTGACAGGGGACGGGGTTATTTAAGGTCAACCATGACCTCTTCATGGTTGTTAAGGGGAAGAGGCAACAGTTTTCTCCTGTGCTTGGTTTGATGTCGAATTTGTGGTTTTCAATGGAAATAGTAGAAAAATGGACATAGTCCAGACAATAAATTACTTTATTGTAAGTCAAACTAAAGATTGGCATCCTGAATCTTACTTGAGCGCGCGTAAAACCAACGCCTTTCAGGAACAACAATCAGTAGCGTAAAATACAGGATTTAAGCCGCCACATGGACGATGCTTCCACACATTCACCAAAACTTGTCTTATAAATGAAAAAGCC
Organism: Poeciliopsis prolifica; assembly: GCF_027474105.1. NCBI lineage: Eukaryota > Metazoa > Chordata > Actinopteri > Cyprinodontiformes > Poeciliidae > Poeciliopsis > Poeciliopsis prolifica. The sequence goes on from NW_026562379.1 coordinate 11,580,547, forward strand.
CCAGAATAAATAAATCCCAGCAGGCACAAACTGTGTGGTGCCTGCTTGAGCTCTGAGGAGGATGGATCCTGTGTTTTATGATCTGATTGCTCTTAGGTTTTGATTGCTACTAAATGTGTGCAATCAAAGTGCAGCTTACTGAGAGACTCTTCACTAAATGTTGGTGCGGCGCCTGCAAACATTTCAGCCAGTGTAACTGAAATAGATCCAGAATTAATATAACTTGTGCACCCATTGTTTTTTTGTTTTACAACACTTTGAACACATGTAGTTTTGAACTGGGTTTCAAAACAACAATTCAAATAGGTTCTTAAAAGCCCAAAATGAAAGATTAATTTACACGATGAGAGTATGGGAACTTCTCAAAGGAGCTGTGAAAGACTCTAATGGAGGCTGATAAAGCCATTCTGAATTGTGTGGTTTTAGAAACACTTTAACTCTCTGCTTTCTATTAACAGTGACATAGAGAAGATGCTCCTAATTTGGACTTCTTAGTCATAAAGACTCATCCAAAGTCAATTATGTGCATTCCAATTCAGTCACAGTAATTAAACAGTTCAATCAAGTTAAGTTTAGCAGGTCTAGTGGTGAAACGTTTTCTAAGAAAACCCAGCCAACATCATAGAGTCACTGAGCCATCCTCCTCCTGAATCAATGTGGAGACGGTGCAATGGACTTCTTCAAAGCGTTTGTCTCCAGGTGTTTGTCACCCCTTTACCACAACGGCACGCCTTGTGAACTGCTTCCTTTCTTACTTCAAAATAAGAGCCTATTTCAGCTGAAAAAGTCACCTGCAGACTGCAGGTGGATAGCACTCTGAAACAGACTCCACTTTGACAACAGATGTTGGATAGGATTTGCGACTTTGAAAGTGAGTTTGATCATATTTTATAATGAAGTCTTTCTGACAACGTTAAAATGAATTAGTTTGTATTTCAAAGAAAAGTAAAATCAACTATAAAAAGACATAAATTGCTTTTATCGGTCGCACTCTGATACATATCCACTATATTTGTTTTCCAGTTAACCTGTGGAAGTACTAGTCCATGATGTTTCACTGCAAACAAACATGTACGCTTACCTGTACTCTGGAGGGAGCGCTCAGTAAAAGTGTGAAGGAGATGGCAGTGGCGGCCATGGCGTGGGTGGACGGCAGTCCGTACTCCGCGTCCACGCGTGTCTCAAGCTTGACCACAGGCGGTGAGGGCGGGCGAGGAAGCTTCAGCAGGTCCTTCATCAACTGGCCAACGTACATCACCAACTGGAGCAGAGATGAATAGATATTTTTAGTGTTTTTATTAATGCTTAATGGCAGCAGTTCATGTACTGAGGTACAAACCATCCTAATGAGCCAGTTATAAGATAACACAAACAGCTTCAAAAAAACATGACATGCTTTATTCTTTTATGCTTAATTTTTTAATCTTTCTAATCATTTTGGCAATATAAAGTCAAAAAAAATACATTTTAATTGTTCTTTAAAATGTAAAAAACTAACAAACAGAAAAGCCTTCAAGTGGAGAATAAATTGGGTCAAACTTTTTCTCCCACTTACAATGACTAAAATCAGACACATCATGTATCACATCAGTTCCTTATGAGTATTTTTGCTTTTCTACTCTTCACTGATTATCTCCTGTGAGGATAGCAGGGTGATATCGGCTGGCTGATAGTCTGAGCTCTCTGCTTGTTTTGCGTCTGTAGTTCTCTGTGCTCTCTTTGCTTCCTGCCATGACTTCTTATGTGGTTTGAAAATTTAAATATTTCCAAAAACAAACTGTCTGCCTCATATACAAGAGAAGAAAAAGCCTTTATTTATCCAGCTGACCAGCAGTGCAGAAGGGGCACTGCTTTGTTCCTCTATGATCCATATTATGATGGAAAAACTTAGGTAATGTGAAGCCCTATTTTTTTCAAAAACCTTGGTATATTCTGATACTTGTTACCAACCACTAACTTGCACATTTCAGTTACTTATACCTCCATATTTCTCTTACAATTAACCTTTCTGGCTAGTGACCAGAAAGGAGTAAAATGAAACAAAGAAACACACAAATGAAGGAAGAACGATTTTTGAAAAAGTAAAAATCCTGATGACCATTTGCTTTGAAACTAACCTCCAGTTCTCATAAATATCTAATCAGCATCCCAACTCAAGGATCAAGCTGCACAAAAGTGCAGATCCCACACAGTATAAAGTGACAATGCTGCAAATGTGCAGTAACTAAATCTATTATAAGAAACAGAGTTGAAGACAGCAGACTTTGCTGATGCACTGTTTTCAGCATCTTTAGGTGAGACTTTGCTATTCATCTGACAAAAGACCAGAGCAAGGTGAATTCACACGTGGGTGGGTGTGGGTGTACGTCTCTGCATCTGCGCCCAGCCAAATATGCTGCATATTCTCTTTCATGAGAATATGCGACGGGATAGGCAGGCCCGCTCCGGCTCCAGGTTTATTTAAAGCCAGGCCTTGTATATTTAATGAATGGCTGTCTTAGTGAGGAGCAGGAAGGCAGTGAGTACAGAGGGAGCAGGACAGTAATGTATGTGTTTAAGGAGAAGAACAGAGAGGTTGTTATTACAATCCCATTTGATACAGCAATCAGTGAGATTTTGTTACCATGGCAAAGGAGACATTAAAGTACCTCGACTGATCCATTGTTTCTGCTCATGTGGAGACACAGTGAGCTTTTTAGGACTTGAGGCAGACACTGAACAGGAGGAAAGCAGGCTGCAGAGATTCATTCTGTTTTAGCCACAAGGGCAATATTGAGGGTAAGCGATGATGATACGAAACAAAACCTGAAAAATAGCTTGACTCCTCACATAAATACTAGATGGGACTGCAGCCAGATTTTTTTTGTTTTGTTTTCACAAACCAATCTACTTCTTTTATAACTATAAAAATCTTATCATGCAGGGTCAGTGCTAGAAATTGAAGTCAGAAGAGGGGGTAACATTTTGACCATTGGAGTTTACAGTTATGACATAGCCAAAGTCAGCTAAAAAATAAATTATCACAAAACCTAACAATGGAAAATCAGAGCCTGAGTTTTACAGTTTCCATAAACTGGAAAACAAAATTGCCTGTGTTGGACCTTATGAAGAGAAGTTTCAGGAAGGAAACTCATGTCATGGGCAGCATAAAGTGCTTTGGAGTCCTCTGACTTAATAATGTGCTACCTTATTAAGCAGATAACAAATGCAGGATGATTTACCATTCACCATGTAAAATGACTCAGATTAAAGCCCATTCCTGGTACCTTAATGCTTTGCAACATTTTATTTTGATGTGTCATGTGAAATATTAATAAAACACAAATCTCTTTGTGGCAAAATGTGAACAAAAGTAAAAATATTTCTGAGACTAAGTGTCTTCTCCATTTGTTTTTAAGTATATGCTTTTCCGCTCTCCTTCTAGTCTGTTACTGTGTAGTGGTGTGTGTAATTATATATATGTAAAGCAGTGTGTGGCAACAATACAGATTCTGGCGGCCAAAATGACTTCACCCTCAAATTTGATGGTGACAGCTGTTGTTACAACACCAATCTAAACTTATGACACTATAGCTAACTCCTACAAATCTTATACGGAACGACAATGACCATAAATTTGCAGTAAAATCACAACACTGACAATCTAACTGTAACTAAAGGGGAAAAAACAATGTTGCACTTTTATTCACTGCAGCCTTGTTATGTACAGATGCTGTTTTCCATTTTATGTTGCCCTTGGGTCATTTCTGAATATAAAATGTGCTATTACCATATTCATCTGGACTTTACATGCACAACTCCTAACAGAAAACAGACAATAAACAAGGGACAGACAATGGCAAGCTCATTCAGTACACACGCTGTATTCATACAGTAATCCATACGACAGTGTGTCTCTGTCCTCACACACTGAATCTGTCGTCCAGCTCGAGTAAGAGCATGATGCGACACCCTTATCTTCTACACAGACATCACATTGAGCTGCCTCATTGATGGCTCTGTGACATTCACATCAAAAGGCCTGACCCCACAGACACACTCCGCACATTAAGGGAAGAGTTAAAGATTGTCTGACTTTGTGAATAAGTATATTGATCGAGCCGAGAGCAGATTCAGACTTTGATCTTTCCACGTTTGGGTAGGACTGTCGGGTGTGAGCATTTTGAGACGGTGGGCTGGTGCACAGGTTGTTGTCTGTAAGGCCGGAGACACGCTATGTGTGATGAGTATCTTTTTCTTCCACAGTGTCATGACTACAGTTTTTTTCAGCTGTTTTTGTGTATTTCTGCAATACTCCTCAACATCTGTAAAACAATAAGTGCCTTTCTTTTAACAACTGATACAAAAAGCAAAACACTATGGGTTACTCCAGAAAACACGCTTTCTTTCTCAAAGTTCTGAGTTTGTCTCTTAAAAGTCCGACCAAGTCATTGTGATATAGAAAGAAAAAGACAGCACTGCAAAGCAAAAAAAAAAAAAAAACATAAAAGTAGAAATAGGAGCATAAAACAATCTGCTTAAGAAAAATTTGACATGGAGTGCTAAAGGAAATACGGTGACGTTTTCCGACATTTTCGGACCGTTATGGTAAAACCAAAGTTATTCTAGCAAGTTTATTGTAACTTGTGTTTTACCGTAACATCTGACCGTTGTGGCTTTTTATTTTTGTTGGCCCTTCTGGGCCACTGTATAAAAAAAATACACTATCTATAAATCATATTTATATAACCCCTCAGATTTGCTTAGAACTGTTTTTATTTTTTAAATACACCAGAATCCTGGATTAGTGCTTGCTTTTATTAATATATTTGGCTTCTAGTGTTACTACCTGCAAGCATATGTTGAAATATTCTCTCTGGCAGAATATTTGCATAATATCCAATGTACTATGCTAAAGTTTTGCAAAACTATCATGCAATTCCTGACCATATAGTTTCGCATGACTACTGTTTTCTAAGTCAATCAAAGTCGATCTGCGATGAAAACCAAGAAAGAACATTAAAGGACAGTAGTGAAGCATGTGTGTGTTTATGTCTGTAGCTCAGCTTTATCCTTAGATAACTCCAACATCACAATGGCAAGGCGCTGTAGCGAGTGAGAGGTGCAGGGTGATGAGCCCCCAGGGCAGACAGACCAAATGGCTGGTTCAGAGAGAGAAAGCTCAAACGCTGATGAGGCCAATAAAACACTCTACAGAGTGAGGCTGGTAATGCCTAACTCGAGGGAGGGCAATGAGTGTGTTTAGCAGGCGACAGAGAGATTGCAAGTATGTGTGTGTTGGAGTTTATGTGTGTGTTTGAAATGGAGTTCACACGGGGCCGTGGCGCACCAGAAGAATAGTCTCTCTTCTTCCTGGGGGGCCAAACAAGGGGTTCAGATACAGGGCACCCACCGAGCGCTTGAGGCAGGGACATGAAGGGCACAAAAACACGCTGCCCATCACACACTCTGAGGGAGTGAGGCGGTATGACTGCCTGTGTGTCATGAAGGTTTCATTTGACATGTTTCCTGTCATACAGGGCAGGACACTGTCTCAATAAACATCTAAAAGAGGGAGGCAAGCTGTCTTTTGGCGCTGAGATGTCCTCTTATGTGTCGTCTTGCTATGTCAGGGGCCGTAGACTAGCTAGCCCTTGTGTCCCTGCCTGTTGGCCTGAGGATATAATGGCCTTGGTGGTGTCAGAGACAGGTCACTGGAAGGAGGTCAAACGATGAAAGGAGGTTGAAAGGTGAAGAGAAGGAGACAGAGCAACATGACAAGAAAGGCGGTATTGTGAAGGAGGAGAACATCATCCTGACAGTTTGTGTTTGTGCCTGCTAAGGTTATCTCACAGATATACACGGCCAGAGGTGATCTCTCTTTGGCTGAAACTTACGGTCCACATGTTGACAAGGCGGCGGCAGAGGAACGGGTCCAGATTCCAGTGTATGCAGGGCAGGCAGGTGATGTAAAACACTTCATGACCTAGACCAGCTGAGAACAGGAAGAGGAAGTGGAGCAGCCAGTTTCTTACCTCATACTGAGGCTTTTTGCAGTCCTACACAGAGGAAACATTATTATTATTTAATCTGGCTGCCAATGTCTACTATGTTGATGTGTTTGTTAAAGAAAAGCAAACACTTACTAGATTTATCAAACAAAACTAGCCCTCAATAGTTGCAATACTGTGACATGATCTGACTCCAAGAAAAGTTGCCTACTAAAAATGGTTTTTTTCCTGTATGTAATTCTTACACAACTTCAATCTGACTGCGCACTGCCAGTCAGCTCGTTGAAAGACACATGCCACACTTTTCTCTCAAAAGAAAGACACTTTTGGGCATTAAGGAATATTTCTGTATTGAAAATAAAAGACCATCATCAGCTGTGGTGTCCGAACAGAAAAGTCACCTGTTATAACACTTTTACGAGTATGGCAGAGAAGATATGTCATTTTGATTGGGTCTATGTAGCCCAATCAAAATCACATTGTATGCAAGTTTTACACACCATTATATACCAGTGAAGTCAACAATGTCCTTTAAACTTAGCCACATAAAAAATATATTCTTTTAAATTGCAGTGTTAATACAGTGATTTTGTAAAACTGCAATATGTGTTACACCAGGAGAAACTCAAACGTGGCCCTGCCTGCACAGACCGACATAAAACATAATAGAACTCTGCAGCTAAAGCCAGCAGAGGAATCATTGGAATAAGATTAGATCCATTAATCCAATTTTGCAACCGGCCCACTGTCTGGTGGCTACACCCTTTTCCTTTATCCTCATTTTGTACACACACCACAAAAATGAATTTACCACAGTGTTTAATTCAACAATTCATTCAAATGATTTCAATTTCTATCACATTAATGTTTATAACAGAGTATCAATTTCAAAAGATATATACAACAATCATAAAATTTGTGTTTTCTTATTTCCATTCAGTTCATCTGAACATTATTGGAACTATAATCGGTGTTATTTTAGTAAGCAGAGTTTTAAAATCTCATTAACTCATCCTACTTAAGTGTCTACTCAGAAAATCCCCAGAAAATCTGCCCAAGTAAAATCTATACACCTAATACATGAGTTCTATTGATTCAATTCTAAAAGTTTGTTTAATATAGCTAATATAGACCATTTAGCCTTTTATATGAAAGTAAAAAAGCATAAACATCCTGTACACGACTTGTCTTGCTGCGCAGGAAGAGCAGACCTGACAGACAAGAAAAGCCAGTCAAACTTTGGATCTGACGCTTTGATTAAGCATGTGCTCTCCAGTTGGTTTATCCTTTTTTTTATTCTAATGTATCTGATGCAGGATCTACGTGTAAACCAACTCCAGCTCTCTTCTTGTTCTAAACATATTAGCAGGGATATCTAGAGACCTTGTATTCATAGTTTGAGTTGCTGTCCTGCCGGTCCCTGCTTCCCTCCAGCTGCCCTCCTGGTTTCTCCCGCCTGATCGGGGCTCCGTTCGCAGATCGGCTCCCTCCGGGGCCTGGATGGGACCCTTCGACCAAGTACAGCCCGCATCTTCTCTGGAACCGGGCCACAAGCTCCGGATCCTGGAGGTAGGCCATCAGTTCCTGCATGTCGGGTGAGCAGGCCGACGGAGCAGGAAGTGTCGGTGAGCGATGCGGCTGATCTGCCTTCCGTAGAAGAAATCACGGAGAATGAGAGCGAACATCCCGGCAAGGTGCGGCTGCTGTGTCACAGGTGAGCTCAGCGGGGGCGGGGCTACAACAGGGATCAACCAGTAGCTGTGAGTCTGTGGTGGCGATTCTGTGACCTTTATACCAGACATAGCAAGTGGAAAGTATTTATAGCCTAATATTGCTGCAAGGATTCGTGAGGATTCGTAAACATACGTCAATGACTGATAGAGAGAAAGAGACAGAGGAGCTTGGGGAAGGAATTACCTGCAGATTAGTTTATGTTTCTACCAGCGTTGCACAATAAATTTGATCAAATTTGCTTTGCAAAAAAAAAAAAAAAAAAAAAAAAAAGGAAGCTCAATCAGACTACAAAGAGAGTGGCTGTAAGTTACAAGTTTTGCTGCAAATTCGTAATTGGATTTAGGTCTGAACTTTGACTATTCCATTCTAAGACATGATGATGCTTCACTCTTAAGCTATCCCATTGCAGCCGTGATTGTTTGTTTTCGGTTGTAATGCAGGAATGTGTTCTATCAACCCAGCCTTTGTTTTTTTGCAAACCTCTATAATGATTGCTTTGTATTTTATTTCCCATCCATCCATAACCACTGCATGCCTTCATACCACACTTCCAGAAAAGGAAAGATTTATTGCATGCATAACTCACAGTTGTCCTTAGGACAGATGCAGTGGGTCTGCGCAACACTTCCAACGTCACCATGTGCCTCTCAGCCTTCTCCAATAAATACAAACCCATCCAAAAATCAAAGCATCAAAAAACAGATCCACCAGAACAGGTCTGTAGTTTAGGCTGTTACACAACTGAAGTACTGTCAGGATTAAATGTTACTCTTTTTAAAGTTTTTTTTTTTTGCTTTTTATGCATGTGCTATCACAACAGCATGCTGCATATACTAAAGGAAATTATTTTTATTTCATTAATTATTTCATTTTTTTAAACTATCAGCAACAGAACTACTCTAACCCTTTTCTGGCTTTATATTAGCAAAGAACTTTAACCTCAGAGTGTGAAGCCTCATATCAGACACAAAAAACTATTTATAACCCTTCTTCTCTGTCCCCAAGAATGGACGTCAGCATGAACAGCTGGGCGTGCACACGCTACGCACAGCTGTTTACCACAACATAAGTTATGACTCGATATTATTTTGGAGGACAGTTTAATCGGATCAGACCACAAACTCAGTTCCTGTAGAACAATAAGCTTCTGTAGCTTCTAAAGTGGCTGCAGTGTTCCTTCGAGTCATCATCCATTTGTCCTTTTGGATTTGCTTGGCTGTATTTCTTCTGTCCCTAAACAGATCAGAATTCATCTGAGCTGCAGCTGTCCTTTGCTCCAGCATCTGTCAACCCCCAGAGGTGTTGTTGTAAGCCATGGTCCTTTGAAAAAGTGTTTGTACCCTTGCACTTTTTCACACCTTCAGTCTACAACCACAAACTTCTGTGTGTTTTATAGGGATTTTATGAGACAGACTAATTAAAGGGGAGATAATGAAGTACAGAAAAAATGATCATCTATTTTCTTTTTTTTTTTGTAAAATGTAAATCTGAAAAATGGTACACATTTATTCAAACCCTTTCAGTCTGATACCTTCAAATAAAACCTAGTTTACCGAGTCGCTAATGTTTACCAGTGACCTGAAGCCCCAGCTTGACCGTGAAAGAAGCTAAGATATAAAGCTTATTGCAAATTGCAGTAAAATGCATACAAATTCACACCACACTTTTCAGATGTTCACTGCAAGAAAAAAATACTTTGAAAATAATGCATACATATCCGTGTACTTCTCAATAATGTGCTTCTTGCCTGTCATAAAATTCCTTTGAAATATTTTAGAAATTTCTGTACTGGGACAAAATATGAAAACATTAAAGGGGTTTCTTTGCCATGTAAGGCATATAATATTTAGGCTTCATGGCTTTAAAGACTGGGATGTTTACATATTCAGTCATATGAATTATTCGAACGCAATAAACAATTTGATTAATCGTTTTCAGTTGGTGTTCAACACAGTAAACAGAGGCACGCTGACAGTCAAAGGTCAGAGAAAGTGAGAAGGTCTCGGAGAAACAGCTGGCCGGAGCTGACGTTCTGCTGCCATATACAGTCGGGTGAGTTTTGACGCTCTTTGTTCCAGGAAACAATGAAGTGGCTCCCACCTCCCACCCCCAAATGAGCGCATCCCACTGTACGCAGCGTCTACGTAATCTGGCTGCTGGAGCTCTGAGAACAACAACACGCTCTCGAGACTGAGAGATGCTGCTGGGACCCAGTGGATGATGCGCCCCGCGCTCCGCAGGAGTCACCGCCATTACATCATCGTCCCCCGCTCGAGAGCCGTTTGATCAGCGCCTCTCACTGGGATCCCGGCCGTTTGGATCGAGCAGCGGGGATTAATGAAACGCGCAACGATGGCGTTTCAATGAGAGCAGTGGAGGGGAGGGGGAGAGCAGGAGAGACGTGCACCGTCATCAGCATCTGTCCGCCAGCTCCCTTTGTTTTCACCGGAGAACGTGAATGGCGAGAGATGACATGGCAGAGGTAGACTTGCCGTCAAACGGAGCGGAGCCCCCCGGTGAGGCCTCCCCGGCGTTCCCCTATGAGGAGTACGAATGTAAAATCTGTTACAATTACTTCGACCTTGACCGGCGGGCTCCGAAGATCTTGGAGTGTTTGCACACGTTCTGCGAGGAGTGCCTGAACACGCTTCACCTCCGGGAGGAGCGGCCATGGCGCATCAGCTGCCCGGTGTGTCGCCACCGGACGCCCGTCCCGGACTACCGGATCCAGAACCTGCCCAACAACACCAAGGTGACGGAGGATTTCCCGCTCTACATCGACTCGGACCCCTTGCCGCAGGACGCTCTGCCGCCGTACCCTCCGCCTCTGCACCCGGCTCTGGTCGCCCTCCGCCGTGAGGAGGCGTCGGGCGCGTCCGGCGCCAGCCAGGCGACCCCTTCCACCACAGTGTCCACGGCCACTACCCTCTCTCAGGACTCGGTGCGCTACGACAGCTGTCAGAGCTGCAAGAGGGTGGCGTTGACCACCGGCTGCGTGTGCGTGATTTTCTCGTTCCTGTCCATGCTGGTGCTGCTGTTCATGGGCCTGATTTTTGTGCACAGCCACAGCATCCCCCCTTCTCCGGCCGGACCCATCTGCTTGTCTGTCGCCAGTATCCTGGCCATGTTCTCGGTGGTCGTTACGTGGCTTATCTGCTGGCTCAAATACAGACCTGACCACGAGACAGGCCGCGCGTCAGCTACCAGTAACTCCAGGAGGAACGCCTGATTGGCTGCTGGCTCTGATGTACCAGGGCTGTGTGTGTGGGTGTGTGTGTGTGTTTGTGAGACCATGTACATAGGAACCTCCTGGCAACTGATTTGTCTTCTTGCTCCCTTTACTTTTTATTTTTAGGGGAAATGGCCTTTTATCAGTATAGCAAACACCTAAAGGCCTTCATGTTGTTTGGAGCAATATAGGCCAACTTGATCCTTGATAATCTTTTTCCTAAACTTATGCACTGGACTTTGAGGTGGTCGCTGACTGGACGTGTTGCTGCGTGAACTTCTTGCTTTGATTAGATTTTTGGGGTGTATTTGGTTTGATAAAGAAACATGATGTACTTAGCTTTGGGTTTGGTACCCTGCCCTTCACTGTCTAGCTATATAATATGCATTTACCCCCACTGTGCCACTCACTGTATGATAACTGTCCACAGTGATTCAATCACATCTCAGAAACACCCACCAGTGTTATTGTACAGATATGCTCACTTTTGGGGTTTTGGTTGAAAGGGTTTGGTTTTGATGGATGCTTACTGTGTGTTTATGTGGTGAATCTTTAAATCGGATCCCAGCTAAGCTGCATCCACAATGGAATCATGTAAATAGGTCAGAGGTATGGACAACTGCTGCAAGGATGTTTGGCGTGATCAGCCTTTTTTTAGAGACCTTCCTTTGTGCTTTACCTTTATCTTGCAGGATGGTACTGTTTTTACTGCCCACTTCTTCCAAGCAAAGGAATACGAAGAGACAACTTGTGATTTTGAACTCGTGTTTTGCTACTTTAGTGCATGTGAGGTCATTCTATTCGTTTCTTTACTTTATGATGAAAGAGACAGGTTGTCTCCTGACTTTTGTGCCTCACCGTGTTTCTAAATGAAGGTAAACTTCACTGCTATCCGAATCAGACAGCGTCGAAGCTCTGGTGTAAATGGGGATTCCCTCATCTGCTCTCATCTGTTACTCACACTCTGGAAGTTAAAGACAGGGTTTTCCGACGTATAGCACCTTTTTGTATGTTAGAATAATGTAAAAGCTTTTGCATGTTGATTCCGAGGAGAGAAATGTTGGGCAGGTGCAGTCCAGATTCCCACTTCAGCTGCTTCCAAGTTCACCTCTCTTCTTTTTCTCCAAAGCCATAATTAAGAATTGTGTCACCTTTACAGGTGCAGTGAGCCATTTTTGAATTGGTTCATTTCCCATTAGGCCTGGAAACCAATTAGCTATACTCAAACAACAGACTGTCAGAATACAACTGATAACTTTTAGTTCAACGGGCTTAATTTTTGTGGTTACAAAAATACTCTTCAATTTGTTAAATTACGTCTTTAAATGTTAGAATGAATTTCTTTGAATTTGTCTGAAAACAAAGAGATTTGCCAACCTGACCCTCATGTCTGTGCTAGCTAGAAGATTTTTTTCTATCTCCAAATTATCAAACAAAAATCAATTTTTGAAATACTTTTATTGAACTGTATTAGCAAAATTTTAACTGATAATTAAGCTAATCTTGTTTAACTGGCAGGTCCTCCTTTCCCTTGACCACCCCAGCAAAGACCAGGCTTTTGTTGACAGTGCCTGCCTCAAGGTTAGAAAGCTCAGCTTACAAGTTGGACTTTATCATCAGCATAATCATAGTAGCTAAGATAAAAAAAAAGCTCTTAACTTTTAAAAAATTGATGGTTTGTGTTCTAAATATTTATCCATAACACGGATCATATTATCATAGTAGCCACTTTGTTCTGTATTAAGGGAGCCTAATCACCTACACTGTTAACATTGAAATTAATTGAACAATTTGTAAACAATTTGGGTAATAGAGTATTTCTGAGTAGAAATCATGTAAGTTCTACTGCTAAAAAACAACAACTTCCAAACATGTTCTAAAATTTGATTAGTTGTAACTGATTGCTTAGATTGTTTTGCTCTTCTGGTTTGTCCACTTTGCTAACAAGGAAGCACACATAACAATACTTTTTTCTATTAAGGCATAAAATGGTAATAAACATTTTGAATCTGTTCTTGTGATATATATAAATCTAAATGAATATTTCTGAGTAGACGTCACGTAGACTGAAAATGTAGTCGATTCATTAAATGAGTTGCATTCTAACCAGTTACATCGTTTCACTCCCCTTTTTTGTTCTCCAGTTTTAAAAAGAAGCTTACAAATAAATTGAGTTATGGAATGGAAATCGGACTTATTTTAGCAAGACGTTCAGAGACGCTTTACATGAAATCAGTCATTTCCATTCACACACGTTCACATTAATATAATTTTAACACATCAATATAAGATTGAGGCATGAAATGTTATTGAAGTAGTGATACATTTTAAATGTATTCAAACACTTGAATAGGCTACATTGTAAACGCTGTGGTTTTCACTTACAACCACACCTCACTGTCACTCATTGGCAAAGACTGTTTCAAGACTGACTTCATCTTGCTAGCTAACATAGCTTAAGCATTAGCACTGTAGCTGACCTAGTTTAGCTGGATGCAATCTTTAATTCTTGTTCCAACACAAAAACCACCAGTCTCTTTGTAGTTTTTAACATTTAATTGACAACACAATTTGTAACGCCCTTCCAGATAGGTGTCTTCTGGATACTGAACCAGATGAAGAAGAAGAGTTTGCTTAAGCAACATATTTAGTAAAATTAAGTTTAAAATGATTTTGTAGGCTTTGCCACCAAAATAAAGTAGATAATGTTAGCACTTTGCTACTATTGTCCATTACATTTACAAAGGTATTTCCTTCATTAAACTATAACTATATATTATATAAAATGTAATAGGTAATACCTTTCTAAAACATTTTTATTTTGAATGTGGCCGAGTTTAGGTAAATGCAGTAGGATTATGGATGTTGAAAGCTGGTAGGTAACTATACAAACACCCTGCAGATGATGTAATGAAAATATTTCCACCTTAAATGTTTGCATGCTGGAATACACTCCACGGAATTCAACAGAATCAGGATCAGACAGTGTAGTGTGATAGAAGGTGACTAAACTGGAGGGTGTTATTTTTGTGATTGTACAATTCTGATGCTTCATAATCTAAAACAAAATGTCAACATGAACTGTATTAATGTAAAACTGAGAAATTGTGAAGCTAACATGTTTTCCTCTGAGCGGTTCTGCTTGAAAGTATTCCTGGCTGCAGTGGAGGAGGGAAACAGCAAAGCCAGTTTCCCCTGGTTATTGATGGTTATGGAGCTAGAGCCCTGCCAGTCCCATTGCTCCAATCATCCTGCTCGACCTTTCCCCAACAAGTACGATGCACTTTCACCCTCTTATTTTACACAAGTAATGGGGTAAAAACCTTTGACCAATGTAAGCATAATGTATTTATTTCTGAGGACCTAGAAAACGTTGTCAGTTTTTATGAGAGTCTGTGGTTGTCGTTCAAGTTCCAAATGTATTTGCACAGAGAAATGTTCTTTATGTGCTGATTTACATGCATAAACACGTTTCAGTAATAAAGGAAACATGCATACCAGTCCCATTGGTTTCATTTGTCTCTCCGCAGAATGAAAGCAACAGCTGTTAGAGAGGCCTGTTACTTAGGCAGTTTTTTTTCTCTCATCTTAGCTCTTACATAATGTGGTTCACAATGAACTGAGTATGATCCAACTTGACACATTAAGCTCCCTGCTGTGCATCAAATATGCCCCCTACTGGATGACTAAGGATGTTACATGCTAGTGAACAAAAAAAAAAAAAAAAAAAAAAAAAAAAAGTGAAATCTCTTTCTAGTGTCAGGCAACAGGGTGGTTGCATTTTTCATGCAGAGTAAACTTCTGGTGGTTCAAGCTTGATGAAGTGCAAATAGATTTTTTTCAGAGTGAGCTAAATGCTAATTTTCCATTAATATCTCTTAGATTAGTCATACTAGTTCATACAAGGCCTCCCTGTTGGCTGAAATAAAACAAGCTTTTCATGAGCAGGACAGATAAAAGCCTGGGTGGACTACTCAGCAGTTAACTGCGGATGCATTCATGCGTCACATCACGGGCTTAACCGAAAAGTTCCAAAACCGACATGACGCATTTATTAAAGATGCCACATTCATGATATATCAACAGTGTATAAACAAGTTTGTATTTACTGGAAGTGAGGGCTGTTGTATCCAGGTATGTTTACAAGAAAATCATGTGTGATCAGTTTCTCAAACTGTGGTGCAAGTAAGGCTGCCATTTTCGAAATACGCGAAACAAAATGTTGTTGAAGGCGATTAAGAAAATAAATAGCAAACAAATTATTCACTATTTGGACTTGATATTCATTAAAAAAAAAGATGAGTTGTTCAAGCATATCAATCTTTGCTACAAAAAAAAAACCAAATATAAGAGAATGTTTTGGAAGATCTTTGGAGAACTCTCAGAAGAAAACGAAGCAAACTACTGTGAATTTAGAAGAAAAGGAATTTCTTGACAACATGGTCATACTTTGAAAAACATATCAGACGACGATGTAATACTTAAGACACATGGTTTAAAGTATTGCCTTTTTTCCTGTGGAGTCCCCCAAGGTTTTATTCTAAGCCCTGTCATGTTGGACCTCTGACATGTAAAACCATTAACTTTTGATATCCATCCATCCATCCATCCATCCATCCATCCATCCATCCATCCATCCATCCATCCATCCATCCATCCATCCATCCATTCATCCATCCATCCATCCATCCATCCATCCATCCATCCATCCATCCATCCATCCATCCATCCATCCATCCATCCATCCATCCATCCATCCATCCATCCATCCATCCATCATGTTAATTACATGTTTTTATGTATCTAAAAACATAGATAGCTAGCTAGCTAGCTATATATGTTAGCTAGCTAACATAGATACATGAAACATGAAATTAGTTTTTCTGCAGAATAGTCAACAAAACTTTTTTAAAAAATGTATTTAATAAAATTATATAATCACCTCCAGAAGCAAATTAAGTGTGTCCATCTTCAACTACTCTGACACCTCCCACAACTAGTAAGTATATCAACTTTGATACGTTTTAAAAAGCAAATATTTAGTCTCTTCCAACCCAACGTTTTACTTATGTGCTTATTTAACATTGTCTTGTTAATTAGTTTTCTTTTGTCAAAAATAAATTGGACAACAAAGTTGATCTGTTTGGTTGAAACAGCACCTTCTGCAGTCAAAATGAAAGTGGGATGTGAAAAGAATGCTAATTGTTTCTCGTTGCAGTTTTTTATGAAAATGTCCTAATTATCTTCAAATTAAGTTAAAATTAAATTGCATTCTACTTATTTGTCTTGGTCCCAAAATATAAAACTATTTGATAAATTTCTTTTAATAATAATAATAAGATCACATAACCAATCCTGTTTTTTATATATAATGAGGTTCTCATGATCCAAATACTAAAACATGCTGAGAGAGGAAATTAAGCAGATTTGACTGAAGCAGCTAAATAATTTTTTTTCTAGGATTCAGACTGAAAAAAGCATAACATTATAATAATAAGAAGTAGTGAAATTGTTACATTTGTAAAGTGTTAATATGCTCGTTGAACTGAAAGCATGTCAATTCTACTAATATATGAAATAATATATTTACTGACTTACCTACTGTTCACATTCAATTGAATGTAATCCCTTGTTTAGGGATTACAAGTCTCAACATGTAATCCATATGAAATTGAAATTAACTTGTTGCCTCCACTTCTAACTTTGGTTGGCAAAGTATATATGGTAGATGTGAGAGCCTCATGGCTCACAGTGCAACAAATAAACTTGGGATTTATTTAACGCTTTGTCAAAAATCATCATAGTTCTAGATTTGAGTATCTTTTCTATGTTGTTGTTCAATAATTTTTTGTAGGGGCGACATGTACGAGAAACAGCTGACTTGAACATGTTTTAGTGAGTTAATCTAAAGACATTATATTATACGCTGGGTGATTTATAGTTTTTAGACCATTGTGTTGTGCTTTGATATATTACCCATATTCGTTTCTTACTTTTAAAAACGTAAAACGCATTATGGGTAGCATTAACAGGCCAAAAAATTAGAAAAGCACAATTATCGTCCTCTAAGAGAGACAGAGAGAGAGAGAGAAATATTTTTAGGTACATTTTAAGAAGTTACAGTTTTATGACATCCGTTTCCTGTCTTTTTTTTGTGAATTATTATTAGCATGTGTAAAAGAAATTGATTTATTCAATCAGCACTCTTTGAATGTCCTCCTCCGCAGCATGTGATGCAACTCATTTATTTCTCATCAGGAGAGATTTCTGACTTTGAGTTTTCTTCCCCCGGTAATGGATTGGACACGGAGATTCAGTGTCGCTTTTTAAAAGAGCATCAAGCCTCTATCTCTGTTTTCTATTTGCCCCCTTTTGGATGTGCGTGTTTCTGAGTTCGTACAATATCTAGTTTCAGTCAAATCCCTCTCAGATAGCCACATTCGTCAGCCTACACAGTCACGGTTCCCTCTTTTTGTAATATTAAAATCATTTAGAAAATTTCTCTTTGATTTGTTTGATTTATTTATGTATTTTTTGAAAACCATTCTTAACATTTGGCCTTTAAATGTTGCGTTTAATCGTTCGTTCAAAAGGTTAAACAAAAATGTGAAGTTAAAATCAAGTGCACGCGCTGAAACACTCCACCCGTGAAAATAAAACGCGACGAGATTCCCTTCAGCAGATGGAGAGCGCCTGTTTAGTCCTGTTTAGGTTCAACTCGCCTTCCACTATCCGCGCAGGTCTTTGACAGCGAACGCAACGTGTTAAAAGTTGCTCTCCGTCCATGCAGATCCAACAAACCGGGGCTGTGTTGACTGATGGGGGGACTCTACCTCCTCCAGGTAAATGACAGAGTCTCCACAGGTGAGCGGAGAGACTCGGTCAGGTGTTCGGGTTTTGCAGGGACTCACCACACAACGTGCATAAATAACTATGGCTATTCAGGGAAGATTGCCACTGAACAAATCAGCGGATTGCAAAAATTAAAACTTGTCATCAGTTGTTGAAGATATGCTTCGGTGTATAAGATGACATCGCTGAACGGGGTAATAGATGCATTTAATTTATAGTTTTCTACAGGGGGCAGACGTCTCAACACATCAGTGGCATCGTCAAAAGGGCCCCGGGGGGGCCAATAGCCTCAGTCTCAGTGAACGCATGTTTCATTAATTTGGAATAGCCTATTGCTTATTTCATTTATTTTCTTATTTATTTATAATGTAATAACATGCAACTTTTAAAGTCCTGGCTCTGGACTATATATGAATTGTGTGGCTGATGTTACTTTTTTGGTTATAAACTGTATTATGTAGGAACGTCCGAACATGGATTGAATGAAATACAACTGCGGTGCGGGGTAACTGACGGACGGTGAAACAAAATTATGACCAAGTTCCAGACAGCTTTGGACCGGCTCTGTCAAAACAAACAGTTTTCATGAAAGATGTTGGTTAATAAGCTCATTGCTAAGTAAGCTTGAACCTTTATTTCTATTTTTTATTTTTTTTATTGGTGTTCATAAAGCTGCCTTTTTGTGAATTAAAGCAAGCCTTTGTGCCAGTGCAGAGCATGAAACGCACTCCACTGCATCAGTCAGATCCCGCGAAAGATACAGGATGCTGTGACCCGTGACCCCGTCAAAACGCAAGACAACGTCTTTGTTTGTGACGATATTGATTATTAGACATCTTTCGGGGGCAAGGAGTAAGGGCGTAAAAATAAATCCTCCCTTCCAAAGTGGCACTGCGCCAGACAGGCTTTACGGCCGCCCTGGCGTCATACCCTGCTGAGGCGCACGGCCCCCATCAGACTGTTCCTCGCTGGTTGGTGCTGCACTCTGAAGAACCACAATAAATTCCTTGAAGTGCACGCTCTTTGTCGCCATTTGTGTCATATATGTGAGGCCACGGGGAGGAAACAAATTAGAGGTCGCGGGCAATAGCACGCGTAAACACTTCGGAGATGATATTACGCACAGATTGGCGGCATGGCATTCTAATTGACTTTTTTCTCTCTCTCCTTTTTTCGCGTTTATAAATCAGTTCACAAAGCTATGTGGCATTCAATGACTATATATTGCAATTTACGCTCATGTCAATGTATATAAATAGTTTTCAGCGGTAATTGTTGGACTAAATGTTGACCCTGGGACTAAGCCATTCATTTTGTTGGACTTTAAAACGTTGATCTGTTTCAATTTTTAGTTAATTCCACACATGACCCATAAGTGTAGTATCAGGGTTAGAGACAAAATTCACAAAATAAGACACGTATCCTATCATTCTTTGTAAATTAATAAAAAAATAGTTTTCAATGATTATTGCTTTTCACCATAAAGCAATTACATAAAAAAAGATCAATTCACATCTAAACTGAGTAAAAAATTACTCTACGACACTTAAGACACTATTTTACTTATTTAAACAAACATTTAACTGATTTATCATCTCTTGAGCTGTATCATTTCACACACCACAAACCTAATGTCGTTTTTCTAGTATCTCAGTGCCTTGAAAAGTTAACTTTATGTACAGATCTGCGCTCTGTGAATTGTCGCCCCTTTCCTGCCAGCGCAACTACGACTGCGTTTCTGATAGGACAAAAAAGTTTCATGCCTCAGCCAATCCTAGCATTCCCCCTGCGTAACGTTCGTAAGCCTCTCAGCCAATCACAACCGGGAGCGCTGGACAAGCAGGGGAGAACCTCCACTACTTTTGATTGCCCACTCTCACTTCGAACCGGTGTCAACAAACAACAACAACATCCCCGAAATAGAAACGACGCCCTGGTTGCCGTGCTCTTTAAAAACAAAACCCGTTGAGCTGAAAAACACAAGCCCTTGTCAAGTCCCTTAAAACCAAATTTCATCTTTTTGACGTCAGTTTTTGACTCCTCCGGGGGCTGCTGCTGTCCCGGGATACTCCGGTGCTTTGCTGTAGCCCGTTGCTCAGCTAAGCCCTACCGAGGCTAACCGGTGCTAACTTCTCACAAGGACGGAGATTTTTCCATTTACCGACCGACTCCTGCTGCTGTTCGCCACAGGAGAGAACCCTCCCCGGGAAAAGAGGAGGTCGGTGCAGACGGTGGGGGTGGTGGAGGTATGACTGCGTTGGCGGGGTCAGTACCCAGGATGATGCGACCCACGCTGGCTCAGAACTACCCCCGCAGCGGCTTCCCACTGGAAGGTAAAGCACGTCAAAATGTGGATTTGGTGACGTCGGGGAAAAAAAAAACGACTTTGAAAAACTTTCTATTGAAAAGTCAGTCCTGGACTCTGTGCCTAAATGGTTATATAAAGGCTAAAAGAAGGATTTAAGTGAACTAAAACGTGTCGGTTAAGTCGATTCTTTATTTCTTAAATACACTTTTTCAGTTCAGTATAAATGTGGAAACTTCGTGCCTTTCTGTCCACCTTTCACAGTTTGATTTGATGAGGTTTTAGATAAGCTGCGTTTTTACAGACTAATGAAATATCTATTAGCTACTCCTATTCCAAATAAATAGATTTTTGTTAAGAGATTCCGAAGAGCCCGGGCTCTGTCCTGAGAAGTTCCCCCCTCACATTTTTAATATTTAAACCTTACAGTGTCTACCCCGCTGGGTCAAGGCCGAGTCAACCAGCTCGGAGGGGTTTTCATCAACGGCAGACCTCTGCCCAACCACATCCGACACAAGATCGTGGAGATGGCCCACCACGGGATCAGGCCGTGCGTCATCTCCCGACAGCTCCGGGTCTCCCACGGCTGCGTGTCCAAAATCCTGTGCAGGTACCAGGAGACGGGCTCTATCAGACCCGGAGCCATCGGAGGCAGCAAACCCAAGGTGATTTAATTTAGATTTTCTTACATCCAGTCCATCAAAGTAAAACCTATGCATGCACTTACTTGTTGATGCGTCATCGTGACCTGTTGATTTTGTAAGACGGCTTACTTGTTTGGTCAGTAAATGAAAGAACTCTTGTGTTTAAAGCAGGGAACAACGCCGGACGTCGAGAGGAGAATAGAGGAATACAAGCGGGAAAACCCGGGTATGTTTAGCTGGGAGATTCGGGATAAATTACTGAAGGATGGGATATGTGACCGCAACAACGTCCCTTCAGGTAAAAAGGGAAAAAGGAGAAGAATTTCACGTAATTTTTGGCAGAATTTTAAAAGTTATGCAGCCTATTTATTTATTTTTTCATAATTTAATCACTTGTTTTTATTTTGCTTTTTTGTTTTTTTAATCTGTTTCAAAAATAATAATACAAATAAAACGGTAAAATACTGAAATGATCGTTTTTTGCATAAATATATTCCAGTTTTAGATCATTTTTCATCAGTGTAAATCCAATTGTCAGCACAATTCTTAGCTTTTGCATACATTTTCACATGATCTTCATTTTCATGGTGACACCATCAATTTGTTTGAACCCTCCACTTTTGCAGTGAGCTCCATCAGTCGCATCATGAGGACTAAGTTTGGGGGGAAAGGCGAGGAAGAAGAAGAGGAAGACGAGTTGGAGAAGAAGGAGCTGGAGGACAGTGAACGGAGAGCCAAACACAGCATTGAAGGCATCTTGGGAGACAGATGTGAGTTTACTTCTTGAGTTTATATTTCGGCTTGGCGAAATGTTCACATTCATTTTGCAATTGAATTATTGGAGAGGCTTCTGTGAAAAATTCACCACTTTAAGCAAAACAGCTTGAAGAAGAATATTTGACTTGTAAAAGCTGTGGCTTAAAGTTGCTGGATGTTGGTAAAGAGTATGGGTCAACCTTTGTGAGGAATTCTTTATCGACCATTTCTTTCCACTAATGCTTTTCCCATGAGGCCCTATACCGTAAATCAAACAGCAGGCGATGGCTCTGTGCGGGAAGGAGAAGAATGCATGTGTGTGATTGTCTGTGTGAGTGTGTGGAGCAGTGGTTTAAAAGCAGTAAATGAATGGCCTTTACAGTAAGTCCGTATAACCTTTCAGCATATATTCTGTAATGCTCTAGTGTGGCATTATAAACCCATCAACCATTTAATTTCTTCATTCATTATTAAAACTAATCACACTGCTCTTGATTGCTGTGCTGATATAGTTTGAACTCCATATTAAAGACCAGATCAATTTTTATTAGGGCTGCAAACTGCTTCAAGCAGTGGAAAAGGTCTTAAAGGCAGGACACAGGCAGAATCTGTGCTAAAGCATTAGCACAGATTTTCATGAAAGAAAATCTGTGCTAATGCTTTAGTGACTCTAAGTAGTAAGTTTTCATGAGGAGTAAAAAATTAATGAGTGAAATGCCAGGTAAATTGCAGATTGAACCTTTTGCTGAATACTTTTATAGATATTTCCAGATTTGTGGGATATTTTGACGTTTTGCACTCATTTCGTCAAACTTTGCTACATAAGGGCAAATTATATTGTTTTTGAATGTCATCACGTTGTTTTTTTTATGCTTGGTTTGCACCACTTGAGTGGAAATTTGCGTTGCATGGCGGCATTCTGTAATTTCATATTATGTTCCACAAACATATCTTTTAACATGTAGACCTTTCTGTGACTGACAGAGGGAAAAACTGTTAGGGTAATGAGTCTGTCAGAGTTTGCTAGCTTAAAATAATTTAATTTGGTTTATATCCAGGTGGGAGGTGGGGGGAATCAGCTCTGTGAAATTTAAGCAAGATTATGACACTATTTAAATATTAGTTTGTAAATGTTTTGTTAAGTAATGATTTAGCTTTCACCGGTATTAACTTCTTTATTTTGATAACAGGTCCTACTTAAATATTTTGAATTTCACTCAAGTTAAATATAATTTTTCAAATGATGTGTATAGAACAGTAAGGCTTTTATATTTCTGTGAATATGTCAGTTTAGAAAGCCGCAGTGCTAAAACTTGCTATCAGGTTTAAAGTATACATTTTAGAATACGTTTAAATAGTTTATCACTATTTCACTGACAGTTTTGCATCTTGGTGAAATTGTCAATGATATGTGATGGTTTCACATCCAGTATTAATTCTGTTTTCAACAAGATAAATGAAAACAATTGCCTTGATAGAATTTGTCAAACTTTTACTAGTTTCTGGTAAGAGTCACATTTCCTCTTTTTTCCATTCTGAAATATTGATGTACTTCATTCTCAAATAAGACACATGCAAATTTCCCACAGTTTTGTTAAACTGCAACCCTGGTTTATTTATTGTATGGCTAGCAGCTTAGAAAACAAACTTTTAAGCCATTGCTTAATAAGCTTTTAACCCATTGTAGATTCCCCTGTCAGCAACAAAGTGAAGACTATATTGTTCCCAAAATATTGATCTGTTGGTCAAATATGGTTAAGGCGCCAAATGTCAGCGTTTGCTGCCACTTGCTCCTGCGTCAGTAGGGGAGGAGAGATAAAAGTCCCTGGATCGAAGAGACAAAATGTCCCCCAGATGAGTTGATCAAACATTTGTTCAACGGTCTCCATCTCCTCACAAAGACACGCCTCGCGCGCACAACGGGACGCTCGCGGATGAACTTGAGAGACAAAGGCTCGCGAGTCCATTTGAGGCTCACGCTTGGGCTGCGCGCGGACAAAAGGCCAGCTTGGAAACAGCTTTGGCCGCCGCTAAAGTAGAAGAAGAAGAAGGCGACCTGCTTAAAATTCAGCTGAGGAATAGAAAGGAAAAGGAGAGTTTCACAGAAAAAGGGAGAAAAAAAAAACAGACGCAAGACATTATGAAGCCGCAATGAAGGATGAATTATTCAGGAAGCGCTCCGGCTGCCCCGGCACGGCTCGGAGGGCCCGTTCACCGGCTATTTTCATCTACAAAATGTTTTCTTTTAGGGTTCGCCTTAAGAAGCCCGCTCCATTCAGTCAGGCAATTCAGTCTTGTGAAAGCCACCTACAGCCGGAGGATGCGCGCTCACCCCCTAAAACAGTGGCGCGCATGAAAATCCCAGCTGGTGAAATTAGCCACAAAGCTTTAACAAGAAGAAGGTCTGTTTCTCTGAACACGAACTTATTTAGAGTGTATAGGCTATAATTCATTGTGAGACACAAATAAAATTTGATAAAATAAAGTCATGACACTGCAGAAGCAAAAAGACAATATTGGCCTAATAACGTGGCCTTTAATAAACACTATAATTGCACAGTTAGCCATTCTCAAACTAGAACTGGTCCACAAAACAAAGAGAACTTCTCCAGCCTGATGTAACTCGTGAGCTATCATTGATCCTTTGACGATGCCCTGGCCTTGGCCTCTCAAACATTAATAATGTCCTCTAAATGATGTCGATATTGTGCCATGTCTCGTTTTAATGACCGAGGGGGGGGGGGGGGGGGCATTACCGAGTGTTTCGGTGAATAGGGAGCAATGTTCTCCCGGGGAGAACCCCCAGTCTGGCCCGTAGCACAGCTTGACAATGGGGGCCCCGGGCAGCCCGTCCTCTGCGCTGCATGCGCACAGCTCCGAAAACTCAGCCGCTTGCCCTCCCCTCTCCTCCGAGCCGCTTCTTTCCCCCTTCTACCCCCACTTGCTCTCCTAAATCTCTTCAAGCAGATTAAATCGACTCTTTTATTTCATCGCACTTTCATCTGGAGAGCGAGACCGCCCCTCTCCCTCTGTTTCTTTCGCTCTCCGTGTGTCTCTCGGAGCCTGCGGCGCACAGCTCGGGTTATATCTGCGCTGCATCCTCCACGGCGCACAAAGCAAAGTCAATCTAGTTTGTAAAGGAACCTTATTAGGACGTGTATTGTCAATTTGCGGGTTAATTATGCATTTGTTTTGTTTCACTGGGACTGATTTTACATCGAGAGCTCAAACTGTTTACTTTGGAACAAGGAGCCTATTATCTTCTCAGATGATAACTACCATATTCCCTGCTTTAGGCAATGGAAATACCAGCTGTACACAATTAAAGAGATACACAGTGGCCTAAATAGTCATCAGAATGTGTAAACATCATGGTCTGAAAGTCACTTGTTGTTTTTTTTTTATTATTAGAATTTATGATTAGTTAAAAAAAATCTAAATAATAAAAAGTTTGCTTTTATATTTAAATAATATAAATGTATTTAACAGTAGCATCTTACAAATTCTTTAAACGTTAAACAAGAAGTCTTTAGTTCTCAAAAACCTATATACCCCGCTTCATTTTTAGATTTATTTGACAACAGTTTTGGCCCGCAGGCCCATTTTTAGGGCCCTGGCAAACTGTTAACATCATGGTAATTAACCCTGAAGACAAAGTTAATGATTAAAACAGACATGGTGTACCCGCCTCCACCCTCCTCCTGCTTCACATATTCACAGTGTATCTTTGAGAGTTCGAACTTGCTTAGGTGAAATTAGCTCGATAATACAGAGGAGCCTTGTCGAAGGCCAATACACTTACGTTTACCCCAGCCGTTTGTATGCACACACATGTTCACGCATTCCACTCTGCAATGCAAACAGTCAAAGGGATAACTTTATTTTGGTGAAAGAGGATCCTGGAAAGGGCTAATTGAATAAGCCCAGGATCTTTGAAAAACCCCTACCATGGTGAGCGCAGTCATCATGTCATAATTAGGTTTATTGAGGCACATTCCTTCAATCTGCCTCCATTCTGCCCGCCTCATTGTGTCCACAACCCCAGGCCAGTAGCTCAGGGACAAAAGGGAACCATGCACAGACAATACATGAAAGAGCTATAAAGATTTAGCGAGCTTTGTCACAGAAACAGAGCGGGACTTTGTTTGTGTAAATAATGCAACTGAATGAGGAACTTAGGTTCCTCTGCCACTTGGGGTGTGGGACCTTGAACTGCAAATGGTACGAGGGGGGCACAGCCCACATTGGTGCCACAACAGAGGGGATAAAATAATGAAGAACATGAGGAGGAAGGGGCAGACAAGGAGGCAAAGATTAAGTTTAGAGCTAAGTGAGGAGATTTATTTTAGTGATGAAAAAGTTTAGAGGAGACATTTAAACCTCAATTTTGACTGCTGATATTGCTAATGATTGGTTGTTTTCTGGGAACATTTTTTCCATAGTTTTTGACACAGAAATGATCTATATATAAGAATCATAAACCCAGCCACTCAAGAACATATATATAATGGATGAATTTGTAGATGAATTTGTAGCTGTTATGCAGTAAACAACTAGGTTGAAAATCAAAATTTCCAACTGTATAGCAGTAGGGTAGGGTATAACTGTATTTTACACACTGATTTAATTGCTTTTATTTAAAATAGTAAAGCAATAAATTTTTACTGCTGCTAAAATAGTAATATAACAAGCTGAACAGTGATTATAAGCTTCACTATAACATTTTACTTTGATTCTGATGCAGAAACGTTATAATAAACAAACTATGTTGTACTTTTGAAGTACTTATTTTATTATATATATTACATATATATTTTCTGCTCTTTGTAGTGTAACACAAGTCTTACATCATATCAGCTTTTAGGCTATCTCTTCTGCAGTTTTAGAATAATTCTTTCTTGTTAAGACTCATGGATGGCTCTTTTTAGCTTCCACATAATTTTTTGCAACCTACAATATTTGTAAGAAAATACATGAATTTGACTTTCCTTTAAGTGAGAAAAAAATGAAGCAACCTTTCTGCAGCTATTTAAACAGCAATACTCAGCAACAGGTGGAGGAGGGGAATCACAGCATTAGTCATTTCTCTACAGCTACAAAAGTCAGTTCCCTTCTGCATGTACTTTGTCATATCATCAGAAAAGTTTTTGGGTATAGAATTATAATAATTTAATGTTACAAATTGGAAAGAAAAATGTGGACAGTGGAGGTTTTTGAAATAGAAAAAATATGATAATGGTATACATATTACATTGTCATGCCACCGGGTTTGAAATGGTAAACATATGCAGCTATTCTGGAGTTTTTAACATGTAATAATCCTTTAATTTTTGAACATTTGTTCGGCATGCTGTCGGTCAGTGAAACTGCAGTCCAAGTTTGGAATAAAAAAAAAAAACAAAACAAAATTTTTTTTTAAACAGTTTAATGTGAAATTTGTCAGTCTGAAAAGACATTTGCAGTTTTCTGCCTTTAGCTTTTTTACTGTGAAGCTTTTTTTTAAACAAATTCCAAACTTCATATGTTTGGGTTTCAGACAAGAGTCCAATGTTGCACAGAAAGTTTATTTGACATTTCGAAGCACTTTTCAGACCAATCATTTGTGTAATTGGGACAGCTGTCAGCAAATTAACTTATATTAAAACTGATGGCCCTGAAATTTTCAGTGTTGCTGTTTTTGTCCCATCAAAATTTGACAAAGACAGAAAAAAGAAGATCTTGATGAGTCCTATAATAGCTACTGGGTATCACTGGACTCCGCCAAATGTGTCGTGAAGAGGGCTCTGTCTGTCCAAGGAGCGGATGAATGTGTCACTCAGAGAGTCCCTGGGTACAAGGGCAAGGGGGGCACAGGGGCCAAGTGGCAAGCACCAAATCACTCTCCTCTACCCTGGGGCTGTCTCCGTCTCCCGAGCCCACTGCACCCCTCCCGCTCTTCTAATAAGGCCTTGCATGATGACTATCCAAGCATAAAAACATAGTTATCTGCAAATGAATGGCTGCTCTATGCTTCATTAAAGCCTCTTTTTGCTTTCACACTCTTATTGTGACCTTCTGATATCAATTCAAAGGGCAATTAATGAATGCACACCAACTTTGAAGTTAGGACGATTTTCTGAAAGGGCGGGGCCCAGAGAGGTTGCGTGTGTTTAGGCGCATGTGCGTGTTTGAGGGGGTATTTGGGGGCATCTCCTCCCAAATAAATTTGCAATAGTGCCCCCAGCCTTCACCCGCGACGGACTGAGCCACATTGAGCGGCAAGCGCGCCCCAAAGATGGTTTGAAGGGAGTGAAAGAGTGAAAAGGCTCAGCGAAGGTCAAGTAGAATGGCTGGCTTTCGAATAAGGCCCCTCTTTATCTGCTGCAAGTATGCACCATCGGCCCAACAGTTGAGTTGGGAGGTGGGCGGGGGAGAGAGGTTGTTTTTAAATCTGGGTGAGTGTGTGTTTCTGAGAAAGTAAGGCAGAATCTCTCTTGCATGTATCTGTTTGCTTGTTTGTGAGCCCAATTGTTTCTAACGTGTGTGAACGTGCAAGTGAGCTTACTGGGGTCAGGGTTGAGTGTCAAGTGTTTGCAGAGGCCAACGAGGGGGCAGTAAACGCAGCATCCATGTAGGTGATGGGGGGACAGGCACCTGTCAATCATCTGACTGATGAAGCCTGACTTTCTTTCAGAGCTTTGTTAACTAATTAGCCTAAAGCCTTCTGAGGGTGTGGGAGAAGGGTGCTTTTAAAGCATGTTTACGTAGTAGTCATCCCATGTGGGAATATCTTCTCCGATAACTCATAGGTGTACTCTCATACAGTCATATCAATGCCATTATCTGTTTATAAACCTAGGTACAAAATACTGTGAAGAAAAATTAATTCAGTTGAATCTAGAGTTTCACCACCCTCTGAAACTTGATAACAGGAACTTCCTTGTTCCAACATTTGTTGCCAAATCAGGAGTTTCTTGGTAATATTTACCATCTGAGACCTGAGGTAGAAAAAAATAGAAACATCAGATTTCCCCTCACCCACATGAAATGAATGCACCACTATGCAGCACATTGCTCTGTTTCAAGTATGTTGCTGTTCAGGCAAATCCCTGTGGGAGATAACTCTGCCGCACAAAAAAGAGTGCCTAGGCTCTGGAATAAAGGGAGAAAAACATCCTTTATATCTGTTAACAAATAAAAATGGCAGTGATAGCAAACCAGATTTATGACATGTTCCCCACTGACTGCTGCTGGGAGTTTTTTTTTTTTTTTTGTAGTAGTTTAGACAGAAGAAGTGCAGGGTCATTGGGTCCCAGTAAGGTCACTCTCCCCCAGTGCTGCACAGGAAATAGGGTTAGAAACACATTTAGCTACAAATGACAGGTAACCACCTCCTCATACCCTTCAACATCTCCAACCACGCTCCCTGAAGTCCCCTAACAGCAGCAGACTCTTTAAGACTGTCGTCATGTCATGACTGAGCATAACAAGGCTTTGATTGATGAGAGTTTGCCTTTGTGTGTGTGAGAACGTGCAGGATTTTCCAAGCATTTGTCCTACATGAACTTTTCCAAATTTTGTCACATGTCAACCACAAACATTTTCTTAAATTTTAAATCAACACAAAGTAGTGCATTACTCTGAAAAAGATGGAAATTATTCATTACTTTTATAATTTCTACAGAGGGAAATCTGAAAAGTGTGGCCATAGTTGTATTCATCCATCCAACATCCCAGCCCCTCAACATGAAGCTTTCATGTGACATTAGGTGCAGCCCTGGTTCAAGTTGATGTGCACTGTTTATTTTTCACCATTTAAGGTATTTGATCTTGGTCGATTTGTTATTGTGCCATCCTGTTTTAATTTCAGCTGGGTAGATTGAACGAGCTCTCTCTTTTAAAAGCTTCAGATATGATTTTACAACATAACCCTGATTTCAACTTCACAGCTATCCTGTGTATTGGTCTGTCACATGAAATCCTAACAAAGCACTCTGAGGTTTCTGGTTGTAAAGTGAGAAAGCATAAAAAAGCCTCAAAGTTATGAAAACTGTTCTCTGCATATTCATCTTCCATGCCGGACGCATATTCTCTCATTTGCAGCGCAGCTGTCAATGTAGCAACTTCTTAGCAAGTCAAGTGAGTTTACCATCCCACCACTCCTCCTCCCACACACCCACTCACACACAATAATTCATTTAGACCCACACGCACCATGTTTTTCTTAACCCGGGAGAAAGCGTCACAGATGGGTCCGTAAGCTGTCAGGAAAGCCATTATCCAGGCCAGCATCTGCCTGCCTTGACTTCTATGTACTGTTTAATGCAGTCGACCAGTCACTTAGTCCCACAGCTCCTGAATGGAGGCAGCATGGTCGTCTCCGCCCAAATAAATGCTGCGTTTGTCTCCTCTGCCTTTTGTTTTCTGTGTTTTTTGAGAGGAGTAGGTGGAGAGAAGGGGGAGATGTGTCAGAAGCTTGATTTACCCTCACTATTAACCAAGATACCCCCCACCCACCACCACCAACTCCAACCCCTACCTCTGATGAGTTAGCCGTACATCCAAACTGTGGTGTAAATAACACACATATGGTCGGCCAATTCCCAGCGGCCCCACAATCATGCACACATGCATTTATGCTCGGTGTGTACTGTCCTGTGTCTCAGTGGACATATTTAAGCCTTTGTGTCCCCGTCCGACCCCTCCACTCTGCCTCTCAGAAATTTGTCAATGCTGAAAGTCTTTCCAATAGACTGTTGCAGCTAAATCCTCGCCTCTGCTTTCTCCTCCTTGTTTTCCTCTCCTTTGGGATGGCGTAGCATGGTGGGAGCCATTTTGGGCTTCCTTGGCTCAGGAGAGGTTGTTTTGGCTCAGAGCCCCTCGTGCTGTGTGCCTCTCAGGTCCTCAGTTTGGTTAAATTAAACAGTTTTCTTTTCTCCTCCAACCCCCAACACAACTTCCCTTCCATCGCTCCTCTCTTATTTTGCAGCTTAATGCTCAGCAGCTCACCCGGGCCGGCTCTCCAGGCCCTTTCGTACTCAGCTGTGTAAATACAGCATTTTAAGATTTAGGTGTATAAACATGCAGGAAGTGATATAAACTATAGTGATATAAACTATCCACTATAGAGTGGATAATTTGATTGTCAATGGCTATGTGGCAGTGCCAAAGTGATACAATAAGATCTCGGGGATAGCGAGGCGATGATGGCGTACAGGCCTCTGTGAAACCAGAAGTTAGAAAAGCTTTCACCACAATTTCTTTAGCTAAACGTCATCCCCTCCATATTGGAGTAAGCAGGCTAATGTACTGTTGCTGATTCAGCAGCACATTCCATTATCAATAAAAGTAAAGATGTGTTCAAAAGGGAAAGACTTAATTGATAGCAGAAGCCTCAGGGCTGACATGATTACCATAGCCCTAAAGTGCATGCAGGATGAGGGGGAAACTGTTGCATGCTGTATTGCGAAATAGATGTGGAGTATTGCACTCCTTGTGTTTTTTACCCGTTTAAGCAAATTGTAGAGAACTTCAAACTTTTAGGTTGGCTATTCCTATAGTTTTCATAAGGTACAACCAAAATTTTCATAGTGATAAACCAACATCAAGTGATGAATAATCGCGAAGGCACAATTATTTTACAAATTATAATTTAAAATGTGTTGTTTGTAATTTCCAATGGCCCAAAAGAGTCAACAAAATGCAAAAGCCGCATAACAAGAACTAAAGCCACAACAGAAGGTTTGCAGAAATTGTGCTTGCAAGTTTATCATAACTACCATTTTTGCATAAACTTCTTTTTAGCAGGAATTCTATATTAATATCAACTCCTTTTGATCAAAATGACATTTGTCATAACCTCTGTTTAGCATAAATTCCATTTTCCAGGAATTGTTTGATATAAATTTCACTTTAGTATAAATTCTGTTTTAGCAAAATTTGTTTAGCATAAATAGAGATTTAGTATACATTCTCTGTATTAGCATGAATTCCATATAGCTTATTTTCAGAATTAGCATAAATTATGTTTAAGACACAAAGCATTGCTTCCGTCTTAACATAAATTTAGTTTTTGCAAAAAAGATTTATTTTTTTGCATAAATTCAGTTTTGCATAAATTCATTTAGCATAAATTCTGTTTTAGCATACATTCCTCTTTAGTGTTAATTTTGATTGAGCATAAATTCCCATTCTATCTTTGGTTGTGGCTTTGGCATTATGTTGAGCCTTATAGCTAATCATAATATTCAGCACAATGTGTGGTTTAAAGCTAGTCATTCATATCGTACTGAATACATAGTTCCTTTAGTGTAGCATGACGGTGGCAGCATCATGCTGCATCGATGCTTTCCTTCAGTAGGAAGGGAGAATCTGTTCAGAATTGACTGGAATGTAGATAGAGGAAATAAAGAGCAATCCTGGGGAAAAAACCTGCAGGTGGCCTGAAAGACCTGAAACTGGGGCAAAGAACCAACTTCATATTCATGTCATGCATCCAAAGTTGTAATGGAAAGCCTTATAAATGCATTTTTATGTATCAGACTGGATCAGTCAACTACCAGATCTAATTCCATCACATTTGAAAGTCAGTGACAAGACTGCATTGAAGATGTTCACAGATGTTCTCAGTCCAATCTTACTGAGCATCAGCTATTTTGTAACCTAGAGTTTGTCAAATTACATTTTAGTTTTACTTTCACTGTGTTTATTGAAATTGCACAAACTCTGTGAAAGATGTGTATTTTTGGTGTGTTTTCTTAATTTCCTTCATGGGCCATTTGAACTAATGTCGACCTTTGTCCGTGCAGTATTTTTTGTAGTTTTTGACTCCCATTCAAATGCAGTTGCTTTTATTTTATGTATTTGTCATTATGATGCAAAAAATATTTTCTGTATTTTTTAATTGGCATTTAGGGTGTTGAAAATTCTGAATATTTAGAATTACTTGTTATGTGTGGGCTTAAGCTGTTTTTTTTGTTCTCATGAAAAAATTAGATTTTTTTTTGTTTGATTCTATGTTTATTTCTGGAGCACTGTTTAACAGATGATTTTTTTCTGTCTTAGCAATTGCAGCCAAAATTGCTCCTAAAGAAAATGAACTGAATGGAGCTAAATAGAAATGTCACTCTTTAATTTTCTCACATAAATATTATCGCAAAATTTCAATGAAAAGCACAGGAGTTAGTTGGTGTAATGTGACAAAAATTAGGAAAGACTCAAGGGGTATTAATGCACATTTAAGCTAACATGTACCAATGTTTTATTTTAACACTGAAAGATAAATATTTGGAATTTTTAAAGAAAATACGCAATGTATAGCTTCTCCCTATTTAGTGTCTAAATGCTCGACTAAAACCAACACAGATGCCCTGACAGTCTATCCTCATGGGTACATTTACAACCATAACAACACCCCCTCTTACCCAACAACCCCCCACCCCCTGCCCCTCAGGTGCTCTTACTGTTCCCTTTACTAGCAGAGAATTTTCTCTTTTCTGGGTGGGGTGGGGGGCAGTAAGGCAGGGGTTTCAATGCCCCAGGCTATGCCCCCATCTACCCCACCCCAACCCTCTTTGCGAAGCCTCTTTATGTCTCTCCCCCGAACCCCCTCCAACACCTCCCAGGCTCCCCCATGGGGCAGGTGACAGGCCTCCACTGTGAAGGGCTGAGGGAGCCATGACGGATTCCACAGATGGAGCGTGGAAATCGACGGCAAAGACCTCGGCTCTGTGGAGCAACAAAGAGCCCGAGAGTCGGAGAGAGAAATATGGGTGGAAAGAGGGAGATTGAGGGGGGACAAAGACAGGGTGACAAGGAGGGGGAGAATAAGGGAGGAGAAGGTGGTGCTTGTTTAAGGAGGGTTGTGCGCCAAAGCACATAAAGTGTTTGTCCGGTGAATGTGATACTGCTCCGATTCTTTTTCTGTTTGTTTTGCAGTATTTGTTGTGTCTGCTGCTCGGCTTCCTGCCACAGATCGTTTTCGTTTCAGCTCAGTCTCTTGTATAAATACTGCCTCTTGACATCACATGATGCAGCAATCCAAAGTCAAGTGAAATGAAACTAATGAGCCTGCTTTGGTTCTCCCTAAAGCACTTTATCACTGCTAGTCTCCCAAGACTTGAGAGGTGCCACTCTGTCGCTTCTTTTGAAAAGTTCTAGAAACCCCGGTAGCTGTCATAACCAAATGGGTAATTCCAAAGTGATTAAGGATTTTCCTGGGCTGCCTCGGCTTTCCCAAGGCCCAAATCCCTGTGAAATGCTGAGGGACGTGCATGCTGGGGTGGGATTGGGGGAGGAGGAGGAGTAGGACAGGGTGGACATTCCTTGCGGCCTTCCTCTATGCAGGAACTGGAGGGGGAGGCTTCAAAAGGCCTCATCTCTTGTTTTTCGGTCGTCCTGTCCAAAACTCCACACCCCGAATTCCTTCCTCACCATCTAAAGCACAAAGCCCAGTTACTCAGAAGTCGAGGAAAAATGTGGCCCCCACACATCAGAGGTTTTAAAGGCGCTCTGTGATGACCACATCTGAAACAGATCCAGAAACAGCTGATAGTGTACAGAGGAAACCCTAAACCGCTGCAGCGATTTCAAATTGTCTTTTCTTTGCACCTGTTGGAGACGCTGCTCATTTGTCCTTCCTGTTAAAATGCCGGCATGTTCAAGCAGCACAACACAGCTAAAACCACAACAAAAACATCCTGCAGGAGGCTTAAGCCAATGTCTCAATTTTGTCCCCCTTCCCACCTCAAAAATATTTTATGTATTGGACCGCTCATGCTTGGAAAGTTTCTTTACCAATTTGCTCCTAATACAAGTTAAGTTGACTCCCACAGCTTTTGGTGTTGTGAGGAGAAAATCGCCAAAGGGGAAGAGAGGATCAGTTTCACATGAGGGGCCCCGAGCTATTTGGATTCTCTTGTATTTTATTGTCACTTCCAAGGGGGGAACTAATACAGTGTTGCACACAAAACTTCCCCTGTGCTGAGGGGGAATTAATTAAGTGTAGCACAAAAAGTGGGCGCTTTGGCCACAGTGAGCTGAGAAGGAAGCCAATGGAGTGTTTGAAGTAGTTAAAAACCAAACTGCTGGATTACAGAGAAGATCTCACAATAGTGTTAACACAGATCTGAGGCAGAAATGAAAAGAAACAAAACACAAAAGCTGCTAAAGCACATTACATCACCAAACCTCAGGTTATATTGCATCTGATAATTATTATTTTTTTAATCATCCATAAATTAGAAGTTCTGTTTAGTGACAATCTTTTGTTTTAAAATTTGGTATAAAGTTTTTGTTTTGGTAAAAAATAAAATAAATGTAACAGCGGTCATGAAGCCTAGGCGTAAATTCAAACTGGAAGACTCTTTAGCCCCACCTGCATCATCCAATCGGCGCATCCCACTAATCAACGACGACCTATCATCGCTGGACCAAGCCAAGTCACGGCCAATCCATGTCCTATGTTAATCTGACAAGATTAACATAGGACATGGAATATAAGATGTGTTCCTTATGTCAAATAATCTGCCAATAGAACCAGTACTTTTTCATCAATATTAAGAAATTATTTCTTTAAAACAAGAGCCTATATCTTTCTGAAAGATAAAGGCTTTAGATCATAAACCCCTAAATATTTAAATCACAGTTTTATTCCTGTATAGCTACAGGATTTAAATAATTTGTCTTTTTGTAAGGTATTCAGTCCACCTGTTGTGCTGACATTACTTGAGGTGGAAATATACAGTATTTTTATCAAGTGTGTGTGCATGTGTGTAATACAGAACAAATTATTTTTTTATTGCACGAGATTAGTTTTAAGTCCCAACTACCAAAAGCGAGAGTGAATGCATATTGAAATGTTTTTTTTATTTTATTTATTTATTTTTTGAAGTGAGGAGCACTAAATGTGGGACCAGTTCAGAAGCTTCTGCTCATTAAACATCCGATATTTAAGAAATAATCCCTGTTTTCCTCTCTCCTGAACAGCGAGTCACTCAGACGAAGGCTCGGACGTGGAGTCAGAACCAGATTTGCCACTGAAGAGGAAACAGCGGCGCAGTCGAACCACCTTCACAGCCGAGCAGCTGGAGGAGCTGGAGAGGGCCTTTGAGAGAACCCACTACCCAGACATCTACACCAGGGAGGAGCTGGCTCAGAGGGCCAAGCTCACTGAAGCCAGGGTACAGGTAGGAACTTTTCTAGCTATTTCTGGGACAGTAAGACACATCTAAACTCAGAAGTCATAAAATGTATATGAATATTTCTAGTATAAACCCATAGATTGCAAATATATCTCCAATTTTTAGCACCAACGCACACTTGTTGATGGCAGGCATCCCTCTCACAGACATTCAGACAATGTGGCTTTATTTACTCAGCATTTAAGGACAACCTGCTGCGCTCCATCACATCACATCTATGTGCTCCATCACATTAAATCACAGTCAGGTTCTGGTCCCGATGTCTCAGGGGCCCAATCTGGACCTTCCTATTTATGATCTAGGGTCCAGAAAATTCTCCTCCACAGGCTCCATATGGGAAACATAAACAGGCCCAGCAGGAGCTACACCCATATGGGCTCAGCATGTCAGTCAGTGCAGCCAGCCATGATACACTCTTTCTCTCTCACACTGTCTAACATTTTCTCTTTCAACTTCTCTCTCTGACAAGTATGAAAGGATTACACACTCAGCAGCAAATAAAACTCAAATATAAGTGAAATAACTGCCCGTCCTTTCCAGGTATGGTTCAGCAACAGGCGAGCGCGGTGGAGGAAGCAAGCTGGAGCCAATCAGCTGATGGCATTCAACCACCTGATCCCAGGTGGATTCCCCCCCACAGCCATGTCCAGCATCCCGCCGTACCAGCTCTCTGACAGCACGTACTCGCCGTCATCTATAGCACAGGGTACGGGACAACTGTTAACAATCACTGGCTTTTGATTTTTGTGTAAAGTTTCACACTCCATAAACTTTTTCATAATTTGTGGTTCTTATAGACCAACACAAAATAATGACAGTTTTTTATAGTGTTTTAGAATTTGTATGATGCTGCATGTAGCCCATGTGGATGTTGTGTTCAGGGTGATATGCAGTGTCAGTTTTTTGCCTTTCTAAAATGTGCAAAAATATTGTTGAATTTGAACAGTTTTCTTAGCAAAAGTATTGTTACAATATTATAACAAGTTGAAAGAGGCTAATAAAAAGACTAATAACTAATATCGATGACTTTTTGAGTAGTATTGACAAGTAATGATTGACAAATCAGCAATTAATCAATTAATCACACAATAAATTAAAACAAGCTCAATAATTTCCATTCTGATAATTAATAGTTTTTGAAGAGCAATTTTGTTTGCAGAAATGGATTTTGTCATAATCCATTTAGTTTATGTTTACAGTTGTGTGAAACCATAATTTATGTGGTAATTCATTACAAAAAAAATTGTTTAATTTATTTTTTTGGTTATGTTTTATTCTGGATATTTAAAATGTCGTCCAGTTCCAGTATTATGTGGGTTATTTCCAAAATTATAATTTATTGGTCTTTGAGAGGGCAAACTAGCATTACAATGCTATATTCAATATATTGTCTGAAAATGGATCAAAACAATATTATAGCTTATTGCAAGAATGTCAGGAACAATTTCTCATCCAGTAAAATTTGTTATCTTGGCAGGCCTAGTATTGACTGCAACGTATGTTGAGATGTCTATTTGTGATGTGATTTACTTGAATGAAATTTTCATAATTATAATTTTCAACCAGTGTTAACTTCTAGATTCACTGCGTCTGGCTTCTTCAGAAGCAGAATTGTGACATGTCTCAATAACATAAAAGTCGGATGAAATGTGAGTTGACTGTTCAGACTGCAGACACTTTGAAAACTATGTACGTATTGAATTTAGTACCACATATGGAAGTGGCTGAAGTCAGGTTTTTTTTGAGTGAAAAAATCTGAATTGAGCTGGTCAGATTGGACGGATATGGGTTGCATACGGGCAAAAAAAGCGTATTTGGGCTGAATTTGCCTGTTTTGTGAACGTAGCCTCTCATATGTCTGCTGCGTGGCATTATGGGATGCCAGAACAGTGGCCAGACTGCAGCTGGGGAAAACGTTTTCTTTTTAATATCCTTTGGGCTCCCTGTAGACACCTGACTAATCTCTCAGATCCTGTGGCAGTCTGGACTACTGAAAACTGTTCTGAAGAGCTGCTGCTGCGTCATTGCATCTTTATTTAATTTTGAAGCTGTGTTATATATTTTTTATCTGCACTGTTTTAATTAGCAAGATAGACAAGAAAGTGCATGTTTTTCCAAAATCCTTACAGTTATTCTCTGATTGCAGTGTCTGAGCCTCCCAGCACGGTGCACCGTCCCCAGCCCCTGCCTCCTTCCTCTGGCCATCAGGCCTCCGCTGGTGGAGGGCAGGCAGATGCTAGCTCTGCCTACTGCCTCGCCTCCGGACGCCACTCCTTCTCAGGCTACTCGGACAACTTCGTGAGCCCAGGAGGGCCGACGAATCACATGAACTCCGCAATAGGAAACGGCCTCTCTCCACAGGTGAGACACCAGGTACAAATATGTGTGAGCTGCTTCATGTCATAAAACGAAAAATGTCTTGCTCAATAGTTTTAAAGAATAATCTGAGGTTGAAAGCACATAAAAGATTTATGTTGGGTGTTTTTCCGGACTTGTGATGGTGTCACACAACAAGTTAGCAGAGTAAGTCCTGAACTCAGTGACGGATTAGCACTTCCCCTGTGGAGGAGAAAAGTACAATGACTCTTATAGGATAGAGGACAAATCAGTGTGTGACAAATGAGAACTGAAAAGACAATTACAGTCAATTATCCAGGCATGAAGTCCCAAGGTCTCGGCACCTAGACGAGGGGGGCAGCAGAGAAGGCAGAGAGGTTGGGACCCTAACAGGCAGAAAATGAGATTTCAGCTCGGCGCGGTCTGACTCCACAGAGTTTGAGGACAGCGACACACTCATGCAGTGCGGCATAGTTACAAGGACAAACATCCACATTCTGGGGATAATTGATCATCTCCATAACAGTCACAGGATCCGTTAAGGATTTCACAACATCTCTAACACAAATAATACACGACATGGTTGAGCGCCACGGCTGAGACTACTTTTCAGCAACAGACTACTGTTTTTTTTAATATGCCAACAAGTCAAGCAAATTTTGTTCAAAGATTTGATAATGTGAGTGTTTCTGCATGCTTATAAAATATTCTCCTCTTCATTGGAAAAGTATCTACATACGTTAATTTTCCCTCAAGCTTCAAAATTTTTTTGCTGGATTTTCGATTACAAAAAAGCAGTGCATAATTGTTACGAGGTATCAAAACATGGATTTCAAATGTTTTTACAAATAAAACCAATCATACATGAATAGATTAGTTTAAAAAGTAGTTTGTTTCCATGTATTTCTGCTTGTTCAGAAATGTTTATTCAGCATTTTCAGTGCCTTAAAAAACACCTGTTGGAAGTAGTGAAAACATGAGCAAAGACAATTCTACAAACGAGCTGAAGGAGACAGAAAAATACTCCAAATGGACAACGCTATGGACCATTTTCCTTCCACTTCACAATTAACTACTATTTTGTTGGTATTGATGACACATAATCTCAAGAAAATACATCGGAGCATTAGCTTGCGGTGTGTAATCTGACAACCGTAAGTATAAAACATTCAAGGCACTGTAAGAGCTTGAAGGCCATGTTGTGAATGGACAAACAGCTGAACATTTTCTGCAGCCTCAAGGGAAAGTTCTCCTGATGGCATTCTTAGAATTTTTGCCTCAGCATTTTTCCTCGTGAAAGCAGAAAGTTCTAATTTATTTGTATATGTTTCATACAGCAAAGAAGGAATATCCTGTCTCCGATATTTTCCCCCTCCATACCGACATTCTTCCCTGCTAAGCTGTGTCGATTTAGGCCGCTGGCAACGGCATCGTTCCAAAACGAAACACCCTGAATGTTGGGAGAGAGAGAGATCGAGGCTCACAGGTAGAATGGCATGATGGGTACGGGTGTAGCCAGAGAAAGATAAATCGAAAGGCAGCATACAAGCACCCATCGTTTTAAGTAGCACTTTTCCTGCTGGCTTTTTGCTTAAACAAACCCTTCAAAATTTTGGTAATTTTTAAGGAAAATGTTAGCAGGCATGGGAGGAAACACAACTCTGCTCTCAAAATCAACATGAACTGCTCCACTCACCTCCCCTGCTAGGGAAATGATTTAAGCAGGACCATGTGTGTGTGTGGATGTTGAATAATGTGTCACTTAGAGGGGCTGAGAGGACGCAAAGAGCAGCGTACCTGCTTCTCATTAGGTCAGCCTGGAGGCCTTTGCTTTGCTAGAAAAAGGTGGGATATTTTACATTTGAAGGTAGCAGATTCAGTTTTAAATAAGACAGAGTTGGTCTCACTTCCTTAATAATGGTACACAGAGCGCCTTAATGAAGGACAGGTATATTCGATAAGTGACACTGGGTCATTGGTGGTTTTTCAGGTCTGTTTTGAAGCAGCTGTAATGCTCTGACCCACGGCTATTTTCCGTCCTTTGCGGGCCAAGGACTGGTTCCTTAAATTTGATTATCTGCTTGCTAATAAAGACCAGGTCAAGAGCTAAAGCATTTCTCCAAACTGCAAATCTATTCTTTGGTTTAACAAAGCCCAGGTCACACAGATCTTTGCTTTTGTCTTATCTCTCCTAGCGTATCTCTCTGAGAGATAAGTCCCTATCTTGTGCCACGGCTTTTTGGAGCAGTGTCAAAAAGGAATGTTAGAATAAGTGGAGCCATGGATCAGAGACAAATTGTTTAATTCCTCCTCTCTAGTGCGATCTCTGTCTGGAACTGACTCACTGGGTGTCTTTTGATGTCCTCAGCGGGGGGATTTCCTTTGTGTATCCAAGTGCTTATGATACGTCCGTTCACGTCTGTGCTTATATATTTAGAAATAAATATATTAAGTGTATCAGAACCATCAAAACCAGTAAAAAAAAAAGCAGTTTATTTCTTTATGTCTCGTAATATTGTTCTCTCTGTAAATCAGGTGATGGGTCTGCTGAACCCAGGCGGCGTGCCACACCAGCCCCAAAGCGACTACGCCATCTCCCCCCTGACAGGCGGCCTGGAGCCCCCCAGTGGCATGGCCGCCAGCTGCAGCCAACGCATGGACCACATCAAGGGTCTTGAGGGTCTCTCCAGTGTTCCCTCCATGTCAGCACTGCCCCAGTTCCAGTCCACACCTGTCCTACAGTTCACCAGGCTACACTGTGGACCACGTCGCGTCCTACCAGTACAGCCAGTACGGGCAAAGTAAGGTCAATAAACGTCCCCTTTTTTAACTCTACATACCTTGACATCTGCACTGGCAAATTCAAATAAATACATAATCAACATATTAGAAGATTTTCTTGTACATTCATTGATGTGTAAAAAAAAAAAAAAAGAAAGAGGAAAAAAGATGCAAGCAAAGTTTGCCTTAAAGTACTGATATAAGAATCCTGTATTCAGGTTGGAAATTTATGTGATAAACTAACACAAAGTAATTGATTCTTGTGAAGCAGAAGAAAAATGAAACATGGATTAAAAAATGTGGAGAAATTATTTATTTTCTACTTAGGTGAATCATTAGTATATAATGAATTTTAATTGACTAATTTGGTTGTATTAAAAACTTATTTTTTCATCCAGTCCTATGCAATTTTACAGTTAGCATTTTTTATTGCAATATCAATATGTGTCAAGAAAAGTGGGCTAATTATAATCAGTTTTTCCTTTGCAATATTCAGCAATAAATTATCAATTACAAGATTCCCTGATATGATGCAGTTCTTGTTCCTTGTAAGTTTGTGGAAATACATAAAACAATCACAAATCCAGCTTTCATAATGCAATATAAGGACTACTTCAAGAATGCTTCTTTCTTAAAATAAAATAAAATATTTGAAGCAAGATATCAGTTTCAGTGACAGATGTTAACTGACGTTCCTGTGAGGAGGAACAGAAAACTCTGCAAACCTTAAAATCCTTCTGGCGAGGAAAAGAAGCTTAACTTCTTCAAAAGCAATAAAAAGTAAAAATTAAACCTGTTGAGTTCTTTGTTTAGGCCAATGCTTGAATCACTTTGTTCCATGGCGAATCTGAAAATTGTAAACTGATAAAAGCAGATTTTTAATTTTCCTTCTGTAGTCTAGTTTATTGGAGAAAATCACAACTTCTTCAACCAAAATCAGACTTGGTTTTGTTTGATGATCAGATTATTTCCTCTTTTTCTTCTACAAAAGACTGAAATGTAACTTTTAGAAATATGAAAGTAAAACAAAGCTTGGTAAAATTGTATGCCAAACTTGTATATTTATTTATAGTAAACATGCTAATTTAACAGCTAAATTAAATTAGGTCGAAATGAATGCTGCGCTTAGTTCTTTCCATCCATGTTGATTAAGTACATGAAATGTAGCCTAATTTTATTGAAATTTACATGGAGAAAGCAGAACCAATGACAAAATGTACGCAGTGCCATAATAACATACACTGTTTCATTTTTAATCAGATTTATTTTTTGTAGACCAGTTACTGCAGTGAATGGTGAATTTTGATGTCTTGAATATACAAACTACAAACTACAATCGATCTAATTTATGTTTGTGTTTCCACAAACATAAATTAACAAAGTACTTTTCTCAGTCCTCAGGGATTATGTAACAACGTCAATATTTAGCCAATTTTTTGTGTTTTTATGATGCTCTGGTCCAGCTTTCTGCTGGAATCTGCAGCTCTTGAAAATAAAATATTTGAAGCAAACCAGCCAGAGGAGTCTGTGATCATGTGCCTCAGTTCTAACGTCTCCATCCACCGCGCTGCCTGTCCCTCTTCCTCCGCTCTGTCATGTGCTCTCAAGTGTTGGGGTTAATTGTGCAGAGCTGATTCAATATAAGCTGTAAACGTCCCGGCGCTGTTAGTGAGCTCCATGCTCGGTTACACGGCAGAGTCAGCTCCCATCAGGGTGAAGCGAGGCAGCAGCTCTGTCTGCTGGCCCCCCTCAGAGCGTTTCCCCCTAGGGAATCTCTGCAGCCAGAGGCTCCCTCACATCACATTACCCACATGCTAAAGGACTCAAATCAACTTCAAACATGCCTCCGTCTAACTTCGAAGGACAACGTCACTCTCCGTCACAGTATGATTACAACGGCCGGCGTTTCCAATTGTGGTCCGCAGGGGGTTGGCCAATCAGGTTCATCCACTGACCCCATAGCAACCTCAACAGAACCGGGACCTTCAAAGAGAGCGGGGAGCTTGCCTCCGCCTGCCTCCGCCTGCCTCCATGTGGCTGCAGGTATCAAATGAATAACTAACTTAATATCCGAGAACAGCAAACGTCTAATGAAATATCTCGGTCAGATATCTTAATGTGGACAGAAGAAAGAGAATGAAAGTGTGGCCGTGTGTGCTTAACGGACAGCACACACACTCGCACACTTCTCCGCAGCGTTGCATGGGTGAACGGTCCATCTTGATGTGATTAATCAGTGCGACTGGATAGCTGGTGCGCGGCTGGGTTTGGAGCTGCGTTGGAAAAGGTCTTTTCTGGGGGTGGACAGATCCTAACAGCCTCTGGCAGGTCGACTATTGGAAACAGGTGGTCGTACTGAGGTCAGCTGGGGAAGCAGCGCCGCTCCAGGTTCCAATACTCCGTCAGAAACTGGACCATAACTGAGCTCTCACCGGACTGCCTCATGGAAAACACAGCGGCAATCCATGAAACACTCGTTTGTTTTTAGTCGGGCAATGTCACTGTTGCCAAGGAGATGTCCTTTTTTTCCTCAACAGTGAGTCTTTTGAAAAGGTTACCTTCCTGTCAGGGCATCATTAGATATTTTGTCTTTGCTTAATTTGTGAAGTTGTGCAATTTTCATAAAGCAATGACCCAAATTATCAAACAAGATTTTCGAACCAGTCATTTGAGACATCTCTTCTACAACTCATGAGGTATATGTGTATTTTATTACATTAAATAAATCAGTCAATATTTTGTTCTAATAAAATTATAAAAACAAAACCTGGACCTGAACAAATTAGCAGACAGTTTTCTATGTATTCATACAAACTGTAGAATTGAACTTAGTATCAAATATTTTGAATGTACAGATGAACATTTCCACCAAACTAGTTTGTAGTGCATATTTCAGCTATACAAACGTCAAAGTACTTTACAAGATGGAAACATTAGAGAAAACATAGCACTGTATTGCATAATATGGAAAAGTAATGAAAAATTGGCATACAGATTAAATCAATGACGTTTCAGTCATGTATATGAGGTCTGGTGTTATTGGACATCGCTATTGCTTTCAGTGTTGGAAAAACCAGCAACAGGTTTGCTACATACTTTATGTCTTCTGCCACATGTGTGGCCTCGCGCAGCCCTTACTGAATAACCTAATTACTGTATTCTATTAGTAGAATTTAAATATATGCGCCAGGATTAATAAATGATGATGCATTAAATTTAATATTTAATTTATTTATTCTACATAAAACGAACCCAACCTGTATCTGAAACAGTTTTCACACTGTTTGAAGTTCCTCATAGTTGATGCTTTAATTATAACCACAAA
The DNA here is from genome assembly GCF_027474105.1 of Poeciliopsis prolifica. Taxonomy (NCBI): domain Eukaryota; kingdom Metazoa; phylum Chordata; class Actinopteri; order Cyprinodontiformes; family Poeciliidae; genus Poeciliopsis; species Poeciliopsis prolifica. The sequence continues at coordinate 11,624,680 of NW_026562379.1, forward strand.
CTTTAATTCTAAACACAAATTTTCGGCAAAAACAGCTCAAATGTGTGAAGTGGGGAAAAAAGGTTACATGGTTTCCAAACATTTGTACAAATATAGAATTGAAAAGTGAGGCTTGTGTTTCTATTTAGTCCTTTGTGTTGTTTTAGCTCCACTTTTTGAACTGCTTTGTGTTGGTGTGTCATGTAAAACCCAAATAAAATACATTGAAGGTTCTGGGTGTAACTTAGCAAAACGTGGATGTGAATACTTTATGCAAGGTGCTGTCCTGTCTATTTTTCCCTCTTCCATCACCCTGCTCTGACCTTCCCCTCCAAATCAAATTTGTCAGATGCTATGCTAACAACAGCCACATGTCAGCGGAACTAAAACACATGCCCAGAATTTATGGCAGCCATATATCTCTTTTATCATCTTTCCACCTAATATTTCTTTCGCACAGGGAATACTTTAACACTTGCTTTCTCCATTCTCTTTCACAGATGCCCTTCCTTATTTGAGGCCTGAGATCACCTGATCAGCCGCTTCACAGAGGGACAGGTCCGCGGGTGTCTGTGTACAGCGACTGAAAAGCCTTAACATTTGGACCAAAAACTGCTTTCGTTTATTAGGACACATTCCCTGCTGCAGGATCTTCTCTGTGGAGCGACAGACTATTTTATAAACGTAAAAGAAGGGATCTTAAGATAGAATATTAGAGCAAAGACTGCACACTGATAGTAGACATTCCTGCATCTACCGCAGAGAGGCACTTTCCACTGACATTAGCAAAGATCACAAAGTGTCTCTGCTTGTGGCATCTTTGGAAAGACCCCAAACCCGACTCTGTACGGCAGCCTACCTTAATGGGAACTGTTTACATAGCTGAACGTTGCATCATCACTTGTAAAATTCCACATATCATCTTCAAATCAGTCAATCCCAGTCGTAGCAGGAAAAGAAAGGGGCTCAGTTGATTTTTGTTACATTCACTCATTTGAGATGTCCACACCCCACACATGGAGAGAAATTCCTGAGAGAACAAAAACAAACACAAGCTAATGAATCTGGGGCTTTTTTTTTTTTCTCTACAGTATCAGACGCCCTAATGTACACTCCAGCTGTACAACAGGCAGAGTTCGGTCAAGCGTCCCCCCTGCATCCCCAAATCCCCCGTCTCTCCCTGTCTCTGCTTCCATCCGTCCCTCTGTCTTGCTGGTGTTTTTGGACGCCAAGGCGAAAATCCCAGTCTTTTGTAGTTTTTCAGATCAGCTCGGAGGAGGTCAAAGGGTGACTTAGACGAGAGTGACAGATGAGAGAGCTGGCAGTGGAGGGCAGCAAAAGAAGTAGCTTTAAAGAATAGTGGGGAGGGGTGGAGAGGACAAGCAAGATCGATCACAGCGTAAAAGAAAACCTTTAAAGGTCCCGAAGTGCTCAGAGAAAGCCAATGGGTCACAAGTCACGACTGAGGGACATTTGAGAAACAGAAAGAGTTAAAGACTGAAGGCAGCAGTTTGCCCAGCTGACCAAAAGTGCAATATCACATATCTTAGAGACCACCCTCCCATTAAAAGTTGTTTGAAGACAAATACATGCATAAGATACATGTCTGGAAGTCTTAAGAAACACTTTGGATTCATACCTTGGATCAAATTTTGAACACGTGTGCCTTAAAAGCTTTTGGGTCCAAAACAAATAGGCAACACTTCTAACACTGAAGAGCAACGTTTCAAAAAGGACTAAGGGATAACATGGAAGAAACACAAAGCCAAAATTCTTCAGTTTATTGCTTTGTGTTGCTTCTGATCTATTTGTTTTCTTGCAGTTTGCAAAGGAAATAAATGCAGATTTGATTTGATGCATAAAGTCCTAGTCTTAAAGCTGCAGCATATAACTTTTATAAAAAGGTATTCTTTATGCATTTGTTAAAACTGTCATTTTGTCATGACTATGAGACAGATGATCTGTGGATAAAAATGAAGCTCCTCTGCCTCCTCCCTGTGGTTCAACTGCCATCTGCAGAAATACACATCTTGGTCAGAAACAACCAGTTAGAGCCAGGAGGAAAATCTTACCGATGTCAAGCTCGCTAGTGTATGCGGCTGCGCTACTGGCGGAAAAACAATCTAACATTACAGAAATATTGTTTATTCGCTGTCATTGGAGGGCCCCCTGTGGAGAAAGAGCTGTGGCCTAGCAGAGAGCAAGATGGAAGAGCATGATTGACAGCTCTAAGACCCTTCACCTGGCTCTGATTAGTTGTTTCTGACCAAGCAGTGTATTTCTGCAGATGGCAGTAGTGCCACACAGCGAGGATGCAGATTAGATCAGTATTTTTCTAAGATTGCCTTAACTCACATTTTACTGTCGATACATGGTGACAGTTTTAACAACATAAGTATAAATAAATATATTTTTAGTAAAGTTGCCTACTGTAGCTTCACAAATGCACTTGTTGTGGATATGAATGTCAGATTCATTTTGGGAAACTGAACTGTTCACAAGAACTGGGTGCACTACTTTGAATTTATTTTCTTCAATCCAAACTGGGTCAAAAATATACATGAAGGCCCCAGTTGTATGTCCAACCTAACATTTGGTCATAGTCCCATAACAGGTTGCAGAGAAACCAGAGAAATATCTTCTACTTCCAGCTACAACACAGACTGGGAACTTGACCACTCTTCTAATGGTAATGGTCATTTAAGTTGGCGCAGACTCGGCTTTTCATCGTAGTTCATACTTTCTCTGGACTTAAGGCAGCACCATCACACAAGCCTAGTATTTGCTGCCTTTATTCAGAAGCCAATGGGATGTTTGTTTAATTTCATTGCCCTGTTGTGTCAAACTTTCATTGAGTGTTTGAATTGAAGGAAATTTTTAGACTCCAGGAATAACCGTGCATATTCATTACTCCACCCAGTTTGTGGTATCCACTGCTACCACTGGAATAATAACAGTACCTCATAATGATGACATCACCATGCTTTGATACCAAATAGTTACCAAACAAGTGAAACTTGGACACAAACAACAGGACAATGATACCTTTGTTTTTAAAGGGGGGTCTCTTATGTAATATCAGCATACCTCCCCAAAATTGCTTTGATTCTGTCATGCATTTTTAACAAATCCTTGAATCTCCTATGGCAGCCATTTGGGAAAGTCTAAACAACTCTAAAAAAAAATTTCTAATACTCCTTCAGACTAGCGGCAGCAACAATTAGCAAACACCTGGTGTAACAGCACGTCTGCTGAGCTAAGACTGGTTGTTAACATCATGGAGAAGTATTGCAGTGATGTCATACTGAAAGCAGTGTCGGAAAGAGTTGGAGCTTCTTGAAGAGACGGAGACCCATTTTAAGGTGTCAGAATCAGTTATAACACAAAGTCAAATTTCTATACTCCATTTTCATAAGAGCTGAAGGTAGCGTAGTGACTTGATTGTGCTATGAAATTAAGCAGAATTAGAAGAGTGGCCAAATATTCAGCCTCATGTAAGCGGGGAGTTTTTTGGTGGGTATAAAAAGTGTTTGGTTTCTCTGCATCCCATTAAGAGAAATATTTCTTTCCTGAAAAAAACAAAAAAAAAAAAAAAAAAAGATTAAACTGGATCACGAAAAAAACCCCAAACTAAAATGATATTCATCTCCTGATAAGTTGATGCACATTTTTAAGCAGAGCTGTACATATCTATTGTTATTATGTGGTGTGTGACAGCAGTGTTATAGAAAACTATTCACCGCGGTCCAACAAACTGGCGGCTTCAAAAGTACTTCAACCATAAAACTTCCAGAAGCGCTTTTGTTTTTGTCCTTCAGTCTGCACAGACTGATGCAGCCTTTTCATTCCCATGATATATATTTTTTGTATTACTTGACAAAGCGATGTGACGTCATGTCATGTGTACAAAAGCATTATAATTTCTATTTATAATAAAAGAAAACCCCTGAAAATAGCTGATGTTTTGATCTTCTTTGCTAAATGGATGCTTTGTGCTATTTTCGTTTCCTGCTGCAGCAGAGGAAGAAGAAAGGCGAGCGAATGAGATTCCCCTGTAAGGACGAATGAAAGTGCACTCAGAGATAAATGTGTACTTTTGAAGGCGGCTAATGTGAAGCTTTCAAACCAAAATAGGCCTGTGGATCAGCAGACATTGGAGTTGACACGGAACACAGCAGGCTTTCCCACAGATGCAGACATCTGCATTGCTGTTTATTAATACCCCTCTCCCCATACTTACTGTAACAAACTAACTTTTGTTTAGCAGCCTTTCGATGCAGAGAGCAAGCCTTAAAGCATATTGTACAAACAGCCACCCTCCGAAACTCCCCAAAAGCCCCATGCACAGTGCTCACATCCACAAGGTCCCCTCTGTGTGTGTTTGTGCTCCACATGCATTCATACTTTCTATTCACTTATAGTGTTGTTTCTGTGAGCGCATGTGCTCATGCAGCCCTAGGGTGTTCAGCCTAATTATAACATTCTTCTGATTAATCGCGTCTGCTCGCCGGCCGGCCGGCCTCGGAGGGGCGGCGCCGCCGCGCGCAGCTTGTGCAGCAGGACCACACACTCTATAAATAAAGTCTGAGTCAATAACAACGCCGAGGATCACTCATAGTCTTGTCAGCTCTGTTTGCTGAGCCTGAGTAATTCAGCTAATGTGAGAACACTTGAGGCACACACACGCACTGGAAAAGCACAAGCAGCAATGCTCAGATCGCCCAGTAGACACACACACACACACACACACAACACTATTTGCTTTCTTAATCAGTCCATACCATTAAAGATGAAGACAAATCACACCTGTTGGGTTCCTAAATTGAGACATTATTTTAATTAATGAACACTTCCCTGCACTGAGAAGCCCATTATTTCATTAATGCACCCCCGGGTGGTTTGAGACGTATTTTAATGACGTCTCAAACCGCCACGTGATGATAAATATTTTAGACACAAATCCAAATCAAACAAACTAAATTTCCCCTTTCATTAGATCTTAATATCAATATTGTGAAACAACACATGCTCTGTCCCAAAGGCTGTTTCGTACATTTGTGTGTATTTTTTTTTATTTTTTAGGAAATTCCACAAAGAAAAACAAATTGTAGTTGGTAAACTCTATGAGCTATTTACTGTTTGCTTGACTGATTTATCACTGTCTGAGTTTGTATGTCTGAGATGTAAACAAACAGACAGATGTGTTGGCACCCCTTCAACAACGTGTAAATATTTTCGCAGTACATTGTATTCCAGTGCCATAATCTCAGATTGAAAAATTGCTGAAAAATACATCTTTTTGTTCGAGTTTATTTCATTCAGCTAGGAAACAATCCCAGGTTGAGAAAATAATCCTTGTTTTGCTGCAGGCACACTTGTTGGTACCCCTTCTACACTTTTGTATTGGTATGAAGGCTTACAGAGGGATCTGCAGACAATCTCTGGAGATCCTGAGTCCTGCCTTTTTCCTCTCCTCTCTTCAACTCACCCAGCAGCTTTTCTATGGCCAGGGGAAGAGTGTTGGCAAGGTGTTTTGGGTCATTATCCTGTTGAAAGACCCAGAGGAAAATACATTTTCATTTTCCTGGAATATTTAAAATCACCAGGTATGTGAAAGAGCTCATGCACACTCTCTCTCTTCCCGTTGCTCCTTCACAGGCTCAACGGTGATTTTCCAAAAATCTTTTGGTTCAAATCAAACTCAACAGGAGCATTTATTGCTTAAAGCTTAATCTTATTTTTATCTGACTGAAGAAGGCAGTTCCAGTTAAGAACCCAGCAGTTTAGCTAACTACAAGTTTACGTTTATGTAACAGAAAAGTGACAAACGTTTCTGGGCCTTCTTGGGGTTAATTTTTACTTGAAAAATATTAAAAAGACTACTGTTATTTGCTAAAAGGAGATAGCCTATTAGTAAAGCCCTTCAAGCCTAAAATACTTCCCCAACAATAAACATCTTTGTTCTCATGTTCATGTGCCTGTAAATCTAATGATTTAGCTGTGTAAGGGGCTTTTGAATTCAAACTGTTGCGTACTTTGTCGATGTATGGTTTTCGATTAAGTTTCGATTAATTCATTACTGACGATCCACTTGATTAAAAATTTAAATCGAGTTCCACCAATATTCAAAATATTCAGATCAGTTTTTGACACTTTGTTATTGTACTCATTGTGTTGCTGCAACAAGAAGACAGATTTGAATCTGCAGAACTCTCTGCAGAAATCAGAGAAACAAAATATTTGATATGAAAAGCCTGACACACTCTGGCTTTTGTTCTCAGCCAGCCAGATAGTCCGGGAAGCTCTCACAGCCGCGTCGCGCCAAGCGATCCAGTGTTTCACATCGCAGCAGACAGGCCCCCGGGTTAAAGAATTTGTTTTTCTCTCAGTGTTGTGATCCGACATGACCTCCAAATGAGGCTAGCAGCTGCCTCTGTCATTCCCACCATGTTGGATGTGTGTGATGACTGGTTCTGATGGCCCAGGTTTCTCCATACGTTTCTGACCAGCTGCTGCTTGGACGGTTTCTCTCTCTGCTTGTGTGGATTTAGCCCAGATGTTCTGGTCTCCTTCCTGGGCACAGCAACTCTCACATTTACACGGGAAAATCATCATCACGCACCCTCCTCTTTAAAGTGGCAATATGACTAAGTTTAATTTAAAACATACAGAATTGATTTGTCTTCATTTTCTGGTTTTGTCATATCTAAATGAACATTACCTTAAGGCACCTCTTCCTGTCTTTATTTATTTGTTCTCCTCAACCGCATTGAATCCTCATTCCGGTTCTGCGTCTGCACCAGGTGGAAGGAAGTACAGGGACACGTCCTCCAGCTTTACCCCTGTACACACACTTAACCCCTGACAGCCCCCCTGCATTCACACACTCTGTCATCGCAGGTCCCAGCTGCTGTTGACCTGAGCACTAACACATGCTGGGGACAACTTAACCCCTGGACCTCCAGACAGAAAAACAGATTGACAGAGGACAGGGCAGGAGGAGGAGGAGAGGGGATCAGGCAGAGAAAGAGATGCTGGAGCAAAGGCAGAGTACTGGTGTCCGTGTTATCATCTGATTTTATTTCATCCATCAGTAGAAAATCTCAACATCTGTTGTCCAAACTCCTCACATACAAATGTACCAGCCAAAATATTGAGTTTCTAACTTGTATTTTCTGTAACTGGTCAAAGATTTTTTGTAGTTTTTGTAATTTTGTAAAAGTATTGTTAAAGGAGAAGAAATAAAGAGGTTTGCACAATTAGTGATTATAAGTTTAGGAATGGGGAAATTATGAATAATTACTTTTAGAATGTTTGCCTCTCGCTGAATAAAGACAGATAAGGATGAGTTTCCTTCAAGCATTTTACAACAAAACCCTGTGGCGTCTAATGCTTTCTATCCCTAGTAGATGGAAGAACAGGCTGGAGATTAGTCAGGAAGTCAAGCTTTGGCCAAAAAGCTGTCAGAGCTGAAGAAAACTAACAGCAGCAATCCAGAAGAATAAAATGAGTCCAGCAGAGGTTGCTGTAGCTGAAATTCACCCATCATTATCTGGAGGAACTTCAGAGAAATTGACTTAGTTCATAGTGAGGAGCAGGAAAATCAACTGGTAGGTTTCATCATCACATGTTTGTTTTGGTCTCTCTTTTGTCATTTCATTAAAGATAAAGATGAAAAAAATAATTGATACTGTGAGGACACTACCGTTAAATCAGGTTCAACTAAAATCTCAGAAAAACGACTGAACAGGATGTAATGTAATGTACAAACATTACACTAACAACTGTAATGTTTGTTCCAACTCTTAAAAGTCTGATATTTATGGCTTAAAAGAAACAATTGAGCTTTATTTATTGGTTTCTTATTGAAACTAGTGAATCCTTTTAAACTGGCAGCTTCTGGTGTGAACCTTTACATCAGTTGCTGCTGTTTTTATTCTATTCTATTCTATTCTATTCTATTCTATTCTATTCTGTCAATGGTTCAAAAACCTAACTACCAGAATAATGTCAATTTTCATAATCTATTTATGATCTCGTCCTGCTTTAGACATACTAAAACTATTTCTCCACCACAGATTTTCACTAAAAGTTCACCAACTTTTAATGAACTTTTAGATTTCTGTCTTGCAGGAAGACAGAAATTAATGTTTTAACCTCTCCTTTAATGGTATATTATTATCTCAACCCACCACTGAGCTTCAGAGTTCTGATCAAATTTGAGGAGAAAGTCTCATTATCCCTTTTTACTGGGAATTCATAAAATATTAAGTGCTGGTGTTTTCCCTGTGGGCTTAAGCAAAGCTTCAGCATGAAATAGGTTTTAAAAAATTTAAAAAAAATATGATGGCTCTTTTATAGGGATGACCAAAGCTGAGACAATGGACTTATTGCACTTTTACCTTTTGCCTTTGAGTGCCCAGGATAACCTGCAGCTGTAAAAGCCTCTGTTTTACTTTCTGACTCCTCTGATGAAAAACGATCACATATTTTATTTTATTTATTTATTTTGTTTGCAATTTCAACATGTCACCAAACAACATCACACAGACAATATTAATTCAGACTGGGCCAGTCTCCGTTTCTGCATGAAACAAACAACAAAAATCCATTATTTATGATTCTTTTTTTCATGAAAAGCTCAATGCGTTATGGGACACATCTGTGCCACTGGCATTACAGAAGCAACCATGCAGTTTCCTAAATAACTTGCTTGAATCCAATCTGGACCTGATGAACCTGCAGATACTCTCATTTACGACCCAGTCCAAAAGTAAAGTGGTTCCATATCACCTTGTTTATGGCTGGTTTCTGGATTTACAACCTGCTAAACCTCAAAGGACTTCTTCCTCTTTTTTGACTTTTTTCCTTTATTTTCTCTCCAAATTCATTCCCCAGATTTCTTTCTTTCTATCTATCTATCTATCTATCTATCTATCTATCTATCTATCTATCTATCTATCTATCTATCTATCTATCTATCTATCTATCTATCTATCTATCTATCTATCTATCTATCTATCTATCTATCTATCTATCTATCTATCTATCTATCTATCTATCTATCTATCTATCTATCTATCTATCTATCTATCTCTATCTATCTATCTATCTATCTATCTATCTATCTATCTATCTATCTATCTATCTATCTATCTATCTATCTATCTATCTATCTATCTATCTATCTATCTATCTATCTATCTATCTATCTATCTATCTATCTATCTATCTATCTATATCTATCTATCTATCTATCTATCTATCTATCTATCTATCTATCTATCTATCTGTCTATCTATCTATCTATCTATCTATCTATCTATCTATCTATCTATCTATCTATCTATCTATCTATCTATCTATCTATCTATCTATCTGTCTGTCTGGAACACAGACTTTAACACAGACTTTAACACAGACTTTAACACATACTGCTCTTGATACACTGAAGTTGTCATCCAACATTTATGTCAGGAAGCCTGACTGGTCCAGGTATAAGTTTTGCTGTCACACTCCAATGCTTTCTGACCTTATTCCTGAAGCACCAACAGCTAGTGAATGTTGATAAGTATAGATAGACATAGTGAATATTGACTCTCAATAATTGACCTCTTCTTGTTTTGTGAAAGGAAGAGTGCCTTGATTCATTTTTTATGGTCTCACATGATGCAGTGAGTCAATGAGAAAACAGGAGAAGAGGTTTGTGGACAATATGCACAGTGTCTTGTAACTGTCTCAGCGGAAGCTCAAATGCAACTTGCACGTGTTTCTCTGCAGAGGAAGGAGGCAATTTGGGGATGGTGACGCATATTGAGAGGAAGAGCTGGAGGAATGAAGTCGGCTCAGAAAGACAAGATTCTGGTTAGCAAAGCAAGAGCCACGTGACTCCAAGAACACAAACACAGTCGCTCTTCAGGTCCGAAATGAACAGCTTTGGGCCCGCTCAGATGAAACATTGTCAAGAGCTCTAGCCTCCTTTCTGCAACATCTTCCAACTTTCAGAGTGTTATTATCGCAACACAATAACATGCCACAAAGCAAACAGAGTTTTGCCTGCAGGCCTGGACATTACAGCACCAAAAAGTTTCAACAGGTCTTGAATTCATGTCTAACGTCTCCTCACAGTCATTTAGACCAACATGGAGGCATCTGTCGGCAGACCCGGCTCATGTGGACTCTCTCATTTCAGACTTTTACTTAGCTTGAGCAAACATTGGCAATTACATTATTTCCCCTGCTTTTTTTTTTTTTTTAGAAAAAAATTCACCATACATTTGATTCACTTTTGAAGATTAAACCAGCTCTGGCAGCAGCAAAAATGGCTCGATAGACAATATTTATGTAAAACATACATACATCACACAGATAAGCCAATTGGGTAAAAGAAAAGTTTAAATCATAAAAGTGGAATAAAATAAATATGCTCAACAAAATGAACAGTAAAAGAACAATAGCAAAGCTTTCCCCCCCGAGAGTCAACAGTCTTGCTGCCTCCATCATCACTTATCCCTCCTGAAATTTTCTTTACAGAAAAAAGTTGCATAACTCTCCTCCTTTTAACAGCAAAATGACAACCATTAGGAGTGATATTACTACATCACTGCTTTGACATCAAATAATAAATTCACAAACTGCTTGTTCAGCAACAAAGCCTGATGTATGCCTCATGCTGAGCCACTTAACCTTATCCAGCTGTCAAGATAGATAAGGTTTTCTTGTTACAATTTTCCAATGGTTGCGCTTTTTGGCAGCAACATTCGGGACTTTAACAGTTCTTATACAAACAGGGTGTGTTTAGTAGAGTGGACTCACTTCAGCTATTCCAACCTTTTAATATAAATCACTAAGACTCTTTTAAGATATCCGATATTTACAATATAAATGTATAAATCTTCATCTAAAAGTTGACATGAAGTTCTCCTTAGCAGAAACAGAAAGCAGTTCAATGGAGAAGTTATGGTTTTTATTAATTGACAACCACAACCTTGTGGCATAACGCTTTACCCAATGAAATGCTGATAAATCAATTAAATTTATGTTTCCAAAAGAAGCACACTTGATTTAATTTCCGATTTTCAGAGTGCAAAAGAAGCTACAAAAACAAGACTTACATTTTAAAGTTACACAAGTTTTGATGCCACAACTGCCGGTTTTACAAGAAAAAAAAAAATGTGATTTAAAATCTTGCAAAAAAGGATAAAAGATGCTGATTTAAAGAATATTACCTTGGAGGAGTTTAACTGGTTCCAATCAAGGAACCATAATGTTCCACAAATTGTGTTTTGCCTTTATAATGGGGAGAATTGACGTGGCTCTCTGCCCAGAGCGGCTCCATTAGCTCAAAAAAAGCTCGTCAGTTGGAACCAAAACGTCATTTTTATTTGTTGTCCAATCAGTAAAGCCCCCCCCCTTCCAACATTTGCACTGTGAGACAAAATGGCTCAAAACAATTGCTTGGAAATGATGCTGAAGTTGACGTGTGATTTGAAGATGCCATAAAGGATTATTCCACTGTTTGTTTTTATTGTCTCAAATTCAAAACTTCTAAATATCTAAACAGGTTAAACCTAAACTGGATCTTTTAATAGTGGACAGAGGTTTCTCAACAAAAAAACAAACAAAACAAAAACAACAAAAAAACCAAACAAAGTTAAAATGTATTCTAAGGAGCATTTATAATGATTCCTTTGTGTGTCATCTGTACAAGCACAAGACTTGCTTTGCCCAGATCAAATCCTTTTTAGTTCTTCATGTTATAAAAAGAGACTGTTGTTTGTGGACTGGAGTTCCTCATGGGAGGGGGAGTGTGTGTGTGTGTGCGTGTGTGTGCATGTGTGCATGTGTGTTTGCTTATATTTGGTGTGTAAAAAGACATTAGCATCCTTAGCAGGAATCATGGAAGAACCAACACTTCCTGCTTGGAGTAAGTAGAGGTAATGAAGTTCATAGGTCATTGAGTGATTACACTACCACATCAAGAGGGAAGATGAATCCAGTCAATATCTGTTCATAATTTATGTAACTTCTTTTCTTTCTGTCTTTTCATAAGCTTTGTGGCATTGCTGTGTTACTGACAGCAGCGCTCCACTCAGTGCATATGTTGAACTTCATGAGAGCCTCGTGGCTCCCGATCGTGCATCGGAATCGCCCAAACTCCACACAGTCAGCACTGTGAGGCTTGGCCCGCAGTATGAGAACAACATTACGGCGCTGCAATTGTGGTTACATCACGGTGATGAGTGTGAAAGCCGAAAAGACAGGGATAGAAAATGAGTAATAAAGATGCGGGGCGAATTAGGAAGGAGAGAAAGGCAAAGCAACACACACAGGGAAGGTGGTTGTGAGCGCCACTACATCACAGAGGGGTATTTACAGCATGCAGGGGTAAATTGGTAATCCCTGAGAGAAAGGGGGGCGGCGGGGTGGAGGGAAGAGAAAACCCCAAGATGGAGAACAGATTGACAGAGACAGATGTAAACAGCGGCCAACATTTTTTTCCTTTAGGATTTTGCCCACTTAGAGAAATATTGTGTCTCGGCACAGTTTGTCGAGCTGTGGGAGAGCGGAGAGAGCTGGGAGGTATGCCGAGTGTTTTTCTGGACAAGCATGGGATGTAAAACTCTGGAAGTGGGATAGCAGCTGAAGCTGTCCATCGAGCAATGAATCAGGATGAGGTACCGTGAAGCGGAGGCCCTTACAGGAGCCAGATGGGCCCCTGGCTCGACCCAGCTTAGGCTGAAACCCTACACACACACACAAACAAGATGGAAACGATGGGTTCTTAAGTTTTGTGCAGAAAAACAGACAAAAGCATACAAAAAGACTTGCATCAAATACTTTTATTAGGTGTATGATACACAAATAAAAGGAAAGCAGCAGAAATAAATACAAGAGGTCTAAATAATCTGTGTGAAAACTAAAAAGGATTTAATAATTAATAAGATTTATATATTGTGCTCCATGTTTCATCAAAATGCTCTGGATTTTTGTATTTTTCAGCTTTTATGCTCAGTTGAAAATGCTCCTATAAAACACTGCAGATGGACTTATGATCAGTTTTTAAAGATCTCTGCTCGATCTTTTAAGTTGGAGAATTTCAGTTTCTCCTTTCACAACCAAACTTATGTCTGTAGTTCTAGAATTTGAAATATTTCATTTGTCTCTGAGAACTGGTTATCAGCAGTTTTCAACAGCAATAAGAATTCAACAAACTTACAACCCCTAGCAAAGTTTTAGAGCTGCTTCTTTTGTACGATGCTTAGTCTATTCTTTTGTTTCAATGTGTAGAAGAAAAGGTTAAATTGGCAGAAACTGTTCTTGAAATAATACAGCTAAAAAATATTAAATTACCTTGTTGTAAATACTGGAATGCTGTTTTAGTTTTTTTGTGTTTTTTCAGAATTCAGAGTGAGAAAAAAATAAGTTTGTTACATCTTCTACTGTTGCTTAGCCAGAATTCAAACATAAAACATTATCTTGCTCATCTTGCAACAGCAGCACCCTGGCCCTTGTCATTGGCTCAGTCTAGCTTTTCTTAAGATTATTTATCAGTTATTAATCTTTTTCTTATGTGGAAAATGCAAAATTGTAAAAAAAAATAAAAATAAAATAATGATTGCTTTATCTGCAAATAGTTTAATCTTCATCACACACCAATGTATTATAAGATAAGATAAAATATAAAATGTAAGAATAGCGCTAATTTTCCGTCAGCCTTGCTCCTTTACCTGACTTGTAGTTCTAAATCACTGATCAGTAAAGATTTTTGTAGATCTTTTTTTAACCAGATACCTTTATGTGGTTTTGTTGGGATGAGAAAAAAACAAAACAAAAAACCAGCCAATGCAACATCAACTCTTTCAAACAGCACAGGTTTAGGTTTCATCCTACTTCCATTCAATCAAGGAAACACACACACACATGCACACGCACACAAACACACACACATTGACTTGCGTTTACCTTTCTTAATTGATCATTATGCGAGCAAACAGCCAAAGTCATTGCTCAGTCATTGTGTTTTACTGATGCGGCTGGTGATTTTGACAGATGGCGTTGTGGTCAGGGTTTTGTCAGGGTTGAGCAGCAGGATAGAAATATCTTGACAGCATCCACAGATTAATGCTCTGATTTTATTGAGAATTTGAGTGAATAATGAGAGAGCAGAGAGCTGAGAAAACAGAAAAGCGTTGACATGAATGAACTGCTGTCTTACAACGCTATTATTTTTTAATCCTAGTAGGTTATGTTATCCTAAGGTATGTTATCCTAAGGTATAACATAACCAATACATATTAATGCCTTGATAATATAGGAGTTACATATATCAGATTAAAATACACAAATATACACATAAAAATATAAAAAGTTAAAAAAAAATGTTTTTGACACATGTCAATCTACATATAGACTTAAGGTTAAATGGGCATTAGTGGAATTTCAAAATTCATATAATTTTGAACTTGAAATAATGAAAAATATGTGAACTTATGGTGGCAGCAATTTTATTTAATGGCCTTTTTTCAATATTTTAACACAACTTAAAATAGGTTTTATTTAATGATTTTAAAAACACATAAAATGTTGAAGTGGTAGTTCCTTGATGACACAATAACGTCTTCAAATAGAAGACACATTAGAAACATTTTCTAACTGATTTAGATAAATGATCTGAATGGGGCGATGGCCTCCAACACTCTTACAGAAGGAAAAAAAAAAGATCACGTTCCTAACTAATGCTCAGTTTTGCAAATATTCATAAAAACTGTCTCAAAACCCTAGATCAAACCCCAGTTAAACACAGCAACGCCTGATGGATTAAACCTACGTACATAAGTTATAATATGACTATAACTTGGTGGAGTGATATAATTGCCGAGTTTAACATCGCTCTTTTGATGAGGCATTTAGTGTCATTTAATTTGTCTTGCTTTTTCTGAGGTGTTCATAGCCACTATTTTCACAAAATAAGTTGAATAAGTGGCTTTATTCATTTTTCCTCAGGGACTAATAATAAAGGATCCTGATTTACATCGAAATAAAGAAAAGACAAATGATATTAGCTAAAACAAATTTATGAATAAGAATTCTACAATAAAAAATGATGCTTGAAGTGCTTCTCTGTTGAATATAGTGAATTATTTTTCATTTGTTTAGCATTTCCTCTGATCAACAATAATCGGAACTTAGATTAATTCATCCCTGGATTACAACATTTTATTGTTTCTCTTTATTGTGTCTCTATAATGTAATGTTTACTTTTTTATTTGTTGATGTTATGATTTTTCATTCATGAAAAGCCTTCAGAACTGCCTTGTTGCTGAAACGTGCCGTGTACACGTTCTTGACTTGACTGCTCAACACTGCCCTCTGCTGGATAAATGGTGTCATTTTTTCATGTATAAGAAAAATATGGAGTCTAAGAGGAATTTTAGTTGACTTTTCCCCAGAAAGAAAGGTAATGTGATACTTTAAAATTTGTTTTAAGTGTTGCGTGAAAAGGTGAGGAAATAACATTATATTAAAATATACATTTATTAAAAATAATTGTAATAATTTCATGAAAGAATGAAAGAAGTAAATAAATAGCCACATTGTACGTTTCTCAGCCGTGGGGACAGCGCCCTCTAGTGTAGATAAAAAAATAAGCGCAGTCGGCATTGCTTTAACATTTCTATTAACAGACTTCATCTGTTCCGTCTGCTTTCTCTCATTAGAGGGAAAAAATGATGCGCTACCTCCAGGATATCATCACTTGTTCCAGATAAGTTTTAAATGCATTTTGTAACAACACGAATCCCTTTCTATCATCATGCTTTGATTTGGTTACATTTTTAACCCATCTCTATTTCTAAAGAGACTTTGATTCCCTGGATATTCCTCAAAACACCTTGCTTCGCCATCACCATCATCACAGTTTCTTCTCAATACGTCCACCAGATGGCAGTGCTGACCCGGGGTTGGTCTGGGCCGATGAACCCGTTAACCCATTTGCTCCCCCTCGCCGCAGCCCCCCAGTTCCAAAAATCCTCAGCCTCTCAGCGCAGCAACGGAAATATGAGACTAGCCTATGCTGTTTCAAGCCTGAGCTGGGAGACTGACATGCGCAGTGGTCATGGATGTGTACGGATATCTGTATTTTTGTGAATATTGCCTACTCAGATTCCAAGATGGTTTGCTTTGCCCAATTTCCCTCCTTAAAGTATGCATAGACGTTCACCTGCTTTCTGCTTTGCGATGCATAGATGTGTGTGTTGCCCATGTCTGGTGGGTGTCCAGACTGCTAATGCCTCACCTTCACCTGATTAATCTGAGTTCAGCCATCTGCCCCAGCTGGTCTGAAAACCCTCTGATGTCAGGGACTGCATCAGAGAACTGCAAAGCAGAAAGAGCTTTTTGCTTTGAGGTTTTTTTTTTTTTTAAAAAAGAAATATGAGCAAATATTTTAGTTTTTATCTACTAGGCTGGCAGGGTTGGGATGGCATGAAGTGAGGGATGTTCTCACAGGTGAGAGAAATCTGAGCAGTCTGAGACATGGCTGATTTGTCCTGGCAGATGCTTCGACAGAAAGTGGAATACTTTTCTGAACTGGTGACAAACAGAGAAGCCAAACTTGGTTGGTTGAATGTGCAGAATTTCTTCCTGCCACACAAATTCAGCATCTCAAAAACCTATCTGGTTGTCTAAAGAGCTAATATGGATAACCAACACAAAAAGAGTGAACTATAATTTAATAAGACCTGGCCAGTTTATATCAAAAGACACACATTGGAATGTAAACCTAAGCCTCGACACTGAAATGTTTTTCCCAAAATTTCCTACAAAATGGCTCAAACTCTGCCGGGCTAATGGAGATCTCTTTAGAACATACATTTTTAGGCTTTGCTGAGCATTCAAATTGCATTTCAATATTAACCTTTACTGAAAAACTCTAACACTTACATATATATATTGATCCATATCAATCAGACATATCTTTGTGTGATATGTTGTGCAATTGGCCTGAAGCTTGTTGTCGTGTTTTATGTGGAAATGACAGCAGTGTTGATGTTTCTCTTCAACTGGTCCACTTCTACTATTTGGTTTTTGTGTTCGCATGTGAGATGGATACTCTTGAAGAACGGTTATCAAATGCGGTGAGGAGATAGTGCTTTACATGGAGACAAAAAAAAAAAAAAAATGAGGTTCTACCTGACCAGAACCTCTTCCTCCATGGTGAAGGAACATGGAGGAAGAGAATTATGACTTATTCTGGTTTTCCTTAATAATAGTTTTCTTCTTGCCACTGTTCCATAACATCCAGATTTGCAGAGTGTGTGACTTTCCATTGTCCTGTTAGCACCATAGCTGTAGATCCACAACTCCTCCAGAGAAACCATCAGCCTCTTGGCTGCTTTTCTGTTAGACACTTAGTAGTTAGTTGTGCCTTACTGGGAGTTGATGAGACCCAATGCTTTTGTGAATGACCCGTCACTATTCCTTGTGTTGTGTGAAGTCACTCTACTTTGTATAAAAAGCTGTTATAATCCAACCTAACCTGCAGGACATGTTGGCTGATGTTGCCTTTAGTTTTCAGTAAGTGGAATAAATGTGTTCAGAAAGACTGGATGAGCAGGAGCAGGCTGACTCACTGCTGAGCTAATCCCTCTTCTAAACTCTTCATCCATCTCTCGTTAAAAGCCTCCCTCTCCCTCAGATTCATGGCTTCATCTTTTCCTAGTTTTTGCCAGACCTTCACGAACTCTAAGTTTTAAACGAGCAGACAGGAGGACGATGAGGAGTGTTGGGATTCAGCTCTTTAAGCGCAGTAATGGCTGCTCCTCCATCACGCGGAGCCTCTCAGGGCCCTGCATCAGAACAACGCGGTGTGCAAGTGGTCCACAGAAACACAAAGATAAATTAATCATCCGCTGTGTGCATCCATGCACCCCTTTATTCCTCCTTGTCTGCTTCTTCTCACAGTCTCCTGCAAAATCTCCTGTTTCTTTGCGAGCATTCCTTTACTTTTGCACCCTCTTGCAGCTCCGCTCATTGCCCCCCCATCTGTCTGTCTCAACTGCAGCCCTCCCCTCCAGCGTGTTTTACTGATGTGTAACGCTGACCCACTTTAACTAAAGGCAAGCGAGGATGAAGGAAACAGCGACTGGGGGAGGATGGAGAGACTTCACATCTCTCCTCCTCTCCCCGCTGCTCACGTCCCATAGTGCTATGTTTAAGGTAAATATTTTTACAGCATCGCTCATCACAAGGACTTCTGAGACGGGCCCCCGCCCTCGCCACGAGTTCAAATATTCATCATCTCGCTCCTCATCTCCATGTTGCTCGGTGTGTTTAACCCCCACAGGTTGTCATTTTCGGTTGTGTCACTCCCACTCTCGCTGCCTTCGCCCCTGCTGCTCACGTTTCACTTCTCCCTGCCTCAGCTCCTGTATCCCCCTGCGTCCATATGCTCGTAGAGCGCCGCTCCGAGGGAAGCGGCGGCAGCATATGCGTGTCATGTTTGGGTCTCACTTCACATGCAGTTAACACATCAGGTGGGAGCCATATGCGCAGCAGTGGCTCACTTGTATTTCAGTAGGATTAGAGAATAAAGGAGCAGTGCAACAATATACCCCCTCCATCATGACACATGTGTGACGGCACCGAGACTTCTTGCTGGAAGATTAAAGAGTAAATCTTATCTTCCACTCAATGTTTCATGGTGCTGCAGTAGCTTAAGTTGAACTTAGTGCCCGTTTTATTGAGAACTGAGCTGTTGAATTAACAGAAAATGTTCAGCCTCCTTGAATCTGATATCTTTCAGTAAAATTCAGTGAGACAATGTGGCTCCAGAAATGACCTATAGTAAACCGAGATCACATGTAGACTTAAGAAGACTCCGTCATGAACTGAAAGCCATCATGAGGCCAGTGAAAACTCTGGAGGAGCTGCAGGAATTCACAGCTTAGGTGGAAGAATATGTCTTCAGGCTAACTATTAGTCCTCCACAAAGCTGGTCTTTATGAAAGAGAAGAAAATTATTATTGAAAGAAAGTGAAAAAAAAAAAAAAAAAAGTATGTGCTCTGGTTAGATGAATCCAACAGTGATCTGGAGCATCATCTTCCTTTTCTTCAGTAGATTCAAGAAGGTTTGTCAGAAATGACTGACGGACGGATGGAGCTGAATGCAAAATATATCTGAAAAAAGAAAAGCATTTTTGATGAATTCTTGGATCTCCATTTGGAGGTACCTAAGTGTTTGCTCCTACATATTTTTCTCCTTGAAGCTGCTAAGCTAAGTGATTTTCTGTATTTGAGCAACAACTGAAGATCTCGGTAGTCCCGTCAATAATCAGTGGGCCTGAAAATGAGAAGTTAAAACATTCCTGAGTCTACATTAGTCAATTCTTTGAACAAAGACCTGCTTGGTAGCAAGTTCACTTGATCCAATTTGTGGCATTTGTTATAGCACTGCTGTTCTACAGGAAGGTAAACTCTCTTTTACCTATGTCACTTGTATATGATAAAACCAGAACATTACAATCACTGTGCGACGGCATATCTGGCATATTTCAGGCATATTTCAGGCATGCCGTCTCGCCCCCGTTAAGGAGCGTCCAACTCATGACAGATTCAAGTTTGCAGGTGGACAACAGCAGATGATGACAACCAGATGAGAAGAAAAGATTAAAGGAAGCATCTGGAGAGATGGATGGAATGAAAGTCACATGGATGGAGGATAGAAGAGCACGTGGCAAACCTGCCTCTCTGGTCTCTCGCTCAATAAATATTTCATGCAGGAGACTAAAACCAGCGCTGTGAACTCTGAGGAAGTGTGACAGCTGGAAATGCTCTGAAGACGGCGGCTTACAGCATCCATCTAGGAGCAAAATGATGGGAGAGCTGCGACATAGGAGAGTTGTTTTGGGTGATGGGAAGGAGAAGACAGCGTGAGTTCGTGGATGATTGACATATAAACGTGACGTGTAACAGAACAAGATGATAGTTTTCTTTGAAAAATTCATCGAACAACTCCACTCTTTACATTTGCCATCAATCCTTATCTCAAAAGCAAAATCTCAAGGATTTTTCAAGGATTTGTCTGAGATTTTGTCACACACACACACACACCACACACACACACACACACGCACACACACACACACACACACACACACACACACACCCCCACACACACACACACACACACACACACACACACACGCACACACACACACACACACACACACACACACACACACACACACACACACACACACACACATCTTGTGGGCAAGAAGGAGTGCTGAAATATTGATGTGGGCCCTCCTGTTGCCCGTAATGAAAAATCGTCATCCAATAAATGTTTCATTCCAGATGCATCACCTTCCCATTTTTAACAGATGAGGCAATTCGCTGCAGAAATACAAAGACTGGGAAAATGGGCCTTGTCGCATTTGTTGCCCTCAGCACTCAGCTTGGAGGAAAGGCCTGAGGGAGAGTTTGCTGCTGGAAGAAGCAGATCAGCTTCTGACTCATACATGTGGAGTTTCAACCATTTGATACAGTAGCAACAGACCACAGAAACAAAGCTCTCCTTCTCTGTTCACACTGTCTGTCTCTGATTTGGTTATCTGTCGCGGCAGGATAACAATAGAACAACGATATTGTGGGACAAGGACACAACTCCCCCACTTAGCACCACATTCACTACATTTACAGCTATGTCACTTTTCTGTCAAGTCTACATTTCATACAGGAGCTTAAATGTTTTACCGTAGTCTTAACGGAACAACAAAAACATTTTCTTCTAGTAGTTTTTAGACATTAACATTAAAACATTTATGTAATAACATTTTTGGTGGAACTGAGAATCTACATTGAGGTTTCACAAATTGCAAAATAGTTTAGGATGCGTCCATAATCAGAGTGGAATAATTCAGTTCAGGTCTACCTGTGGTGCACAGCACTATCTCTTACAATCCTTTCACTCTGAAAAACCCAGTCAGACACTCAGCGCTTTTGGACTGGACGTGCTACACTAATGGAAAAATGGGAAGCTTGTTTGCACTATCAAAATATCTCTGCTATTGTCACCGATAACAAAACTTCCCAAAGCAAATTACATAGCAACACAACTCCTTTTAAGGTTTTTTTTATATCATTATTATTATTATTTATATAACATTAGGAGCTTTACATTTCATGAATAGTTGTAAAAAAACATCTTCTAGTTCTTTTTCATGACTCACCAGTCAAGCAGCACTTGAAAGGTTGCCACTGTTAAGAGTTGCACAACTAATTAAAATAGCACAAACGTAACAAAGCTAATAACGGATACCTGCAGCTAATTAATAATGACATTGATAAGGGATACTGGTGAGTATAAAAGCTTTATTTTTTGACTCGCAAA
This sequence comes from Poeciliopsis prolifica, assembly GCF_027474105.1. Taxonomy (NCBI): domain Eukaryota; kingdom Metazoa; phylum Chordata; class Actinopteri; order Cyprinodontiformes; family Poeciliidae; genus Poeciliopsis; species Poeciliopsis prolifica. The sequence goes on from NW_026562379.1 coordinate 11,646,053, forward strand.
CTCAAAGTTTACAGCTGTTAACCGCCGAGACTAAGAGCTCGTCTATTGGAATGCTTTATGTTTTCTGCGCATCTCGGATGACGCATGTCATGACTGCTAAGGTGCTCATTTAGAGTTTGCACCCTGGAATGTTCCACCATGGAGACATTAAAAATAAGAAGCATAATGGAGGAAATAAACTGAAAAAACAGGAATCATTTTTAGCGGCACGCTGTCTTGCTTACACAGGGACTTCTGTTGATATGGCAGTGATTTATCATCCCAAGCTTGTAATGCCATCCAAAGCATGAAAAACAACATGAGTGTTTTGATTGTTTGCTAGGCGGGGCCGCTCCGGGTCAGATTACTGCAGACATGTGTTTGGAGCTTATTTTCCTCCTCAGTGACCATAATTAGACAAGCCTCTCTGCTCCCTCTCTCGTACAAGTGAATGTGTCCTGTAACTGGAACTCCACTGTGCTGTTTCCCCTAAACTTTTTCCAGACTGTGAATGACCTAGAACCAGTGTGATTGGCAGTGCATGAAAGTTGAAATGCAAACGCAGTCTTACGTACACAGCTGCTCATATTAAAATGCATCCAAACTTATTAAGATTCACAAAGGAAAGTCGGATTCTGCCTTTATGGTGTTCTCTGCCTCTTCATTGTTATTGAGTAAAAACCCATTAAAACTGGGCTAAGACTTGGCAAGCTTGCAGAATGATGCCAATACAACTCAGCTGACATTGTCTGTGCCCTTGGTGCCTCTGCTGTTTGTGAGTCTTGAAGGGCTGGAATATTGGAATTCAGCTGATTTCCTCTGGCAAAGACACCATGCTCCTCCAGCTGGAGTTTGACACAACGCGGGGGTGAAACAGTGAAATTGAAATGATAAAATTCATTCAACTTGCATTCTTAGAAACAATAGTAGTAATCAGGATGGTCTGAAAGTCATGAATAGCAAAAAATATACTAATGGATTCAATACTAAGAGGCTGAGAGCAGAAAAATGTCCTTAAAGAACTCTTTTTTTTTTTTACAACAAGGTTAGCATAATAATCTGTCACTTCTGAAAGGTCAATATGACACGCGCTCCAGGGAGCATCACATGGGCCTCTAGCCTCCAAAGGGCTCAAAAGGCTAACTCTTAGCTATGGTGCATTAGCAATATTCTTGCACATCTGTTTCTTTTTTCATAGTAAAACGGAATGAGCTGCTCTTTGGCTGATCTCTGTTGCTCTGTAGTTCATTTAGATCCAGGTTACCATCAGACAGGCTGAACCAAACAACTTCTGGAACCTCCTTGAAAGTGGGGACTGATGTCTCTATCTGAGAACCACATGACTGAAATGATTTTTCACTGTTTCCTTCCAGTTGAAAAACTTCAGCCAAAGAATAGCCAGAGGGGGATTAGCATACAAGTCAAACGCACTTGTCTTCTAGTATACATAATAAGAGAGAATGCTTTTTGCAAGGTAAAACAAAGCTTTTCCAAGGTGTGAATGCATTCATACCCCTTGAACATTTTCATATATTGTTACATTACAATATGTAAGTCTATAAAGTATTTTGGGGGGAATTTAATATAATCACCAAAACCAACCAGATTTAGATTTTTTATGACTATTCACTGCATCTATGGCTGCATCTCTTTGGAATACGCCTCTCAAAGCTTTGCACATCTGGAGATATTTGCACAAAAAGTTATGTCTGCATGCTTTGTGTCATGTCCAAACTGGTTTTCTTCTAGGACTGCCCTGTGTTTTGGATCCGAGTGCTTCTCTGTCAGCGGATCTGCCTTCCTGTCCATGCTGATGATTTCAATGTGGTTTGTCTTATTGATGCAGGTTTGTTGTGGAGAATCATCCTTCCACTTTAACAATTTTTAATGTTTGTTTATATATTTAAACGTTTCAGAAAACTTGTGTTTGAATTTTCCTGGTTTCTTATCCAATGCTATCGCCTCTGATCTGCCTTGAGATCTTGTTATGATTGCGCTAGTCACCACTAAGCCAGTGGGGCTGTACACTGAATGGTCTGTCATACCAATGGTACATATATTGAATACATGAGATGGCTAAAGTGCAGTGAATTCAACACGGTCATTAACATGACTCCTTGAGGATATGGTAGAACTTTAAAGAAAAGATAATGCTCAAATAACTATGTTTCTGAAGGCATTTTATTTAATTAAGGAAAACATTATTTTTTAGGTCTATTACGTATGGTCATGGCAAATCCATAAAATGTTACAAGCTGTAAATGAAAGAAAAAAAAATCTCTCTAAAAACTTCAAAGTGTTCTTCAAAGCCCCATTAAGTCTGAAAGGACAAGATACCTGGGCTGTGGCATGAGGGATTAATGTAGCCCTGAGTTTCAAGCTGTCCTCAGGAGGAGAGGAGGTGAGAGCCACTGAGACTAAACTGATCTGCAAAGCCACATTTCTATTCCTGTACATCTGCAAACCTCTTTCCTTTTAAGATTAGTCCTTAGCCCAGACCAGTGCTGATGAGGAAAATTACTCAAATTAAACAGTGAATTAAAAATGTTTCTTTCAATATAAGAATAAATCCAGACTTCAAAAAAGACAAGGAAAGTAACCCTCAAGAATTATTAAGGTCATATACTTTTTAAGATATGTATTTGACATCTAACTGTAAAACAATAGGCTAGAATAACTCAAGACAGTGGTCATTTCTTATTGTGCATTATTGGAGAAGCAGAAAAGCCAATCTTTTACAGCACCTTTAGCATTTGCATCCTCATTAAACAATCCTCTTGCTTATTGCTTACTCCGAGTGCAAAACTTAAAGATCTTTTCAGATTCATTCTGTTTCGTGTCCAAACTAAAAACTTCCAGAAAACCAATCAGTGTGTAAGCAGACCAAACAGGCCTCCAGAGGGTGACAGATGACCAGAACTGAGGGGGAAGCGAGAACTGGGGCTGGGCATACAAACCGAATATGAGTGAGCTGGATATAAAACTAACTCCACAGTAAAATGGCTAAAATGGGTAAAATGATAGTGTTTTTTTGTTTTCATGGACTAAATGATGTAATTCTAGATGTGAATAAAGATGAAAATCTTTGCTTGTTCATATTGAGCTTAATCTCCTGAAGAAACTACCATGACATTGTCTTACACAATTATTTTTGAACAAGAAGAATGTGTATATATTTGTAGTTCCTACAAAATGTAAGTCAAGTGTAGAATGATAATAAAACATGCTAAGTGGCTAGAGGTCACTGAATTGATTATCTATAAGCTGGTTCATGGTAGTAAAATATGTTTTTATGAAACTTAGAACATTGTGCTATAGCATATACATTTCCTCTTAGATATACTGAAAAAGGGAAGGCGGCACTGACAATGCTGTTTATGCCATTTGATTACCTAATTTACATTTCCTGTCAAGAGTCAATTGAATGAGTGTACCTCATAAAATAGCAGGTGAGCACATGTCATAAAATTCAATGGTGGGTCATGTTCCAACATAATCAGAAAACGTATGGCATCCCGGCTTGGTTTGTGATACAGAATCAGATGAATTCAGAGGTCATAATGGAGTGTTATTTACTCACAGCAGCAAATCTTCATAATCCACTGAAACACAAGGCAGATATGTAATAGCCAGGGATGTATAAATACTATGCATTGCTTACAATAATCACAGCGGCAGAAGGTTAAGGTAACTCAAACTTTATTTTGCTCCTCTCCCTTTATAAATCTTGTTTTGCTTTATGCCATTCCCTAGCCTGGTTTTCAGCATTTTTGTTTTGTTTATTTGATCAACTCGTGTGATGAAGTCCTATCAGACAGAGAAATGAAGCTTCCTTGTAAAACAAATGCTTGTTTTTACCCAACAGTATAAAATTGATCTGGTGTTCATTTTACCTATGCATAAAATAAACCCCTTTAGAGACAAAAATGTCAATAATGTAAATCTGATTATATCTCTTCATTCTGTTTTGCATTTTTTCCCCCTTTATGCAAGACACTTGCTGGCAAACGAATTGGAATGAATAATTACAAGTGGCTGTAACAGCCACCAGCATTCCCAGAGGGCTCCTACAGCCTGAAAGCACTGTTGTGTGACAGCATCAGACAGCAGCCGTGCATCACAACAATATGGCGCTGGCACTCTCTGGACACATTGACACAACAGATAGCCGGGTTGGCAAAGTGGTAATCATGCCCACCCTCTGCTATGCCTGGCAAAAACATGATCTGAAAGAGTAGCAGAGCGGCGCTTCGGGCATGGCTGTTGGCTTGCTTTGGCATTTTTAGCAATGGTGTAATGAATATGTGATTGATTGGAACCACAATAGGGATTCATGTACTCAGAGCTGTAGACAGAACACACCAGGCACTCTCGGATTACAGGCCTCGTGGGTTCTCACCAGATTAAACGGTTACATTGAACAGCATGAATAAAAGATTGAAATTATTCTCTTTAGAGCACAGCCACAGGAGAAAACACTGATGTGTTTCCAGTGGGGATTGTTAGGAGGAATGCTTGATGTGGTCCTGTTTCCTCTCTAAAACCCACATGCTTGCAAGAATTGTTTCTCCCTTAGACTACTTGTGCATCCCTGCATCGGCAGAATCTAAATATATAATTAACAGCCACAAATTGTACAAATGAGACATCCGGAACATGATTATGCCAATGTTAAAGGCTGTCTTAGTCATTTGGATAATTGCATTTACATGCCTGAGGCGAGATTCTCCTTGATGTGGAGAGGGCACTGCCACCTGAACTGATTCAGAGCATCTAGGAGTCCACTATTATCATGTTTTAATAAGGACTTTTGCAACACTGGTCATTAAACCTTTAAACAAAGAGTGACCTCAGACTTCTTTTACGGTTCTAATTTGTCTAATTGGGCCTAAAGTTCATGAGCTCATGGGTATGAGGCATCTTATTAAACTACACACTGGGATGGTGGGCAAAACTAGTGGGCAGCAGTGGTGCCAGGCAGGAACCCTCACACCCCACCCTCCCATTACATCTTCATCTGATCACTTAGCAAAATGAACTGGCTGCTCACATGGCGTGGCAATATTTCACACGTTTTTACCAGCATCATAAATTGTACAACCATTTTTCCAAACACTTCCTCTTGCTTTGCTTGTTTTTATTTATCAACATTACTGCTCAGGAAAGGTTTTACAATTTTCTGTTCTTTTTATGTTTGTAACCCAGTCTTGCCAAGATACAAGACTCAAAGAAAGAAAAAAAAAAGCCTGCAGCCTACAAAAGGTTATATTTATTGCTACATCAAGGAGAATTAGGAAATAAAATCAGCATCCGGTGGTGGTATCCCTACTGGGGATTTATCAAACTGTCCCTATTGATCTTTAATTCATCACTTGATCCTGGCCAACAGGCTAACGCAAGCGGAACAAGAAGTTGGCTCGGGCTTCAGATGATGACTCGTACAAATCAGTGCCCGGCAATCAAGAGGCCTTCCTTAATATTTACAATCACAGTAAAGCTTTCCTTATTTATTCACACAAGGGTCAGTTAAAGCCAGCCCTACCTCCGACTCAGACTGGTCAGTTGGTTAGAGCAAGCTGTGGTCTCAGAAGGCTGTAGAGGTGAAAGGGTCACAAGTTCAGGGATTTAGGGACTCTCGAGGCACAGCAACACATAATTGTTCTTTTCTAAGCTGTGAGGGATACGATTGGGGAAAGAGTTACTTATCAGTCAGTTCATCAGCCAACAGCCACAGAATCACAGGTGCAGCTTGGTGGGGGATTGGCTTAGAGCGAAGCAACTTAATCAACTTACAAGACGAGGCAAGGACAGTGTCTCCTGTCTAAATTTATCCACAGATTCATTCAGTGTTTGGATACTTTCGGGTCTGATGTGTACAGAATTGTAAACCTTGTGAAACTGAGGCATTCGAGGCAATTTGTGAGGGAAAGTACAATTTTATGGTTTATCACAAGCATTTGACATTTCTTTGTCTCCGTCTGGAAAACAAAGAGTTCAGTTTGTTTCTCTCTTACACTAAAAAAATTTTGGTTGATACTTGGTCCTAAGTCAGACAATTAGGTTATTATCAGCAGTTAACCCAGCTGATTGTTTGGAGTCATTACTTATGGCATTCACTCCTCCGGACCAGCAGGGGGCGGTAGCAAATCGCTCGTGTTGAGTTGTCTTTACTGCAGTCCCTCATGCAGAGCGTGCATGCTGTGACAATGGAGAGAAAGAACTTCCCTCTAACAGTAACAAACCAACAGCAGAACCAGAACCGGGCTTGGTGCCAGCAGCCATTTGCTATGTTCAACTGGAGCTGAGAGAAGACAGAGCAGAGACTCAAGAACAGGTCAACTGATCCAGGAGAACTTTCCATGTTCATGGAAGTGAAATTGAGAAGGAGATGATGGCAGCATCATATCAGCCAATGCCCTTTTCCAGGAAGCAATCACAGCTAATCGACTACAGCATAATGATGCAGAAACTCATTCTCAAGGATCAATAAACTTTAAATTGCAATGAACATTTAATACTAGAACTGAAAGACATTTTAAATATCTAAAATACATTTTAATGTCTTCTTCACTTTGGTCCTCCACTCACCAGCTTCTTTCTTCTCAGTTGGGTTTTCATTTTCCATCACAACAACATAATAAATTTTGATCAAAATTATTCATCTGAGCTCCTGCTTCTCCCGCTGCTCAGTGGGAGAGTTTCATCAGGTTTCCCACAGTAGCTTGTTGGAATCAGACTTCAACAAGCATTACCGTCAGCAATGAGGTAATGAGCCGAACGGGTCGGTGGTGTGTCGCTAGGACTCACTCATCTGACTCAGTGTTTAACATTGTTTGTATTGTTTTGGGTATTGTAGTAAATAACATACTGTACAACATGACATTGTACGATTCACCTCAAGGGACTTTAAATGTGATTTTGTTTGCCATTCAGTCTTGAGGACCTCTTCCTGAGAAAGATCTGTGCTGAAACTGAACTTCGACTTCAAATGCATCCTAACCTGGGCTGCCAGAACAGCAGGAAGCCATTTTGAAGGTTGCTCTTTGTTTTAAGGCCCAATCATGCTGGATTTCTCAATCACTTTGGATTACATAAAAATATTTGACTGCTGTGACATCTAGAGATGATGTTACAAGGAGTGTCACATTATAGTAGTTTTTAAGATAAAACATTTTTGTGCATGCAACATAAAATAAGTAAATGGCTAAGTGTTGCAGAAAATAATTGCATTCAGGCTTTTCCTCTCATCTGACTAAAAGTTGCTATCAATTACTGCAATTTATGTTTCCTCTTGGTTTTTGTGTTGATGGTGTTAAATCGATTAACTGGGATGTAATCCGGTTTTCTGACGGGTTGCATTTCTGTCCCATTTCAATGATTTATTCCAGCATAAGCAATAATGTCACCTTTCACATTCAACCTGTCAACCTCTAATTACCTCTCTGGGATACAAAGCGCAGGGTGCAGACAGAAAAGCAGCAATCAATCTCGCCTCTGCAGCCACACGTGTAAATGTTTAGATGTTCAGCCGTGTTACTTCTCATGTTAACTCGCATCCATTAGCGAAAGCCAGCATGTCTATCTATACTCCTCCTGACCTGATGGGCCTTTATCAGTGGGAGACTCTGCACCTGGCTGCTTGATTCTTGTGTGTGTTGGTGTGTGTGGGAACGGATCAATCTTATGTGTGAACATTCACATGCTTTTCAGACATGGATGTCGGAGTGCAAGTGTGACTTCCTGAGGAGAGCTTGTGATTGTTTACGTGCAACAGGTCAGAAAGGGAGACACTGAAACGTTGATGAGATTGTGACATCATAACCAAAACATAATCCCTCCCCCCCAAAAACACACACTCCTGTCGCTGTGGAATGCCATTTTTCAGCCAGCGTGACTCCTGTTTGAATTGGAGAAGGAAACATCAGTCTGCCTTGATAAATGATGTTGATCCAGGGCCAAAGGATCAAGGCGACTGTAATGTGATGTAAACTAATGAAGAAACAAAGACAGGCACAAAGGAGGGTAGAAAAAAAGAGATAAAGTTGGCAGTAAAGTCACAATGGAAGAGGGGCAGGAGGGAAAGGACAAAGACTGGATGTGAAGCAGAAATAATGGGATTGATAGATTTTAAGATGGCCTAAAACGGAACAAGGCAGGAGGGGGAATCAAGAATGTCTGGAGGCCACACTTATCTCTTTGAATGAAAGGAATGCACACACATACACATACAAACACAAGCTAAATTAAGATTTGCACCAAGGGAGAGCAACAGAAAATCAATGAGCAGTTTAACACCCATCCTCCAGGAGGTGGAAGAACACCTTCAGGCTATGACACAAGCATGTGTCCATGTCGATCAGTGCACACATGTACATGTGTGGGGACTCCCATGTGATTTTTAGCTCCAGGGTGGAATTTGAGTGTGGACATACACCCACACACATCCTCAATCAACTTCCCCTCCTTCCTCCTTCCACTGCTGAACCCCCAGCAGGCATGTCCACCCGGTTGCCTGGAACGTCAATTATTTAAAGAAAAAAACAAAACGAATGTGTTCTGTGGCAGGGCGGTCAATGACTGAGCAGTGGGGTGTACATACCTGAAAGAAGAAGAAATGTGCATTCTTGGAAAAGACATAAAAAGAGGCACAGCAGCAGATGCAGGTGTCTTGCATGAGCAGTAAATAAATGACCTCATGTGGAGGGACCATTTTCACCAGTTCTGTCATTGTTTCCTTCTTTGTTTTATTGTCAATCACAGATAAGGTATACTACCCCCAAAATTTTGATCTGCAAGCTTCTTGATGGTGGACTAAAATGTGCTCAGTGATCCCAGATGATGGACAGAAATCACCATTCTTATGTGTCTGCATATCTACCGATCAGTGCAAATGGGTCTTGAGGAGCCTGGGGAGGAGACGGAAAGTATCGATGTTGGTGTTTCTTTTTTCTGTTGGATTGATTTCTAGATTATGCTTGTAGTGATGACCAGACAGGTTGGTAAATGCAGATAAGAGAAGCAGACCATTCTTCTACAATTAAGCCTTACAGGTTGGCTGATCCTTTTTATATCTTTGTGAATGAAGACTAAAGATAAATTGTCAGTCAAAATCTCGACCAAAACCTTTGATGTCATATATGTCTAAGAATTTCATAAAGTCTAACATTCCTTTACAGAGAATACAGATAAATGGATGTTCATAGTGGGCTTGGCATCATCGAGTACTGGCTCACAGTGCACAGGCATTATCAGGACTCACCTCACAATTACATCCATGCATTGTGACTCAGTTCACTTGTTTAGAGCTTATAATGGATTTTTTTATAGTGGAAATGCAGAGGTGGGGGTATCTGATGGGTGTACACAGTGTGTGTGTAGGGGTGGGAGTTTGGGGGTATGGATATAGGTGTACTGCCAGAAAACACCAGGCACATGCTGGGGTGCCTCCAGGCTCATGGTGTGAACGACTCATAAAGCATTATTTGATTCAGGTGTGTTGAACCAAGAATAGAACTACAGCAGGTTGTGGCCATTGAAGACTGTCTTTTGACACCATGGATCTAAGCACACAGAGAGAAGCAGCACAACAGATTATGGATGAGTTAAGCAACTTGGAGGCTTGATTTCTGCAGCTGAAACAATTGAGTAATGTTTAGAGGCTTCAACTCGTGTCCTCAGGGGCCAGTGTCCTTCAACTTTTTGATGTGTTCCTGGTCCAATACACCTGAGTCAAATGGCTTAACTTTCTCCTCAGTCTGCAGAAAAGTTATCCAGAGTCCTGATAATGAGCCCTTGATTTGATTCATGTCCACTGAGGAAGAGACGCATCTAAAAGTTGCAAGGCAGCAACTTTTAGCCCTTGAGGTCTGGATTTGAAGACCCCTTGTTTAGAGAGCGCTGGTTTTGTCTACTCACAAAGTTAATGACTCAAATGGGAAACTACCCATTATATTATATAGTCAATAGAGGAATTCGGTGCTGTAAAGAATGCCCCAGAGTGCCCTGGAATGCTGCGCCCTGTTAAATCTTTATTTTTGAAGTAAACATATTTTAGGTGCCGTGCTTCTAAACATTAAAAGCATGCTGACATTTTGTGGAAATCATTTGAAAAACTGAAAAGTAAAGTGAGCATTTATCCCCTGCTTCTTTCTATCTTTTTCGCATCTCTTGTACCCTCCCCCCCCCAACTACACACACACACACACACTCACACACACACTCACATGCACACCGACGCCCTGGCTGACCTTAGTGTTTAATCATCATCCATTAGTAATTAGGAGCTGTTTCCTGAGTGTGTATCCAGAGGCTTGCTGAATAAAGACTTTAGAGGAAATAATAATAAATAATAATCAGACTGAACCAATTAAGACTGATCACCTTCTGTGTCACATTGGGTGCTACACACTGCTCTGGTCTCACACACACATGCTGCACTTGGAGCACTTTGTGCTGACTTGTGAATATTTATATACACCGTTCTTTTGCAGCACTCACACATACCCAAACGCGTGTGCTGCTGGGTTTCGCCCTAAATATAGTGAATACTATGCTCCAGTAAATGGTGTAGCAGTAAATGGGATCCCGTGGAAAACTTCACTCCTCTTGGGGGCTCAATCTAACTCCAACAAAACCAGGGCTCTGTCTCTTAGGATAAGCCCCTTTCAGTCTCAGTCTTAGCTGGAGACAATGGCAATGTGGCAGGGGATGGATTAGTAAAATGGGTGGAGAGGGCCGACATCCCAAAACGTGATTAAGTATTTGGTAAGTGACTCTGAGCGGGACTCGGGAGATTTGAAAGTAAGCGCTGTGGACGCTGACTCTTTTCTGATGGTAAATAAGGCTGAGAGATGCATCTCGGGGGGAAAGCGCGGACGACAGTGGGGAGGAAGACGCACAAGATGTCAATAAGAAATATGTGGCTGCTTTTGTTTCAGCAGATCCCCTCAGGCTGAAACTGGTGAAGGTATCAATCCGCGGATGCTCTCATGAACTCATTGTTCAACACTTTCCCCCATTCGGCACTCGAAATTCACAATGAACTCAGCTTTTTCTGCACATGAACACTTTCGGAGCAATTAAAGCAGAACTATGAGCTCATTTTTTCCTACTTTCTAAAGAAAATAAAAAAATCAGCGTGTTATCACCTCTGCCATTCTATTCTCCCTGACTAGTTTAATGGGTTTTTAATGGTGTGGCGATTGTCATCCGTCAGTAGCCTGTGGGGCTGTCCCCAGTGGCAGATTTGGCTCCAACAGCCACAGCCAGTCCTCTAGGAAGCACCATATGGCGACAGTTAGCACCGACATATAGAAATGTAACACATCCTCCTGGGAGGAGAGTGGCAGTTCCTGTGGATAGAGTGTGAAGTGTGTTTTGTGAGTGAAAGTGAATGAGAGCAATCTCAGAGTAACAGATTGGCTTGCGGAGATATCAGTCTCTGCATTAGATGAGATGATTAGATGAGTGCCTCTGATTTGTCAAGATGAAACCCTTGTAAATTAGAGCGAGGCCATGTAGATTTAAAGTGTTATGGTAATATGTTTGAAATTAGAGTAGAGAGGGGCTGGATGCAGTTGATGAGAACAGTGAAGAACTGGTATAATTAAAAATTCTTGATGGGGGGGAGGAAAAAACTAATCTCATAGTTGGTGCATTAGATTTAAGTCAGAATTTTTTTTTACTCAGAAACAAAATTAGCTCTGATGTCAAACTCTTGCTTCTAAGATTTGCACTTTGAGAAAATGTGTGAAGTGATGAAACTTCAGATTTATAAAATCCTAAATTCTGTCTCAATAGATTAGAAGATTACACAACATAAATAAAACAACAACAACAAAAAACAATATTATAAACAGAAACATCAGGCTTCTGAAAAGTATGTTGCACATAACCCAGCAAATATTCCACTCAACACTTATTGAGTTGAGGCTCTTTTTTCATGAATAACTGCATCAATGTGGCATGGAAACAATCACTGTGGTTCTGCTGATGTGTGATGGAAACTCAGGTTTCTTTTGGGGTCTGGCCTCTCTCATCTTCCTCTCAATAACACTCCAGGTCAGGTTCAGGCCTGCTTGGTGGGCAATTTAACATGATTATAATTCCTGTTGTTGCTGCAGCCCTTTATTACCTCACTGTTTTCCTTCCACTCAACTTTATACAGCACTCAGCTTGTTTAACAATGATATTTTTGCCTACTCTGCTTGTGGATGATGTCAATGACTCTCTTCTGGACATGTACCTCTTTTGTAGTCAACTGATTCAGACTGAGAGACATTATGAGCCTTTAAAGTTCAACATTTTTACAATATGCAAATTTTCTGAGAGACTCAACTCCATTACCCACAAGCTATAATCAACAAAATTACAAGAATTAAAATAGTTGAGGTTGTAATGAATCTATATAAGAAATGAGCTTCACTTTGTGAAGTGAGTGTCAAAAGATATTGAACTTTTGTACTTTGGGAAAAATTTCAAACACTCCCTGTATAAACTTTTATGTACATTCTTTTTTCAGTTTACTAAGCTCAAGTTGACTCTTGTTTGAAACATAAAATTGGACCTACATATATTCCTAATTTTATTTCAGAATTATGGAAGTATCTGCTTGCACTGTGAAGTGAATGTTTTTTGTTTTTGCAATCCAAATATTTCTGTTCCAGCTTGAATACCTTCAAGGAGTCATTTTAAAGTCTTTATTTTGGGAGAAAAGTGTCTCTGAATTGCCATAGAAGTTTTCAATCTTAAAAGAAGTCTCAAAAGACACTTCTTCTTTTATATGGAGATAACCTACCTGTTATTCCACTCGAGCCTCTGTCATCAAAGCTGTTTTTCTTCTCCTCCCATCCCGGTCTCTCTATCCTCTTCTCCATCACTTTCTCTGGCCTGTCAATTTATTAAATAGGCTGAGGCACCGCGGCATTGATGTTGATTTCATACATGTCACGCGACACAATTACTTTAATAGTCCCATGAATAGATTTCATGGAGAGATGGTTGGATTTGTTTGAGAGGCAGTTTAGAGACAAAAGGAGGCTGTCATCTCTGTTTGGCCTTCAGCTCCTGAGCTCCTATTAGCAGATGCGACATTTTGACAGTCCTGCCATGAATAAAGAGATGATGTCTTTACAACTTTTTTCTTCCAAAGACTTTTCTTCCCTATTTTAGTTCATGTTTCTTTGTATACTTTTATTTGAACATTTTTCAGGCACTGTGTATGTGTTGTAGCTAAATATCACAAGAATGAATGAAGGTGGACAAATCTGCAGAAAATCCAAGTACAGACTGATTTATTGTTTGCTCAGACTGCTGTGATTTAAAGTGATCCTGTAGCTGCCAAGGTTGAGGTGTTCTTTTTCTAGCACATTATTCTGGCGCGTAGCAATTACCTATCTTGCTCTTTGCTGTTTTTAAATTTAGTAGCAGCAAAAACTTGCTGTGCTTCTGCCTGGCTATCCGTCAGGATGTTGTTAACGGGGAGGATGGAGGTTTTTTTCTTTTGCTTTCACTCCCCACCATGGCAACCAGAACCGGGTCTCTGCGCTTCAGGGAGTTTCACAGTGGACTGTTTTTCTTGGACACTGTAGTGCCCACTCTGGAGCTGGAGAACCTCTGTGTGAGGATAAAGAAAAAGAAACAACCTCTGCTGTGCTGACAGGATTAGAACAGTTGACACATGTAACCCTATGCTACTACTGCAATCACTCGCTCATTCACTCTTTATTTCCGAAATAATAATCAGGGAACGAGTTGTGACGATTAGAAAATTAGTAGTTTTTCTCCCTTTGTTCAACATATTACAACCATATGGTTTAAGAGAGTGTATATTCATACAAGAAAAAGACGCATACATTGTTTCTGTGGCATTTATTATATTTTTTGTAATATCTATTGTATTAAACCTTCAAACAACTAAATCCGTCTCTTGATTTCATTTGATGGCTTTTTCATGTCTGATCTTGAAAACAGGTTTCAAATTAACTAAAGTCATGCTGGTTCTATAACAGATGACTATGCATGTGTCTGCAGATGACAAAGGTTGGTGTCTGTCCTCATTTTAGATCCCCTTTAATTACTCTCTTGTCCTGAAAGCCAGAGTCCTGGAGAGCCGTTCGCCTCTAAGCGTTAACTCCAGCTGGGACAGTGAGCAGGTTCAGGCTGGACTGAATTAGTGTGATCCCATGTATGTTAATCTAGAAGTGGTAACTAGCATGTCCAGAATGAGCTGGATGTTGTTAAAATGTAGTTATATTATGAGAAAAACCATTTAAACCCTCCAGCAAATATCAGTCTCATAATTCTTTACGTAAATAAAATATAGTTATTAGCAATGCAGTAAAATGTCATGCAAATTAAATCAGTTTGCATGTTAAATGAAATCCAAGAAGGAAGAGGCAGTGCAGTCACGGAGTAGGGAGTCTTTGGCGTTGGTTGGAATATTTGTCTCTCCGGTGACCCCACTCTCATCCGTCATGGTTGGTAAACAGACCTCTGACACGCACTGACACTCCACCAGGACCCTGATCTTCCCCAACGTGCTGAGATACGGGTGGGCTTCTGTGGAAAAACAGACTGTCACCTCAAACGCTGGTATTGAATGTTTATGCTCAGTATTGATATCGCTTTGGTGGATTTCACTTTGTCATGTTACGCAAAGAAAGGCAGTTAAGGTGGAGGTGTGAAAAGAAGCCACAATTGTCAGAATAACACGCATGCATGAATGAAAAGAAAAACACACACTTCCTCCTCAGTGTGGGGTCAGCGCGGGGTGTGAGGTGACTGGCAGTTTGTTGTCACATTCATGACAACAGCAAAGGGGGTTTTCCACCACCTGGCTTAAATTAGCACAGATATATATGTCCTCAGAGGAGGGGGGAAAAAAAACACAGCCGGAGAGCAAGTCTGCATGCCACAGAGCAGTGGCAGCACAGAGGTTGCGCTCAGCAGTCGTGGAGCAGTCCAGTGCGTGACATGCATGATTAAATGAGCAAAGCATCTGCTCTCCTTCTTGGCCTCTTGCAATAACAAAAGCTGATTTGAAAATCCGTTGCCTGAGGCCGTGGTTCACGGCTCATATGTAGCTCAATGCGCCGGAGCTCCGCGCCCTGGACACTCCTCAAGTGCTCCTCTGTGATGAATATAATGAAAATCAAGCCATCTATATGTTCTGCTGTAAAAATCCGTTGTTCAGTTTCTTTTGCTGATTTCTTTATGTAGAAGATTTGGGAAGCAGATTTTTTTTTGAGTCTGTCCATTTTTTACAATGAGATGAAGCCTTCAAATAATGTATAGTTTGTTACTTTTTTTTTTTTTTTACCTGGGTTTTGGTCTTCTTTTGTCATTTAATGTCCTTATAGCAATCAGCTGAAGGCAGACCTGGAGGTGGGACTGTTTAGTCAGCTGCTGTTTTTACAGTAAAGTTAACCGGAGTCATATTTCTGTTCTTGCAGGGTGAAAACAATCCCAAAGACTCATTTCCTGGGATTTGGCTGTAATAACAAAGCAAAATGTAAAAAAAAAAAAATCTTTGAACTGAACACAAAAGCCACTCAATTATTGTGTGGCTGTCTTTTGTTGGCAAACAAGGACATGATGCCATAGGAAAACAATGTTCAGGCATCGCCATGCTATGCATTCAGCAGTGTAGCGTACACAATGCTATCGACACATAAGCCAGGCAGACGTGAATTTGTTGAAAATCAAGCAGAATTTATGAAATAGTGACTCCAAAAATGTGTCCTAATAATAAAATGACTGAGTCTCACTATGCCATATAGATGCATCAGTGTCTGTACACCTGGGTACACATGTAGAGAACTCAAATATCATTCCCAGATGATCAGTTTAGAAATGAACGAAAGAAATCCGTAACGTAAATAAATAAAATACTAACATCACCGACAAAGTTACATACCTCGTTCTCACACATTAAACACACAATCGGAGTGGGAATGCATGAAAAGCAACACATACTTTAAAGAAGTGACAGGATTTGATATTCCCTTAACATCCCTTTTATTTTCTCTCTTATTTGGATTCATGTTGCACATTTGTGATCTGCCAGCATATATAGTAACATAAGGAACATTCTGACAGTAGCTTTAAGTTCAACCCTCTGCAGGACTTTAGACTGTGACAATCCCACATCCCCCTTCTGTTTTAGTGCAGCGAGATTTGTGCATATTTAAAGCAGCGTGTCACACACAGGCATAGACTAAACAAAGACAGCTCATGTTTCATGCATATCTCTGCTCCATTTGCATGCGCTTTCTCATTGAGGTCAGACAGTCAAATGATGGTAGCGAAGGGACAGAGATTTATAGCCAACCACATGTTTGTATGTGCGTGTCCGTGTTTGTTTACATCGTCCTGCCAGCTCCCAGCACGGCGGCCACGCGCTGCACCAACACATTTAGTGGAATGCCCCAGTCTGGCCTGATAAACGCCTGAGTAAATAAAAAGGCAGGGGTAAAAGGAAGTGTTAGAGTGAAGATAAAACATAAAGCAAAGTCTCCCTGCTTACCCAGTCCTATTTTTACAATAAAGCTGAAATAGATTTTGTTTAGTTAATCATTTGAGTTGCTTTTTTTGTCTTTATTCATTCCAAACTAAAGAAAACTCCTTTTATTACACTATTTTCATTGTGATGTGATGAATGCAGATCTTGTCAGAAAAAAAATGTTTCTCATGTCGTCCTTTGAGAATTGATGAACTGTACATTCCACCATCAAAGCAGCTATTCCAAATCAGTTTAACGTTACCTCCGTGGTGAACACCAGAGCGGAAAGAATACATTTAAAGTGCAAATTGTTTTGACACTTTAAATAGAAGTGTATTAAGTAAAATTTAAATTGATACAAACTTTGGATTAACCCCGAGGTAGACTTCTTTTCTTTTTTTTCCCTCTAAGCTAAGTTAGATGTCAGGAGCTTTACAGCAGGAACTTTACTCCAGAGATGGCTGCTTCCCAGCAGGCTCCAAACCAGCTTAACGCCCCCCCACCTGAGCTTTCTCACCCTCTCCAGTCTTTAAATCACGGCTCGTTATCAAGACATTAGTCCTCCTAATCCTTATCCACTCTAATAAACACCTCTCTGAATGCTTAGTCTGTCTGTCCATGAAATTACAGTGGTGTTAAAAAATATTTCTCCTTTACATGTTTCTTCTATTTTTGCTTTTTTATCACTGAAATGTTTTGGCTGATTAAGTAGTTTTCACTGGTGGTTCCAAAAGTAGAATGAGTGGCAGATCTTTTTGTTATCAGGCTCGTCTGAGGCTTAAAACTTTCTTTTATGATAAAGCTTAGAGTTAGAGCGGCTTAGGTTATCCTGAGCTATTTGTAGACTGCTGGAGGACACTGACCACTTCCCTCCACTCTGTCCTATTTTCTTCATAACTTATACATTTGGTTTTGTTTAACTTTGCCCTTCTGGTAGAGAACACCATTGGCTGAGCCACTGCTGCCAGTTCCTCAGTGCTCTGACTTGACTGTGTTTGTAAGTTTCACTCCAAAATACGGTAAATCCAGGAACTATTCCTGTAATTGGTTCATTCTGGTCATGGACTGTTTTTCACTCCGGAGATTTTTCTACTGACTCAGAGCTTATCTGCTTAACTCAGTTTTATTTCTTAGATAGTTACTGAAAGAGCTGCTGCTACATAGAAGGTACTCCTGGTTCAGTGTTTCTGTGTATTATTATTATTTTTTTTATCTGTATGCTCTGTTTTCTCAGTCGCCCAGTTGGTGGCGGCAGATGGCTGCTCAGGTTCTGCTGGAGGTTTTGTCCTTTTAAATTTTTTCTTTCTACTTTTGCCACATGTATGAGGGACTTTGAATTTGTTTATATTGGACATGCTTTTTTTTGTGAAGTGCTGTTTTTTATTCGTCCTCCTGGATGAGTGATTGATGCGCTTTTGGAATAATTATGGTCGACCAGAGACTTCTGTAAAAGTTCACCACTGTTCTCTGTCAAACGATTGAGCTCACACTCTGCTTTCCCAGTATGTTGGACAGTATGTAAAATTAAATATAAAATGAAGAAAAAAAATTAAAAATAAGGACAATGTACAGATTTTGTAAAACCTGAGAAATGTCCAACAACTTGTGATATTTTTCACGTTTTGGTCATGCAGCAGAAACCAGATACATGTAAAAATTTAGCAGCCATGATATTTCTAATATTTACACTAATACTATAAATTGAAACTGCTAAACTGATCTTGAAGGTTTTAAGTTGATAAGGATATGGAGCATGCATGTCACTTACACTTGAATTCACTTAATAAACATCCATTTATTCAACAGAAAGAGATGCTAATGAGAGGCCATTTGTACTCAGGAAGACAATGAAAGAGCAAACACTGACTGTCTAAGATAAAAGGGTTCTCAAGAGTGGGAACTAGCAAGATGGACCAGCAGTGTCACTCTCACCTCCAAAACCACGGTTCGAAAACACTGTCCTGCCTGTCGTTATCTCCACATGAAGAGGGGATGGGTGGTCTGGGAAAAGGAGGGGAGGGCAATAAAGCAAAGAGATCTTGTTGACAGGTAGTTGCGCGATGGGGCAGACTCTGTCTGACAGGGCTGCCACAGAAGTGCTGTTGACGTGTCTTGTTCTTTGAAGAGACAGCTGGACTCCCATGTTGTAGTCGTCAGTCCAGGAAGTAAGTGAGCATCTCTCGTGGTGCCACGGTGCGCTACAGGAACTTCTTGACAAGTTGTGATGTAGAACATTGCCTTCCTTTGGATCGACTCAGCAACGCCTGAATCATAGTTGGGGAAATAACATGCCACACAATTTTTCCCCAACTGTCAAAGGAGGACAAAGCTCGGATGCATGTTCTGAGAAAACATTATCATCTGGAGCCCAATCTTTGATCCTTCATACACGTTCCAAACATCTGCTTTGAGACCGCTGTTTGGTAGGGGACACGGTTTTTATTAGTATTAGCATACTCTATGTTCTTAAGACTTCAGACTCTGTGTTCAATGCTGAACATTTTTAATCATAAAGCTGTTTCCGCACTGCTGCACACAGTCTTGGATCTTTCTGAACGTCTGTCTGCCTTGTTTCTGCGCAGGCCGACCTTGATGGCATGGCTGGCTGGCTCCTGCTGCGGTGACAAAGAGTCAGAGGTTTTCTTTGGGTCCGGGCACTGAAACCTAATCGGGGTTCCATATTAGCAGGCAATGAGTGAAACAGTCATCAGTAGCGTTTCAGGGAAGCAGTGGAGCTTTAACACCTACTGTAACGCCCAGCGCTGCTTCCTGCCCTGGATTACACTGAGGCCTTGGGCATACAGTAGATGACAACACAAGCGAATGCTGAGACTTTGTTTTTCCTCACTGTCCTTTCAATTTCCCACCCACTCAAATTCACACAGAGCTTATCCAAACTAAGGTGTACTTCCTGCTCACATGGACCTACACACACAATGATACTCAAACAATTTTCCGTTCCACTTAATAGATACTTGCTATAATCTGTTTGAAAGTGTTGTTAATGGACAAGCAGCAGAAAACCTAAAGTATTAGCGCTCAGTTCAACACATGCACAAACACAAGCCTGCTGATGGAGACCCCCTGCTATGTGCTGGGCTTGTTTTAGTCATTACTGTGAGGAAGATATAATGGTTGCTCAAAGACACGTACACACACACAAACACACACAACCAACGCCCTCTCAGTGTATACAGACACATCCATCCATGGTGATGGGGCTTTTAATTTTCCACATATGGTCATGTTGCAACCATACACTTTATTACACATAGTTTTTTATGTGATAGGCCAACTTCCCATGGAACAATTTGGAAACTGAAAAAAAAGATGTATAGCTTTTCATTAATTCTACCAATAAAAATGAGAAAAATACAGCATGCATATGAGTTCAGCCTCCACTGGTGGTGTCAGCAACATGCTGTGGGGAAGCGATGGACTGGTGAAAAACTAAGTCAAAAAAAATTATTGAGATTTTGTGGAAACACTTCAAAATTTGTGTTCACAGACACTCTTTGTCCAATCTGGCTCAGCTTGAGCTAATTTGGGCAAAGATTTCAGACTCTAGAAGTGCAACTGGTGGAGATGTTCCCAAAAACTTGCAGCTGAAATAACAGCCAAATGTGGTTCATACTAATGCATGCCATACTTGCTTGGTTGCTATACAATCTTGAAAACTCTGGGATAAAAATAATTACATTGATGATTTAAATATTTTCCAGGCCTGGATAAGTCCACAAAGAAAAAAAAGGAGAATATGGAAAAATATTAGTACTTTCAGACTTTATTTCCATGTCATCATAAAGACTAATCCATCCATTAATCAGTTGGTTTCTCCACCAGTCAATATATAAATCCGTCCCTCCATCTATCCATTAATCCATCCATGACCAAATAAAAAAAAATCTTCAATTCCTTTTGAATTCATGAAAAATGTCTCCAATTCCATTTGAAAAAATTAAAAAAGGCATATGGATGTCTTTTCCAGACCCTGTCGGATTGGTGCATTTGGAATTTTACTCTTTTTTTCTCCAGCCAGTGTGTCAGAAGCAAACACACACACACACACACACACACACACCCTCACACACACACACACACACACACACACACACACACACACACACACACACACACACACACACACACACACACACACACACACACACGCACATAGACCACCTGTCAAACAGCTAGTCCTATCTGTTATCAGCATGTCTTGGCCTGTCATACCAGCCTGTCGTCTGCAGCCCGTGTCTCAGAATGCTGACAGATAAGCAGCGTGTGTATTTCTGCGTGCATGTGGCTGAGTGTGTGCCAGTTAAGCGTCAGTGTGCACTTTTTAAAACCCATCCACCTTTAAGGGCTTCCCACGTTCTGCTGGGTTAATCTCAGGCCCTTTCCTTCTGATCCGACCAACCGGACAGCTATCTCTGTGCAGACAACACACATATAGGCAGACATCCCTGCCGCTGTCAGGCGCCTGCAAACACAACCACATGCTTCCAAATCAGATCACGAAGACAGACGCTAAGATGACACAGTGTAGACATAGTTGTAGCAAGAGACAAGATGCTAAACCATGACATCAGTTTGCTGCAGTACTTGATGGCAATAACTGAGCATGAAATAAGGCTCCGCAAGTGAAACGATTACTTATCAAAGGGCGTACTGGTTTTATTTCATTATTCCTTTTTTCACTACATGCTTTTTGATGTTGGTTGAAGTTCACAAAAATACAGAGAACACTCTGCTTTACATAATCCCGAAAAATGTATTCAATTCCAACTTCACAGAAATATTTGGTTCTAAAGCCTTCCATGTTAAAAAAAAGAGAAGTGAATAACTTAAGAGGGAGTGGTGAAAAATGTTTCATCATTCATTCTTAGTCCTGAACATTAAAGCAAATTATATTGAAAATTCAAATTGCCTTTAAATTATTGATTTTTTTTTTTAAAGGTGTTTGTCAATGCTTGACAAAAGGCAGAAAAAAAAGTTGCTGCATCAACAATGTAGATTCAGTCAGATTAAAAAGCTGTGACAGTACCCTAAGAGAGCTTTCTGGATTGAACTGAAGGGAAGAATAAGTTTCTCCACAACAATGTGACAGACTTTGTGTTATTTGTGTCATTTGTTCTATGCAGTGAAACATATGTACATTTCCTGAATTAAAAGAAGCTTGTGTCTCACAGGCACAAAAATGATGAAGCACTCTGGCTAATTGTCAGGAAATTTAATTAGCCACATGCAAAGTTGGTTACCTACGACCTGAATACAATGTTGGATAAAAAAGACACTTCCCTTGTTTTTAATGGGACTCAATTATAATTTATAACAAGCTTAGCAAGAAATTAGAATAATTATGCAAAATAAAACAATAAGCAGTTTAGTGCTGGTAATTATTTGAAAATGCTTTAACTACAGGTAGTCAGATCCTGCTTCTCGCTTATTAGAAGCCGGGAAAACTGTTACTCAGATCCCTATTCCCTGATTTCACTGAGCAGAAGAAATCTCATTATCTACACAATCTTTTGCCCCTTTTTAACAGGCTCTTCTTTGGCTGGCTCTACTCAACCTTGCCCACTTTACAAGCATTATCACTACCATATTCCCAGTCGTGACTCTGTACTGGTTGCAGGGCCTGTGGAAACATGACAACTTTGGAGATGAGTGGAGCAAAGCAGGGTGGGTTGGAGCAGCCAAAGTAGAGCCAGTGGAATCTAAATACAACTATTACATATGAATAAAACCTTGTTTTTCTTCAAAGCACTGTTCTCCAGACAACAAATATATATTACAGTGCAGAACCTGAGGGAGGAGGCAGAGCTGCATAATTCTTCACATTATGCTGTAACGACCAGTGACAGAGGTAACAAATGTGTAAAAGAAAAACATATTTCACCTACTGCAGCTTTAATGTGGAGTAGGTTTCAAAACCCTTTCGCATATTTTTATACATTTTGCCTCACTTTTAGCATAGCCTGCACCTCACTTTTAATTGTTACTGAGTAGTTCTAAGTTCTTTCCAAGTGAACCTCATTACCTCACGAGCAGAACTTGTAACAGGCAGAGGGAATCAGCAACAAAAAGAATCCACCAGTAGAATAAAGGGGATAGAAAAGGTTACATATTCAGAAACAAGGAGATACTCATTACTACTTGTTATAAGCGCTGTAATATTCTTGTTCATTTTATTTTATAAAATGTTATTTAATAATGACAGGCAGTGTGTGCTACTCGTAGAGGAGATATACAAGATGGCTTTGGAATTGTTTAATTAAATTGTCTCAAATTAGCACTTTTAATGAGTTAACTAGGCCTGATTTAATTTAACATCTCCACCAACAAAGCCTGATGAAAGAAATTGGTTTCAGATTGGTGGCATGTAAAGATGCATTATACATTTTGAAAAGATGGTCATAGTCACCTAGCACAATTTTCTGTGCTTTTCAGAGTTCAATTTGTTAAAAGGTTTGTATAAACTATGTATTTCATGTGACTATGGATCCCAATTATGCTATAATTAGTGCTGGTCTGTCATAATTATCCTTTGAAACACACAAAGCATGAGTACTTTTGGAAGGCACTGTCAAGTATATTGTGTTTATATGGATATGAGTAGAATCAGAATATGAAGAACACTGATGATGTAATATTGATGTGTAACACAGATTTGGCAGTCCAGGGGAATCACACACTGGTGTTTCAGCACACACAGTCACACACCAACAGGGAGCCAGCAGAAGCAGAGGAGAAGGCTTCATGGTACTCTGAGGTGGGTGGTACTCCTCAGTGACTCTCAGTAATAAAAGTCCATCGTGATTTGAAAAGGCTCCATTGTGGCTTCATTCTGTTTCTCCATGAGGGGAGCATTCCTACCAAATTGGACAAAAGAATTTTAATGGGGCGGCTAATGGACTGTGATTAGATAGGAGAGAGAGGAACAGAGAGAGAAATAGGTGGACCTTGCCGGGAGTGGCCAGGATGGGGGTGGAAATGCTACAACGATGGGGATGGTGAAGGGTTGGGGGGTTTTGGGTTTCACCTATTCAGGGAGGGAAGGGGCGATGGGGCAGGAGATTATCCCATTTACCTGCAACCTTTAAGGGGGAACTGGAGAGAGGGTACAGAGAGCTTCATTGCAGAGTTTAGGTTGTGAGGGGGGCACAGGGGACACCACTCCAAAGGTATATTGGAACATATAGTGGTGGGATGGATGGGAGCCCGCCTGCTTTTAGCTGTGAGTGGATTCAGTGTTGTTGAAGTGGCTTAATGCAACACTTATCTTTTTGGTGCAGGTCCGTGCAGCAGGTATTACACAGGGAGATGGTAAAAACAAAATTCCTTCCAGAGTCTTATTTTCTCTGATCTGGCAAAAATGTAGTTTCTGGTCAATGTTTTTTTTTTTCTCTCTCTCTTTTTTTAAGCGAATCTCTAAGTAGTTACTGTAATCTTCCTGAAGGAGATCTATGTGCTTTAACCTTCCTCAGCTTCTCTTTTGGATTAGCATGATCGTCAGAACTGTCAATTTATGTCACTTTCCATTAAATCCTACCTGGTGACATTTTTACATCGCGATTAATATAAAGAAACATGATCCAAGTAGCTTTACTTTATCACATAAACCATTTACTCCATTATGGAAGGTGGAGTAAACAGATTTAGTCACAAAACACTGTCAGCCAATTTTAAATGTCTTTACAGAGATGGCATTGAATCATGATATCATGCTGGAATTCACTGACCTCCTGAGAGACCCATTATTTCAAAAAATATTTGAAGAAGTGGTGAGCATACCTATCTGGTGGATTCTACACATCTAAGGCCACAAAAGAAAATCGAGAACGATCTGTTTTTTAATTAATGTGAAAGACCTTAAATTGTAGAAAGCAAGTTCCACATCAAATATAATGGTGGCAGCAAAATGCAAAGAACTCCAGCTTTACAAAACCTAGAACAAAGGAAGTTAGAAACACAGCAGTTCATGAGTTTTTGCAAATTTTTCACACAGGGAAGCCATATTTGAAGCTTGGGATAATGCAGTAGTATTTTGCTGACATAAAACATCCTCTTAGTATTAACTTCCAGGCCAGAAACACACTCGGACTGTTGACTAGTCAGTCTGAAGATCACTGGTAACAAAGTCAAGTATTGTTATTACCGCCTGATTCTACCTTTGTGCTCTGACTGTTTTACTGGCTGACTTTGACCCTCTCATTAGATCCTCTGTATTTACAAAAACAGATTTTGCTTCACGGCATCTTCAGTTAAATTCTAAAATTGCTACAATTTGTTTCTAGTTTACTTTTTGAATAAATAAGAGTGAGGGATAAAATAATTTAGTCATCAAGTATGTGCAGTTTCATTCCTTCACCTTATTTCCTTTTTTTCCTTTCCCACATGAAAAGACAATGAGCTGCATTGTCTCTGAATAAACTGACTTTCTTGTTTCAGAGTAACAGTTGTGTATGCATCTGCTTTTCCCCAGTTCCTCCTGAGTGAAATGACTTAAAATATCCTGCCGTCACAACAGCACACACAGCACCGCAGACAGAAAACTCACACTCTGCTCTTACCGCCATGTAGATACAGCTCAGTGCTTTACCTAAGCACACACATAGATGCACTGTCATTCCTTTTCAAATTGGATAGAGACACTGCCAAGCGATATTTACATAAGTAATAACAGTCGGCTGCTTCGGAGGCCAGCGGCTGCTATCTCGCAGCACAGAGTCGGTAATTGCTATTTTGGCAAAGAAGCTACTTGTGTGTGTGGCAAAGCATGACAGTGTATGTACATGCAGGCATTAGCAGAATCCACAGTCAGAGTGTTGAATTTGTCAGGAATTTTTACTTGTATGTGCACATGTTTGCTGTCTCACCAAATAGCTTCTTTTTCTTCTACTCCTTGATTTGCAGCACATGAAATGCTGCGACTGAATGACTGTTTGTGTTATTTTGTGTCCAGTGGGAGACAGCGGGATGCCTGTGCAAGCTGCCGCTCTACAGTCAGATGTTTGGCGCTGGCTTAGCGCAGCTTGTTATCAGCACATGCTATCCTGTGCTGGAAGTGAGCTGCTATGTGCTTTAGATGAATGACGTGCTGGCTCCCTTGTTTGTTCTTTTTATGTGCGTGTTTGAATTCTTATTCCACATAAATATGTGAGCAGTTGTCAGTAGCATGGGATGACTTTGTGTCTTAGTAAATACATTTATTTCAACATACTTATAAGCTTTTTTTTTATCATACTGGGCATTTTTCAGCCTGAACTGCACCTTAATTATATATTTTTTAATTTTATTTCCAGTCACAGAAAAACCATGTATTTATTCAGAACACCCATTTACTGATGTCACCAACTATACATGTACGTGTATCATGCACAATTTAAGTCACTGCATAAACTTCTATATATTTGAAGTCACAGGCCAGCATAGAGTATACATGTGAAACAAGTTCAGAATTTTATGAGTTGTTTTGGAATTAAGTATTTTGCATGTTTTGACAAATGCACCATCACATAGTAATGGTGTGTTCAGGGTAGTGGCGTTATGCATGCACATGATATCTAAATAGAGCTCCTTCTTCCATGTTTTTTTTGCCTCCTACAGACGCTCTGCCAACCACAACCTGCTACTTTGTTTGTGAAAATGGAAAAAAAAAACTTTTTTGTACATGAAGAAATATTTTTGATTGATCTAATCAAAGTTAAAAACTAGAGATGGACCAAAATGTCCTTTAAATGAAATACAAACCCCAGAAGACTTGATGTATTTGTGGAAAGTTGGTTTTGGTTGAATACAAACATACACCACACTTTTCAGATTAAATGAAAGC
Organism: Poeciliopsis prolifica; assembly: GCF_027474105.1. NCBI lineage: Eukaryota > Metazoa > Chordata > Actinopteri > Cyprinodontiformes > Poeciliidae > Poeciliopsis > Poeciliopsis prolifica. Next base: position 11,672,371 of record NW_026562379.1, read on the forward strand.
CATGTTCCTTTCCCCCTTCACAATAATTAATCATAAAATCACAATAAAATACATTATAATTTCAGTAATTTGACAGGACACTGAATATGTGAGTAATCTTCCATGCATCCCCTCCTTTGCACAATTCAATAAGCTCTTGTGTCACTCTGCAACGACCGAACACCATAGCAACCAGTCCACCTTTCTGTGATTACCACACTCAGCTCTTCCTCACACTCCCCTGCTATCATTGCACATCATCTAAAACCAGCCAGCGCCTTTGTGGACCAGCAACATGAGACTGACAGAGACGTATTCAATATTAAGATTTGTGTAAATTTGTTAGATAAACTCCTGCACGGTGATTTTAAAGTGAATCATGCGCAGTTGCAATATCTTACATTTTCTCAAAACATTCAAAGAGCAGTAAAAGCAGAGAAACCACTGAGAAATCCCAGCAGGTTATAAATTCATAAACTAGTTATGATTAAACAAACCTTGCTTTTCCTAACCATTCTTTAGTAGTTATCTTACAACAGTCATATTGCTTTTGGAGAAAACTTTCAGTTCTGTAAAATCATGTACCATGGAGCTAAAAGCTAAAACCTAGATTTCTTTTTTTAAAGAAATTGATTTTAGGGCAATTTCAAAACTCTTAACTCACACCTCTTGAGGTGGTTCATATTGACATTTGTTGTTTTGGATGATTCTGCCATTGCAGATGCCCCACAATCAGAGTTTGTATTGACTTTGCTGCTTGCTGAATGTATTTGTCCTGTATTTTATCTGTATTTGTGAATTTATAGGTGTGAATTTCAATTCTTTGTCTCGACTGTCAGAGAACTTCAGCTGGAAGTCATGTTTATGGCGATATAGCTGGGCCAAAGCCCACTCCAGAACATCTCTTTCAAACATTTTTAAGAGCAATTCTCTTGTTAACTACCTCTTCATAATTACATGACAAATGGAGAAAAATGATTGTCTCAAAGTGTTTTGCTGCATTTTTGTAGTCTAATTGTCTCAGTGACATCAGTTCATCTTCAGAAAATGAGGCAGCTGTTAAAAGGAGCTCATAGCTGCACATTTTTTCTTAAAGTTTTGAAATGTATAACACTTTGTCTTATGTAATGACACCAGTGGGGAACCTACAACAATAAAAAGCTACCAACTATGGGAAAGTGGAAGATTTAAGACCCCTTAGTGAGCTTAAACATCTGGATGAAGATTCTTTTGTTAATGCTTAATTAAATAACATCAGTGTGATTTTCAAATGTTGCAACAGGCATTGTTGAGTTGTGTTTGTACCCTTGTTTTTGCCATCTTAATTACATCTTTTCAATTCTCTTTATTCTCTTTTTAATTTTCTGAAATTCCAATAAAGCTATTCCAATTAAAGTTTTTGAAAAATAGAAAATATTATGACATCAATGTCCCCCGAAATAACTTTCAAAGGATTCTATAGTTAACGTTCCGCTTTCACAAAAATCCAAACCTGTCAGCTGACAAAATTGTCTCTTAGGAATACAATATCTCTTTTTTTATTTTGGTCCCTATGAGAGAATGGAAAAGATTGTTATAAGTTGCAGAATGAATTTAGACAATCCTCTGATCCTCTCTACTGCACCTGCAAGACCATCTGGTCTTCATTCCTGCCTGCAGCAGGCTCACAGTAGTAACAAAACCATGGTGTAGAAACGACATTGTACAATCTGTTGGTTTCAAATAGCCACCAGTTTTACCCGAAAGGTTTGGTTTGTTACAGCTTTTGTTCAATTTCAGCCAAAACGATGTCCAATAACTGTGGAGAGATCTGCAATCAGTTCAAGTTTGTTATGTAAAATACAAGCACTTCTCTGAAGAAGAACACTCATTTGGACGCATTAATGCGCAACACTGATTGTGCATTAATTTTCACCAAGATCTTTCAAGACTGAGTTACGAGTATTTTTTTTAATCTCACGTGGCTGTTAGTTTCAATTAATTGTGCTGAAACTTTTTGTGCAACAATATGCAGATTTATAAAGATTTATAAATCCAACTAATTACAGGATGTGTTGCAAGTGTCACCATATATCATGAGTCAATCACCAGATATATCTACTGATCTGCTGCCAGCTTTACATGTTACTGGATGGAGCTAAATGATGGAGCTGAATTCGCCTGTTTTACTGCTGAAAACAGGAAAAAAGAGGCAATTCATTTTCTTCAAGGCATGGGTAATGTGATTTTAAATCAGTAGAAAACGTAATATATCCCCAATAACTGTAGTATGATCAAGGCTGTGATTTATATAATAATCTATTAAAGCATAAACTATAGCTCTTGACTGTACATCTTTATTTTATACAGCTATGTCTAGTCTGACGCATCCAAATGCCAAGTTTCAGATCTAACTTGGCAGAAAGGTCCTACTGGTCTGAATAAACAAAGATCACATGTGTAGTTTCTGATAACTGTTGTTGAGCCACTTTCACTGCAAATGTTTAGAGGTCAGATAATGATGACACTAAACTTAATAGTTTTGTCACTGCATGATTACAACCATTTACAGCCACTATGCACGATACGAAATACTGGATTGGTCGAAATTTCCCGCAGCAAATTGCAGAAAGACAGAAGTCATTGTTGTTGACTTAACTAGAACCGATGAGGCTAAAAACCACAGCGCAGACCAGAAACCATGATGACTCAGAGCAAAGCTTGAAGTCTTTTACCAAATCAGACTACATTAGATAAAAACATTGTCATAATGAAATGTTTCCTGACAAATCATGATAGAATAAAATTAGAACATAGCATTATTATAAGTAGGGTATATTATTGAAACTTTGTCTTTATTGGTATTTAACACCGACCTTACAAATTCCCAAAAAGTGATTACGCCGCAAGTCACTGCACTAGATTATTGTTTTTGTAATATATTACAAAGTTGACTGTGAGGTATGATGTATCTCAACTACTCCACCAGGTAATTTTGATCATTCTATTGTAATGTTATTTTTGCCTTGCATATAATCTATTTTTTGTATATTTCTGGAAATCACCTTAAACTTCCTAGATATGTAAATGTTGCAACCCAAATACACTTGCATTGCCTTGTTTCCTTCTTAATGCCCACTGTCTACTATTTCTACCCTCCAGTCTGTTATGAGTTTTCTTTCCTATTTAACACAGAAATAGGAAGCATGCACTTTCAGCATTTTAAATACCACAGATACATTTAGCAGGTGCACATTTAACAGGATGTTCTGTAACCCCTACGTAGGCTTCAGCTTCTTGTCTTTCTCCAAATGTGATGCATAAGAGCTCCTGACCTGAAACCGTTAAATGACTCAGACACCTAAATTACCCCCCTGCAGAGCTCATTCCCTTTTGAAGCTCCCAAATGTAATTTCAGTGCAGTTCTTCACATATAAAGTTGAAGGTGATTTGTTGCTGATGTTGGGACTTTAAGCTCTTACTGCACTGCCATGCACATCCAAATGTAAAAGCAGAATAATGTGACGGGAACTACAGTTTCTTGGATTATGATCCAGCCTCGTAAAGCCCGAAAATGTTCCAACAACAAAACAGAAAGAGGGTTTTCATGGTATTACAAACAAGACACAGCAAGTTGTAAAGCGCATACCTCAGTCACACCTTGGAAGAAGGGATTTCTATGAAATGTGCTTTTCAGTTCCACCCAGCATTTATTTAAACCTTTCTTGTGAAAGGAATGGGACCCAGACATGCTCTGATCAGAGAGGTTATATTGGAGCAGAAATGCTCTGTAGGAACACATATATCCTGCTGTCACTTCACAAACCACTGGCATTTCTCACAACGATTCAGGACTGGAACATGAAGGGTAGCAAATAACACAGCGGCTTCAACAGTGGTCCACTTTAAAAACCCTCAGGTAAATTTGAAATGACACAAAGGATATCCTGCTGTTCGCTTGCTTTTCCACATCCACATAGAGAGCCTCCACCTGCTGAGCTAGTCTGCCGGACCTGCCGTGTGCTATTGATTGAAACACTGCTGGCAGGGTGTAAGGACCTGGGTTGCAGGGCAACCCAGGTCCTAAACAGGTCACTAAACAGTGAGAAACCTGGCATGGGACTTGAAGTGGATGTTGCATGCTGGATAGAAAGATGAATTTCAGACAAGTTCTTTGTCAGATATTGTTTGTTTATTTATTTTAACCTGAAATTTGTCAGTATGCAGAAATGTTCACTGCTCATTTTACCAAACGTTTTCAGCCACTGACAGTCAAGCTAAGGATATGTTCAAATGGTCATTTTAATGTGCAACGAGCTCTGCACAGGGTGTCTAACTATATTTAAAATGCCAACTTAAATCTCTGAAAGTAATAACTCACCATGCAAATTATCTATTTCAGATATTTACAGGTGTACGAAATCTAGACGCTCTGACAAATATTTGTGAAGGACTGGGTCATAAGTCCCAGAAAGTCACCACATACATTATGCTACCACCTGTCCTTGCAACCAAATATTCCTCAGTCAGCTGTTATTGGTATTGTAATAAAGCTGAAGTAATTGGGAACGTCTCAGCCATAAAGTTGTAGGCCACATACAATCACAAAGTGGAGTCAGCAGATGCTGAGGGGCAAAATCCACAGAGGTCACTAACTTTTTGCAAAGTTGTTAGCTGCAACCCACCAAACGTCCTCTGACCTTCAGATCTTCTCAAGGACGGTGTTGAGAGCTTCATTGAATTGATTTTCATTATTGAGCTGCTACGTCAAACCCTTAAAGCTGCCAGGAGAATGACACTTGTGTACGTGTATTGGGTCAATTGTTCAGCTTGGTGCAGAGGAGATTATAAAGTGGGCCTGATTTGGGTTAGTTCTTTATTTGGACAATATAAAAGAACTATTTACAACAAATGTGGAAATAAGGAAATAAACAAAATGTGCAGATGAGATGAAAAAACCCAAAGGGCTAATTATAAATCTCACCATAGGTAACTAAAAATTTCAGCTGAATAAACTCAAACTGACACATTAGAAGTGAAAATACAAAGTATGTCACAATCAGAAGATGAATGTTACACATGCTAACTGAATAAAAAAGTAAAAGTATAGAAAATAATATTTTAGTGTTACATTTACATAAAAGCCAGTAAACATTAAGTATAAAGAGATAACTTTCATCTTAATAGGCTGAATTGCTTTGACTTGAAGACTGTTAATAAAAAATATCTGCTAATTTAACAGAAAACATGAAACATGTCATTTAAAACTCACCTGAATGGAAATTTTGAAGCTTAGAAAACTGTCCAGTTGCTTGCTTTTAGAAATGTTCAGACTTAAATTAATGTGTTTGTGCTGAAAAAAAGAACAAAAATTAAGCTGGAGACAAAGAAACTTAAGGAGGAGATGCATAATGCCAGCTTTTGTTCACTTTTCTTTGTTTAACTGTGAATGGGATTGCTACCAAGGTCTTCCTCAAAGCCAGATCTCAACTCTGGATTAAAACACAAAGAAAATAGATACAAACATGGCATTGTCTCCGTTGGCTGTTTGGAAAACATGGTGGAATTGTGATCCTTGTGAGCGATGAAATTGTGAAACAGTTGGTGCTGGAGACCTCGAACAGCTGTGCTTATGGAGTGTACATGATGATGTCATGTATCCATGTGTCTGTGTAAGCAATAATTCCTGCTCACTGGACTTTTTTTTTAATCCCACTCCTGATATTTCGGCACAGAGCGACGCTCCTGCTACTTCTTTGATCTTTTCATTCCTTTTCACTTCTGAACTCTTGACTCCCACTCACTTGGACCTCTGGGGATTCAATCCCTGATTGCAGGGCCCCAAGGAACACTGCATGAGGCTGGGGATTTGAAGGTGTTGGGAAGAGCTAGTTGCCTAGGGGTTAGTGAACAGCAGGAGGAATCAAAGAGACCGCAGCTGGAACAAATGCCCAAACAGTAGTTAGGTGTAGAAAATAACAGGGGGTGGGGACCCAAAAACCAATGGTGGACTCCTGGATGATAAATGATAGTCAGGTTGAAGCTGATAATTCAATTTGATTTCCACTTAATGTTGGTTCAATTCCAAGACATAGTCAGAGGCCACAGAGGGTTCTTGTTTTGTTGCAGCAAAAGCAGAACAACTAAGGGATGAGTTACAAAGATATTGATTGGAAAAAAAAAAACATGATTGTTTACCATTATTTTGTATCTCATCTTGTTCTTTTTTCTTCAGCTTTATGCCATCCTGTATGTTTTAGACTTAGACATAGTTTATGTTATTCAGTTTTTATGACCTAGTGTACAGTAAATTTACTCTCCAGGGACCCCAAGGTCTGTATTCAGACAAACATGTGCACTCCAGATTTTTGTGGCTGTGCAGTTTCCAACTAGAGTGACAGTAAGATCCCCTAGTGAGCTTAAACATCCCCTAAAGGTGGCACCAAACAGGTAATAAAAAGGAAATAAAAGTGCATCAAACATTGAGGAAAGGAAGTGAAACAACAATGATGCTTGTTTTGAAATAACAAGTCCAATCCTAAAAAAAAAACCCCAAAAAACATTGGGATTTTTATGAAGGCCGTTTTGTGGTAATTCACAAAGAACCTGATGACTTATAACATAAACAGAGGTTTGCCATCAGTGGGCTTCTTGGAAAAAAAAAATTAACATGCTTGGAACTAAATAAAGTATTTGAATATCTACATTTAAAAATCCAGGCTAATATAATAATTCAAGTGAACAGCATGTCATTATTCTTACATTGTTTTACTTTTCTCAGAGCAAACAATTTATGTGCTCCATTCTCATTACTGGTTTCAATCAGGAAGATTATTGATTACCACTGTTTCTGTTGTATGTAATTTCCAGCTTCAGTATAAGTGAGAATAATAGTAATATCTAATGTTACATGAAGATGGCTTAAAGGGCCGCTGGCGTTGTTTAAAGACAATGGCTGACCACTTAAAAGAGCTTGATTGTTTTCCAACTAGCTGCTAACTACAGACCATCTGGATAAATAAAGACGACAAAGAGCAGCTAAAATAACAGTTCCTACAACCTTTTACCTGAATCTTACATCAAAACCCGGAAAGTGTCCCTTTAGCTCCAAGATCTAAATCTTTACAAACAAAGCTGCTAAATTCCAAGCATATGATTTGCAGATCAGACTGGCAAATGACTGCCCCTTTGCGTGTGAGTGTGTGTGAGATTCAAGCTAAAGCTTTGGAGTCAGTGCAGATGATTGGCACACAATGCAGATGTGTGGGCAGCAGATGCCATCTGTGGAGAAAGAGGAGTGGGTTTGCAATAGGAGGTAGACGAGGGGGAGGGAGATGCCCCTCCAGAAAGAAAGAAAAAGCCGATGGTTTGACAGAGGAATAAAGGAAACGATGGGAGTGTAATCAATCAAAAAGACTCCGACTCAAATAACGGGAGACAAGAGACACCACCCTCCCACTGCCGCCCTGTTCCGACCACCATCGCCGGCTGTCATCACCAGTTGAGGCTTTGCTACCATTGATTGAACCAGATCAAAAGCCTCCCCTTGGTTGCCTCCTCTGGTCGTTTAGGTTGCCAGGCTCGCCTTCATGGGGAAATGCAAGTGGAAATTCGTATTATCTGCATGTGGTTGTTAACAGCTGAGGTTTTGGGTCAGTTTTGACTGATTACATTGAAGCACCAGATGCTTTGCTTGCTTCATTAAAAAGTGGGCAGTCTCCGAAGAACCTTTCACCCAACAAAGACATGACATCACCGCCCTAGCTGACACACACCTTTTTGATTAATCCTCATACTTAGATTAAATACTGTATATAAGGTGTGTCTGTGAAAAGCAAACAGAGCCACAATTTAATACATTTCAGTTAAGGTTACTTTATTTGGATGGCTTGAATTCCCTCTATATGGACTTGAGCTTGGTATAAAAGTAACAAAAGAGATGAGAAATAGAGAGCTTGTGATCTGACAAGTGTGCAGTTTTCTTGTAGAAGCAGGTGAATTTTTAAGAAATTTTACCACATAGCTGTACAGTGGAAAGAAATGCATAGTTTTTCCAAATCTTTTCACGTAAAAACAGTTTTGTCTTAATGTACATTCAACTTCATTTCATCTGACATCCTGAAAAAAATCCATTGGTTGTAAGTCCTACATAAAATTCCTACCTAATAATTTTAATTTAATCTTGATATGAATCCACCTGTTTGGTGAAGGCCTTGGTGGTTTCTTAGAGAATGTTAGTGAACAAAGTGTCATGAAGACCAAGGAAAACAGCAGATAAGTCAGGGTGAAGTTGTAGAAAAATTTAAAACAGGGTTAGGTTGTAAAACAATATCCAACCATTGAACACTTCACACACAACATCAAACCTACAAAGTCAGGGATATCAACCAAAGTTTACATCTGGGCAAGCATAAAATGAATGGCAGAAGCAATCAAGATGATCACTGTAGCTCTGGAGGAGCTGCAGACACACTGTTGAAGGGGACTAACCTGTTTATCGGACAACTATAAATTGATCAGTCATCAAATCTGCCCCTGAAGGAAAAGTGGTAAGAAAAAGTCATGAAAACTTTTATTCACAGTTTGCCACAAGCTTAATGTTCTAAGTGTTGGAAATCTAACGCTACACATTCCCAAGAAGAAGCAAGGTGGCGGCAGCATCATGGTGTGGAGATGCTTTTCCTTTGCAGAGACCGGGAAGACAGAGTTTTTGAGAAGATGGATGCAGCTATGTAGAGTATAATCCTGAAAGAAAATTTGTGTGCAGAATACTTTAAGATTTTTTAAAAATGTATCATCTGTCAAAATGGTTGTAATATGTCAAAAGAACAAAAAAAAAAATCCAGATGACTGAATATTTGTCCATGGTGCAGTAAATGTTTCTGTCTACAGATAAATTTTTCCAACGCAGACACATTCAAACTTTTATATGACTATAATCACAGAAAGAGAGATTAAATTTTGTTTTGACTGTCCATCTTCACAGGAAATAAGCAGCCAAGCAACTGATACGGATACAATAATTTGCCCAAGGATAGTCAGGTGTGGCGCATGTTTTCCTGCTGAATCACCATGTCTGTAATCTATAAAAGGCCACATTCCAATTTAGCCGAGACACAATATTCAGGAGGTGCCAGTTGTGGTTTGCAGATCCTTCCTGTGCTCACCGGCAGCTGTGTGTGCTGATGCGGAACGCCCTGACCTGCCCACACAGAGGCAATCTCCTCTGCAGATCATTGAGAGGTTTCCTGCCAACGACAGCAACGTGCCCTTCTCCTGGGAGCGTCGGCCGACCTGTGTAGGAGGGCATAAAAGTGAGAGAGCACCCTGAACTAAACCTCAGCCGATGGACACAGATGGCTTCTCCGCAAATATGAACAAAGTGGTCTTTGTTAGAAGGAAAAGGCAGCGGTACCATCATTGCCTGCACACTATAACACCAGGTCGGCTTTGAAACTGTAATAATGAGGGGATTTAAGGAATTAGATCATTGATAGACAAAGATCAAACACTCAAAAGCTCAAAGAAAATTTACTTACTGCCACACTAATTTGATCAAATAAAAAACGTGCTATAACAAACTGCTTTAACCAATAAATATTCGCAGTTAAAAACTTTAAAAAAAATTTTTTTGGGCCAAATCCCAACAAAAACTTTTGCATTTAAAATTCTTGAACTGAAACAAATAAAATAAATTAGCTAAAATTAATTTTTGTGAATTGTTAAGAATATTTTGTTCCTATTATGAACAGGAAGAAAAAGTTAGTTTTTGAAGAGCAAGGCATGAAACTGAAACACTGAAACGTTTAAAATACAGAAGCCAGGTGTAGCGTGAATGAGCTGTGACTTCATCAGGGTGAAGCAGCTCAGGTTGCTAGCAAGTTTGATGTTAGCATGACAGCTAAACTGAATAGCCAAAGCTGAATAAAGATAGACATTTTACTCCAGTGCAGAAACTTTCTTAACCAAAAGTGTTTTACTAGTTTTGGACTTTTACAAAATTGTTGTAGATTTTTTGGTATTACATTATGACCACCTGCCTAATAGTGTACTGGTCTCCATTTTGCTGCCAACATAATGATTGAGAATAGATTTCATTTGACTCCTAAAGGAGTCAACCTTTAGGTAACCAGAAACAAGATGTTGGCATCAAATCCTTTGAGTCCTGTTTGTTGTAAGTTGGGCTTCCATACATAGGGCAGTTCCCACAGATGCCTGATTGGATGCCTCATTATCCCGCTAACGGAGGGCACAAACATACTGAAGAGTTTACATGATGAAGAGCTGATAGCGGCACCTCTAACATCACTACTTTGTTGTGTGCCTTCATAAAAACATTAAATGAAATCACGCAAAATCTCAGGAAGAGGATTGTGGACCTCCATCTTTGTGTACAATTTCTGGATGCGTGAAGGCATCATCTCATTGAACAGTTATGCCCATGAAGGTGCAATGGTGCCAGTCAAGAAGGGAATTGGATTCTGTATCTCAGCAATGAAATCTTTTTCACTTTCTTAATAATTAGTACTTTAGCATTTGATCCTATTTTTGATATTTTAGCAGAACTGCTAAAAGACAATGTTTCTCTGAAAATCAAAAGTAGATAAATCTCATGTAAGAAAAATAAAGTTTGACAAGATGAAATTCTGAAATTATTTATGTCTCTCAGTTTATGCTTAATCTTGTGAAAAGCTGTGGCTCAAAATCACAAAAAAATGCTGTAAATTTAGCTTTATAAAGAAATATAGCAATTGTCCATTTGAAAACAAAGACTGATGTTCAAAAGAAATCCTATGTTAACAACAATGGAAAAAAAAACACATTAAATTCTGGACATGCTTACACAGCGTTAGCCTTGAAAATTCTAGAAATTGTGCCCCAGTTTATTTAATTAAAAACTTGTCATGAGGGTTTGTTGCAAATGGAAGACAACAGAACTCACTAATAATAAAGTTTCAAGAATCGTCTTTAAATTGCATGACTTGACTTTCTCATTTATTTTAGCTATTTGCCATAAAAATAATTGTTTTAATTATTATTTAATGATTTTATTAACTCGCCCTAAAACAGAAAAATATTTTCACAACTTAATGTCATAGTGTAAGAAGGAAATATGCTTTTTTATATAAGGGAATGTTACATAGACTTTATATATCATCCACTATTAAACACCATGATAACACAATAAACTATTAGAGGTTGTATTGTTATATCAATACAATCATTTGTTGTACTACCATTTTAAACATATCACTATACTGTTTTCTGTTGACATACTGAAACATCAAATCCAAACAGCTTATGTTTCTAATTTTTTATTAAGGTTTTTATTTAACCACTTTGCAACATGACATTGAGAAACTGACATTAATTTATTATTATTATTTAGATATGTTGCAGAATATTTGATGTCTTCTGCAATGTGCTTTTCCTTATAGTGTAAAAAAAAGACAAAGGGACAATATTCAATAAAGGTTTGCCACCGATCTCAGAGCAGCTCGTGTCAATTTTTACAAAGTGCATCACCGTGTAATGCAAGGGAAGGTCACGCTCCTGCTTGTTCTTTAATCCAATTCCGAGGCCAGAACAGGCGTCGATCTGTCCGCCAGGTGGCGACCTCGGGCTGATGAGGCTCACCTCGGACTGCAGACATGCAGGATCAGCACAGTGTGACTGTTGATGAGCGCAGAGGACAAGAAGAGACGCACTCCTCCTCATCCATGAACCGACTGCTTTATTTGTAGCTTTGATTGCTCATGTAAAGTAAGAGACGAGCTGGTGTTCCCGAGCAGAATAAAACTAATTAATCTGCTTACAGTTCATTATTTGATTCCAATTGGCAACTCACAAAATCATGTGTTTTTAAAACAAACAAACAAACAAAAAAACACCCTGCAGTACCCCTCTGTGAGGGGGTTGATAACACTTGAATAGGGGAGCAGTTAATGATTATTTGCACCCCGCTTCCTTGTCCCCGAAGTTTCCTCCTTGAATTGTCGAAGTGAGCGTCAGGGCGCACAGACACGCCTCCAGCCTGTGGATCGCTCGGTGCGTCTCTCTCCTGCTGTCCGCTTCAAACCCATATTCCGCTGGGGAAAGTCAGAGGACGAGAGAGAGGGAGAGTGGGAGTGTGTGTGTGTGTGTGTGTGTATGAGAGAGAAAGAGAGGGAGAGAGAGAGGGAGCGAGAGAGCGGGACCAGAGAGAAGAGAAACGCGAGAAAAAGAAGAGAGGAAAAAGCCAAGCCGCGTCGCAAATGGCACTCATGGCAGGGATTTTGTTCACGGTCTCCGTTCTTATTTCTGGGATTTCTACTCTCGGTTCATCGGCACGGATATACCCACCAAATGAAGGTAAGAAGACTACAGCAGACTTTAGACTTCATCCACCCTCCCAGCTCCGCGCCGTCCCTGTGCTTGTGTTTGCGCAGCGCAGACCTCGCACTCCTTGGCCCCTCGTTGCGTTTGCACGGGGGCCCCTCAAAGAGTTTAACAAAGGAAAACACAGTGACCATCACTTTTTTCCCTTGAAGATTCGGCGCGTAAGAGATGTCCAAATGCGCATTGCTCGTTTTCGTCTCGGCTGCATGGAGACCCTGTGTGCATGAACACATCTCGCTTGTGGTCCCGACGCAGGCTGATTTGTCAAGAAGAAGAAGAAAAAAAAACTGAGCTGATCTCTAGACAAATTGCGCTTAAATGTTGTCAGCAAAGTGTGAATAAAAATTACATTAAATAAAAATTCAGGACAAAAACTCCAGAATGAGAGTGAAAGGAGCTCCGGACCAAGAAGTGTGAGAGCTCATCGCTCTCTCTGTCACTTTGTGTTTTGAAGGAAGAAGGCGACGAATTAAAAAAGTTCAAATGCGCGATCCTGCGCGTGTAAGATATGTATGATACATAGGGGAAAAAAAAAAAAAAAACAAAAAAAAAAAAAAAAAAAAAAAAAAAAAAATATATATATATATATATATATATATATATATATATATATATATATATATATATATATATATATATATATATATACATATATATATATATATATATATATATATATATATATATATATATATATATATATATATATGTATATATATATATGTATATATACATATATATATATATATATATATATATGTATATATATATATATATATATATATATACATATATATATATATATATATATATATATATATATATATAAAAGAGGTTCAATAGATATATAAAGAGGTTCAATAAAATCGTCGGAATAATGCAAAATGTTTACACCAAGATGGTTTGGCTTTAACTTTTTCCTGTCTGGGATGGACATCTTTCTCTTCGCGCAGCGTCTCTTTTTGTTTTTTTGTTTTTTTTCAGAATATTTTTCTCATTCTGCATTGACTCACACAGACGCACTCATTTACACTTATTTTAGTTTTCTACATGAGAAAGATTTAACACTTTTGTTTCCATGGATTTAATTTCTGTTAATCTACAACATTTGCATATTGTACTTTAATGAAATTAGCTTTTCGGTGCAGGAGATGAGACATTTTACGCACACTACTTGCTGCCGTTTTGTCTAGAAAACTCATTGCGATTAATGCTCTATTGAGCTATTATGTTATGTTTAAAATCTGTTTTAATCTGTTTTAATTTTAGACTCTTCATATCTGCATTTGGAACATCTCCAAGCTTAAATGAAACACGTTTAAAACAATTGAGAGCCATACACCAATCGCTATAAATCATTCTCCTCAACGACAATCAGTCAGCGGCAATCACAGCAGGGAAATTACGCAGAACACGACATACGCATTGACAACAGCAAATTTAATTTTAATTCCCTGCCCGCAATGATATTTCACATGTGCGGGTATTTTTCAGTTCGACTGTTATTTGGGTGAAAATTAGGAAGCCATTTTTCTTGCTGTGCTGGTGTTGTGCGGACACTCTGAGACTTCCATGCTTGAACGTCTCCCATTCTTGTTTTCCAGTCACGTTATTGGACTCCAGGGCCGTACAGGGGGAGCTGGGATGGGTCGCCAACCCGACAGAAGGAGGGGTATGTATGGCAAAAAACTGTTCCACCGAGAGAAGATATCCATTATTTGCGGGAGGTGTGGGAGAGGCGGGTGCGATAAATAAACAGTCCCCCCTGATAAGAGTTTTTTCCTGGTGAAACCATCTCAGGAATATCTGGGTTGGATATTTGTCATTTGTCTAATCTGCCAGGGTATTCAGTCTTCGAGGCACAGGGATTGTCATATATAATAACCTTGAGTAAAAATGCCACAATATTAAAACAAAACAAAAAAATAAATAATTGAAAACAAATAAGATTCAAATAAATAGCAGGATCTATTCGTAGAAAGGTGTCGGTTATCCAAGCTACTGCATAAATAATCAAATATTAATGTCAGTTAAGCATATATTTATTTGCTCTTTATTTTTGTTTTGTTTTTTACATAAACTTGAGGAAAACTTTGGAAAACATCTCCAGCAACCAGGGACTACATTTAGAAGTAATTAAGTTATATCTTGTCATTCTATCCTTCAGAGAGTAACACAAGTCTAAGAATCTGATATTTAGTGATAATTTAGTCAGGCTATCTGCACTGGTAGCCAGCCTACAGTATGATTTTAGTTACCTACTTATAATAACTTTACCTTAGGAAGAGTTTTGGATGGGGTTCCTTTATGTAAAATGTAGGTGCCATGTTTCAGCCAGCTGACTGGCTGTGCACAGCAACAGGTGGAAGTGGGGTAATTCTGTGTTACCCAATGCTCCAGACAACCATAACAAAACTCCCTCTGGCACTTTTTCTGGCATCTCGTTAAACAGACTTCAGTGATGGTAAATTTGAGCGGATTTGAAAATGTAACTTTTAAACCTTGGCATCCTTTGAGACAGTAACTAGGCCATGCCTTGGAGTGAGATCATTTCATTCAAGGTAAACCAAAAATTTTGATCAAATAAAATGTGAGACCTTACTTTACATGTGGAGACACTTCAGTACACCTGGAGGGTCCCATGAGTTTCCAGAGTCTGCTTCAGGAACCCACACAAACCCCCCATCTCCAATGCCAGAAACCCCTGCTCCCCTTTCTGCTTGCTCCCCTTGCCTCTAACCACTCCGTAATGGTCAGATGCAGGGGCTGATACTGCAGCGGGTGTCAGGTTTCCTGAATAGACGTATTGAATTGGTCTTTGTGGAGAAACTTTATATCCCTGTCCACCATTCAGTTGAGGAGGGAGGGAAAGAGGAAGAGAGAAAGAGAAGGGGAACTTGGCAGCTTAGAGAGGGTCCTCTGGAACTGATGAATAAGGCGGAAAGTGCCATGGGCTTCAGCCCCAGCTCCGGCTACAAACCAGAGAGGAAAAGGGTCAACTGAATGTGTGATACCCCACTCTACCTGCCTCTGATATTAGATATCAAAGCACAAATAAAATTTGGGCACCTCCTCCAGCTCTACAAAGGGTACATTTTGATAATGTGTTTAATTTCCTCAAGAATCCGAATGAATAGTGGCTTTCATTAGACAAAGACTTTTCACTCCTTTTTAGTTGAATTGCACAAATAAAAAGAGAAACACAAGTGAACCATATAAAGTTTAAAAAGAAAAACTATATCATTTACAACAATTTGGCCTGTTACTGAATCTAAAATCATCGACACAGATGTTAGCTGCTATACTTTTGACCCTGCACAAACAATTCTGAGCTGCGCTTGGGTCCTGCTATCGGCCATCTTATCACAAACCATTGATTGACAGGGTCCTGGCAGCTCCTGCGAGCCTGCGCTCACCCTCTCATTATGACCAATTGATCTCATTCTGCCTCTTTCCTGCTATCAGGGAAAGGGGCAGCCTTATCTCAGCAGCGCTAGATTTTCACAACAAAAGGGGAAGGGTGGGAGGGTGTGGGATGCAAAGGGAAGGGATCAACGTAGAATAAAACAGCAGGGAGTGATAGACGTTTTCTCAAATCATACAGCTGCAGCTATATTTAGTATTATCCCTTCCATCTCCTGGGAAATAAGGTTTTAATCCAGAGTGTTTACGATTAGCCATTGAGTCATATCTGCCAGCATCGCCCGTATCTCCCATCATCCCGGTTCTATTCGTTTTTGTATGGTTTTCCAAATAGCGAAAGCTACGCCAGCCAAAGGCTCGTCTGCTTCTGTTTACAGTCCGGCTCAGTCAAAGACTCTTTTTAAAACACAGTTAAAAAACTTGAGGAAAGCATAGTGCTTTGAGCCTCTCAAGATGAGGTCCATATTTGCTCAACAGTGCTCTGTTGAGAGGGGGAACTATATCGTAAGTAAAACAAACACTCCCCTTTGGCAAAAATAAGCCAAATCGCACAGGGTAAAATAATCCATGCACCTCACATCAGTACCTCCCTTCTCTTTATGAGTTCATGCTAACCTCAGTGAACATGTGCGTCTCAGTCTACAGGTCTCTCTTGATTATAGAGACACAAAGCAGGCCAAAGCCCATTAGATCGTTAGCACTTGTTCAAAGACTTTCTGGATCTGTGCAATGCGGTGATGGCATTCTTTCCTTTATAACTACTCTAATGTTCTTAAACATCCACACAATGTTTGTGTGTGAGCTGGGAATAGATTTTTTTCTGTATCACTCCTAAAGTAATTGTACTGAAGATCATTGAGGCATAAACCTCATTACACACTCTTTCTTTCTGATACTTCCGTAAAGGCAGTGAATAAAAGTGGCTTTGTGATTCCATATTAAGGGCTAACAAGTCCATTAGGTGTAATTCATAAAACATGCATTAAGTTAAGCAGTCAGCTCAAATATTGACTAAAACAGGCAAATGCTCCTTTGAGGTTACATTACCTCATAGTCATGTTAAGCATTGCATAGCCCATTATGATTATGAGATGTTTTTCAGATGTCCCTAAACCTTAACAGGTTTTTTTTTACTACTTTTTTATTATTGTTTGTCGCATACAACATAAGTTGTAAGATCCATCAAGTCTAATTTATTTTTGTTACATTTTTTTGTCTTGGCCTTTCTCCAGTGGGAGGAAGTAAGCATTATGGATGAAAAGAACATCCCCATCCGTACATACCAGGTGTGCAATGTCATGGAGCCAAATCAGAACAACTGGCTCCGTACTGACTGGATCCCCCGTGGAGGTGCCCAGCGTGTCTACATCGAGATCAAGTTCACCCTGCGGGACTGCAACAGCTTGCCAGGGGTCCTGGGAACCTGCAAGGAAACCTTCAATCTTTACTACTACGAGTCCAACAATGACAAGGAGCGCTACATCCGGGAGAACCAGTTCACCAAGATAGACACCATTGCCGCAGATGAGAGCTTCACTCAGGTGGATATCGGGGATCGCATCATGAAGCTGAACACGGAGGTCCGGGATGTGGGTGCCCTGACACGGAAGGGTTTCTATTTGGCATTCCAGGATGTTGGAGCATGCATTGCCCTTGTTTCTGTTAGGGTCTTCTACAAGAAATGTCCACTATCCGTGCGAAACCTAGCCCAGTTTCCTGATACTATCACTGGGGCTGATACGTCATCGCTGGTGGAAGTTCGTGGCTCGTGTGTGGATAATTCGGAAGAAAAGGAAGTTCCTAAGATGTACTGCGGAGCTGATGGAGAGTGGTTGGTGCCCATAGGGAACTGTCTGTGCAACCCTGGATATGAGGAACGCAATTCAGAATGCCAAGGTAAACAACTGTCATTTTTTTTTTTACTTTCTTACTGTTTTCTTTTACCTAATTCTAAATGTTTACATCAAACTAACCCCTCATATCCTGATCACACTCATCCTTTAGTAATGTTCCCTTCCCCCCACCTGTAATTCTTTGTTTCTATCCCCTTTGTTTTGTCTTTGTCCTCTGCTTTCCTTTCTCAATTTATCCACCTAGCAAGCTGCGGGAAATTTTTATCTCCTCGCTCACTTGCTTTTTCCAGTCTTTTCATGGTGTGCTTGTGTGATAGAAGTAATGATGACTGTAAGTGGAGTAATTAGCAGGCCCACTGGGAGGTGTTGTGCAATGGGATGTATCCCAGGAGAACCGGTGAAACTGGGAGTGTAGCGTAGAGCTCCAACTGGTTCACACTACTGCTGTGTCTTTCACCCCACCTGTTCTTTCTCTTGCTCCCAATGGAGCCCAAAGCTTGAAATGGAGATAGACAGCTTTGGTAAAAGTGGGAAAGAGTGAAATAGGCTTTACGATTCCAAGCATGTTTGAAAGGAGTGAAAATGCTGCGGTGAGATTGGGTTGAGATGGCGATGTTTGTTTTGAAGGACTATCCTTTTTGGACAATTATTCCAAAATCAGATTGTTGTGACTCTAAACTTGGACCTTGAGCAAAGATTAAAACTTAATTTTAGAGTTTCCTCTTCTAGTTTCTTTTTCATTTCTGTAATTTCTTCATATTTGCTCAGTCTTCTGTCTGTTTTTTATGCCCAGTGTAAAGTGAAGCACATGTGGCACAGCACTATTTTTTGTGGATCGTGTTGAGTGTTTTACCAGTCTGACCCAGGGTTGTAAGCCGTCCTGGAGGGCGGATGCCAGTTTTGCTTCACTGCTTTATTGGTAGACACCTCCAACAAGCCCATCACCATCACATACAAAAAGCAGTGAGCTGCAGCAGCGAGGGGTCAGAGGCTGGGCACGGGTGATTAACAGGAGGGACGGACCACTACACCTCTCCTAATTTACGAGGGAGCCTTTATCTTGGAGAACTAATTGCATGACAAACAGGTCTGGTGATTTAGGGGTGCCAGTGGCTGCTTGGGGGTGGGGACGGGTAAAAGGGCTCAAGTAGTCACAGATGGGGCATGGGGGTTCTTTTCGTATATATGGCCAAAAAAGGCTTCCCTGTTACTGGTTTCAGTTGATTCCCACCAGGTTTTCCTTCCTGAAGTAAGGAGATCAAAACATGGTTAGTTGCGTAGCTGATGTAATGCTTTTTTGGCACACTGTAATGCAGTTTGTGATCATACCACCAAAATTTTTGGAAAAAGTAAGGTCTGATCCTATTCTTTAGAAATGGAAGTAGTGTCCTTATCAGAGTAATTCCTGTTGAGAAAAGTAGCCACTATAGAAAGCTGTATGGAAACACAACTATAGATTCTATGGGACTAATGCAGTCTTGTTATACTTTTCCAGCCCTATTCTGACACTGCTTGTTTTTAAGCCAATGTATCCATTTAGCTCACATATCACTGCAGCTCCTTGATTGTGTTTAAGTTAACAATGCCAGCCAATCCATTACCTTTTAGCTTCAGTTACAATGTTTATATTTTAACATTTCACTTGCAGTGATACTCTGGGTGACATGTCTCGAGTGCAGACTGAGCAAATGAACTCTACTGACTCCTGGGTTAAAAGGTGCTGCTCAGTATTGGTTCTCAAGTGCACTGATGAGCTGGTTAATATTCCCAAAAGTGACAGGCTCTATAGGAGAATGGCTCCACATCTTAAAGGACATGTTGACCAAGAAACTCAGACAGAAGCTAGTTTTGGGGGCAGGGTGGTTTTCGAGGCCAACCTGAGGGTTTTGCTTTTCTTGATGTGTGTTTTGTGATTTGAAAAAAATATAACTAAACACTGGGTCAGTGTGCACTTAGATTAGATAGTAGTGCAGCCTCATACTTAAAGGTGTTTTGTGCTTGCATAGTATCGTTGTTAGAAGGTGTGCGTTTGTAGGCTTGTGTGTCTTTTCTCTTCCTGTGTATGCGTGAGGTTACAAGGGCACCTTGGCCCCTGGTTCCCAGCCTAAGATGAATGGACTCTCCTCCATCATTGTTTGGGTGACAGGAGAGCCGACTGAGGAGGGTGATGTTTGGGGAGAAAAGGGAGCTGAGGGGGAGCTTATGGGGCACAGAAGACTTGCATTCTCCTCCCCTGGTTGAGGTCAGAGGTTGCCCCCTTCTGCATCCATCTTACTGCCCTGTCTGACAGGATTGTGGATCCAGGATTGATTAAGACATCAGGATTTTGACAGCTGTGTCGGTAGAGTTTGTATGTGAGACTATACTCAACATAGACCTGGGTGAGTATGGTGTACCCCCAGGCCGAGGCAAGAGGGACAACCAAGAGCAACTGAGGGCTCAGGGCCCCCCTGTTCTAAGGAGAGGAGTCTGTCTGTTTGTGTTCGAGAACCATTTCCCTGTTAACTATGCCCCTCACCCTCACTACCCTCATCTCATCCCATATGCTCTGTAGGGATGATAAAGGTCATGGAGGACTCTCGCTCCTCATCTGGTGAGGAGCGTCTTTACCGTTGAAGGTTCTGCAGGGTAGATGAAGTATTTGGAGGAAGACATTAGTAAGGATTCTGTAGGCCATTATAAAAACATAATTATTGCCTCTACAGCATTTTTGATACTGAAAGAAAAAAACTTTCTTCCAATAGTCACACATAGCAGGCATGTGTGCTTTCATTAAAATCAGCGGATTTGAAGTTATGATTTATTTGCCATCATGTTGTATAGGTTTGTGTATGTTGAGGATGCAGCCTTGTTGAGGCATCAACAGTTTCATGTGACACTGCAGATTGCTTGCTCGCTGAGCTGTGAACAGGTTTCCTGCATCTCAGTCAACACACAGCATGTCTTTTGTTTCCTTTGTGAGATTCTTGTCGGCAATTGCATTCCCTACCCGCTCAGTATGTGTACTTAATTTTTTTGGAAGGATTTTGCAATGTGTTTGGATAAATGAGTCTCATGGACAACACTGTCATGTTCGTGTGACTAATTGCGCTCACAAGACGTCACCATACATAATTCTCGTTTTCATGAGAACCAAACCACGACATTTTAGTACTGTTTTTGTGGGAACAAAATATTAAAGTATTTTCATTTTCACAAAAAGTACAAAGATGATATAAATCAAAAACTGTTTTAAAATTTTTCTTTGATCAGTTTACGATTCTTCAGTCCACGTCGGACCAGTTTATTTATTGTGGTTTCATCCTAGTCTTTATATATGGTTATGCTTAGAAGAAAAAAAAAACTTAAATGCAATTTTTAAAACAAATTTAATCAATGTTTCACAATGGTAAAATCTATTTTATATTCTATTTCATTCAGCTATTTTAGATTGAAACAATAAATGCACAAATGTGATTAAAAACCGTAAAATTAAAACTATTTTTTGGCACCAGTTGGAAGATTAATGCTAACTTTAGCATATTTAGAGGCTAATGATTACCCAGTCAGTCTCACACTGAGACCGTATTATGATTTTCAAAAAAAGAAGACACTTGGACCAGTCATGACACACTTCTATTATATTTGGTCTACTTTCTTGTTGACATGCTAAACATCTTCTTCTCTAATTTGGGCATATTTCTGTAGATGACCTGTGAAACCACAAGAAAATATGACCAAATATTTGAAAACCCAACAATTAGAAGCTCAAGAAGTATTTGGAGAGCAAAGTTGATTAGTATTACAGAACTGCTTAAAAGCCTGCATGCCTGACTCAGACCTTTTAACGTACATTTACAATTGATTTAATGCAGTTAAAAAAATTATATGGTCGGGAAGATAGCTTCTATTGATCCTGGAGGCTGGACATGACTTTGACCTATAGTCAATTTACTGAAGAAAAATCCAAACCTAAACTTTACTCAAGCATTGCTCTAAATGTCAGATTGAAATTTAAAATATTGTTTGTGCTTTTTCTTTTACACTTAAAGTGTTGATTACTCAAACATAATTAATGCAATTCTTTTAAATTAAAGATTACTGCAGCTTTTTTCTGACTAGATGTTTCTTGATGTTAATTTACTACAAATTTTACATGAGTACCACACTTCACTAGCTGCATTATGTCACCATTCTGTATTTTGCTTGTATTACCTGCATGAGTGGATCAAAGCTTAAACAGAATGGGAAGTCAGTTTGGTTTGGGATTTTTTCTTCACCTGATGTTCCCCTGCTCCCTTCCCTTCATTCCTGTACTATTTCCAGCTGTCTCTGTTGAGCTGGAAGCCCTCAGTGGTCCTGGATTAAGAGGTTTTAGGGATGAAATTTCTCTGTTCATTGTGAGTGTGTATCTGGGTCTCCCATTCTCTCTCTCCCTCTGTTGACAGTTTTAAATATGCGCTTGGGAGCATCATTCTAAATTCACCACGTAATTCTATTTAGCCAGCCGGTCCCCGATGGCTTTAAATACACAGACTCACTCTCCCTCTCCCATTTCATCCCATGTCTCCCCCCCCCCCTTCCTCTGCATATGCACAAATTAGGTATTTGCATCTTCTTTTACGCCGGCTTAGTCGCTTGCTTGTTCTCTTTCTCTTCCATGTCATCCGTCTCCTTAAATTTCCCTTTGCTTCAGTGATCCCTTATCTGCATTTATCTTTCTTTTACATCTCTTCTGCTTTTTATACTCCTTTATTTTTTTCTCCCGAGCTCCTGTTAGTAATTTTCACCCATTGACACTGTCTTTATTCTCGCGCCTTCCCTTTTTCTCCCCTCCCTCTGCGCCGGCCGTCGAGGTGGTTAGTGTTTGTCAGCCTGTCTGTGGTGGCGGCAGCAGGAAGTGGGCTGAATAATGAGATTATACCTTCAGCGGTGGGGGATTGTGGGGGGGCAGCACACTGAACATCATCACCCGTCATTCTTCTCTCAGACGTGCACTCACAAGTGACACTTGTGAGTGCTCACTCTAACTCCAATTATAAATGCTCAGTCTCATGCAGAGAAAGAGGAAAATCAATGTGCCCGCTCACACACATGCACGGCCTTATGCGTGAATATCCTGCCATGCACATGTGCAAAATGACATGGTAAGCAGTAAACTCAGAGTACACTCACGCATATGTACAGCAGATGCATTTACAGTCAGAGGGAAGCTGAGTGCAGGAGGATAGAGGTGAATGTACTCATCACTCTCTCTGCCACCAGAGACGCTCATTTTGTGCTGCTGAATAGAGGCGAGGAATCTATTACCAACTGAAAGCAGGATAGAACAACAGGTACAGACAGAGAGGACAGAATATCCCATGAGGTTTTCCCCCCCACTCCTCCTGAAATAATTATTTAAGCCATTTTTAATAGTTTGTTCTCCTAAATGTTGAAGCTAAAATCTCCTGAATGCACAAATCTTCTCTTTAGTAGCTGGAGGAGGGGCTGCTGGTGGTAATTCAGACATCATTAGCTGAGGTGCTGAAAAGTTTTTCCTGCTCGGCCGGCCGACCCGCCTCAGTATTTGTTCTCTTTGCAGTTCTCGGCACTCAACACCCTTCTCCAGCCCCAAATCACCTCCCCACCCTCTCCCGTCGTGCCCCTGTTCAGGGCAGGAAGCCATCAGTGATAGAACGTGTTCCGCGCTGATAGTGCTGAGCATACCGCAGCGCGTGTGTATTACCGCAGTGCTGCAAAAAAAAAAAAAAAAAAAACTGCTTCCACTTATTTATTCCCTTTTTAACCTCTCATTTATTAGAACCAAAGAAATTCAAAACCTTGTTTCGGATTCGGATTCTTTTTTTATTTTTTATTTAACCGCCTGTCCTCTGCTGTGGGAAAGTGCAAATATATGTAATATGTCAAACTTAGGTTTTAAATAAAGAACACCGGCCTGATTTGCAGTTTAGAAATAATCCTTGGATATTAATATAGATGGCATCATTTTCAGCAAAGTGCTTTACTAGCAGATTCTAAATAAATCTTACACAGTGAATTGCAAAGAAGCGGTTCAACAATAAATATAACTGACTAATAAAAGAGAACGCATGGTTCAGAACCACTCAATCAGATCGGAAATTTTGATTAAAGAGGTGTTTTCTGAAGTTTTTAAAAATAGATTGAAATCATAAATGGATTGAGTTTGCATAGTGTTTTTCGTGTCATACTTATTTCTCCAGACACCTTTTATTCCAGTGCCGCATCCACCGACAGAACACACACACATTTATACACTGAGACACAGTTCGACAGGCAATATGGATTTTAGTACCTTGCCTGAAGGCATGTTGTCATGTAGCAAGGGAGAAAGCGGTACTCAAACTCATAAGTTTCTTTTTTCAAAACAGCTACTCAACGCTAAAGCATTTCACTTTATGGTACAACTTTATTCAACCTGATGCATTTGCAGTGCATTTAAACAACCACATAGCTTACATTTCTAAATCAGGCCATTTTACACTGAAAAACTGGATAAATCAAAATAATTACTTAATTATCAAATTCATTTGCATCTCCCAAACTTGCACAACCACCCTAACAAGCTCACCAAAGTAAAATATATTTTTTAGTTTTATTTTCCTTTTGTTTAGTCAAAGCAAAATGGGGATAAATGATAAAAAGCAAAAGTATTTATTTATTCATTATTTTTAAAAGAAGCACATCATAATTTTATATGGGGTATCAGCTGATAGTGTGTATTTTACCAAAACTGGAATAAATAAATAATGGTACAGTGAAACATTTATCAATCTGGTTAGATAATCAGAAAGTATTCAGCAGGTACTTATCATTTAGCGCTTCAATCCTTCACTGTTCCTCTTTTAATTTTTTATGCCTACCTCTTCAGTGCACTGACATTTGAAGCCACTTTTATTCTTTTAAATATAATTTGAAAGTCATGGCTCAGCAGAAAGCATCCAGATCTTTTGTTCATTTTGTATGTTGGGTGCTTAAAAGTGCATAGATTCATAAAATCACAGCTTAAATACTGATTGTAGAATCACAAACCTTCTGATAAAATGTCTTTGTGGTGTCTATACACCACATTGCCTATACATTTAGATCACCTCTGAAGTTGTGCAAACTTAAAAGATCACCTCTGAAGTTGTGCAAACTTAAAAGTACTTATTGGACAATAAGTAAACGATTTCCCTGACAGCGTCCTTCCTCTCTGTTTGTACGGAGGAGCTAGCACGGCTGTCAGATGGCATCAGCGCCATATGTGGCATAGAAGTGAAAAAAATTGACAAACATTTCTGCTCTCCTCTCCTCCTCTCTCCTCTGCACTCATCCTTCTGAAAAGCATCCTCTCTTTGAAGGCTGCGTTGGGAAGAGGGAGCGATTAAAGCAGTCAGCAAGCAAATTAGCATGTCAAAAGGCCCTGAATCAATACCCCAGCTCTCTACCAACACAACCCCCTCCATCTCCCTCTAACCATCCCTGCCATTCTCCCCATTCCTCCGACTGCTTCCCCCTCCATTTTCTCCTGCACTCCTGCGTGCTCTCGCTCTTGTTCCTTTGCCCCTTCTCTTTTCTGCTGATCTCAATTGAAAATCTTCCACCCCGCTCTCTCAGCTGGCAGACGGTTGAGAGAGAGGAGGCTGAGTTTGTAAAGGGAGATGGATGGATGTATAGGCAGAGAAAGACGGGTAGGGAGGGAGAAGTGGACAGGCATCGAGTGGGTATGGGTTGGACGGCTCTGGAGAGAGGGAGCCTGTGAAAGCGGGAAAAAAAAAAGGGCCCCTGCCACCCTCTTTGTGCCGACAGACAGGCAGAACGGACCTCTCTGGCCAAGAGGAGCAGAGGAGATGGAGATGAGGAGGCAGGGAGAGAGAGAAAAATGGAGACAAAAAACATGGGGGGAAGTGAAGTGGAAAGAGATTTAGTTCCAGTCTGGCAACTGTGCTTTTTCTGCACTTCATCCATCAGTTCACCATTGCACAGAAATCCTTTTGATCCGGGGCACTATGCTGCTGTAGGTGTGTGAGCCATTATCTGTCCCGTATTTGTTCTTTGCATCTGTCTCAACAGGCATATCACATGCTGTATCATAAACCTCTATTAATGTCCCGATCTGGTTGCACAATCTGAACCTGGAGACAAAGCGGCCCGCTGGCTCCTCAGGTGGACGAACCGCTCTCTGCTCGCTTTCTGACAATGGGAAGCTGATTGCAAACACCTTGAAAATGTTTTATCTCTCCCTGCCTTTCTCCCACTGATTTCTATCTTAAGCTCTCTCAGTCCCGCCAGGCCAATAGTAGGTGGTCTTTTCTTCTATTTCCCCCGTCATCCTATTCTCTCGGGGCACAGGGTTCAGTGGCCAAATCAAAGAGCTTCTCTGCAGCAATCAGTTAAGGGTTATGACTAAAAAGGCTTGCAATAAAGAGCCGCTGTGCAATCTGATGGGCCCTTAGTCTGAACACAGTGGCCATCTTAATGAGCTGAGATCCCCTCTTTCTAATCATGGTGGTGGAGGGAACTGAGCACCGCTTTATGCTCTCTAGAATCACATCAAAATATGTCAAATAAATCTCAGTACACATACAGAAGTAGATGCAAGCAAAACAGTTGCTGAAGTAATTATGAGTTTTTAATCGGTTACACTATGAAAGATGCGCCACTTTGTATGATTTGATCTGTCAATACAGATATTCAATGATTCTGACCATATCATTAATGGTCAGAATTAATGACCATTAATGATATTCCAAATACTTGTTTCTAGTTGTGTCTGGTCCTTAATATGTGTATATTATAAGAGCAGAGGTGAAGTCACATCATCTATAAGCAAGACACTGTAAAACAGAGTTTACAAATATTTGATAACAAATGCATAATTTCAGAGCTACCATGTCTTTAGCACCATTCTAGCATGGTTAGCATTACTAAAACTGAGGTTTTAGTTACATCACCTTATTCTGAGATTACCAAGAAATTCATAACCTTTTCAAATGCAGCATTCTCCAAGACAGGCAGAAGTTTAATTCTCCTTCCTAGTAATTGCTAAAAGACTTTTTCTCTCTCGCACTCTCACAGCCTGAATGAGCTGTTAAAATGTGTAAAAATAATTGAATTTAGCTCTGTGACCCATAACTGCTTAATGCACTGTCACCTCCAGGATCGCAAGATACATTGAGCATGGTGTGAAGGTCAGTGGTGATGCTCTATAGCATCTATAAATAAGCCAGTATCTCCGTTCCGTTCCGTAAGCCAGTATTTTGCTTTCTTGTGTTCATGTAGAAATCTTTGGTCTCAGCCCAGAACTCCGAGATCAGCTGGCTGCCCTCCTGTAAATCGTCTGTGCCTCAAAATACAATCTTGTTTGTGTATCAAGCACACTGTGGGGTTTCTTGTGAGGTGCAACCTCCCTGTGGGAGAGCCAAAATGTAATTTGAGGATGTGGAGGTCTTGCAGTGCTGGGAGACCTGAAGCTGCAGCGCTCCAGCCAGAGGCAGAGGTGCATCCATGCCAGGGCATGTCTCTGGGATTAGAAATCTTGATCCTTTTTGATCCCAAGCCTGTTGCAGAATACTGCTGGAAGGGTGGGGAGAAGAAAATGAGACATGTTTCTCTTGAAGCTTCACTCCAAGGTGGTATATTAGAGGAAGAAGGAAACATGAGTGGATAGAAAACTGAAGGAAGTATACGATAGAGATTGAGAGAAATTTATTTGATGGCCTTGTGTATACATGACAGAAACAGTGTGTGTACAATAGAGAAGAAAGGATGATGAATCAATTGCTGCCTTCTGGCTCTGATAAACGGCTGGAGATATAAAAGGTGAAGTGGGGGGTTACGGGTACAGAGAGATGTGGCTTTTTGAACAAGCCCAGTGTGGTCAAAGCTCGACCTCCAGCAGCTGGGGTTGATATCAGAGCCAATATTGCTGACACTGAAATGATTTCAGTAGGAATGGGGACACCTTTGAAAAGACCTTTTTTTTTATTGAACCACAGCCTGATACCCAACAACTCTTCTGTTTAGCAGAAGAAAATACCTCCAGCAAACAACTTTGATTTTGGGTGATGTAAGACCTGTTTTTGTGGTCATACATTATTGAAAAGTGTTAGGCAATAATATGCAGTTATGAGAAAATTTCTGACAAGCCTGGGAGCATAAGTTGGCTTCGGTTGCTGATGAAGATCCCAAAATATTGAGCATCACCCTACAGAGCCTTGCAAAACTATTCATACCTTCTAAACCTTTCCACTCTGTGGTTTTAAACTTGCCCAGGTTAAAACCTTAAACTTCATTGGGGTTTTAATCTACTTTAACCAACACCAAATAGTGCATAACTGCTCAAGGAAAACGATGAAGAATTTAAACACAAATAAATAAAACATTTAAGACATTTAAAAAGAGAGTCATGCACTTGTATCCAGGCCCATTTACTATAACATCTATGAATAAAATAAAATCCATTGCCACCTTTAGAAGAACCTTTGTCCGATTGGCTTAGGAATGCACAGTTATAGTGCCAAAGCATGCCATGCTAACATGAGGCCAAATCACTTTTAGTCACAAGTCCCCTTTAAGGCCATGAGACTTCCATACAGCAATGACCTCAGTCTTGTTTGGAACAAGAAAAAAATTAGGGAAAGTAACTTGAAGGGGGCAACATAAGGATAGAGTAAAGGTCAATGCTTTGACACCTACATTGGAGACCATCGCTGACCTGACATGAGCTGCTGAAGAGCTACTGACCCGAGAACATTTTCTGTGCCTCAGTGTACGCGCACACACACAGCAGTCACAGCACTAGTGCTAGTCTCAGAGACTCACACACACATGCACGCACAATAGAAGGTGTTTTGAGGCCCCAGACAGGCTGTCGTCTGGGAGCTGCCTGTAGATTACCTAAACAAACAAACTAAAAATAATCTTTTCAGCCGTGAATTGACCCTTTCCGAGCTCTCCTCAGATACATCCAGAAAAACCACAAGAGGCTGATGGCAAACTTGCCCTTCAGACTACTGACAACTAGGCAATTCAAGTTTTGCATGTGTTTCTATATGCTTAAGCACTGACAGATGTGTGTATCACATAGTGTAGGTCACATGTGAATGTGAGGTGTGTTTATAATTTGACTCACTACAGGGGATTGGATAGGATTACGTCTGGATTTAATGTAAATTTTACTGTTATGGGGAAGTTTTCATAATGGAAAACTCTGATCATTTGAAAAACAGACAGATTTGCAAAGATTTACATATAGATTTAGAATGTGGTAATGACATCAGACAGAAGTAAGTTTTCATGGTATAAAAGCCGCCTGAAGGAAAACACGTAAGACATCTCGTTGAATTACTGGTAGCACATATTTATCCTAAATGACCGGATTATGATGTTAAGAGAGTCCCATCTTAGAACCATCATTCCCCCCCAAAATTAACAAAAATGCCATCTGTCATCCAGTTCACTTTGCATAAAAAAAACTTTGGTAATAAAAACTTGCACAGTTCTTTGAACATTTTTACATGTTGTCAGGTTACAGCTTCAAGGTTTCTTATAGGAAATATTTATAATGATAAAACAAGAGTGACATTTTAACTCTCAAGAGCCAGCTTTTCTTGCCAAGAATCAAACTGCCAATATTCCACTGCCTCGTTTACTTAGCACGCAATCTCTTTGAGGGATGCATTATGAGTTCACCAGTGTACACCACCTCCCTGAACATACCATCCCTGTGGAAAAATGTTGTGGTGGCAGCACTTTTGTCAGAATGGTCTTCTTCAACAGGGAGCTCGGTCCAAGTTCACTGGAAGGTGAATGCGGTTAAATACAGGGTAATCCTGGAAGAAAATTTGTTAGAGGCTGCAAAATCTTCCAGCACCTTTAAAGGTACAGCCAGATCTGCAATGGAATGATTGAGATCAAAATATATTTGTGTATTAATATGGCCCAGTAACAGATCAGACTCTAACCCAACTAATAATCTATGCCAAGATCTAAACTTTGCTGTCAACAGTTTTTCTCCTTCTAATCTGACTCAATTTAGTCAATGGAAAACAGGCAAAAATAATCACCTTCTGAAGGTGCAAAAGACTTAACCAGCCAATTGCATTAAGTGGTGGTTCTACAAAGTAAGGACTCAGATGAAAATCATGTATTCTCTTCATGTTACAGTTTTGTGTTACATCACAGAACATTCCAAATAAAGCACTCAGTTTGTGGCTGTATTATGCCCAGAGGAACGATTCAAAGGGTATGAATACTTTTATAAGACATTTCATATGCTATTAATATCTGATTCTGCTTTCTAAATTATTACTTGTAGTAGTGATCGCACAAAATAATTTAACCAATGTAGATTAATTGTAAAGCTGCAAAAATAAGAGGATGCTTACAGATGCAGTTGTGGTAAAATAAATGAATAACACTGTTTAGCCAGCATGTTCTGCACTGATTTGTTATCGATTTGCATTAAAGAAAGACACGTGTTTCATGCTTGTTTACAGAATTGGATGTGAGGCCCCTTTCAATCTGTTTCCTTATCGCTTCCTCTTCCTTTTCACCGATTCTTAATGTGTGCTTGTTGTGTTCTCCTCACACATCCTCCATTTTCCTTTCCCATTCTCAACGGCTCACCATGAGCAGAATGGTTTAACTCTCCCGATTGTTTGCCAGTGTGCACAGGAACATTAGCATTCTCCCTTCCCCTCTCATGCTCCTACCTATTTTTCTGCTATTATTTTGATAATAGAATCTAAATGAAGCTCTTTTCATTCTAAATAGTGTCAGGAAAGGATGCTAAAAGCACGCATATGCAAATGTGCACTGTCCAACATGACACTCCATCCTTTGGAGACCTTGAGAAAATTGGTTTGACACAAAAACATGACTGTTTGTTTATAGAGCATTGTCCCCACTGTCCCCTTCGTCAAACTGCTCTCAGAAAAACACGTCTGTTTAGTGAATGTGCGTGTATCTGTTTATTTGCATGCATGGGTGGTGCTGCGGAGTGCCTCTGAAACGCAGAGGGCTTTTGAAGGGCTTTTGTTCATACCTGACTGTGTGCAGGTGTGCAGAGGTTTGTACGCCTCTGTTTGTGGATGAGGTATAATTTCTGGTCTTGTTTGCCTTGAATCATGGTCAATTATCCACCTTCTGTGTGGATCTTAGGTCACAAAAGGCCCTCAATCTTTTGGCGTTGTGCCCAGCTTTTGGTGGTGCCACCTCTGGTACAAAGGCTGCATCTGAGCTGCACAAACCCAACATGTCCAAGTCCAGTTTCATCAAGGAAAGATATTATTTTCCCCATCTCTCATTTCAAGCTGTGTGACTTCTTTGCTCACTTTACCCTCTGTGATTATGCTTTCCTTCTTGGACCTTTCTTTAGTGTTTGATCCATTTCCTCACATTCACCTTCAGAAGCTTGTCCCTTATTTTTTAAGGAGTGGCGGTGTACGTTCTGAAGAGGCTGGGTGGAATACGCTAGATTTTCATGATATAACCATTGTGCTGATGTTCCTTTTTAAAGCCAGGCTGGAGAAATTAAAGAGGAAGTTAAGGCCTACGTGTCAATATGAACAAGGAGACCTTGCTGAACAGGAAGTCTGGAGAACAATATTTAATTTTTTTCCACTTATGCAACACAAGAATTAACAATAAAGGTGGTCCTATGATGCAATTTTAGCATACAGGACAATATTGAAGAAGAAATGGCTTATGGAACCTTAAAATATTAATTTAGTGTGCCCTGGCTCGTATTCTTAATAAAAAAGTCTCATGTTCCCATTGTTTTCAACCTTTAGAACCTCTGGTGGAAAATAAACTGGATGTTCTCAATATTCGATTAGCACGGCATTGATATAACAGCAAGAATTGTTCTGTATGTTTCCATTCAAATATCATAGCAACATATTTAGTAGCAAACGTTGTTAGGGACTGTGAATGGTACATGCCAGCTGAAGCACAAATAAAAAGCTGAGTTCTCTGTCTTATAGTAACCATTTTGGATTATTAATTTCAAATAGGTGAAAAGCACCCAAATTTGATTTTATTTATTTTCTTGCTACTTGGAACTTAAAAGTTGGACATTTGGTTACCATTACCAAGCATACCTAAACCAAAATGTTTCAATCAATCACCCACCACCACTGAATAGTTATCAGTTTGTTGTCATGGCATACCAATCGCCTTGAGATGATTAGATAATTTTGGAAGTTGGAAAACATGTGTACAATCAAAGTTTTATTATGTTATATACATTGTTAAAACTCTGTGAACCCCTGCCTGGATGGAGCTTGGCGCTTGTCCCTCATTTTTAGATCTGGGTAAAAAGCCAAGCGATCAGCACAAGATTGTTATTAGGTATATGCTGTTTTGTTCTCAGGACTTAGCTTGGTGATAATTTTGTCACAATGTGTTTTACTCATCTGGGGCCTTGGCTGATTCTCCTGTCTGCTGGATACATATATTTTAATGAGGGCTACATTTCTGGTAGCACTCAGTTGATGGATTGGTGCTGCTAATATACAGTTATAAATCATCCGACATTTGACAGACAAACTGCTGCCAAGTCTCGTTCCCCCGGTATTAGCCACCACTACCGAAGCCGCAGTGATTGTCAGCAATGTTGGCTCTTGTCTCCTTAATGTTGTTAGCCCTGTTGGCTTTTGTTTAAATCCTTCATTACCACTAGTAAGGATGTCAACCCAGATGTGACCATCCAACTTTACTATTTGCATGTTAAAGGATGATACAGCTAGTGGAGGACCTTATCCCCCAATCCGGGTCAAGGTCAAGATGTGTGTCGAGTGTACGTCATCAATCATGGTGATCAGTTTCGCTGGCCGTGTGTCCCTCATCCATCATGCTGATGTGTTTTGCTTGCCGCGTGGCTCTGCGTTGCTGTCGGGGCCGGAGGTAATTAATAACGTGGAGTGACAGAATTAATGAGTTAACCTGCTCCACTCTCCTGCTGTTCCAGTGACAGATGCTAACGGTCAGTTGCTAGTGATCCTGTACTTATATACCAGCCGCTCAGGTGACTCGATGTCTAAGCTTTTTCATTGTCTGCATACAGCGCAGTTACAACATTCAGCTTGTGACTGAAATGGGCAAGAAAATAAAGCACTGAAAAAATACAAATGGTTTCTAACAGGAGTCTCACAGTTATCATCAATCTACAGAAAAAAAAGAAGCCATACTACATAGAGATGGTTGGCTCTTCAAGGTGCAGAGACACATTTAGACGCATTTAGGTTGAAGCAAAGACTCCTTTGCCTCAAGGCCTGAAAGTTGATCGCTTGGTTTTTCAAAGAGCTGCTTTGTGGGAATGCCTCTGACTGCTCTTCTAAAGAGTGCTTACTGTCTGTTTTGACTAAAAAAGGGTCTGACTTTTCATCACTTAAGGAAGATAAAGTGAAACCATGAAAGCAGTGAAAATGCCATCGATTGAACTTAATTCTCTTCTTCTGATTAAAACAGCAGCTGTCTGACTGGAAGGGCCTACCTATTGTGTTCTATGTGCTGGGTGTTACATTCCCATAGCTTTGAACTGCTATTGTGGTCAGCTCTCATAGTTTCACTCCCCAGTGCATTGGATACTTTGTTGTGTAGGCTGCAGTATAGCTTGCCTATCGGGCTTTATATGTGGGTCGCACAAGGTGGGCTGCAGCGAGTGGGATGTGGTCTTATTTGGCTGCAATATCAGGAACATGTATGCCTGTTCAAAGCCTGTTGTGTGGGTTGTTGCCATTCTGAAGAAAACTTCAGTTGGCATACATGTGGGTTGCGATCGTAGCATCAGTAGCTTTTTTGAAAAACTCCTATTTTTGTCGATGGTTGTGTTGATTGCTTTGTTGTGAACAGATTTTCTTGCCCCCACATACACACTGCCACCAATTCAGCCAGAGGAATCCCCACCACATACTTGCAAAACTACTCATTAGCTCCCTCCCCTTCCCAACCTTGTCATCCCTCTCCTCTAAATGGGCTTTAGCTTGGAGACAACAGGAATGAGGATTGGGCAGGAGAAAGACTGACAAAAGGGGGGGAAAGACTGAAGCTGGAGAAGAGGATTGAATGAGAGAAGGATCTGCATTGAGAGAATAGCTGAAGAATACGATGCCCGTCTATGAGGGATTCCATTTTTTTCCCTGCTTTTCCAGAATAGAACAGTAAGTCACCAGTGTCTTTGTCTGCCTTTGATCCCTGAGCTCAAGGATTTGGAACCTGACAAACCCCTTTCTGTCTGAAAGGAGGCCTGCCGAGAGAATGCCAAGGAAAAAGAGATAGAAGGCGGAGGGAGAGTTAGAAAAAAATAATAAAGAAGAGGTAGAGAGTGACAGGGGCAAAAAGGGAAACAGTATCGAAGACGGTGTGGAAAAATTGGTTTCGACTTTTGCAAGCTTTACAAAAGGGATACGATGAGGGATCTTATCCCAGATCCCTTATAAACTAAACACACGTGTTCAAGTGTGTCTGTATTTGCGGCTGAGTGAGGGTTTGCCATGGCTGGCCCGGACAGTGATAAATCCAGAGAGTCTTAAGGGGGAATCTTAGACCACCCACTGCTGTGGTTTCTCCCCTTAGACACACTCTCATGCTCCTAATAGGAAGCAAATTCCCCAGCTTTACTTGGATATCAACCTCTTTTTTTCCTCTGTCATTCCTTTCTTTAGGGCAGTTGATGCTATAAACAAGTCCTTATGTTTTTCAGACGTGCTCTAAAACTCAGATGTTTGAGAGTGCAGATGAAGATGCCAGCACATCTCTGTGGGTCTGGATCCTCACAGAAAATGTTGGGATGGCTTGTGGGCACTCTGAAGGCAACCTGGGATGGCTTAATAATTGACATGCAAATGTCTTATGAATTGTGCACAGTTGGAGGTACCGCAATCTTAGGTTGTTTCTTAGGCTTTAAAGATAGACCATGAAGTTTGGGACTCAATTAACTCTCCCCCCAGCTTTTGGCATCAAACACAACCAGTTGACCCCACCCTAAACTCCAGACAATTTCCTGGTCAGTGAACAAGTACCTATCCCTAATGCAACTTTGCATTTTACCATTTGAGGAGGTCAAAACCGCTTAAAACAACACCCAAAATCCTGCTGTTCTTCTGTCTCTAGAGGTTTGAGACATTCCCTCAAAGATACAGAGATAACTGAAAGCACCTCCTAACTAATCTGTTCTCTCTTTGTTTGTGAAACTGTGAAGAAAAGAAGAGGCTTCGCTCACCCCTGCAGGCTGCAGTCAATGAGGCCCTAGCTTAGCGTTAGTGAGTGAAGCGGCAGGGATTTAGTCCCGATTGAGTGAATGGAAACCGACAAAGAATGACTCAGCAGGTATCAGCTAGCCCCACTCGGTTGACGTTCTGGTACGCTAATCCAGCTGCTCCAGAGCAGAGTCTGCGAGGCAAAGAGTTTATTACGTTTACAATAGAGGGATTTTCCGGTATTTTAGTGGGCTTGTGGAGGGTTTCCTCAGCTGTTTGTATATGCGAATGTGTTGGCTGCTTGGTGGAATGAGAGTTTTTCTTGGACTTTCTCATTGCTGTGGTGCACATTTGCTGATTTGATTTCTAGTGTGGTTAACACATGGGGGAGTTACTTGAATTTATGTAGAAACCTCTGATGTATTTATGGCTGCGGTGTGGAAACCATCAGAAACACACTTTGAGATCTGGATTGGTCGTCAGCCATTTCAACTGAAGGGGCACACACAAACACTGTTATGGCATAACAT
Source organism: Poeciliopsis prolifica (assembly GCF_027474105.1). Lineage (NCBI taxonomy): Eukaryota > Metazoa > Chordata > Actinopteri > Cyprinodontiformes > Poeciliidae > Poeciliopsis > Poeciliopsis prolifica. The sequence goes on from NW_026562379.1 coordinate 11,707,699, forward strand.
TATGACCAGCAAAAGGTGAATTGAATACCTCAGAGTATGTAACCTTTTGGTAGGGTTACTTAAATTAGACAACTAGAAAACATTTTGTCCGCAATATGCTCTTAAAACAGGAAGAATAAGTATAAGGATTTAGTTGAGCATCACAAATGCTACATGGTGATGGCAAGACTTCTGAGTCCAAGCAGCTCCAAAACTGCCATTAGTATCTAACAAAAGTTGTTCAAGGAAGAGACAGTGGTGAACCAGCAGCAAGCTGCAGACTAGTTAGGATGACCATTTTAACAATTTAAAAGCTCAAACAACGGGCATGTGATCATCAGAACTGGGAAGTGTAACAGTTGAAAAAGGCTCAAGAATGGTTTTAGAAGCCGGCCATATAATGCTGAAGTATTTATTTCCCCTCCAGATCATAATCAAGTAAAGTATTTGTGCAACAGGCCAGCAAGGAGGGAAAATGCACTAAAGTCATGTCAAGTCAAGTCACTTTTGTGCACAGGATCTAGTCTCTTGGCTATTGTGAAACAATTGCTTGCAGGAGGTATTGACACTGTTGAAGTTTGAAGCAATTGCTTCCGTTTTTTTTTCAATTGCTAATGTCTGTCTATGATGTATGTAGTGCACCATCTCAATGAAGCTTACCAGAAATTGCATTGGTAAGCTAAGGATAGTTTCCAATGGCAACTATCCTGAACCTGCAAAGAGAGAAGTGCAGAGCCGAACAAGATGGCTGTTAATGCTGATGCAATATTTCGAAACAACATGAAATTACAACCATGAACAGGCTACGATACTAAGACACTACATAAAATAGGCATTGTTATTCATAACAACTCCTCTTGTTTGCTGATTGGCATGGTTGAAATTCAATGAGATAAATCCAATTCATTGGGAGAAATCCCTGACGGAGCAGGGAGATGAAATTCAAGTGGAATTGTATACAAAAGTCAATGGCCAGGTTAGCTGGGAGCTAAACAGTGACCAACTCAATATTAGTCAGGTGACTATAAAGTTATTCTGGATCATTGTAAGTGTATAAATTAATAATCAAAATTTAACATAAATTCTTTGACTCTTTATGCACCATGATAAGACGGGTACTAACACACACATCGCACCAGTTTTAACATGACACTACCAACACCCCAGCTACCATGCCACAACTTTCCAACTGACAAGAGCATGCCAACCTCCCTGAATGACAGCTTATTTGGTCCAATCGGTGTTGCCACTGTCTGCACCGCGCCTCTTCCAGAATTGCTCCTTTGTCCTCCTCTTCTGGTTCAGCGCTCAGGGAGTGAAATATAACCCTGCCAGGTTTCCTCCGGCCATTACAGAAACATATAGACAAAGGAGAAACTCCTTGAAAGACGAGACCTCCAATCAAACTGTCACTCAAAAGAAAGCCAAGCACTGTCGCCAAAAGTAGGAAAAGTGTCACTTTGGTAACCGTTTTAGATTGAGGTGTACGTAGGTGTGTATTTGGACTCCAGCTGAATAAATGCAGCCCTGTGAGAGTGACAGAACCCCTACTGTGCCAAGTGTTGTGGCATTTGCTTGTTAAGTTGTCTGAAATGCCACAGTCTCATGTTCCATTGCAGTGCCAAGTCTTGCTGTAGCTTCGTTTAGGGTTGTGCAGACGATGGTTATTTGAGCTTCTATTTTCTGTCAGAGAATATTGCAACCTCTTTTCTGATACCAGAATAGAGATTAATGAGAAAGGTGAAAAGAGACAAGGCACGAAAGAGAAAAAAATGGTTAAATTGACAGAAAATGGCAAAGATCAGTATGTTCTCTACTTGTCTGTCATTGGAAAACAACTTCTGTTAGCCTCTCAGATTACATAGAGCAAAAACAATTATGTCTTTGGTACCTCTTTTATGGTGAAATGTCAAATGCAGCAACTGACAGATGGCTTCATTAAAGGATTTATTGCATTCTAGATGATTTTTCATACCCATTTAAGCTTCTTGTTTCAGGTATTCATATCCTCAATATCTATCCATCCATCCATTACCTGTTCACCCTTGTCCCTAGTGGGGTCGGGAGTTGCTGGTGCCTATATCCAGCTGCATTTCGGTACACCATGGACAGGTCGCAGGACAACACAGAAATGAACAGGACAAACCACCATGCACACATACTCACACCTAGGGAGAATTTGGAAAGACCAATTAACCTAACATTTATCTTTTATATAAAGAAAAGTCAAATGTTTGCTGAACAGTCTGCACGCTGATGCAGATCACATTTAACCCAAGCGTCCTTTCCTCCTTGTTATCTTCCAGCCTGTAAAATCGGTTACTACCGCGCTCTGGCCACTGATGGCTCCTGCTCCAAGTGTCCGCTACACAGTTACTCCGTGAGGGAGGGCTCCACCTCTTGTGCCTGTGACAAGGGATTCTTCCGCTCTGAAACAGACCCAGCATCAATGCCCTGCACCCGTAAGTACACCCGTATTCCATAATTTTACATTTCTTTATTACAGCTTACAACATCTTCCTTGCATGCACTGCTAAGCTGTATTATCAACCTTACCCTTTCATAGAAAAGCAGCCCGTTGCACACACACACTAATCATCCTGCACAAACATTAAACCAGCTGCTGATGGTTTAATAGGTGTCTACTGACTACAGGTGGCACATAATGATCAGTCATGGTGACATGAAGAACTAATTATGGCGTAAACCGTAACACCTCACAATAAAAGAGCAGTGGACAGTGAAAACACTGGAGGTTGAACGTTTCCAGGGGGTGGTAAAAATAAGGTTGGTGAATCAGTCAGATAGGCAGTAAATGTGCTAAAAAAATTTAATACACGAGGAAAGAAATATGCTTAGTGTGAAATTTATGGCTATGTGTTTCTCTTGGTGTTTTAAAGTTTGTAATTGTAAAACATGAAAAACAGAGAAAATTGTGAAAATCTTCATAATAAACAAGTCCCTCGTTTTTTTGGGGGGAGCAAGCTATATGCTTTTAACATCCGAGGCATTTTGTTATTTATTAGATATGAGCGAATAAAATACCACTATTTTATCATAGCCAGGGATTTACACAAAACGTGAACAATTTTATAGCGTTGCTTTTACATTTAGATTTTTATTTTGATACTTCATCAACATAATCAAAAATGCAGTTTAAACACTCTTAAGTGAGCAGTACTAACTTATCTGCTTTTGCTGTTCTTTTGTTTATTGATTTACACATTTATAACAAGACTATTAGCTCGTTAATTAGTGAGGCTATCAATTTGGAAAGAGCCTTAAAAGCAGTCTTTCCTGAATTAAACCGTACTGTGGTGTTCCTCTAATAATGTCTTTTGAAGTGAAAGTATATCTAAGCAGCAGGATTAATGTTTCTTGTAAAGTAGGGAAAAGTGCAGTAGTCATCTTTTGGCCACTTGGCTGGAAATGTGCAGCAGTAGGAGGGGGAGGGGCAGCGGTATGCCACTCTGTGTTCCCAGAAGAGAAAACCCTTTTGCACTTTTTTGGTTTCTCATTAAAAGGCCTTTCAATCACAGAAACACTATGTTGAAAAACATATTTGGACCAAAGAAGAAAAGCATAAAAAGTCTTAGGCATAGTAGAATAACACTGATGTTTGTTTTTTTATTGTTAAATCACACATATGATGAGCTGGCTACGCTAATAAACATAGGTTCTTCTCAGAATGGAATGTCTAAATAACTTCAGACTGTAATGAGAACGAAAAGTTCTACGCTGTGATTTAGGTTGGTTCTCGCCTGTTAAATAACATTGTAATTCAAGTAATATACCCAATTTGGTTAGCAGACGGGCTGTTTCTTTTACCAGACCAGTTAGAATGATTTATGGTTGGTATTTGTCTCTAAACCTATTAAAGCTGTTTCTTGTTTCCTGTTGAAAGAGGCCACTTTACAGCAGGCAATATTGTTTTCAACAGCTAAAGCTCCTTCTGGACATTCAGCTTCCTGTAATAGAAATAAGGACGTGCCATTTATAAATTCCCTGAAGAAAACCTGAATTGTTCTCATTTTAAGTATCTGTTCTGAAAATGATGTTTTTACTTACAGATGTTAACCTGAGATTCTGTTTTCTTCTTTCATGTATTCAACATAGACTATTTTATTCTCCACCCTAGTAGAGATGTGTTGTTGCAGCAGCATAATATCACACACTAAAATGTTTAGGAAAATTCTGACTTTGATTTGAGTAGATTTATTTAGTGATTACATTACATATTATGAAAAAAAATCATATTGGCATTCTTTTAAATCCCATTTTGCAACATGCTCATTAATTAGAACATAGAGTGAGATCATTTGTCTTGGTTTAACCATATGTTTTGGATATTTACCCTATGAAACATCAAACAATGGGCCACTTTTCAGAAAGCTGTTTAATATGTCCTGTTTTTTACTATTTTAAAAACTATTTTTATAAGAGCATTGTAAGAAAAAGCATCCCACAGCATCCCACACCTCCACTATACTTAGCAGTGGATTTAGGTGCTTTTTCTCACATTTATACATTCCACTTGGAGTGTTGGTTGCTTATTATTACTGTAATCTGACCAAAGTACATAGTTCCAGTTAAAGTCCTATTAGAGTTTAGGAAATGAACTTTTTTTGAAAACAAGTTGTCACGTACAGCAGATAGGGTCTGATGTTTGTTGGGTGAGTTTTTTCCTCCCTGTACTTGCCATCACCGCTTTGGGTGGTTGCAAGATAAATAAGGGTCCTCATCCAGCCGAGTGACCAGCAGCTGTGTTTTGTAATACAATAATAACACCTCAGTGTAATAGAAAATCATGCATTACTATTTTAAGTTTCCTAAAAGCTCTTATCAACCTAAAAACACTAGTTTAAACGCATTGTTAAAAGGGATTAAATGTTGAATTTCTTTATAACTCAGTTTGAGATTATTCTATCAGAAGCGTTTAATGCATTTTATATATGTTTTTTTTTTTTCTCATGGGCTGTCTGTGTGCACTCAATAATAGTGTGATATATAAATCCTACATTCTCTCATTATTTTTATTACATTACTGGCTTCGTTTAAATGGACGAGCTGGGAGGTCATCCTCATTGTCTTGTTAGTGAGGGTGCAATCTCTCGGTGACTGCTGCAAGCAACAGCTGTCGAAGCTCATTACTTGGCTGATTTCATAAGACCCAGCTTCATCACCTCTGCGACATTCCTAACTCGGTGGATAGGAACCTAACATTAGCCCGGCTCCCAGAGCGACCTTTGCCGCTCCCCGTCGGCCGGTCAACATTTGATCTCTGAACTTTCACCCTGTCTGTCGACTGCTGTTTTTTTTCTTTCCTCTGCATTTTTTTTCTCTAACTTTTAACCCATGTTGGAACTCTGTAATTACGACTGTCACTCACGCAGCATCCATCGGGATCTTGTTTTCATCCCGTTCCTTTTTCTCTCAAAATCTACTCAGAGTCACGAACAGAGCAGAAAAAAAAAAATCTATTCAAATGATCTCCCAGTTTGGTTTGCTGAAGGTCAGCCTGGAACATGAGCCAGCATCTCTGGTAAATGGGAAACACATATTTGTATGTGTGCGTGTGCATGCGTGTATGTGTGTGTGTGAGGAAGGGTTAGGGGAGCAGACTGAAAATGCTTTTCACAGGTCTTGGCTCTCAGTTTATCACTGGAAGACGACTGTTAGGGTTGGATGTCGTGTAATTCTCTTATAGTGAGATTGTTTGTGTTACCACAGCTGTACTCTAGCTGTTAACACCCGTGTTGCTCCTTTTCGTGTCGGCTGTGACTGTTCTTTTGATAGGCTGGTAATGGCCACTGTATGTGATCTCAACAATTGTCTTCCAGATCGCATATAAATCTTCCTCCAGGTTTTTACCTCCCACTCTTCAGCCTGACCTGCGAAATGGCTGGCATGATGAAAAAAATGACATGATCAAATAGAACAGTGGAGCCTTTCTTTGACAGTAACATTGACTTGCTCTGGTATTCTTGTTTTATTTTTGTTCTTTTGGTTCACCGTGATCCAGCATTTCAGACAATTGTTTTGCTTCTTGTTTTATTTTAGCTAAAACACATCAGGGTTTAAAAGAATCTAGTGAAAGTTCAATTGCTCTTTGGGCCCTTAAACCTGTCCGTATTTGTCATGTTCCAGCCACCTTCTACATATTTCATTGCTAATTTAGGTGATAGACATAAACAGGAATGCTACATGTCTGTTGTACGTTTGCATTAAGCTTTTCTGAGCCAACACTTTGTAGAGTAATCTTTTGCTGCATTCTCTGGGTGTTGGTTTATGGTTCTGTCCTCAAGCCATCATCAGCCTTTAACTGCCTTTCTTCCAGAATCAACCCATATTTAGTCCCATCTATCTTTCCATCAATATTGGACCAACATCCCTACATCATAATGCTGCCACCATCACTGTTTGCTGTTTATCACATATGACCTGTGACTCCCAAAGTGAGACCCTTGGATTTTTTTCTATGCTACTTTCACAAAAAGCCAAAGTCTGGAGTGCATGTCCAATAGTTTCTTCATTGACGAATTCTCCACAACTGAGCAAGATTGGATTGTTTTACTGATACACTTGCGCTGCCTGTTCATTTTGGTGGGTGGCATCGTTTCTCAGTGGTGAACAAATGCGAAAAAACATTTTAAATGCATGTCAGTCTATCCATTTCAAATAGCAACATAGAAGTCATTAAAGTAGTGGGGAAAATGGTCTTTCCTGGTGATTAACTGCAGCTGAGTGAGCAAACATGTGCTGCAAAATAGTAATAATGACCAGAGAAGGACGTCCCCAAGAGCTCGCTGCTCGACAGTATTCAGGTTAAATGGAGGGATTTTTTTCTCTGTTACGGGATTCTTTGAAACCCTGATGTGTTTCTCAGATTTTTCCTCAGTTTTCTTAGTCGCTGCTTTGTAGAGTAAGAGGGAGAAGTGGAGAGAGGAATGAACATAAGCTGGAAGGACTCCAGGGGGGCGGGAGGAGTGGGCGCTGAATGAACCCCAGCCGGATTGTAATAGCAGGGTCGATGCTCTGGCCAATTTAGCCGGCTCTCTAACTCAGCCCTGCTCAACACTCAACACACGCAACGCTAACAATTACTGATAAAGAGAAACAGAAAGACAGAGAGCTGCAAAAAGGTGATGCAGCTGAGAGAATAGGAGTTTGAAGAGAGGATTTTAGATTGGAAGGGCAATTGAAAAAAAACAAAAAAAACAGTGCGACAGAGAAAAATCAAACACGTTAACCGGCCCATAAACGAGAATGAAAATGCGTTTTCGGGATAAAACTTTCCGAACATTTGGAGACGCTTCGTGAAGGTTTTGGAAGCACAGTGGCTCCGTTCTCTCTCCCAGGATTAATTACCGGGTGTCAGTCACAGCCGACGGCTCTCCCACGCTCCCACTGGTGCATTCAGAGAGAGCGACAGGTACCGCCAAAGGTGCTGTGACTGTGGGCATGTGTGTGCGTGTGTATATGGTGTGTATATTTAAAAAAAAAGTTACATTCTGACATGGTGTTTAAGACTTTATAGAGAGGATTTTAGATAGAGTCACGAAAGTTACACAACAGTGTTGTCATGTTTGCCATAGCAACAAACAATCTCTGTGATATGAATAAACACATCCCTACCAGTTTACTCCCTGATTATAAGTTCCATGCTTCTTTATTGAAATGTTTTAACACATCCTTTCATTTACTCTGTCATTGACCTATTCTGCAGAGTTAGTTAAATGTTAGTTAAACACAGAGCTCTGAAAAACACACTGGTGTTTCCTTTGGAAACATCGTGTGGAAGCTTCATGTTTAACTTGTTCCCATTGTCTGAGGCGCTTATGGGGGAAATGAGGTGAAAGAGTAACAGAGGGAAGGAGAGTCAGGAGCAGCAGACAAAAAGGGGTCGCTCTGTCACAGTTTTTAATGGGAATTTATTAATAGATTTTCATTGTAGGCTGCAGTTGTGAGAGGGGAAATTGAATGTTGCTAATATTAACGGTCTACATCCTTCCATCTTACAGCTTGTGCAGCCAGACAGGCCGCTCTTCTCGGTCTATTTCCTGCTCCTCCTTGCTGTAATCCCTCCATCCATTCAGAGCTGCTCCTTTCAAGTTGTTAAGGCTCATTTCTTCTTTTTAGATGAACAGACAGTGTTTGTCTTCTCCTTGTGTGCGCTTTCATCTCAATCTTCTCAGCTTTTCGCTCCATATTGCACATTTACCAGAAACACATTCACAAAATGTTGACATGATGGACGACTAACAGCCGCACATCTAGAGAATATTCTCTAAAAGTACATTTCTCAGATCTTGTTTTATGGATGAAGGCTTTTTCCCTTCATGCAGCAAAACTTCATCATTAACATCATCAATGATTATTCTTCTTTGATCAAGTTCACTTGTTTTTCCAGTCATGCTTTTTTGAAGAGTTAGAACGTCTTTTGTAATTTTTGTAATGGTCAGTAAATTGTTAAAACATTTCCATTTCTGTTCAAATGTACAGATTGGACTTTTAGATGGTGTCTTTTTGTGCTCATCTTAACTTTGCCATTTGTTCTTTGTGAAAGTCAGATTGCCTTTACAATCTAAGGATGTAAAAACCTTTACGGGATCTGTGCACATAGGCCTACAGAGACTAGTTGAATATCTGCAACACTTAAATCAATAACTGGAGAAACCATCTAAGGGTTCTGTACTTTAAAAATAATTGAGAAATGTTATTTATTTTTGTCCAAGAAAAGATTCAACTTGAGTATCTAGTTGTGAATACAGAGTGAATACAGGAACTGAACTGTAAACCCATACCAGCTGGGGTTCCTCCTAAATTTCAGTGTTCCTCCCTGGAGTTATGGATTCAGGTAAATAGTGCCAAATTATCTCAAAAACTCCCCTCCTTTTACACTTTAACCTGCCTAATCTTTACACACTTTGCACTTTGTCTCATTTCCAGTTTTCCTTATATATAGCAGGGTTAAATAGATTTACTACTTAATCCTTATCCCAGGTTTCTACCTCTGCTGAACGAGAATGTTGTTTTTCTAAAAATAAAACAAGTCACTGTTTTCAGTGACTGAATGCGATTGTGAACTCTTCTCCTTTCAAAGGAGCTCCTCTCCCTGCACTTCCTGCCCTCTCCTCCGCTCCCGGTGTCTCTGTGAAATCACTCATCGCCGTGCCGCTCCTCCAAAAATAACACTGATAATTAATTTCCGTTGTGAAACGATTCATCAGCGAACTGACTAGCTTTCATATTTCACCCCGCATCGATCCCGAGCTCGCTCGCGTGCGCTTCATTGGTTAAAGGGAGCGCGAGTCAGCCAGAGAAGACAGAGGCAGAGGTAGATGGAGAAAGGCAGAGTTTTGTCAATTACGGCTGTTTGATAGTGCTATGGAAAAAAAAAAGAAACAAAAAACAAACACATTACTCACAACAGAGCTGACATGTAAAGTGGAAGTGATGAGCTGGAGAGTTTGCATCACTTAGAAACACTGTAGCTGTTTTTCCGAGGCATAAACAGCACATAGACTATTCATTATAGTAGCAACTTTGACTTTGTCTAAAGTCTTGGAGCAGGAGCAAAACCAAATAAATCCCAGGCACTCGCCACCTTCAGCTTTTGGATCTGAACGGGGCTCTGCTGCCCTATTGGATTTCAGTTAACATTCTAAACTAACTGAGGAGAAACTGGATCTTCTCCAGCTGTAATGGACAGGACATTAAAAGGGAATTCAAGAAGCACAAGCTCCCATTAAAGGAACAACCCTGTCAATTATGCATTTACATCTCGGCCATATGTATATGTGTGGAGAGAATTGACTGACAAACCCAGAGGGGAATGAGATCTCTGAAGTCTTTACTGAAAGATATAACTGTTTTAATCTTCTAATCTCATCCACTGTTGATTCACAAGTTATTATTCTCTCCCGCTGTTGCCAACGTGATTTCTATCCCTCCCCAGGCCCTCCGACCGCACCCCTCCACCTCATCTCAAATGTGAACGAGACCTCCGTAAACCTGGAATGGAGCCCTCCTCGGAGCTCTGGGGGCCGCCAGGACCTGACGTACAACGTTGTGTGTAAGCGCTGCGGGCCCGACGGCCGCCGCTGCCAGCCCTGCGGCAACGGCGTTCACTTCAGCCCTCAGCAGCTGAGCCTGAAGGGGACCAGGGTGTCCATCAACGAGCTGCAGGCGCACACCAACTACACCTTCGAGGTGTGGGCGGTGAACGGTGTCTCGCCCCAGAGCCCAGGGCCGGAGCAGGCAGTGTCTGTGACCGTCACCACCAACCAGGCTGGTAAGAGGAGCAGTGATTGGCTGATGGTGGGCCACACAACACATAAAGTGTGCCTGTTTCTGTTAAAGGAATTTGCAAAAAGGTGATTGCTATTGGTAGGATTTATTAAAAGGATGGTTTTCCTATGAAGAAAATGATATCTTATTTAGCAATATTACAAAAATATTTCTTTGTAAAGACAGAAATTAGTAATTAGGGATTTAATTCTTCATTCATGCATAACACCTTTCACTTTATTAGTTCCTCTGGTAAAGATGTGCAAAGCCTGCTATTAAAAACTAATATTGTTTTTATTTGAACACAAAGAGTATTTGTAATAATACATAATTCTTTATTATTTATTAATTTATAAAATACTTTTTCTTTTTACAAAGTGATCATATTCTATAAATTAAGAGTAACCAAAACATTTTTATTTTTAACTTTAAGTTGATCAGTGTTGAGGAGATTTTATTTGTAATGCAAGACTTCATGCTTCCCTGAGGAATAAATAGAATGTTATTTAGTGGGTAATGGTTCAGCTGCACTCTGCAAAATGGGAAAGACAAGAGAACATACCAATTTAAGTAAGGCAGCCGACTGTTGGTCTTCATATGCTATGGATTGACTACAAGATAATAGTGCGCCTTTCCAAAAGTATTTATGCCTCTTGATATTTATTCACATTTTGTGACGTTAAAACTGCAAACTGTACTGACATGAAGTACCTTAGGTGGAAATACAATAATTGATTTGGTTTCCATTAATTTTACAAAAAACTTAATAATGAAAGTTGGGGATACATTTGTTCTCAGCCCAACCTGAAGCATTGCTATGCAGAATCTCCTCCGACTTTTCCTGCCATCACTCAAGCAAATGTTTTGGGGTACAGTGGACCCTCGCCTGCTCATGGATTTTAGTAAGGAAGGTAGCTCCTAATAATTTGTGGGAAACCCATTTTTTGTTTGTTTGTTTTTTTATATTCACAGAAAAGTTCTGTTAATACTCAAAAGTAAAATGCAAGTTTGGGAAGCTGAAATAACAAGGCTCAATGCCGCATGGCACGCAATTGGGTGGCATTGGCAAAACAGCCGATCCAGGGCCGCCATTTATTTTTCTTGCACGCAGCCTAACTTTTGGTTGTCTGCTGAATAGAAAGGGACGGGTGATACATGGCCTTTCCTGATTATCATAAAAAAAGCATATGTTGCATATTGATGGTTCCTATATTTTAACCCTCCTGTTGTCCTCGGCTCATGTCGACCGAGGACAAGCCCTTAAAAAATATGTTTTTCAATTGCAGCTGCATACAGAAACTTTAATCTAACAGTCCTGCATCAGAACTACGGTGTGCACAACTCAGGGGGAAGTTTAGGCTCAAGCAATTCAAATGTGAACTTTGCAAAAGAAATAAAAATAAGTAAACCCAGGCCTCAGGTCAGACTGACCGGAAGACTAAGGAAATCACAGCTGGACAGGCAAACAGTATGGAATGGCATCACTGATCTCCGTAAAACTGATATCTTTTCAAATTTCCCCCCCCTCCTGTTGCCCTCGGGTTGACATGACCCGAGGACAAGCCCTTATAAAACATTTTTTAATTGCAACTGCATACAGAAACTTGAAATCTAACAGTCCTGAATCAGACCTACAGTGTTCACAACTCAGATGGAATTTTCTGCTGGAGCAATTCAAATGTGAACTTGACGAAAAAAATAAGACTAACCTCCTGTTGTCTTCGGGTCAAAATGACCCGAAGACAACAGGAGGGTTAAACAAGGCCATTAGTTCAGCTTTGTTCCTAGCAGGGATGCAGCACTGGCTCGCTCTGCAGCCATCCCTGCCAAGTCATTGGTTGTTTCCATGGGCCACCGTGGCCACCGCTGAGCGAGCAATGTTCCCTGCCTGGCCACACCTATGAAAATTTTCTGGCTTTGCCACTGGTTCCAAGGGAAAAAAAAAAAAAAAAAAGCCCAGCAGTTTTATTACCAACATGATGTTCTCTCACTTGACAACGTTTTGTAATTTATGTAGGTCTGCTTCATGCAAACCCAAAAATCCACAGAACTTTTTTTGGCTTCTCTGTGTGCGAGTGTGTTATGGAAATGAGAAGCCGTCAGAGTCTTACTTATTTTTATTTTTGCTTTCATGGTGACAATCCGCATTTGAAAATGTGTTTACTAAAGTGGTGAGTAGCTTCGGTGGCACCCGGTTGATTACTGTGGGCTGATAGACTAAGCAGTTGGAAATGATTTTCTGCAGTATTTGACTGGAGTTTTGCATAATTAGGCTTCAGACGTCTAGGCTGAAGATAGGGGCACTGGGCTACATTTAGCTGTGATACTAATGAATTAGATGACTTCTATTGATCTGTTGGATTCATTACAAATGTTTGTGTATTTGTGTAAGTGTTTCTAATTATTCCTGTAGAATAAAGCTATAAATACAGAGTTAAAGAGGAGTCCTTCAGCCTGAGGATGCATTCAGAGCCTTCTGTTGTTTTGTCATTTGGTCATTCTGTTACCTGTTGTTGTGCAAATGGATTTTTACAGCCTTTGATCTTTCCTCTTTGTCTCCGTTGCCAACCATTACCTTGGCTTGCTTTACTACTCTGCTCTTGGGTGGCAAACACAGGGCCTTTTTGTGTCTTTTTTATTTCTAATTTCCCTCCGTTGGAAAAGTGAATGCCTCCAGTAGAGCCTGGTTCAGCAATTTAAGGATACAGTGGCTTGATTTATCAGATGGGATCCAGAAGACAGCATTGAATGGATGTGCAGCTTGTGGGAAGAGCAGTGAGTCCTGCCAGACAAGCATATGTGGGAGCCGTAATGGAGCGTACCCTAGAGTCCAGGGTCAAATGCACGTACTAGCATGTCAGTTTGGTCACACAGATTCCCCGATGCGCCAAAAAAGCTCCCAACTGAGCTCTTTCAGACATGAATTCATGCAAAGACACAGCAACGCACAAAAACACACACCGAGCAGTGTCTCCCTGAGGTTGCTGGAGGCTAATCTCCTGACTCGACGCTGTAAGATATGGATGATGTTGCCTTTGGCTTCTCGCTTGTGCATATTTCACAAGAGTTTGAAGCTGCAGCTGGAAGCTCTATTTGTGTGTTTGGTGTGTATTTGTTGAAAGGTGGACATGCAACATCAAAATTTAGAGCCAACCCAAGTTACAGAAGAAACTTGCGACTGGGCCTGGGGGCCCCATAAGCTCTTAAATTTATGTCGAACAAATCTGCAAACGCAGCAGTTGTATAAAACCTTGAAGGTTGTTTAAAACAGAGGCTAAACACCTTCATAGTTGTTGATACTTGTTGCCAAAGTGAGATCTGTTTTCAAAATGCTTTTAGCATATGTGCTCCTAGGCTAACTCGCTATAGCTAAGTTTGAGACTCTTATTTTGAAGTAAAAAGAAAAGTCATTCTTGAGTTGTCCTGTGCAGCTGACAAAGTTGGCTAATAGATATATTCTCTAACAACACTGAATGATAAAAGAGTGAATGACAGAATATAAAAATCCTTTGTCAGAGGACTGTATCGCCAAAGGATCTTTTCACAGATTGAAAATATTTCATCATTTCGAGTACAAAATAGAAAAAAAAATATTTACAACACAGTTTGAGATTCAAACTCCCAATGATTGTAATGTATTGATTCTCCAGTTGTGCTTTGTTTTAATTTTCTTGTTGTTTTTTTGTTTTATTTTGTATGGTAGCTTTATGCTCATGTTCCATATTCTATGTTTGGCTGCAACAATAGCATTTTGGCCCATTTTGTGTTTCTCTGTAAATAAAAAGATTTCTGGAAATGGACCTGTTTGGAAGCAGGTAATTTTGAAACCAAAAACCCATTTTATAAAACACTTTTCTGTGTGCACAGATCCGAATTCTGATGGTATGCATGAAGTCATCCCAACAATGTTATTAATGATACTTCAGTTTATGTATTTGATTAATTGATTTATTTATTTTTATACATACTGTAACTACATGCAGATCAACAAAACAAAATATTAAACTCTGTCTGCATTCATTCCAATGGGCTTAGCTGCAAGTGTGCCCCTGAAAGAATTTCAGCCTAGGGCCTCATGGTGCCTTGGCTCAGTCATGTCTCTATTGCTAAAGATGAACAATGTCTCCATCCATGTGCATCTTGTAATTTATGTGCACATAAAAGTGAAGGGCTCAAGACTGATTGGATTTCTTCCTCCTACTGCTCAGTAGGGGCTTTGGTAGTTCTGGTTTCAGCCTCTGTAATCCACCCAGTGATCTGCTGCCCCTCTCACCCAATTGGCTTTGCCTCATCCAGACATTGTGGATCACAGTTATTATGATAGATTTATTGGGATTTATATGTGCTGTGGAAAAGACACCCACGCCACCGCCTTCCTATAAAGGTTTAGGTTTCAGCTGGAAAAGAAAAAGCTTGGAAAGAGTAGGATCTCATGTGGGTTTGCAGAACAGTGGACTGGAAGTAGGTGCAGCCAATCGAGTCAAATGGAGTCGTAGATCTGTGATCAAGCTTGGATTTGTGTTGGAGGAGGTCAGATTCCGTGTGTCGCCATGAACAATTCCACTGTCGTAAATCAAACAGGATGTAACCCTTTGACTCAGACTGCATGGAGAACGGGAGGGGCCAAGGGGTTGTCTGCGCTTTGAACTGACCCCTGGCTGTAAATGAACATTTTCTCCTGCTTTATGGGATCAAGCACAGAGAGAAAAAATGAACAGAGAGAGTCAGAGAGAGAGACATGTTTATGTCTTAATACAAAATACTTGGCAGGCTGAGGTGCCTAAAAGTGAATTAGTACATGTGTGTGTGGGCAAGTCTTTCGTCCCACATGGACAAGAGTTTCCATCTCCACCAGTACACCGGACAGACGTACATGTGGAAATGTGTTTTGGGAGGTGAAAGCAGACTCTATTCATGCAGGATCGGAGCAAAGGGGAGGGGAAACGCTGTAAGTAGGCGCGGGCTTCTTTGCTCGCTAAAAAACGGCTCCCTGCTTGACTATTTCTCTTCGTTGGCAGTGAAATTGAGCGACTCGAATCTGGCGACCGGGCTCCAATCTGGCGGCCACATGTACAGCTTTGGCTGCGTGTGTCTTTTCATGTTGAACTGCTGTTATTGCAAATGCTCGGGTTCACCGCAGTTGCTCCGAGCAGAGCAAATACTTTGCATCAAACACAACTGCAAAGACAAACTCGTTCACGTAACAAGCCAAGACAAAACCTCAAAACCATAAAAAAAAGGACAGCTTTTCCTTCAGATTCCTTTGGGAAGGTGTTCACACAAATCACACCCTGACTCAGTGCACCTCTGTCAGGATTTTAGTCATTATTTTATGTACATGGGTGGTCTGTATGAGTAATGATGCCCTTTTTTTGTTGCAGGTGTGTGTGTGTGGGTGTTTGTCTGTAGTGCTAGTGTTCCTGAAATGAGATGTGAATATTCATTACGTCTAACACTTATTATTAAACTGCCTCAGTTTGCCCACGCTTCCAGGAGGCAGTAACAAATTGCAGCCTTGGCCCACATATGTAAATTCACCTACTAGGTGCTTTAAAGTCTTATGTGGTCCTTCTGAAACACAGTCACTGGTAAAATATTTATTTAAAGTCACAATCCTTGTCAGATGTTGACAAACGTGTTTTTTTTAAGGGTTGAAAGACCCAATAATGTACTGGAAGGATATAACTTCAATAAATAAAAATACAAGAAGTTGGTTTTATTGTGAGATTTCTGAAATCTTCACAGGTTAGAAATTTAACATAGATATATAAATTCTCAATAATATTTTTTCAACGTCTCTTAAAAAGATGCAGAGAAACCATACAGACATATTTTGTAGCTATTAATAAGGTTCTGACATCGATGTGGCTTGCAATTTCAGCTATTGCTTTATCAGAAAAAGTGCAGTCCAACCTAAGTTGCTAGTTTACTGAAAAGGAGTCTACGTTTAGTCACAGTCCATAAATACTCAATAAAATAAATGTCACAGACATAACTGAAGCTTAATGTTTCCCTGGTTTATTTATTGCACTGCCAGTTTATGCTTATACTGTGGGGCAATTTTCATGTTTGAATACTCAACTGTGTCCCGGTCTCAGCTTTCTAGCTGATGAATTGATCTGAAGTTGAAAAATGAAAATGTTGTTTTCATAATTCTCATAATTCATAATTTTCATAATTTTCATAATTTGTGGAAATCGCCAGTACCACTGGCATAAAAACCCCCCACAGCATAACATTGCCACTACTGTTCCTGACAGGTGGTAAAACGTCCCTAGATGTGGATGCCTCACCTCGACTAATCCAAAGATACTTGGGGTTGTTGGGGTCAGAAAGTTCAGTCTTTGTCTCCTATGATCATGAAACCTTATTCTGGAAAAGGATTTGCCCCATTAATATGAGCAGCTGCAAATTTATGGAGAACATAAAGGTCCTAATTTTGGATCTAGATCTAGCATCTCTTTTCATGCTGATGGAAAAACATCTTCACTGTTGACAATGATGACTGTGTTCTTACAATTTCCAGTTCTTTAGCTGATCCTGAAGTTTCTCTCATCTAATAGTAACATTTTGGGTGAGATGAGACTCAGAGACAAATGAGTGTTTCAGGAGGACCATGATCTCAGGCAGATGTTGGAAGACTTACATTAAGCTTCCCCGAGTCTCCTCAAAGCCCCGACCTTAACCCTGTTAAATATTTGTAGAGTAATTATTTGAAATTTGGGGTTGTGCCAGAAGAACAGTCTGTTTCAATGAACTCCTCCTATTGTGTTAAGCAGCATGGACAAATATCCAGTTAGATTTAGGCCAGAAGCATAGCTTTGAAAAGTGTGTGGAAGTATGTTTGTAGTAATCAATATTTAAGTAGATTTGTGTATATTTGAGCATAATTTTGACCCTGTCTGAATTTTAGAACATTTTCAATATGTTAAAACATGTGCAAACAATTCTAGTTTAGAACATTTCTAAGGTTGTATTACCTATTAAAAGGCCCAAACTAATGTGACATTTATATCTGTTTTGACCATAAATGTGTCTATGTCGATATTTTGTACCAGACTTCACAATAATTCAAATCTAACTTTATGTCACTTTCCTCTCCTGACATCTATCTGTCTAATTCATCCCAGCATGCTATAAAACTGAACCTTGATAGATTATTTTGTTTGCATCTGATCTGCAAAGTCAGATGAGAAGCCTGGAAGGAAAACCACTCAGGAAATCACTTATCTTTATCTTCACATTGGTCAGGGGAAAAATAAAAAGTGCAACAAGAGCAGCAGAACACGATTACGTCGCCATATCTGTCATCTTTGGAGGAAAGATTGATGCCGGGGTGATCTTTGGGGAATTAAGCCTCCCGACCTCTCAGGTGTTTCCTTTCTGATTCACTGGATTCTCCCTCAGCCCCATGAGGGCCTTTAAATTGCCTCTCGCTGCCGAGTAAGATTGATTGGGAGGGATACAAATGGCCGCCATCTAATTGTTTAACAGAGACGCCACACATTAGACCAACAGGATGACACAACCTTGGGTTAATCCTTTTACCAAGTGATGTCTGCAATTCCATCCCTCTCCATCTCCATCAAGACGCCCACCCACCCCAAACCGTCTGCCCGATCTCTTCCCTCCTCCTGCTGCTGCTTCTTCAGCTCAATGAAACCCAATCCATGGCCGGTGCTTGAATTCCAGGCCCGTTTGAACTCAATCCCTGACTAAAAGCAGGGGGTTTGTTAGGCTTAGCTTGAAGCTTCTCCTCCCTGGAGTCCCCAGTCAAAGTGATGAGAATGTATATAGTGTCATAGATAATCCAATCATAATCGTTGGATCTGGGTCCCCTCATTAATCATCCCACTGTAATTTCTTAAAAGGCAGATGGTCTGGAATGAGGAAAGATACAGTAATCGCAGAGGGGCAGAGGTCAAAGACTCCCCCTGTTTGGACCCTGAAGAACAGATGTCCGACACGAGGTTACCTGGGAGTTTGTGGACATGTTTTTGTTTTAGCTGCTGTGGAAAATAAATTAGCTTTCCTCGAAAGTACTGGAGACGTTTTCTTCTTTTTCTCACTGCAGATCATCTGTCATTCCTTCTTGTCTGATTCCAACTGAGTCCTTAAGAGTTTCTCTTGCTTTCAACACTATCTCTCCCATAGCCCTAAATTCCCCTTTGTAACAATGAGAGTGTGCATAACCCAATTTTGGCCCTGTCACACTTCCTGAAGATAAAGGTTTGATTTGTGTGCCGGTGATGCGCCAAGGGGAGGGAACAAGTGTAGGCCGTAATCTGTGCTTTAACCTTCACGTGTTAAAGGCATCTATGCGCAGACAGCGCTGCTGTTTGAAATATGGCCTCATTATCAGCTGCAGCAGAAAGAGCTTAAGATAAGATCACACACTGGAGCTTTAATGAAAACCAATTGATTTTCTCTGTTTAAAGCCAAGAAAAAAACATGAAGGTGTTGAGCTCATTTAACTTCATTCAATCTCTTTGTAGCTATGCAGGTTTTCTCAGGGTGACCTGGCAATCTGCAATGAATGAAGTTAGGAAAAGTGTCTGAGGCAGTTTCATTGAATCACACCATTAGATCAGAAATACACTCCATCTTCGGTAATTCATGTGTTGCACATCCAATTAGTTCAGAGACGCTTTAAAACAATTGCATCATTGTCTGGCCCTGAACTTTGACTTTCCCAGCAGGAGAAATAGTAAGATTAAAAACTGTTGTGCAAATTAGACTTAAATGGATAGATAAGACTTTTTTGAGTGTGTTTCTGTCAATTTATCATCAGTAATAAAGTCCTTATCTGTAGTAAGAAGATGTCACGGAGAGATTGTTGAAAACAAATCCTTTGCCTATCTTAGAGATATAAAACTCAAGTGAAAATGTTCATATCCATAGGATACACCATAATATTAACCAATAGTAAATGTTTACACTCTCTTAGGAAACTGTTGTCAAGTTGCAGTTTTGTCAGTCAAAAACCAACCATGCTAACGTGGTAAAGTAAATTTGATGGACACTAACGGCTACATCAATCTGCCTGATCATCTGTGACTCATCAATCTACTCTAAATCTGCCATCTACTCTAAACAGTGGAGCAAATTGATTTTTCGTCAGGCCGTCATTTGTGCGGCGGTGTCAATGACAGAACATTTCTGTGTTTCTGTTGTTCTCATTCTGTAGCCCTTCTCATGAGCTCTCAAACACATGATGCAATTTATGTCCTACACTGATGTGTGCAAATGCAAACACCGCTAAGCAGAAATAACAACAAACTTAACTACAATTTCTTGCAAAAGCTGTAATGGCCACTATAGAATATTTCCACGTTGACTTGTTTTAAATTGCTGATTGTACAAATCTCTCTGATTATCAATGTTCTGGGATAATTCCAAAACAACCTAAACAGACTGAGAGTCTTTTCAGACTTAAGAGTGGCCTGATAAGTAGCAGGTTATGAGGTAGCTCGACACAGCTGGCTGCCTCAGCAACATTACCTTTTTTGTAGGAAAATGGACTCTCGTTGGTCAAGAAAACACTGACAGATGATATGTTTTCAAATATGAGGTGTTTAGTTCATTTAAAATAAACTCTGGTTCACATATCCTCTTATTTCAGTTTGTTTATGTACCAGGGGGCATAGCGAAATGGCTGTACTGAGACCATTTGCAGCAGGTGGTCTTGACAGACTTTAGAGCCCTTTGTGTATGTTTGATTCAGTACAGCTACCAGGTGTACACGGCTAGAAAAATCCAAATGCTTTCCCAAAGCCAAGTACAGCCACACAGCAAACAAACTAATACACGAAGCATCTTTTTTGTAAGGTATAAAAATCCCTTAGGTCTCCTTGTCCAACCATTTTTTCATTAAACAGTGAGAGAACCAAACTAATGACATGATGAAGTTCCTCGTGTTTTCTATGAACTCAGAGCACAGCATGTTTCCTGCCACCCCAGACACATCTTCCCTGTAAACAGGTTGCATATTATGTCTTTCTTACATATAGAATATGTTAAAAATATTTATTGTCTTTACATATTTACATATGTAAAATAATAAATACATATGTAAATTTGTATATGTAATTTTTTTTTTTTACATATTTAACTTTTTTTTAACATATTTAAATCAACTGACTAGAACAAAAGTAAACAAACTACAGACTGTGGCAAACACACAAAACAACATTAGTGTTTTAAAGTAAAAGTCTAATAATAGAGTTTTCTCCCTCAAAAATATACATTTTCATATGAGATGTTTTTTGAACAAAGACTTTATTTTCTTCATAAGTTCTGCATTCAGATACAATGACTGACACATTTAGTCAAAAAAAACCATCAATTTCCAGTACAACCAAACAAAACAGTTGAACAATAACATCCAAACTATTCGGCGAGCTGAAGTTCCAAGGGATTTTTTTTTTTTCCTTTTTTCCTTCCCCTTTTTTCTATCCACCACTCCATGGAATATTAAGCACAAATGAAATACAAACATGAGCTATGTAATAAAGGGAAAAACTTTTTCAGTTAAACTTTTGCCTACATCTTAACAGAGATATTTGTTAAAATTACCTATAAAATATGTATCTGTGTGTTTACACTTATCTTACTACAATGTTAATTGCAAATATGTTATCAAAGGGTTCCATCTTTTCTTAAATAAATCAGTGGACATATTTAGTTTTGCTGTTATTTTCTCCATTGTATAAACGTTCACTAGTCTCTCTTTCCATTGATTTACAGTAGGGAGTAAAGGTCTATACCAACATACTGTTATCATTTTTTTGGCTACGAGTACAAGGACACCAAATAAGTACTGCTTTTCTTTACTTAAATTACAAGGGGGTACTCCTATATATGAGATGTTTTAAAAGGTTAAAATCCTCCAGCTATGATCTGGCAAACCTTTAGCATGCTAAAGATCGATTCAGAGTTGCTTTTGAACCATAACAAATGGAACATTGACCAACATACTTGATATGTTTTGATTACTTTAACAATGGCACTTGACAAAATGCAATACCTGTTATGGGTTTTTACAATATTTGACTGTGTGATGTGTTTGTAATGTTTTTATATTTTTATGATGTAAAGCACTTTGAATTACCTTGTTGGTGAAGTGTGCTATATAAATAGACTTGATTGACTGATACATTTTCTATTACTTTTCTATCGTAATACGTATGCTAAACTAGACAAAAGCAACAAACTGTACTTCCTTTTTCTCTTTCTTTAATCAGCTCCTTCTCCAGTAACTTCTATCCAGGCAAAGGATATCACCAGACACACCATCTCACTGGCCTGGCAGCCACCAGAAAGGTCCAATGGTGTCATCCTGGAGTATGAGGTCAAGTATTATGAGAAGGTAAGTGGAGCTATGAGAGAGTTTTCACACATCGAAGTTTCAAAAAAGCAACTTTTGAGTAACTTTCTCTTTGTCATCCTCAGGACCAGAATGAAAGAAGCTATCGCATCATAAAAACATCATCTAGAAGCACAGACATCAAGGGCCTCACCCCCCTCACCTCTTACGTGTTTCATGTGCGTGCTCGGACTGCCGCCGGTTACGGTGAATTTAGCGGACCCTTTGAGTTCATGACTAACTCCGGTGAGTCTCATAACAGCTCAGCCTCTCCTCAACTTGTCTTGATGACATCACTGTCATAGAGCAGAACAGGCAGGACACCATGCCAGAATTGCCACATCATTTTATGAACAATCTCACATTGATAGCATCTTTTATGAGGTTTTCTCCTCATCATTTCAGAGTGATCAATCACAACCTGTTGTCTATAAAACATAAATTATGCTGCTCCCCAGAACCTGACTGGCAACTTATGTCTCAGCTTCTGAGCCAGCCACGGTTCAGACTGGAGGTTTTAAGATAGAAGAACCTAGTAACCTTATCGCTAGCGACAGTTCAGAACTTGGCAACAGGTTCTCAGATTGCACCTCTGGCTGGTGTATCACCAATTACAGCGTCCCACAGTACAGACACATAACTGGTTAGTCACAGAAAGATATTTAGAATTTTTGAGATTCCAGTCTGTAGATTGTCACTTAACGGAGAGCATCAGATGTTGATGCTCTGAAAATAACTTAAGCTCTGTAGCATTTTGTATCTATTTATACAATGTTTTCTCAGTCTAGGTGTTATGAAACCATTACAGAAAATTCATGGGTGTTGAAAACACCCATGAATTCATCATTCTGTTGTAGATTTTCTTCAGGGATAAGCTGAACTTAGGTTACACTCTGCAATACTTTTGTAAACAGAGTAGTCTGTTGGGCTCCTGGAGGATTTGCGTCTTTGTCAGTTCTTACCCAAATTTCATTCCCACATGTTGCCATATTATCACTTCCACATCACTTAAAAAGCCAATCTCTGATGTTTAGGCAGGGCAAATCTCTGTCTTGTAGTCAGTCGTTTTTATTGATGTAACTGTTGATTTTATTATGCTCTAAATCAGCACTTCAAGTGGTTACATTTGCTTGCACTTCTCTGTACAACTATAAAATCAGTTTGACTTTGCTGCTGTTTTACCAAAGTGAGCCTTTTATGTCAGTAACTCTGCATACTCAATCCAGCCAAATAACTGTCTGTCTATTATTTCCTAACATTCACCGTCACCTTGTAAAATTCATTGCATGTACATTAAATTAAAGTGACAGAGGTGCACTAAAGACCCAGGTGTCCCCTTTGTGATGCAGAGGCACAGCGGCACATGATAATGACACGGTCAAGCACACATCCTAATGGGTCATCATTGTCTCCCAATGAAGCATGCGGAGCGGCCAATTTTGTGGGGAGGACTGTAAAATGAAGGCAGTGGGAACAAACACTGTGGTGGATAGGGGAGGATGTAGGAGGAGATCAGTTACTTTGACAAACACACAATGCACAGCAGCTCTTTGATGCACAGCAGCTCGGTCAAGCATAATGATGTTGACTTTTCTCTTTGTCTCCTTCTAACATTCCTCACTTTCTACTTCTCTTTTCTTTCCCTTCTTCCACTCTCTTCAAATCCTTTTGCCACAGTCCCAGCTCCCATTATAGGCGACGGGGCAAACTCCACCGTATTACTGGTGTCTGTGGTGGGCAGCGTGGTCCTTCTGATTATCCTCATCAGCGCGTTCGTCATCAGCCGGAGGTGAGCGTCATCCCTTCTTCCCCTCCTCTTTCCCTTCTGCTTTCTGTCTCTTCCTCATTCCCTGCAGCTGAGGGATGTCTTCCTCAGGGGTTGGAAAAAGCAGCTGTCAGGAAAGTCATTCACAAATATGCACGCATCCACACTGCCAGGCAGCTTGTACAACTGGCTCACGTCAGATGAGTGATGACTTGCCACACCGGAGACGTGATTGACAGCTCCGACAGCTGAAGAGATGCAATCAGCGACCCCTCACTCCCTGCCTCCTGCATTCATCCCCCACTTCTCTCCTTCCTTGTTGTTCGCCCCCCCTCCCTCTATCTCCCTTTTCGCTGTGGTAATCACGGCTGCTAGTTATTTTCCCCTGCTGCGCTTTTCTGTCCGCCAGGAAAAAAATACGAATAAGAGAGAGACATATAGAAGGGAGAAAGAAAAAGAAAAAGGAAGAGCAACAGGAGGGACAATGAGATAAGCGGACAATGAAAAGTAGAAGCTGGAATACAGAGAGAGTTAGATGGAGAGGCATCAGGTGGATTTGCAGTGACCCAATCTCAGAGTGTTAACCAGGCAGCAGGACAAAGCGCCATCACACAGATGGGATTACATGCAGATGGGCTGTCTCACCTCAGGGTGTTAACCACACTCCCAACGTGTGTGTGTTTGTGTATTGAAGGTGTAAATGTGTGTATTCTTATGCAGGAAGAAAAAAAGTTTTGCATGTGTGATGACAGAGAGGAGAAATAAATGTCATGTGTTGATTCCTGCCTTTGTGTGCCTTAATATGGACACTAGATCATTGCTTGCATGAGTGTGTTGGTGTTGAGAATGATGATGAGTGAAAGGGGCAGTTGGTTGTGCATGCGTGTGTGTGTGTGTGTGTGTGTGTGTCCTCTTTTATTTCCATGCGATTGCCTCTCTCTCCAGCCAAGCAGGTGGTTGTCTCGGCCCTTTTTTATATGCATGCGATGGCCGCTGTCTTTGTGCTGCTGTGGCCAGACTGTGATTGTAGGGAGGGACTGCAATCACGTTGCCGTTTACCATCATTGCACAACCATTGCTCAAGGACAATGTCTCACACATGTGGTCATTTCTGCCACTGACCTGTACATCAATATGAACACAGATGTCAGGCTTCCTGAGGGATTTTTAGAGCATTTTTGTGTAAGAATTAATTCATAGTTTTTTCTTTTTGTCCTCCCTTTTTCAAGTCCATCAAGCGGTCCTATCTTTAATGTTCTTCCAGATCATTTCCAGCTGAATGCCACTGTGAATCCTGTAAAGAAAATAAAGTACAGCTTTTATTAATGATGCTCTGTCTGGTAACACGAACAGGACAACTGACTGGTTGCTAAAATTCCAACTTTCACTTGCATTTGCAAGAAGGTAACCGCAGTACTGTTTAGTGAGGTACTGAATGCAGAAGACTGAAAGATAGATATTTTTATTATCAGTTTGGTGTTCAAAAGTACCATCATAGGAAGCAAAAAGATTTAAGCTAGGTTTATAGTTGACACATTGAACAGGGCACAAGGGGTGCCTGCCAAATGGGCCGACCGTTCCCCTGGCCTCGCTTGCTGTTGCAGCACCGGGTCTGGACTTAAATGCAGGACTATAACTCAGCCTTTAAAAGCCATATCTGGACTTCGTTCAGACTGAAAGAGAGTCAAACTTTGACAGATAACAGGATGGCTAAGCAAAGCATAACAAATAGCTCTGTTTTCTCCTTTCAAACTTTGAACCTCTGTTATTTATGGAACATACAGGACTGGAAATGTCTGTAGCCTTTTGGAATCTGGATGTTTTGGCAAACACCTAAGTTATTCAATGAGCACCACAAAATGTTCCCTTTGTTCTTAATATAAACACACTAGAAAAACTAAAAAATAATATTTTAATGCCAGTGTTATACTACATACATTATTATTTAGGTCAAAGATTTACAAAAATGGTGATCGAAAATTTGTTACATATTCTAATTGCTATGTCGCTAACAATAATAGAAAATGTTTCTATGTTACCAATATGCATTTACTTGTCAATTCTTTGTGATTTTCAAGTTGTCAATACATATTTTATCCTCTGCATAAGTCAATTTGATCTAATAATAATAATAATAATAATAATAATAATATTGACTTTCTTTGAAAAAAAAACTGCAAGGTTTATGTTAAATCAAATTAAAGGTCAAAATTTGACCTAATTTTTTTTATTGTAAAATAAAATAAACAAAATTAGATTTACCTCATACTCACTTGAGTGTTTATGTGGTGTAGCAAACTTCAGAAAAACTGTCAGGCGTTCTACCTTGCTTATAGTTTTTTTCCAGGCCAACTGACACATGTTGACTTCTAGTCTGACTGTAACTCTGAATATGAGATACTTTGTGGCATATTTTGAAAACCGAACATGACTGATTGTCCAGTGTCCTTTTTTGTCCCCAGAAGGAGTAAATACAGCAAGGCCAAGCAGGACTCAGATGAAGAGAAGCACTTACACCAAGGTAACTCATAGTTTGCCGTCCACCTACGCACTCAGTAATTGAAAACCATTAGTGCTGTCAGGTGTGCTCATGTGCATGCACTCTAAACCACAAACGAGTCCCATAAAATGGGGAGAAAAACAAACTATTTGGAAGTTAATGTACTTGCTTGCTAACATGTTTCAAACACCTCATTATCAAGTCATCAGCGTTGTTATTTGCGTACCAGAAGAATTTCAAGTTAATGAGCTCCATCTTCATCAGAGTCCACAACTATGACATAAAAAGCAATAGAGTCACAGTGTGAAGTGATGTATGGAGGGAAGTGAGGAGGCGGAGGAGGAGAGGATCCAGAGAGGAAGGCAGTGTAGCCTGCAGCGTGATGGAAATAAAGAACAGATGGGGGGCAGAGAGCAGAGTTCCCTAAATGAATGAACCTCACCCTTTCTTTTTCTGATTTTGCTTCTTTCCTTACCAATCCTTTCTTTTCTCAGGAGTCAGGATATATGTTGACCCCTTTACCTATGAGGACCCGAATCAAGCCGTCCGTGAGTTTGCCAAAGAGATTGATGCTTCCTGTATCAAGATCGAGAAAGTTATTGGTATCGGTAAGGAAAAATGCTTTGCTTGGAGTCTTTAAATGCTTTCAGACTTCACTTTATTTTTAGAGCAATACTAAAACAGTGCTAGAAGACATTTGTTATACCTTAAGAGAAGTCACGAGGCAGAAAAAAAAGTCAACACAAGCTAAATATTCTGCCTGTGCTATTCCTGTGGCCAGAGAAAAGTCATCCAATGACAAAATAATAAAGCTAAAGAATCAATATCCATTTCCTCTTCTTTTTCTGCTCCAATGGATAAGAGGAGGAGGAGGCCAAAAGGGGATTAAAAAGACCCTGATCAATGTTAAAAGTGGAACCCTTCAAATCTGCAGACACGCACACATACACATAGACACAAACACTTTTTGATTTGATTTATAGTACCTGAATCAGAACATTCATTTATCATTGCGCCACATCTTGAATGCAGCCTGTGTGTTCTCAGGAGAATTCGGTGAAGTCTGCAGCGGTCGCTTGAAAATGCCTGGCAAGAGGGAGATCTGCGTGGCCATAAAGACACTGAAAGCCGGCTACACTGACAAGCAAAGGAGAGACTTCCTGTCTGAGGCCAGCATCATGGGCCAGTTTGACCACCCCAACATCATTCACCTGGAGGGTGTGGTCACCAAATGTACGTTCAGTATGTGGCTGTTTCCTTCTTTTAGTATTAAAATAGATGGGTGGGAGGGATTGTAATGAAACTCAGCTCCCACACTCTTAACATTTATACACACAGTTACTGTGATATCATTATTAGAGGCATAGAAAGGTCATTCATTTCTGCTGTCTCCGGTAAAAAAATCTAACAATAAATCATAATAAATTACATATTTCAGGGAAGGTGATCATGGGGACTAACCAGTCTCTGGCATCAGCCAATAGTATACATTTCTGTGCTGATATTTGACAGCATGTGCAATAATTGAGTTTATGCAATGCCTTGCAAAAGTCTTAGCAGCCTTTTGAATTCTTCACATTTTGTTTTTTACAAGCTCAAAATTAACAGCTAACTGAGCATGACGATGTCATCCATCAAATCCAACAGGCTGGGCAAGAATAACATGAATTAAAGAGTCATTGTTGAAATGAAGCAGAAGAAGCCCTGATAGCGTTTTGCTAAAACCCATGTAGAAAACGCAGCAAACATGGAAAAAAGTGCTCTGATCAGATTAGACCAAAATTAAACATTTTGGCCTACATGCAAAATGCTACGTGTGGCAGAAAACCAACGCTACACCTCACGTTGAAAACTGGATCCTCACCATGACACTTGATGTTGGCAGAATCGTGGATTTCTTTGTTGGGGACACAGCAGCTATTCAGAAGTGATGCTTAGATGGATGGAGGGAAGTACAGGACAATCCTGGCAGAAAACCAGTTTGTAGTTCCAGAAGACTTTCAGCACGACAATCAGCCAGAGATATAGAGGGATTGTTAAGATTCGATTTGGTTCGGATCATGCCTAAATTCAACTAAGAATCTGTGACAACTCTTGAAAATGTCCCAAAATGTTTTGTGTCCAATCTTTCTAGGATTGAGCTACTTCGTACAAAAGAAAAAAAGCCTCTAGATGCAAAGCTGGTACATACCCTCAAAGACTTGCAGTTGTATTCACTAGGAAAGGTGGTTCTACAAACTGTTGGCAAAGGGGGTTAAACACAATTCATCTCTTCATACCATGCATCATTTCCTTCCACTTTGCTGTTTTGTACTGATTTATGTTGGTTTGTCAAATGAATCACTAAAATACATTGTTGTTTGTGGTTTAACATAATAAATGTGAGGGAAAAAAAATACAGAGCATGAAGACTTTCGGAAGACACACTATAATGTGTGCTGTATGGTAGAGGTAGGTTTTGTCCAGATGGATTGGGTCCTGCCTTGGGGTGGGGGAGGCAGTGTTAGAGGTAGCTGGGCATTAGGATGGGGTGTGTTGGAGGGCTAATGGGTCCAGGAACAGGCCCTTCAGCACAGCTCCAGACTCATTAATCATGGTGTCAGCTGTAAATGTGTTTGGGGTTAGGGAGTGATACCCTATCCCTTCCCTATCTGCTTCTGCATGGTCACAGAACACCGGCCACATTTCTCTCCCTCTGCCCTTGGCACTCTCCTCCTTTCTCTACTTCCCCATCAACCCCCCGTCCCCTTTCACACCTTCGCTTCATGGTATTTGTGAAGCTATAGGTGAGTGCATGTGCAAGCATGTAGGAAAGTCTTTTTGGCGGTTACCATAGCTGATGGCCGGCCTAACGTAGATGGATGAAGTGTCTGAATGCATTGCGACACAACAGCCCAGCCATATCTTAGCTAGATAACACTGTCTCTACCCCTGTCATACTCGTTCGCCTTCACACACACACAGCAATGGTGACATGCACAGACACAAGCACACTATTTGTCCTGCTGGAGCTGAAAGTGTACAGTGGCACAGGCAGAATTGCTTATCGCCTGTCACACTGCTCACCACGCAGAATGACCTCTCAGACCCTGACAAAGGAAGAAAGACAAAGTAAAGGGGGAAAAGAGGGAGGAAGGAGAAGAAGCTGCAGATAAGTGGTGGCCAAGAAAGGTGCAAACAGTTGCAGAGAGGAATAGGCAAGGAAATAGTTAGGAGCTGAGAAAAGAGAGAAAGCAGGAGTGGACAGTGGTGGGACAACTGAACTGGCTGAGAGATGTAGAAGAAACAGATGACTTGCATGGCTGTGACAAAGGCCAACACGAATGCCGAAGCAAAGAGAACATCCAATAACTCCCACTCTCTCCACCCATACTTTTGAGAGCTTGATACAAGGTTTGGGCAAATGAGTCCTTCACACTTGAGAGTGTCAGTGGAATCTATTAAAAATCCATTATTTGAATTGCATTCCACTCTCCATTACAATCAAGTTAAAAGGAATTCTCAATTTGGCCTCAGTTTGCTGGCATGTCCAACTGAGCCAATTAAGGCTTATTAATAATGGAGGAACTCCAAATAGGCACTAAACTCCATAAATGTGCAAAGATCTGTCACTGAAGACTGCTGGCTGCAGTCCACCATCCTGAAGCATGTGTATACTTAGTGTTTCTATCATGTCAGTGTGTAATTAAAATCTAGCCTCCATTAGAGCTTGAAATCAGATGTGATATGTTTCAAGGCTGATTTACATAAACTTGGAGAACGCTAATTTCCAACCGATCTGCTCTTAAAAGCAGACTGTGGTGAGGTGCAGGCGTTACAGAGCCAGCGTTTCACCCCCTGATGTGTTTTCCCCAAACTCCACGGTTTTGTTGGCAGGTGATAATCGGTCCTCTGACGCAGCCCCTCGCCCAGAGTTCATTGCCAAAGGCAGCAGGGCGTACTCAGTAAACAAGGAATTAGCATGCAAATGGGCTGAAGGGAAGAGGGCGGGGCTGGGAAGGCGAGAGTTTAAGGTCACAGGTCAGACGCTCCTCAGAGTTTATTGCGCAGCTGTCAATCACCGGCAGCCCCAGGCCAGGGGCTTGCAACAAAGAGAACAAAGATGGCCGACAAAGAAGGTCCCTACTTCTCCTCCAACTTTAGTTCCACTTCCTCTTTCTGGGCATCACTGGAGTCCCCCATAATTAACAGAGTGCCAATCATGCAGCATGTAAGGGGCTAACTGACGGCCTCTTGGTGTGGATGGAAACCTGCTTTGGGGCCGAAGAACTTCACCTTGAAGACCCTAGTTTCCAGTTCCTCAGCTGGCTTTCTGCTCCTTTTCTTATTCTACTGGGTCACAAAACTTGTCCAAGCAGCAAGATTTAAATAAATAATATTTTTTAGTGCTTTGATAGCTCCTCAACGTTTTTACATTTTTGTCACTTTACAATGAAAAAACCTCAATTATCGTAGTGGGATTTTATCCGCTAGCTAGACCAACACAAATGGGAATTCTTCTTGTCCTTTTTTTTTTTTAGAATCTGGCTTTTGCCATTTTTCCATTTTGGGAACATTTGTGAGTATTTGTCATTTTAAATGAGTCTACTATCCAAGCCTGATTGTACCTCTGTAGCGCTTCCAGAGGTACAATTGGCCTTAGGCACACATCTTCCTTATTAATAAAACCGTTGGAGATCTGGATTCATGTTTAGTGCCATTGCCCTGCTGGAAGTGGAATCTTCACAGTCTTTCACAGCTGTTTGCAGGTTATCCATCAGGATTTTCCCCATACTTAACGTCTTATACTCCATCCCATCTCTGCTGAAGAAAAACATCTGAACAACATGATGCTGCCACCACCACAATGTTCCCACTGGGGGGTGGTGGACAGTGTTCAGCGGCATAAAACATCATATCAGTGTTCACCAGAGTCCATTAATTGTCCATTGCTCCTCAAAGAACACTTGCATTCTTTTTTTTTTTTACAGAGAATGAATTAATGTTTCCCAGTTATTAGTTTTATGAAGACAACTGGTTGCATTTGTTTTTATTTAGGGATATTAGAGTAGAGGAGGCTGGAGGAGAATGGTGAATACACTGGTGTGGGTCGAGTTGAAATGGATGACTAAAAACGGAATACAAATTTGCAGCTTGCTGTCACTATGCTGATGAACACAACCCCCTCCAAACACACATACAATCATGTTTAACTCCCCTTCCTTCACACCCTCCCTCATTTGTAGAGACCAACGTTAAGCAGGGACCCATCGGGAAACGTCCTCCTGTTCTGCCGTCTGCCTCGGCTCAGATAAAGAAACAGCTCCCCGCCCCCTACAGAAAAGAAAAGGTGAAAAGAGGAGTGGCAGGGTTCAAAGGGGAAAAGCGTCTGAGTGAAAAATGCGGAAGAAATAGGGGAGCTAGCCGAGAGTGACAGATGCGTTCAAATTTGACATAGAAGAGAGAGGGCAACGAGTGACATAAGTATGGAGTCTGGGGGGATTCTGGGTGTTTGACTGCTGTCAGACTATCCACAGTGTTTCCAATCTCACACCATATTTGCATAAACACAAGATGGTCTGAGTTTTACTGTGTGTGTGGAGGGGTTTTGTTTTATTGGGGACATTTCTGAATGTGCAGGGAGACATGATGGCCGGGGAGAGCTAATTAAGTCACCATGGGAGCAAGATGGACGGCCTGACTGTCAAACATCCTCTCACACTCAAATGCATACACTCCTTCAACATCCCACCTGCTGTGTGGAGCTGTGATGTGCATCAGTTGCCACCATAATCATCTGCCGTTGCTTGTCCCTTCTCTCTCTCTCCTTTTTTTCTCCAGGTAAGCCGGTGATGATTATCACGGAGTACATGGAGAACGGATCGCTGGATGCATTCCTGAGGGTCAGTCATGCGTTTCTCTGCGCGCGCACTTGTGCACGGGTGTCAGTGTGTGACACGACTGTAGCGATGCCATCTTATCTCTGTAATGTCATCCGCTGAAATAACAAGTGTTGGTTCACAAACATCGACCCTAATCCTTATCCGCTTTGATCAACTCATGCTTTTCCTGACAAGGAGGTTTCACCTCTGTTTTTCAGGTTCACTACACGCGAGGTGCTCACTGATCCCAGGCAATACGCAGAACATGCTGGGAAAGTAGGCTGACATTTAAAAGAGGAATTGCAAAGACTAGTGACTGCTGCAAATACCTTAATGCATTAGATATTTTAAACAAAAATACATAACATAATCTAAAAGTAGCTCCTTTTTCAGGTGTCTGACTTTGGCATATTGAGTATTAAAGTTGTAACATTGTCATTTATGGTTGTCATTTTTTGTTACTTTATATTTCTTTATGGAATAATTAATTCAGAAACACAAGTGTATTAATATGGCAAAGTCATGGAATAGCAAGACTTTGCAAAGTTAAGGTTACCAAAATCCTTCAACTTTTCATCAAAACTTGAGATGGAATAGGAAATAACCAGAATTTCCTTCAGTTGTATAGAGCGTACAGTAAAACAGCGATGCTGTTGCTGTTTACTAACAGAAGGGTATCACAGTTTTCTCATTTTTACAAAAAAACAAAAAAAGACACTAGAAAAATATACTTGTCATGAACATTTCCAGGTCCAAAAAGAGGTCAGTCAAGAATAGTTTGGACAATGTGGCTTAAAATTTGATTTGAAACTTAATTCATGAAGATTTCACACCACTTATACAGTACACTTTGGACTCTTGTTTTCATCACAAGAACCTGCCCAGTCGACCTACCCTGCAGGTTGTTCTGTATATGTATGTGATAAAGCAGAAAAAAATCGTGTACAAAATGTTGCAAACCAGGTTTACACAATTCTAAGATTTTCACATTTCCAAACCACACAAACAATTCATCTCCTCAGGGGGTTTTTGTTTTCTTTTTCTAAGTGATTCAAAGTCCTGATATCTACAACAGTGGAAATGTCTCTTTTTTTTTTTTTTTTTGCAGAAGAATGATGGTCGCTTCACAGTCATCCAGCTGGTTGGCATCCTGCGCGGCATTGCGTCAGGCATGAAGTACCTGTCAGACATGAGCTACGTTCACCGCGACTTAGCTGCTCGCAACATCCTGGTGAACAGCAACCTGGTGTGCAAGGTCTCTGACTTTGGCATGTCACGAGTGCTGGAAGACGACCCGGAGGCTGCATACACCACCAGGGTGAGTGTGTGAGCATGTCTCTTTTGCATCTGTGTGCCCAACTGTGTATGCGCCGGTCACCTTATTTGTCAGCTTTAATTAATCAGCCCGGCATCCAATTACAGGGAGGCAAGATCCCCATTCGCTGGACGGCCCCAGAGGCCATCGCTTACAGGAAGTTCACCTCAGCCAGTGATGTGTGGAGTTACGGCATCGTCATGTGGGAGGTGATGTCATATGGCGAGCGACCATACTGGGACATGAGTAATCAAGACGTAAGTCTGAGGATACATGATTATGTGTAACAGCTCGTAAATAGCAGACAGTCTGTATTAGTTTTATCATTTCACCTTAAACAGTAATTTAGATAAGAATGTAAAACATGCAGCATGACCTGGTTTCTGTGACATTTATATGATAACACAAAGTTGAATTTCTCTTAAACCAAATGTTTTCTCAAGGAAACGTAGATTACAAGTAATTACATTTCCTTTAAAAAAGGAAATGTACCAGAATCCTGGGAATTAACATCAGCATCCATCTAATGTTTTGCTAGGTGATCAAGGCTATTGATGAGGGCTATCGGCTGCCTCCACCCATGGACTGCCCTGTGGCTCTCCACCAGCTCATGCTGGACTGCTGGCAACGAGAGAGAGCTGACCGGCCAAAGTTCGGACAGATCGTCAACATGCTGGATAAGCTGATCCGCAACCCCAACACCCTGAAGAGGACTGGGGGAGAGACCGCAGTCAGGTGATGGAGCGAGACCGCAGAAAATGCGATGCTGGGATTACGGTTTTTATAAGACTAGCTCTTTGATAATGTTGATGCTAAAACAGATGCTAAGGTTGTGAACACTTAAGTTCTAGCTTTACAAACAAATTATCAAATGAGAACCCGATTTAAAGCAGTATTCATAAGACAGGAGTCCCATTTTTAATTTGCACCAAGCCATGTGAGGGACACAATTGGAACAAAGTGCTGTGGTTGAACTGAGTCAAATTTTAGAATTCTGTCCAACAAATAAAACACAATGCGCACCACTCAGTCTGACTGAGCTTGAGCTTTGTCACAAAGAAGACTAATGAAAAGCCTTTATTTTCCGGACAGCACATCAACCACACAATGGGGAAACACAGTTGTTTGAGTTTAAAATATGTAATTAATTATGTACTAACCACTAAACTCACATAATGCACTCAATATATTATGTAGTTAGTATCTGGCCACACACGCCGACACACGCTCACATCTATGCTTTTTATTCACATCACCATTAAACATTATCCAGCAGCATTTTGCGGCTGTTTTCCGCACAGATACCCTCCCTAATGGATTTCTCTGCATACTCACATTAATGGCGCTGTACATTCAGGAATGCAGCCGCTCTAACAGGAGGGGAGAATTACGATGTAACAGCTAGTTAGAAACAAACACGACCCTGCAGCTCCGCCACCATTACTCTCCGGCGGCTAAAAGCGTTAAGAATGACCTGTGTGTGTTTACAGACTCGGTGCGGAGCAGCAGGAGTCTGTTTGACTTTAACGAGTGTGTGAGCGCACGCGAGCGAGCTTGCGCAGACTCACAGTCACCTAATGGGACGAGGGGAGAGCTAGGAGGGAGTCCTCGTAGAATAATTAGCGGGGCTGGATCCTATAAATGAGGCCTTTCGCAGTTACGGACCAAGAAGCGTGTGTGGGTTTAAAGGGATCTCGGCAATCATTCTGTTCCCACCTAATGAGTGCAGGTGACTTAAAGGGTCCAACGTTACCTTACTTCACCTCAGCATGCGTTTTTTTATGGAAGAGAAGATCGTAAAAAGGGTAAGAGAATATGGAACGGTGAGAAAGTTACCAGAGCGGGACGACAGTGAATAAGTCATTGCCTCCATGTAGATTTTTCATGGTTGAGAGGACTGTTTCAACAGAAAGGAGAGAAGCAGCAAAAAAAAGAATGGGTGGGCGATTCAATGATGAATATGGGAAGGTGGCCGGGGACTCAGCTGTGCTGTAAAATGCACCTTCATGAAGGGGTTATATGTTTTGTGTAAAATAAGGATTAACTAACAGTGTCGGTCACATCAGGGAGGAACTGTGTTGAACTTGGCCTGCGCTCTGGTAGCACCCACAAGGCCGGGACGCAAACCAGAGGCGACCCTGACAGATGTGCGCTTTCCCTCAAACCAGAACAGCTAAAGAGAAATGTAGCGTGGTGATTTTCACAGCCTGTGGGTAGTTCTCCATCATCATACAGGATGTAATATTCATCACACAGCAGAATGAGAGATATTTTTTCATGTAGCGCTGATGTTGTACAGAGCTGTGGAATATTTCCCCTTTACAAACTTCTTCTCTCTTTAGTTTCTTCCACACTGAAATGTTTCAGATCAGCAACACAATCCTAGTGTCAGACAAAAAAAACCCGAGTAAATAAAAATGTCAGTTTTCAAATGAACATTTTCTTTATTTTGGGAATAAAAGCTACTCAAACCATCCTGGGTTTGCATGAGACCCTATTTAAACCTAATAATTGGCCACAACGATCACCATCAAGTTTGGCATAGCTAGCAATGAGCTTTTTCCATTGTTTTGGAAAATGTCTTGTCAGTCAATTGAATATTTTACTCTGAGGGATCATCAAAAGGTTTTCTGGTAAATGTGAGACTCATATTTGTGATGTTTTAGTTTGTCACTAGTTTTCATCTCTGGAATATGTGTACATTCATATTTGAAGTCAGTTTGCAGACTTCTTTAGATGTTATAGTTTCGATTTATGACTTGGGCAGAAGATTCAACACAGTTAATAAGAACAGAGCTCGAGTGGAAGATGATGGTATTTACTAAATAAAAAAAGATAAAAATATATATATTTTTTCTGTCTTCCACCCACTTTAGGCCCAACACCACCCTGCTGGAGCCAGGGAGCCCTGAGGCATCCTCCGCAGTGGGCACAGTGGAGGACTGGCTGCAGGCCATTGGCATGGAGAGATACAGCGACAACTTCACTGCAGCCGGCTACACCACTCCGGAAGCTGTGGTCCACATGAAGCAGGAGTGAGTACAAACGGTGGTAACAGAGAAAAAAGGAAGAAAAATCTGGACAAAAGGAAGTAAAATTGATTCATAATAATAATTTATAGGTTTTTTTTAAGTGTCTATGACTTTAAATAGCTAGTAAAATCCTTAAATATATCCTTTAGCATTGATCACACTTGTTGATGAAGAAATAATCCACATTTCTAAGAAATCAAAGAACTTGATGTTCCCCATAAAGCACTTCATATCTATACCTGTGTGTTTTTAATACATAAAGACATGACAAAGATGGAGACGTTAAGTTCTTTATTTGCTTCCTACATATCCTGCTGATTGGTGACTATTTAAAACATTTATTTCTGCTATGTATTGAAAATACATTAGTGTTTTTTAGTAAATGATGCATCGATAGTGCCAACATATAGCTTTATATTCATCTATTTGAACACATTCTTGTCTTTAATCCTTTTCTTTTTTTTTTTCAACCATTAGGATCACAGAACAAGTTTTGCTTGCTTGTAAGAAAAAAATACTTATACAAACAGGGAAACTGTTTGGCCAATTCCCATGATGTAAAATTCATCATCTAGATAGTTTTTTGCTTTCCTGTAGAGTTCTAAACTTTTCTTTCTTACATGTTTTTCAGGGACATGGCACGCATAGGCATCTCCTCTGCCGCTCATCAGAACAAGATCCTGACCAGTGTCCAGGGTATGCTGTCCCAAATGCAACAGATCCAAGGCAGAATGGTTCCTGTCTGAGAGGAGGAAGCAAAGGAATCAAAGACATTTTTTTTTCTTAAAAAAGAAAGAAAACATAACAAAAAAATAAATAAATATAAAAAAAGAGACAAATAAACTATGAAGAAATAGTTTACCTCATCAACGCACTTTAAATTGGATCTAAAAGAAAACAAGACCTTGATGAAGAAAAAAAAAGGTGTCTAAACTGGCACTTTTTCAAAAATCTGACCTTTACCTTCCCCTTTTTGTTGTTTTGGAGAGTGGAACACTTCTGTCTGCAGCATTTTTTGGATCCACGGGGCGAGAGGCTGAAAAAGTGCTTCCAAGAGGCCAATCTGGAGTGCCTTTAAAGGTCTGGAAGGAAGGAGGGAGGTATTGGGTTCTGACATTTCTTCCTCCTCTTGGGCAAACAGTTATCTCTTGGAACTTTCCCTTTGGAATACTCCAAGGAACAGACTTTTTGAATTTCCTGTGACTGTGTTTATAGTACATGTCTTGTTTCTGCGGGACTCAAAGGCTGCCCCGGCCACCATTGTTCTCTTTCTCTCCGTCAGCTGGATCTGTTTGATATCTCTTGGAAAGTGGAGGATGCTACCCTTGAATATCTCAGAGGTTGAGGGCTGCAGTCTTTGGGGAAATGCTGGTGCAGTAAAAGCTTATTTCAAGGAGGGTTTTTTTTTTTTTTTGTGGTCTTGCCTCTCTTCTGACCCTGTTTTTCTCCCAGAATACCAGATTTTGCTGCCCGCTGGGCATTACTGAGAATGTCTTTGATCTTCCGAAGGAGACTTCCCACACCCCTGTCTTCCCAAAAACAATCCCTCCTAAACCTTCGACAAACACACACTTTGGATTCTTCCATTTGTCTCCCATCGGAATGAAAGCCCTCACCTCACTGTTACTGCAGGAGCTACAGACTATTCGTAACCACTCTGAATGGACGCTTGTTCGGAACGCCTGAATTGGTTGCATAGACCTGAGGCAAGATGATGGATTTTACTTTCTCTCAAAAGGACATGTGGATATAAATGGAAACGCAATCATCAGCTACAAGTAAAGGAAAGAAAAGAAAACAAAAGAAAACAAAACAAGAAAATATTGGAGGATTACTGAAGCTGTCATCAGGGTGAGTACTTTTCCATTCTGCTGCCCAAACCAACACATAAAGAAACTGAATTAGGCCTTCCTTTGTTGTGGTGTTGAGTTTCTAATGTCATGCATGTGTCGTTACAAAGTGAGAATCACCAGATCTCCCCCAGACCTCCCCAACACCGGCCCCTGTACTCCAGAAGCCGTGTTAATTAACACGCAGGTTGCACCACCTCAGGCAACCGGAGCAGATCAATAGGCACTGTTCTGTGATCAGTCTGCAGGCCTGTTGCCTCTGGCATCTTAATGAGAAGAATTAATCAGCAGCTGACACCCAGTGAGCCAAACAGAGCTTTGGAAAAGGGTTTGGAAAATTTAGAGATCCTATCATGAGGTGCAGCTTCGGTCTCTGTGTATTTTGGTGAATATCAGTGATGTCATAGTTTCTCCTCTTGCCTGTACACTCTAGAGAAATGTGCATTTTTTAAAATGAGTTCAGTTAATTAGGATGGTGAAATGCAGATTTAGCTTACACAGCCACTTGATTCTCTACTGAGCTCCATAAGCACTTTCTCAAGTCGGAGCTCCAATATTATTGGATGCGTAGAAAGATTTTTTTCCTTCCTTTTTAATGAAGACACCACTGTTACCCCAAAATGACACTCTTTGCATCAATTCTCTAGTGATGAGCATTTGAGTTTTTCTTTATGCAGATGTGTATTTTTGGACTATCAGAGGGAGATTTTGTTACACTTTTTTGAAATGGTAATTGTTAAGTACAACGTAAAGTCTTTGTTTATTTATTAACTATTTATAATGCCATTTTATTATTAGTGGTATCATAAACATCTGGTGACTTTTACCAGGTACAAACTTGGCCAATTTGCAATGATGCAAAAATATTTGCAAAAATTAGGGACTCATATTCAAACCTGGGATCTGGATTTTTTATAAATGTTATATTCTGTGAATTGTAGTAGCCACATGGGGTCTAACTATTTACAAATGTTGTGAAAACATTGTTTTTTGTTATTGTTGTTAGTTTGAAAATACCAATGATGAAGTCGTTGCAATTGTGACTTTTACTATTGGTGCTTTCATGAGAGTCTCAATAAATATCAAGTAGTCTGACAATAAGCTTAAATGCAGCTACTGTTTGTACTTTAGTGATGCAAAGAAAGTCTGAACAGACATACAGTTGTCAAAATAAGACTGCAGAAAAGTCACAAATAGCGCTTTGTCATCATTTTTATCATTTTCACAATAAAATACCACAAGACATTTTAAATCAAAGTCCTTATCGCCCATCCATAGCCTCAACATATTAGTGTAGAATTGTGAAGAAATTCTAAAAGCAATATTTGGATAAGCAGCTGTTTGTTTTGGCTTATTTTAAAACAACATAATGTTTAAATATTATGAATATAGTATGTGGTTTAGGATCACTCTTTTCTGGACCATACAAGTTTATAAGCTAGTTGTCCTTCACAACATTTCACCTGCTCAGAAAATTGTGAGTTCACCAGGAAAATTCTCAAACAGTGACGAGACACAGAAAAGCACAGGAACGCACCGTCTTCAAAGTTGTTGCATAGCTTTTTTTAATCACCAGTGGCCTTTATTTGAACGTAATCTGACAGGAAGGGAGCATAGAGAAGGGGACACTTGCTCTAACCTCTGCATCACACAACATGGAGAACAGCTTCATGTTGTTGCAAAATCTAAAAGCTTACCAGCAACTTTTAGTGCAGCAACATGCTCCTCATTTGGCTGAGACAAAAGCTGCAAATTTAACAATGACTTGAATCTTGTTAATCTGCAAACACTGCGTCACACAATTATAAAGTTTTTCAATTTGATTCTTGTTTTAAGAATCATCACAAAAGCTTGTGTCTTAAATAACTTTTAGCTAACTAACGTATTTTTTTCACTTTCCTCTATGCATATTTCTTCAAATTTCTTCATGAGAAACTGTTAACGACTGAACAAAAGAGTTATTACAGCCTGCCAATATGTCCTGCTCCAACAGCACCAGCTCAAAGTTATCAAACACAGATGCTGTAAAGCTCCCTATTTGTGTGCTTTTGATTTTTGCCAATAAAACAAGGATGCATATCAGATATCACACACATACATTTTGCGTTTTCTCTGCCGTCGAGCTGCAGAACAACATAGTTGGATGGAATTAGATGCAGAGTAGAAACAGTTTACATTAAAAACCACCGTGACTGATGCAGCTTCTCAGAACCTTCCTCTCTCTCTCTTTCTCCCCAGATGCTGCCGTCCATCAATAACACGGGAATCTTGGCCTCGTTTGCCACGAGTGGATTTTTTTTGCCACTCTTTCTCCTTCTTCCTCATCATCCTGCTTCCTTCTCAGCCTCTCCTTTCGGGGCGTCTCCTCCACCAATGAGAAGACAAATCAATTCACACACACCTGGGATATTCACTGTAGCAGCATCTCGGCTTGACAGTGTTGCCACCACCGTGGTTGTGGCCGTCCGGCGATGGGTTGGAGTTGCTATGAATGAATTTAACAGCTTGAAAAAAAAAAACAACAACAAGAATGTAATATAACAGAGAAAACCTGCTTTGGTGGATAAAATACTTTTTTTTAATTCACTTCAATTGTGATTTTTTTATTTGATCTCTTTGCATGTAGAGTAAATAGGGTTTAATTTGACTGTGAGAATGAGGTATGTGTGTGTGTGTTCTCTGATTGACATTTGTAATTATGTCTGTTTTCATGCCACTGTTGAGAAGGGAGGAGATAACAGAGCTGTATAGTTTTTGATATAAAAAAAATTGGAAAAAGCCTGGACTATATTTTTTTTCTTTTTGTGTCATCTGTAAAAAAAAAAAAGAAAAAAAAAAGAACATAAGGTGTGTTGCTCACGTCATGTACGGTTTCCTCAGCAACAGCATTTAATGAACAGCTATTCTGGAGTGAAACTCATTTGGAGTGGCACGCAGTTGGACGCTTAGAGACACAACCGAGACACTAAACGTCTCCAGTGCATACGAACGCATATTGGAGTTTGGACTCTCCCGTGCTCGTTATGAATGGTGGAGAAAACACTTTCTGGATGTGAGAAAGGGCGCGGTCAAAAATGAAGCACCTGGATAGAACAAAGGATCAGATGGCGAGGGAGGGGGGTTTGTCTAAAGAGAATTTGTTGTTTAATTTTCTGGAGTACATCATAAAGCTACAGGTAGACCACAATGGACTATATTCATTTTCTTCCTTTTCTCTACAAACTATATACTTATGTGAATGTTTCCGAACTCTTGAGAGGCAATTCATATACAGTAATAGAACACCTCCATCCTTAATAGAGCTCTGAAATCCTTTCTAATTGTTTTTCTTTTGGAGGTGGGGGGTTGGGGAGTTATTTCTTGAAAATGGACCTGCTTGGATATATGCAAGATATGCTTGGAAGGAGAAGGAAACCAGAATGTACTGTAAAATAGTTTTTTCCTTTACTTAAATGTCAGATAAGTTTAAAAATAAAAGAAAGAAAAAAAATGAACATAACGCAAGGGTAAATGTTTGTCATTGTATGCCTTCCGATGCCATAATGATCTAGACATGTAGATCTAACATCCTCTTGATCCTTTTTGTATTTTTTTTTTTTCATTTTTTGGACATTATCATTTTTTTTTTGTTTGTCTTGTTTGTTTTTTGGTTAAGGAGCTGTAGGTACATGTAACTTATGTCATTTATTTATGTCCTTTTATATCTAGTTTGTAAAATAATAGCCTAAAGTGAAGTAAATAAAAGGGGTGTCAAGGTGCATTCCTATTAAAGTAGAAACTATGTGACTGACTCTGTGTCTTTTCTCTGCACACGTACTGCAGTTCCTCATGCATTTTCATCTAAACAGAGACTAGCACTCTAGAGACACAATGATCACCTAAAGATTTCCAACATTTTGTTTTTATAAAGTTATGTTACAGTGTAGACGTTAGCATGGAGGGCATTTCTAGTTCGGATTTTTTGAACTTCATTTTTAAGTGAAGTTGTTTTTAAGGTGGGTTGCACAGTGGCGCAGTTGGTCGCACTATTGCCTTGCAGCAAGAAGGTCAATTCCTGCTCGAGTTTTCATGTCCGAATTTGATTCTTCTTTTCTCTGTAAAATTGTCCACATTGAAGACTGTCTAAAAGATCAGTTCTGCTCAAGTAGGCTAAACATTCAGCTAATCACCAGCCTGTCTCCATATTTTGCTGAATCACATTTAGTAAGAGGGAAAAAGGTTAAAATATCACATCAAGCAATCTGTTTGTTTTTCTCACACTTACCTGACTTAACTGGAAAGGGAAACACAGATTCTCGGA
This sequence comes from Poeciliopsis prolifica, assembly GCF_027474105.1. Classification (NCBI taxonomy): domain Eukaryota; kingdom Metazoa; phylum Chordata; class Actinopteri; order Cyprinodontiformes; family Poeciliidae; genus Poeciliopsis; species Poeciliopsis prolifica. The sequence goes on from NW_026562379.1 coordinate 11,749,956, forward strand.
ATGATAGAAATAGTTACTCTGTTGGTAATTTGAGGCTCAGTACAGCACATGATCAGCCGATAACATAACCATGGAAGTCTCAAAGATTCGTCTTTGACTCCTGTCAGGCCTTTAGGCTGTTGCTTGTGCCATTTGCCGCTTGACAAAGAACATGTGTTTGTGTGTAATCTTCTTCTTGGTCTCATTTCCAGCAACTCTCATTCTCTTAACTCTTTAATTAAATTTGGAGGAACAATAGTTTGAAGTGAGAAGAAAAGGACAGTTTTAGAAATAGAGCTCATGTAAATCTCGAGCCAAATTGTGTGTTGTTTTTTTTTCCACATTCTACGACATCAGCGGTGAAAAGGCTTTAACAACCATTAAACCCCTGAAGGTTGCAGAGGAAGAAGACGATCTGCCTCAGAAGAAAAGAATGCCTCCGCTGCAGACTGCTGGCAAGCTTATCATGGATGTAAAACAGATGATTGGCCGGGCTGAGATTGATTAATTTCCTCTGTCTGAGAACACCTTTTTTATTTTGATAAACTGCGAATGATTAAATTTATAGCTGAAAAGTTACTTAATGTTATCCTAGTGTTCCATGTCTCCATATCAAGTTTCCACACAATTACAAAAATCTTTATTTTTTATTCAAAAATATGTATGCATAACATTTTCACATAGAATGACAGAAATGATAGGGGTTTTTTTGTCAAAAGTTTGTGATTTATTTCTCTTAATTTTCCACAGAAATTGAATGTTCCACACAGAAAAATGTATTGAACATAAAAACTAAAATAACACAGCTTGCTACAATTTAAAAGACTTAAAATATTTCTTATAGTGTGTATTACAGTGATAAATTATTTTGTTTTAAAGACTCAGGTTGGTTTTGTGGCTGTAAGCAGATTTTTATCTGAACCAAATGTTAAAATGACTCAGAGGATTGTAAAGGTTTCTGATCCCTGTGTTAGATCAACACAAAAAGTACACAACTCTTATGTGGAAGGGAAATGTCATATGGTTGTCAAAGGTGACTTAAAATAAAAATCTGGGAAAGGTTTTCAGCCCCTTTTATTCTAAGAACCCTAAAGAAAATCCAGATTGTCCAATTGCGTTCTGAAGAAAATGACTGAAAGACTCCACCGGGCCCTGAACACAACATCTCAGCAGTCTGACATGTTAATGACAGACAAGATGGCTTGCTTAAGTATGAAACACAGATGTTGAGGAAGACAAACCCATCATGGTGTTTTACAATAGATTTATTACAGAGGCTTTGAATTTATAATAAAATCTCTGACATAACATTTAATTTTTAACTAGATCTCTCTTTTTATTAGTGTTGTTTGTCACTACTAAAACTCATACTCAGTCCCAAACACAGTGAGGCTCTGAATGAAATGCTGACTGATTAGAAATGCAGACCAGAGGCATACAGTATAAGAAGTTTTTGCCAGCAGTTCCACTGATAACAGCATCTTAAACCCAGAGCGTCTGTCATTTCGGTTACAGATTCTGCTCGAAGGAGGCCTGCAGCCTGAGGTTACAGTTTCATTTCCACATCCTCACAGGGACACTCCAAGGACATAATTCACTGACTAGTATCTTACCTTTAAAATAAGGTTGAACTAAATTTACTTTTATTTTTTGCAAAGAGTAAGCAGTTGTTACTCTTTTCATGTTTCATGAATTTATGCACCGTTCTTGGTCAATCTAGTTCTTCAAATTCTGTTTTTTTCTGAAGAATTGTGATAAACAATAAAGCAGTTATAGGAAATAACTCACAAAGGACTTTGGAGTTTAATATTACGCCTACCTGTAGCCATCCACTGCAGATCACCAGGACTCTCACAGTTAGTCCCTGTGCAGCCCAAAGCTCATTGTCCACACTAATGCTGATAATAACACTCTCATTCACTGGGGTGCCCCTGAACACAAAGCAGGTTATAAAAATTGCAGACAAAATCATGAGCAGTAATAGAAAACAACAAGATCAAAGAAAACCAGTATTGACAAATGATCTGTTTGCTCCATTTGATAACATTTCTCAAGGAATCACAATAATGCAAATTTGAACTTTATCCTTTCTTTCAGATTTTTCTTTTTTCCTGTGTTCTCAGTAGACAGTGGACATAACTACAGCAAAATGCTCTACTTTGGGTGTGCACACATCTGTAAAGTAAAATTTGTTAAATATAAGAAAAAAGAAAAAAGCTGAACAGCCTAACTGGGAATAATATTGACATACTTCTGGAGCAAAAATAAAAAGAAACAAACTAAAATACTACGGCTGCATAGGTGTGGAATCTGGCTACAAACCTGTGTTTACTACCAGGCAGTGCACACCTTTCACCACTCCAAGTACCTCTCAATAGTTAAGAAAGTTTTGCTTCACCATTTATTTCTCCTCACATTTTGCTACTTCTCAAATTACCGACCACAGAGAGTTTCCAAATCATCAGAGAGCTCTCACTGTTAAAAGGTTAGTGGAAGAGTGCAAAAGAATATCAATGACTTCCCATGAGATTATCAAGAACTTATCCTACCTCCAAAATTGAGGAAAGGGCAAAAGAAAACTAATTTGAGAGACTTCCAAACGGCAATTAAAGTCTCCTAAAATCAAGTAGGAACATCTGCATTCTCTAAAAGGTGTGTGTAGCACAGAAATGACACTGCAGTTCATAAAATGACCACACCATACCAACAATGTAGTGGAAGGAACTATAAATCTTGTTTAGCCCTAAAGACACATTTGTCTTGTGCACTAAAATTTAATGCAAAGAGTCATTGCAGGTCCCCCTAAATTAGTTTCTTTTTAGGGATCGGACTCCATTGTCAAGTGAAAGCAAACAATCAAACCCGATTACACCCACAGTGCTTGGAAGCTCAGTGGTTTTGTCAGACAATTTAATTAAGAAACCGTAAGGTGAAGTGCTTGCCCTGAAAACAGGCTTAACTCCTGCCTCTCAGGACTGTCACTTCAATCTTTTTGACTAGGTCACTTTTGTTTCATAATTAAATTTCCTGACTTCAGATAAAACCCTCCCTGTTGGACCTCTGAACCACTCACAACGGGGCGCAACCCTTCACACTTATTTTGCCTTTTGTGTCGTTATTATTGAGTGCATCCTTAAATCCATCCAATATTAGAATCTCTAATCCAGCCCCCCCAGTGTTTATCACAAAAAGGGTCTTTTCTTAAAGAAAGAGAAAATATGTTTTGTTTTTTTATTTTTTATTTAAGGAGAAAAAAAACAAGTTGATGTTGTGATGTTCATTTGAAAAGTAAAAGGGTGAAAGAAATTTGCAAACAACCCAAAAATAACCCTGCCATTAGAGAAGGCCGTATGTGTGACCTTGGAGGACCTTTGATTGACAAGATGTAGCATCTGAGAGGCAAAGGTATAAGGAAGAAAACAAGAGCAAACCCTGACAGAACAATAGTAGGTCTAACTTGAGACCTCGCTCAGCGTATATCAGATTTGATTTCTTGAACTACTATACAGTTAAAACATCAGAAAAGAGTGATGCAAAGGTAGTTAATTTTAGCACTTTACAATTTTAATGGAACGATTAAATCTATTTAGTCTTCTATATAATCAAGTATTCCAATTTTTGAAATCTCATTCTCATAAACACAACATTGTCATCTCGTACGCTGGATGTAACAATATGGATCTTAAAATAGTTTTTCTGATTAAAAACAAATAAATAAAAATTAAAGTGTTTATTTTCATCTTTTTATGTAAATACTGGAAATTTATATTTACATAAAGATGAGATTTTTATAGAATGATAATCTCATACCAGCCAGCATCTAAAACATGGTAAAAACAGTGAAGTTAGACCATTTTTAGATTGAAAATATTTTATTTTCAAATTAACACCTGCAGCAAACCTGGACAACCACAAAGTTAGAGCTGATTAAAGTCAACAAATATCAAATCAAGAGCAAGAAGAGCCTTGGGGTGAGCAGATTTTGTAACTTTCATCACTTGTTTTGTGTAGGAGACCTTCTGTCTCTCTAGAATCAGGATCCTGTCTGATTGTGGGTCTCCAGAGAACGTGGAGCTTTATCAACCTGACCACACTAATCTCTCCTCTAGGCCAACAAGAGCTGGTGGGTGGCCTGATCCCAAATGAACCCAACCGAAGGACGCCTACTTGACCACTCGATCTTCTTATCCTGAACAACTGGCCACACTGCTGGTCCCACCTGATAGGCTAACCTTTGTCTTTTCTCAAAGCGCATACACACGCTGAACAGAACCAAATCAGCACAAGCAAACATGCTAATCTCAATAGCAAAACATGTTTTCCTTCCACCAGATCTCAGAGTGTTAGGGGTTATGAGGATTTTGCCTCTATTCTTGCAAGGAAGGAGAAGGTTAATCAAACCAGCCCTCACTCCCCTCTTTCTCCTGACCCCCTCCACAGGGTCTGGATAGGAGCCTGATCAAGGTTCAGCAGGCTATCAGCTTCAGCAGAAACCTTGTTATCACTGAGAGAACTATCTGAAAGACTGAAATGGACAGACAGCTATCTATATAGAGAAAGAGAAAGGCAGAAAATTGAAAAATAGAAGTAAAAAAAAACTATTGGAGAACTTTTGAGAAAGTCAGGTTATTCAGTTCAAATCTTTTGCCTCCAAAGACTTTTTTTTCTTCATTTAATTTAGAAAGTTGACACTGAAAAGTAATATGAGAAAATGATTGGGTGAACGACATCGAAAAAAAAAGACACATTGTGACATAACAGCTATCCATCATCCAGCGGTTTGATCTCTGGTGAGAAAAAGGAGTGTAGATAAAAGGAAACATAAAGCTGGGTAATACCATCGAGAGTCAGGCTCGGGGACTTTCTCTGTCCGCCATGGCTTTGGCCTTTGGACTGATGACAGCAATCAGATTTACATCAGAGCTCACAGGTGTGCACCAATGCGTACACACACACACACCCCCGCACACACATAAAGGTATGTCTCTCGATCTTCACAAGGACTTCCAGAAATTTTTGCCAAACAAATATGCCACACGTCTTCTTAAACAGTCTGGGGTTTGGCCCTACAAGATGCAATGGGTCCTAATGTAGTATTTGTCAGGAAGATGATCCTTACAGTGTATAAAATACAAAACCAAACACACACACACAAACACACATGCGCACACACACACTGCTAAGGGCTCATTCCTTACAGTTTTAATCCACATTTTTCAGCAGGTTGGAGAAAGGAATTAAAATAGCAGCCATGCGGGGGGGATTGTAGTACAACATTGTGAGATAAGATCAAAACTGGAAAATGCAGTATGTCAAAGCTTAGCGCCTTTCAACAAAAGTATTCCTCCATGTCTCAGAGTTGTTTGCTAAAATGAGATATGAGGGTTTATAAAGAAAGATAATGTGGTTTTACATTACACATTGCGAATGGATTACAACTTCAACTCATTGGCCAAAACAAATACCATCCAGACTCAAGATTTGCTTTGGTTTTATTGGGTCATAAAACACTGAACATATTACAGAGTTTTTATGACCACAGTATATTGCAGGATCATAGTGATTCCATGAAGCTATCCAAAAACATAGTGCAAAATTCTTCAGTGAAAACTTGCAAGTCATAACAATTTGACCGACTAAAGAAATATTGTTTGAGTACTGGTCATTTTGGACCTTCAACAAATTGAGCTTAAATTGTTTTATAAGGTTTTTGATTGGGAAATGGAAACAGTTATAGGAGGAGATTTTAATCACATAATACCATACTAATCTTGGAGAAATTCATACCGGCTTTAGCAACTAACAATGTAAAGTGATTTTCTTACAATCTATTTTAAGTAAACTGTGAAGGTAAATATGTGCCAGCAGCAAATTGCTTAGACTTATTTTGGTCATATTTGAGGAGATATCAGTTATATTTCTTAAGAGTTGGCTGAGCAATACTAGGATCAGAACCAAAATAATGGAATATGGTTTATTAAATCAATTGTAATAAACATCCTCTCAAAACAATATGCCATGAAATTATTGTAAGGTGTAAAGAACAAGATGCCAATGCTTTGATACAAAATGAAGGTTCAAATTATAACGGGGGTAAAGAGCTATGCAAAAATTTGGGAGACTGGAATACTGGTGTTCAAGCAAAGACATTAAAGATTGGACCGTTTAAGACAAAAGATGAAACAAAACAAATCAACAACAACCAATAAAAATGATCAAAGGTTTCCAGGTCAATTTGCCCGTTTCCATTGGGAATTTCCATTTTGCGCCTACCTATTATTTAAACCATTGAATATCAGTTGATTTTTCCTAATAATATATAAATAAAAATACTTAACTTTCACAGAATTGTTTGTATGACACCTCTGCTGTTACAGAAATCTGACCAAATATGATCAAACCAAAAGAACTTTAACCATCCCACAGCTGGTAGACATTATTCTATGGAGTCATACAACCACAAGTTCTTACGTCATTCTTTTAGTTCATGCATACATCAAGATTTTAGCCAGAAAAAAAAAAAAAAAAACGCTTTGGGAATTATCTTCCTAAAGAAAAAGTAGCATAATGGCCTCTTTAAAGCAGAGAGAAAGAGTTCAGTATTTTTATACAATTTACGTTTTGGTTCTCAACACTCAAACTACTTTCCCAGCCCAGAACAAGTTGTAATGCATTAATTCCCATATCGCCTGCAAGTACAGTATGGAGAACCAAAGAGTTACTTGCATCCTGGGAATGGCTGAAGTCCCTCAGTGATCCCAAAAAAGGTCAGAAGCAGGTAGAACATTAAAGCCTTGCGAAATTAAGACAGATCAGCCAAACCAGAGATCGCATATGGGGATGTGAGGAAGACGTATGCTTTTCAGACACTATAAATAAGAGCTTGTGTTCTTCACACAGTTAAAATGAGTTGTGAATAATGAGCATGCAGTGAGATCTTCTAGTTAGCGAGGTTGTTATTTTCTTGCATATTAAAAAAAAAAAAATTCTCTCCTCTGGTCTCAGTGAACTAACGTTGTATTTAAGACATCAGCCGCTCTCTGAACTCGAGCCCCCACAGTCCTGGTTCCCGAAGCCCCCCTTGGTGTGAGGAATGGTGGAGCTGGGCTGAGTTCCTCACCCACAGACGACCCCATCGACTGAGCAGCTCTCCACCAGCTAAATGATTGATGCTAGCTTTAGCTAACTAGACTCCTGAGTCCTAAAACAACTAAGGCTGGCTGGCCAGTGGGCTGCGGCCTGTCTGTGTTGGTATGTGTGCGTGTGTTTGCGTGTGTGTGTTATCAGCCCAGGAGACTTCGTACAAATAAATGTGCTGGAAAGAGGCACAGTGTTTGTGTACATTTGTGAGAAAATGTGCTTGTGGCTATAAAAGTTTAAAATAGCAAGACCTTTTAAGTAGTTTGGAAAATCGTGTAGAGAAGGTGAGAGTTGTTGCATTTCTGTGAGCGCAGCGAAAATCAGAAGTTTGCATACTTTTTTTTATTGACTTAGGTGTTATTTTTACTGGGTGGAATGATGATACAGGAAACACATTCAGTGAGTCTTACAAACAATTACAACATTGCAGTTCATATTATGGACTTTCTATAATCCCCACAGGATAAAACTAATATGCATGCACAGGCAGAAATACAGATGCACACTAACCATTATTTGGTGAATTGGACCTTAGTGTTCCAAGTTAATTATTACCCTGCTTTATGCTTTCCGATTTTTAAATTAATATCACTGGCTTTGTCAGAAAGAATTGCCAAAAACCCAGCAAGAGTTATGTCTGAAGACCAGTGAAGAGTTTGGTTGAGCTGCAATCAAAATCAAATCTTGGGTCTTGTTTACATTTTATTATGTCTGGATAACAGAAATTAAATATGACTTATTAAAACCTTGTGCATCGAATTAAAAAATATTTTAATTATTTGATGCACAGTTCACCCTGGAATTTGAAATGCTTTAATTAATGAAGCCCAAAATCAAAACGAGATTCATGTCCAGTGATTGCTAACATCTGGCCTGCAATATAAAAGCTCAGTTTGTGAGATTCTTCTTCAGTTTTCTTTGGCCTACAAACATCAGTGATGGCATGTACTTTTAATGTACATATTGGAGAAATTGTTACATTTAGGACTTTTTTTTTATTTCAATGTAAGACAATAGAGCAGGTCCCGATGGAGACAGGCTTGTATCATAATAAGGTTACTGGAAGGCTAACTGGATGAAATAGATCATGCTTTGGTTCACTGGTTAGACCGCTAGCTCTTTTTGAACCCCTGACACTAATCGAACTGTCCATTTAGTAGCTATAAAAGTCAAAATGTAAACAAGGATTAGCTAAAACAAGAAGAAGAGTCAAATGGAAAAAAGCTTTAATGTACCTGCACATTTAAAGTCACTTATCATTCCAAGTGACAGTAATGCAGCATGAAATCCACTGAAATGCACCATTCTCCAGAGGTTTAAATTTTGGATCAGGTCGCTAACCTTTATTTTCCACTCAGCTCTGTATCCTGTACCCATTTATAACTATAATTGGTATATTTTTACTATCATTAGTGCAGGTCAATGGATCCATCTAGGGAACTTAAGGTTAGACATTCACCATGGAAACCAGTCTTTCCTCTCATTAAACGGCAATTAAATTGGGTCGAGAAACCTTTCCTAACAAACCACATAGGTCCACTAACTTAAATTTCCTTGTCGTCCAACAGCCACGCTCTGTCTCGTGAGGATTTGTGATATTACCATAATGAAGGAAGCAGCTCAGCAGTGAAATATGAAGGCTAAGTTTGCCCTTAAAGCCCTTGTAGAAACTAGATATTGGGTTAAAGAAATGTGTACTGTGTGCGGAGAGACAAAGTGATGGAAAAACCTAATATCCTCAGACTTGAAAACAATTTCTCAGTTGCTGTTTTACTTTCGCCAGATGTGGACAAAGACATGTCCAAACGCAACTGGATGAAGACACTTAGTCAACTTTTTGGATCATTCCCTGCACAATGTGTTCCTGCAGCACATTGAGCTGCAGGAACACATGTGTTAGTGAAAAAACAAAGATAAGACACCCTTAGAAAGAACAGAGTCTCTCAGCATTGTGAAATATTTTTAATTTTTCCACTCTGCTCTATTTGAAGTCAGGACTCTTGTGGAGCTGAGAGACAGATCCAACCCGGTGACAGATGTTCTGTTGGTTTTCAGGTTTGCACTTCATTCGAAGGATGACGTGCTTCTGCACCAAGCGCTTAAATTTTCCAGCCTCAAAGATTTGTTTGAAAATGTTTGACTGGAATTAAGCAAGAATTTTCTCAAGGAAGATACGCGCTGTAAACCCATATGGACGTGAGAGATCCGATGTCTTTTTTAAAAACAGCATCAGTTTTTCTCACAGACATCCCTGGATTCTCTCACCGCCGCCCCTGCTTCTCCTTACTCTATCTCTAGCCTAAATGAAGTGTCTGCGGGGGTAGTCTGAGAGGAGATTAACGTATCCACGGGGGAAAAAAGAGACTAAAGGGAAAAAGACTGAAGGAAACATCAAGAATCCAGTTCATTTTAAAATAGACGTATTACTTTTTTTCCAGGTCTTGCTGAGGGGCACAAAAGCCTTCTGGTTCAACAGATTATGCAAGATTTTACCCCTGAAAAAGGTCTCTGTGGGTTTGAAAATAGCACTGAAAGACAATCATAGGTTATCAAACTGTTAAAATGAAACTAATCATAAAGAACTTATACACAATTAAGTTGTACATTTAAGTGCATGTTATTTGCATTTACGTGACAGATCAGTACTTCATTGAAAAAGATAAACAGGTCACCAAATTTGGTGCAAATAAAATTTGAAGTCAGCTCCCTTCACTCTGTCACCCTTAAATAAAACAAAAAAACAAAAACTGCTCTAATGATTATCTTAAAAAAACATAGCAAGTAAATAAAATCAAAATAAATAAATACACTGCACCTCTTTCTAATTTAATCTCAGTACAAAAACAGCTGTTTGTACGAAACAGACCAGAGAAAATCCTGGATAGGTCCAACACTAAGTTAGATGGAAGTAAATGCAGAGCAAGCCTAAGAGAAAAAACTTGTTGTAGAAGCTTTCAGACACAACCAGAGGTACAATGAAATTTAAAAACTAAAATGGACAGCTGAAGAATGTTTAAAACAGAGGGTAGTTTTTAGAAATATACCCCAAAATCCTTAGAAGTGCAGTAGAAGCATTGGACCTACGAAGTATCGACTCAAAATGAATACATTTTGAACTTACAGATTTGTGAAAAGAAGAGCTTTTCTCCCACTCCACAATTAAAACTTTGTGTTGGTATCTTTCATAATATTACAGTGACATAGGCTGAAGTTTTCTTTGTTGTAATGTGACAAAAGAGGTGCTAATAATTTTGCCAAAGACTGAGTACAGTCAGTGCAGAACTTACAAAGTTGAAAAAAAAAAAAGAAACATTTCAAGTAAAAGTAGGAGTTTCTTCAGCATGCACATTCACTGAAAGCCATCAGAGTAAATCAAGCAGGAGGTGTGACAGACAATCCTTCAATTCACCCAGGTCGCAGTGTGCTACCAGCACCAGGCAAAGCTAAAATGGAAAGTCAGCAACTGACCTTTAATGTGATACGGCACCAGCAACTCACTGAAGAAAGGTTGGAGAAGAACGGGCGCTGTGTGACTCCATGAGTGTGCGCGAGTGTGTGTGTGTGTGTGTGTGTGTGTGTGTGTGTGTGTGTGTGTGTGTGTGTGTGTGTGTGTGTGATGAATTATGGCCAGCTCTTGTGGCGACATTTGGGAAGTTGAGAGGTAAGGCTTGGTGGACTAAAACAACTTGCCTCTGTGAGCATTCTCGAAGAAGTCTTTAAAAAGTTTCAATGTCTGCAAAAGAGCAAAAAATACCCGACAGCTTTAAAAGCAACGACGTTAAAATCATCCAAGGAAAGACAAATAAAGAACACAAACCACAAGAACAATAAAATGTGAAAAATAAAACATGACTTTGGAAGTCTAACCCTGAGAAAGCAAACTGTGGTTTTGTGGGCTGACGGCTGGTTTGAAGCTCTGAACTTTCAGATACACTCTTCCTCTGGCGTTTTCCAGCAGGTCGCAACCTCTCTGACCTCTAACCAAGGTGCCTGCAAGATTTGAATACCTGCATCTGACAACCAGGGAAACTGGCCCAGTCATGGTGAATGGAAAGGAAGTTTCTATTTGGCTTGGCAGCACCAAAAGAAATCTGACGGCATTCCAACAGGGAGTTGAGAAAATCCAGGGATGACTTTCGGAGTAAAAAGACATTTATGTTTGTTTAAATGTACTTTATGAAGCCCATACAATTTAAATGAAGTCAAATGAAGATAAGGTGGAAGAACATGGGAAGTACAAACATTTATACATCCATCCATCCATTTTCTAATAACCCTTCTCCCTAACGGGGTCCGGAGTTGCTGGGTCCTATCTCCAGCCGAGTTCCGAGCAAGAGGCGGGGCACAGCCTGGACATTTATACATTTGTGATAAATTTGTGTTACTATGAAAAACAAAATTTGAGGAATATTCTTGAAATCTACTTCCTAAAACAACTGGTTCTCAAGGCTTGATATAATTATGCACAACCAAACTCCAGCAAGAAAATAATGAAGAGTGTTATATTCATCTAACAGTACAAATTTATTCAGCTCAGATAATACATTCCTAACAAGCAAAATAAATTGTGGAGATAGTTTTTCGACATGCAAATGACCAAACTTATTGTTTGAGAGTCAGTTTTTCCACAGGAATCCAGTGTTTTTAAACAGCATTGGGAAGTGAGACTCGATGTTTTCAACTTTACAAAAAAACATCACAAAATGTACACAATACACCACACAATGCAAAATCTTTGAAATTTACAGAAAAAGTCCCTTTTTTGTAAATTTTATTATTAAAAGGATAGAGCAAAAAAAAGGATAAGCTATACTTTTGTCGCATTTTCATAGTTTCAACAAGAAAACATCGTCTCCTACTAATGCTCGTGCTGCTCTTTTCATGTCAGGTAATGTGAAGATTGACCTTTTTCATTTGTTCACCCTTTTCATGAACAGATTGATCAAACAAACTAAATCCTGTGTTCTGCTTATATATTTTTCTGAGTGCGAGAAAAGTTGTCAGTAAACAGGATTATTGTGGGTCTTGGTGAAAAACATGGAGCTGCATTCAGAGGCAGTGAATGGAGGAGCTGCTTATCAGAGGTATCATTTGTGTCGGTTGAAGTGAACGTCTATCGATTTACATCCAGGACTGTTGTGAACCGCAGTGAGACCTCATGCATAATTCATAAAGAACCTCTGAAAGAGCCATAAATACAGTTGCTGGGCTCGTCAGCAGAGCACATTCTCAGCACTTCTGGTTGCTCAGCACCGCTAGTTAGCCCAGGAAGTGCTTAGATGAAGGGATGAAGAAAAAGAGGAGATGGAATTAAGATGATAAAACGGTGTTCTCATTTTTCCACTGACTGGTAATTTATTTTTCCCCCCATTTAATTTGGATTTGTAAGCTGCCTTTGAGGAATAATACTCCTGTGGGCCTCCTTGATAACTTTTTCAAGAGGGCTGAAATCTAATCTTATTTGAAGTTGAACGAAATAGTTGTTGAGGCCATCAGTTCAGCCGGTGTTGCTTTGATGACCTGGTGGATTTACGTGAGCCGTAAACCGGCCACTCGCCTTTTATTCTTTTCACCTCGCCTTTACGATGTCGAAGGGATCAGGAGACTGAGTTATGGGCTTTGTTTGGGACAGAAGGAAAATAAAAGCGCAATACACCTGAACTGTTTCGGAGTCATCGAGAAGGAGTGTATGCTTTCCATGTCTTGTGAATTTATGGGGGGCCTGTGAGGAACAGAGGCAGCCCAGGGTTGTATGAGGCCTTAAGCAGATTTTGATTGGAAGCCCAATTTCATCACCCTCCAGCTGCAGCAGCAATAATTACATCTCTGGAGATGCGCTGATCAGAATTCTGTGGAGGATTTCCATTTCTGGGTAAAGCCTGCTTCCCGTTTCTCTTTAAGGGATTACCATAGAAAGATAATGGTAGTTAAAAAGTTTTCCATAGCCTCCCAGCTTTGAACAAAAAAGTGAAACATATCACAGAATTTAGCCTCCTCTGTTAACAATTAAAACGGGAAACACCACTTAGTCAGAAGTTTTTATATGAATTCTTTGGAGAATGTTTATCTTTATTTTAACTCTACATTAAAAATGATAAATAGATCAGAACCTTGAGTATGAAACCAGCTAGTTATGAGTTACTGCTAATCAAGATGAAAATTGGTGAATTCCGGTCATCAGTATTTGAAGCGGGAGTTTTCTGCGTGCTTTTTGCAACATTTCTCTTTTTACTTTTTATTTTCATATTGTTAGTTTACATGTACACTATTTCTTTCCTATGCATTACTTCCGTTCTGTAAATAGAAATAAGCCATGTCATGCTTATGTACTTTATGTGTATCAGCTTATCGTCAGTTGTAGTAAAGTATTTTCCGGCATTATGGTAATTGGTCAAAAAATGCTCAACTAATCGGATGTTATTACCTGAAATATTTTGCACATATTTCTGCTTGGCTTTTATCCAAATTTAGAACAGCTTGCTCATAAAATATAACTTAACAGAAGCCAAGATCAAACCTAAATAACCACAAGTAACCTTCTGATGGTAGATATTTATGAGACTCAAAAACCAACTTTTCTTTGCAGAAGACTACATAGCTTAGAGACAGTTCCTCTTAAATTATCAGTCGTATGAGATACAAATTTGTGTTTCTGTGAATAAAAACCTTGTACAGAATAAAGTAAGTAGTGCATAAATAGTTCTCCCATAAAACAGAGAAAAATAACAATTGCATTTTATATATTCCATGTGTTTTGCACATGGCCCTCATCAAGAACATACATTTATCAGAGTTATGACACGGCTGTAAAAACTGTCTGAATCTGTCCGTAGTGTAGGACAGATACTTTTTGGTCTGTGACCCAAAAGTAGCACCTTAAAACAGCCGCTGCCCTGGGGGAAATCTTCATGCCTTCCTAGAACAGTGAGTTCTGCAGAGGAAAGAGGGAAATCTAGTTTATTCTGGCCGCAAGCAATATTAACAGTTTGAAATGACCTAGTCAAAGTCCCAAATTGAATTTGATAGCAAAACAGCTGAGGGAACTAAAGATGAAGCTCATTACTATAGATAAAGCATCAAAGCACAGGTGGAACCATGCAAAAAGCTGGTCAGCAGTTTAAAGAAAAGGTTTGTTTGTTTGGAATGGTATAAAAAAATCTCCCATACTCCAAGGAAGATCTGAAGAAATTCTTGGATCTTTGGGTGGCTAGATGCATGATGGCTACATGACTGATTCTGAGAAATTGGAAAAGTCCCCGCAGGCCTCAGACCGTGGAATGGAATAAGCTCATGACCAAGCTTCATTTGAACTATGCACTGCTAAGATAGACAACATCTTGGCAAAAATAAATCAAATTCGGCATAAGTTCATGACATTTCGTTTTCCATCAAAAGACATCCATCAGAATCCCCCAAAACAATGGAATTTACTCTGAATATGTAGAAGGCCTCTTATAATTATTTATTAACTTGCTAAGTGATGATTAAACTGCAGTGAAATCTCAAGGCCCTCTCAATCGCTTCATTTCTCTGCACGCCTCATAAACATCCTGCTGCTGTATAATGATGACTATGTATAAAAATCTTCTAACAGCTTTCTCTTCGTTTATTTGCGTACAGCAGAGTTTGTTAGCTCTGCATCCATGTTTCCACTCAGGATACTCGAAATCCGTCCTCTAAATACTGATGTTAATGCCAGGGCTGAATAGGACCGCAGTAGAACCTGCCCTTTTTCTGTTTTATTTTTTGTATTGTATTGGTGGCTCGTTTAATTGTAATGTCATTGATTTGGATTAAATCGCTAAAGACCTTCTGAAGGCCCAGGTACCAAATGCTTGACCCACCACTGGTATTCTGTGTGAGAAGTCAAACTCTCATGAAACATAAATCGAAGTGAGGGAAAAGCTGTAAGCTGAAGCATTTAATTTACCTGTTTTAAATCTAGTTAACTTTTTTAACAGCTTTTATACAGAACATTTTGACAGAAAGACAAAGTTAATACTTTTGTAGGTTTAATTTTTACATCCACAATAAAAAATTTGATGTTATGATAAAATATGATAATAAGCACATGGCTTTGGCTGTCTTTGACTGTGAATGTTTTGTTGTTGTTTTCTTTTTTATTTACAAATGACCTTTATAGAGCAAAATGAATCAAGTGAAATGCTTCTGAACATTGCAAGACCGAAACAAAAGAATGAATTTGCTGGTTCTCGAGAGAGATTTGTCAAACGAGAACAGGTATGGACAGATGACTCTCCTCTTCTGCACAATACACACTCTGTTTGCCTCTGTAGTGGAACAAGCGCTGCCTAATCACTTGAAATACACACCGCTCCATTTCTCCAAGCAGCGTGTTTCCTTTAGACACTAAATCTCTCCACCACTCAGGTTATCACCTCACAATGACTCCTTCTCATCATCTTTCTCTAGCTTGCCGCCCCACCTCCACAGCCCAAGAGCGCATATATTCCTGCACACAAAAAAAGAACAAACCTTCATTTCAGCGTCGCTCCTCTCCACCATTAAGCAGTAAACGGCTGTTCTGTCCTTGAACATGAAAGTATGAGCGAGCCAGAGAGGTGGAGGAGGAGAGAGACAGCCGGAGAAGGAAAGCAAAGTATAAGAAAGAGCTTTTTCATAATGACAGTCAGCTTAATGAAAAAGCAGTTTGGGCTCGTATATCTGCCGTTCCCCGACGTGCAGCCTCCCCGTTGTCTCCAAGCCAAGGAGAGTCAGTGCCTGGTCAGGCCAAGCCGAAGAAACGTCAGGTTAGGAAAGGCCAAAGCAGGTTGGGGGAGACGTGGGGGGCACAGTTTGAGCTATAGCGAGGGAGGGTCAGGAAGGGATTGGCCTTGAGTGGGGCAGACTTTGGGATATCAATCCTCCAAGGCGGCGGAGGAAGGACATCAGTCAGTGGAGCTGCAAACCGCAGAATGCAACGCATCAAATGCACAGTTACACACAAACTGGGCTCCGTACGGCAACACAAATCTTCCCTCTTTTTTTCCTCTTTCCCTGCAGCAGCAATAGATCCCTGCCCAACTCTCGGCTTTTTCCATCAACTGGTTCAGAGAACAAACACATAATGCCTAATTAACAGCAAACAAATACATCAAAGAAGTTGGTACCAGTGGAGTGCATGCACAAGTCTTAAGCTCATTTCCTTCGAAATCACCGCAGTGTGACTGCACAACTCTGATGCACGAGGCCTTTTGTCCTGCTGCAGAGTGAATGATGCGGTCAATAAAGTTCAACAGCATGTGAAACAGCCTACGTTGCTGCCACTGTGACGTGTTCATGTGATGAGCGACTCGGATGAACTGGGCCAAGGGTATCTGCTTCAGTTGCATTTACACAAGGGAGCCTCTATCCACAGAAGAGCAAAAGTAGTTCTAGGCCAAGAAAGTTGGCTGTGTGCACAAGAAACAAGAGACAAAGAAAGCATTAATTCATGTACATGATATCTGGGAAGTTATAGAAGCATTTCCATCAATAAAATGTGCATTTGTAAGAGAGTGGGAATGTCAATGTGGGAATGTCTCACATTCAGTGTAAAAAAGATCAATAAACTGAACAAAAAAACAAAAAAAAAAAACAATGATGAACATGAGGTGGTGGATTCAGAGCCGTAACCAGAAATCCAGTGGCCGTGTTTAAACAATTTTGGGGAAGTCAAAATCACTTGACCAGCATCTCCAGTGCGTAGTTCTACTATTCTGATAACAGTTGCTATTATTAGCTGAAACTGTGTGTGTTGGTTCAGTTTTCAGCTCAGTGAGAAAAGCTTGCTGCTTTTTCACATTTCCCTTCACCTTTTATTTCCTTGTTTATTTTCCTGATGTCCCTTTTTGTAGAAAATGTGTTACTTTTTCCTGCCCACTGGCCCTTTGGTTGTTGGGTCTCTCTGTATGTAGCTTAGTCAAATTGAACTGCAATTGTGTACCCTTCATTTTCCAGGTGTGATGCCACAGTACAGTAAACCTCCCTTCAACTTCTAAGCTCCAACTACTATGATCGAGTCAGTTCAGGGCAAAAAATACAGTTGTACTAAAGCAAAATTTCAGGCAGTTCAACCATTTAATTATTTAACGTTAATGTCTAAACGAGGAGGGGAGGATTGATTGTTTATCTGTTCATAGCCTTGAATATATTAAACGCAGCACAGTGTTTGTGGGCCGGCAGTGCAGAGAGGCAAAGTGAGACGCAGCAGACAGGTACGTCTGGAATGCTGGAATGGAAATCGAATCTGCCCTCCTTTGTTCTCAATATCTCACTCCACGCTTTTTTGCTTCTCAAAAGTGTGATTGTGCACGAATTACCAAACCACCTTACACCCACTTAAATGGCAATCCACTCATGAATGCATTTTGATGGATTTTTTAGTTGTTTTATGTTTTTTTGCCCATCATTGAAAAGGCTGTATGTCATGTAAAGAGACGTGCCAAGTAAACAATTATCAAATCATCTAATACTTTCTTGTATAAGTCTTACTTGATTCATATCATTTTTAAGCTGTGGAGAGACCAAAACAAAATAGGGCATAAGTATGAAGTAAAAAGACACATTCGTTTTCAAACTCAAGTGTGTGACATGCATTATTATACAGTGACAAACAACAACAAAAAAAGATTCAGAAATTAGAATTTGTAAAACATTACAACACAAAGCAAAAGTAAAAGAAGTCTCTTCTCTTATGATTTCCCCCTTTGTCCTTTGCAGATACAATCTGCCGTTGACACTGCAAGGAAACCAGGCCCACTGTGGCCGATGTTCTAAGCTGCCAGAGCAGAACACACACAAATATAATCCCGCCTTCCAACTCTGAGGTCCAAAATATTTTTGCATGATTTGGAGTGGAAGTTAGATGGCTAGATATTGGCTGACTGGAAAATTGGACTCCAACTCAGGAGTTTTGAGCTGTATGAAATAAATCTAGATCTAGGCGCTCCAAAAAGGTGCTTTTTAAAACATTTTTCACAAGAGCAGTGATTTTACAAAGTCAATATGCACAGGGGAGTTTTTTTTTTTTTTGACGTAATATTTCCGCTTTAAAATGGAACTGAAAAGAAGCATAATATAGAGCAGGTGTCGTCTACTTCTTATAACCATAACAACCATTTTTCCTTAGTAAAAAGAAAGCCGCTATTGTAACCTTAAACCCCTGCAGGTTATGGAGACCTGCTTAGTTTGAATTCAGGTGCAGAATTCCAAATCCCTGTTCCACCTCAGAGAATTCCCTGTAAACACAGGTGGAATGGAACGGAAACAGACCTCTCGGAGACATCTGACATGAATGTGACCAAACTGTGCCATACTCAACCATGTTTGTCTATGCTGTACCAATATTCAGTAATAAACATGACCTACAGCTTAATTCTGAGTTCTAATATTTATTTACATTGAAAATGTTGAAGATAAGATTGAGACCCAGCCTCGTCTGATCAGGTTTTGGCAGTAGAACCTTGATAGAATCAAAAAAAGGTTCAGACAGTTTCCCATCTAAATCTCTCTCACATGGAGGAGAAGGTGGTTTCTGCTCCAGCTGCCATTAAGCCTGCCAAAAATTGCAATAATAAGCTGAAAGATTTGGTAAAGGTGTTGGATTTTTGCAATTTCCCTACTTTAGACGCAAAGTGAGATTTATCAAAAATCTCAAAAAGGTTGATCAGTCCTCTCTGACCTGCTTGATTGATCCAAAGCTTCCCTTTGTTTCTCCGTCACTGGCTGCTCATATTTCATGATAAAACTCCTTTTCCAACTTTGCTCTTGCTACATTTAAACATACTAAACAGACATATTTTAAAAACGATTCTAAAACTATGTTTGGATGAGGAGTCATCATAAGGGTCTGGTCAGCCAATGAGAAGTGGACTTGGAGTAATGTAAGAGTTACACAATCAGCAAATATCTCTTTAGGATATTTTCTATAAACAACACACAGACTTTTTAGTTTAATAAAGGTCAATGCTACCAAAATATGAACTCACTGGTTCTATGATGATTTTCAGTCAAAGTTTTAAACATGTAATTACTTTATTGAACAAAACAGAGTCCCATATCTAAATGAGCAAGGCAATATTTTTAATGAAAGAAGGACTTTCAGACACCTGTGAGAATAAGCAGCTGGTTGTTTTAACCTCTGAATGTGACACTTTGAACAAACATGAAGAATTGCTGCTCTTGAAGGTTCCCATCTGAAGAAGGGAGGCTTTGCAACATAAGATTCTCCCTTTATTTCATCTCTCTCGCTCTCTTTTATCTCTTCATGAATGTCAGCAATAAGTTTTTCATGCACATAGGAGCCCATTTAATAATAGCACTGAATTTCTGCCTGGGCCTCTGCCCCTGAAGTGAGTTCTGAAAACGTAGGAGTGTAGTCATATGCAAGTGTACAATAATAAACAGGGAATGTGTCTGCGGGTTGACGTGGCACTGCTGACCCTGAAACCTAAATGTGTGATAAGATGTAATGAATTTCTGTGGCCTGACATAAAACATACAACATTGACTTAGTGTTTACACTGCAGTGGAATGCCAGATACCCAGAGCCACACCCCCTCCACCAAAACCACCTCCACCCCCTCCGCCTGCATTTCATGTGGGATGACCGCCGTCTCACACTGACACCCTCGCCCCAATAGAAGTTTTGAATTCACCGCATTTTATTTAGAATTTTTACAGGGCTGTTAAACTGAGGACAAGGTGTCTGGGTATGTGTGTGCATATTGGAGACCGTTTTGTGCTGCGCATACAGCAAATAGCTGTGATTCTTTCCTTCGTCCTTTCATCTGGTCGTTATCTTTATTGTCTCTGAATTTATTCATTTGTGAGTCGACCTTCAGGACTAACTTTATGTAATTGTTCCCTTGTGCCAGGATTGATAACTGGATTATGGGCTCAGCACTGAGTACACAAAGGCTTCTTTGATAAACGCAACACAGACAGAAAAAGGAGGCCTGGAGTGGAAACTGGGCCTCGCCGAAACCGCTGTGGATTACTAAATAAAAGAGCTATAAAACTCAGCCCTTTGGCTCTCACAGGGGAAAGCTTACACTAACACACAGCGGTAATGATTTTAATACCTATGTTCAGAGCAAAGGACCACACGCTGTAAATTACCAACCCTCCTCATGCTGAGATACTCCCACAACTAGCATTTCATCAATTTTTCTACTCTCAAGAAAAATATCCACAATTATCTCCTTTTTATGAAAAAAACAAAACAATCCCTTTTGTATTTTTCTTTCTTGAAAATTGTTGGAATGGCATAAGAATTTCTTACTTTAACCATCTAACAAATTCAATGGAGTCATCTGTGGAATGATCCACACTTGGACTTCGCTTTACTTACTGAATTATTGTCGACAGGGATCCTTTTCTCTCTGCTGATCAGTCGCAGGCCTGCGAAAATTAAATGTCCGAACCACACTGGCATGCAGTGAGTCACGTCAAGCACATTTCAGACGCTTCCAAGTTGTGTTCTACTAGTTGGCAATTTTGCCAAAATGTGATAAGAAACAAAAGCATAACAGCAGAAAGTATGTCTCAGCATCTGTTCACTGTTAGTCAGAGAATACTATCAGGACCCTTCCTCTGCATTGGACATGATTTCTGAGCCAGTTTTGCTCCATTGGAAATGTTTAGGAGGGATTTTTCAGTGTTTTCATTGGCTAACTTTCCTAAGATTCATGCAGTGCCTGCCACGTTTCCTGGCACCACTGGTAAAGAAGTGTTAAAAGCGTTAAAAAAAAGTTCAAATCAATGGATAATTTACAAAAATCTACATGGCAAACATTTGTTTGGTACCTCTGCTACCAACTCTTCGACCAACTTAATTTTCTTGACACGAGAGCAAAATTACTCAACGCTGAAGACTACAGAAGGATCTTTGACGGATCCCACCAGATCTTCCAGACTCTCTAATGAACTTTTCTCTTCAGGTTTTCTGCTGGATTCCAAAATAAACAAAAACTAAATTACCAATGAGAAAAACAATGTATATTTCTGTAAAATACCAGCTCAAACGGTGCAGTGAAATCTAACTGAAACTTTGGGAAATCCCTTCACTGGATCTGACAAATCAAACCAGATAGTCCAAAGGAGAAAAAAAAGGGACAAATGGACATTAACAGACACAAACCAGATGGTTTCTGCATTTCCAATTTTTCAGCTGTGGATTGTGGGTGCCATATGTGTCTGTTGTGTGCAAAGCAGACTCTGCTTTTATTGGAAGACAATGTAATCTTTTCTACATCTGTCAGGGTTCTTTGCTGCAGATATGAAGTGCTGACAGCCTCAGTTATTTTTTAAAGTTCTTTAACTTGTGACTCTAAGACTGAGAAAATCAGAAATGAACAGGAATCAAAAATGGCAACTGCTCAAAGATTCAACAGTGAAGGAACAGCTGTGGATCACTGTGCTGAAAGATGATGGTAAAAACTTCCAAAACTAACAATAAGCTTTTCTCATTCACCCTCAAAACACAAAAAGTGGAAAAAAACAGTCTGTTTTTTAGGTCAGTTATTAAACCTTTTACTATTGAAGAGTTCAGGATATTTTTTATAACACATTGTTTATGCACGTTTTATTTTCTGTGTACAGTTTTGAGGACAAAGTTTTTACCACATTGCTTCATTTAATTGAGGTTTGTAAAAAATCATTCACAGCATCACATTTTGATCTCCTGTTAAAGATCTCCTGCCATGCTTGGAATCATTGTTCTTTTGGTGACCCAACTGCCTTATACAATATGTTCTGAAATGCTTTGTTTTAGAGAAGTTTATATTCAATTCATTGACTAAAAAGGATCGATCCATCACTCCCCCATCTCCATGCTTTAGAGAAGAAATGATGCGTTTGTGAAGTTGGTGGGCTTAGGTTTTAACAGTTTGCATTATTACCCTCATCTGCCCAAAGGACATTGTTCCTTTAGTCTTTATCCAGAGACAGATCCAACTTTGTAAACCTAGACTTTGCTGCCATTTTCCTCTAAAAGGAAAGATGCTGTCTCTTGGCAAATGCACCAAGTTAGAAGTCTTTTTATTGTGTCCAAATGTGCAATGAGCTGGAATTACTCTCCAGCTCATTCTGACGGCTTCTAAAGTGTGCTTACACTTAAGGACTATATTATCCTACCTAGTGAATTCTGGGTCTGCCCCAGGATCACCTCACAATTACTCTGACCTGACGCATCCCTACATGTTCCAGACAAGATGCTAAGAATTACTGATAAATTAATCATGACTCTGCTGGCTACTCTCTTACCTTAGGTCCTGTGGAAGGAGCAAGTGTCATCTTAAATTTTCCCATGGCTACTAATAGGAGCATCATCAAAAAAAAACATTTTCACTTTTACACGTGAAAATGATGTGAAAGTTCATGAAGCAGTTTTACGATGCCGTGCTTTCTTTTGGTTTGGGTTCTGCACTCATCTGCATTTAAGATACCAACTGTTCATCTCCACAAGGCCTGACTTTCACAAATTCCAGTTCTTACTTTAACAATTTAACAATGTAGCCATTGTCCTTAACAGAGAGCCTGATTTTTCAAACACACAAATTCACCCAGCAACTCATGTAATCCAACAACGCTCACTGTGCAGCTGTCCTCTGGCTATATCTGTCCACAGTGGTTTATAGCAGGAGCATGGCACCTCATTAGTGGACAGCGGTTGCTGCACCTCCTTCCATACTTCACATCTTCTATCGCTCCCCACTCTGCCTTGCCCTCACCCTGAACCTGTCCTGAGGGGAGAGATGGCAGATGAGCGAGGAGGAGGAAAATGGTCAGATAATTTTTCCTGCCTCAAAAATGAGCAATGTGCACCTTTTCAATCTGGGTGGGTGATGTTCTTTTGGGGCTGTGATGATGAAGTGTTTGCTGAGAGTGCCTCACAGCCGAAAATCCCACAGTAAGTTCTGTCAGAAACTTGTTAATCCCCTGTGATGGTCGCTGTGACGACTGCATTTGTGTTGGTCTCGGTCAGGGGTTTGCTTTAGACATGCACACGTATCCACATCTTCGAAATGATTCACAGGCTGCTGAAGAATATACGCCCCACAGAGAATGGAGAAAAAAAAGTGGTGAACTCTAGGCCGTGAAATACTAGATCAGCTGAGTTTTCTGTTTTGCTCCACATCCATCTGACTTATCTGTCCCATCTCGAATACCTTTTTTGCCGGCAGAATAAATCCAAGCTGTTCTGCTCGGGTAGCTGTTCAAAAAAATCCTCCCCTGAAGGGCTTCGCTTTTTTTCATGTCTGATGTCCTTTAGCATGGTCGGCCCTAATAGGCTGGGTTCTGCAAGCATCAATTTCCGATTGGCTGGAGGGCAGAGTATGCGCAAGTGGCACAGGTGCAAAACATTACTTCTCCTGATCAGAGCCAATTAGAAACAGGTGTGAGCAGAGAAGGTGACTTTTAAGACAGGAGATAAGCAGATCCTGAGGTTAGGAACCCTGTTACATGCATTAGAAACTAGGTGCTTTATGTAGCGAGGCAGAACCTTTTAATAAGAGGTGGAGCCAACTGTAGATCTTTACTCTGCATTCAGTCAAGGGCAGATTTATGGCTGCTGAGGGTTGTTGCTCTGCCTTATATAAGAGCAGCTAGAGGCTAATGACGATAAGCTGCTAAATCATAAAAAAAAAAAAAAAAAAAATGTCTTTTTTACTATCTATCTTCGCTCAGGATACTGGACATAAACTCAGGTCTCTTTGACAAGACCTGAGTTTATCCTTAAAGGAGCATATAAAAACAACTTGGATATTATAGTTTCAACCAATGAACATTTGTGGCAGATCAACAACATTTTTTTTATGGAGGTTAGATTAGAACTACGTTGAAAGGCTCTCATAAAATGTGTATATATATATATATATATATATATATATATATATATATATATATATATATATATATATATATATATATATATATATATATATATATATATTGCAATAACTGAATCTGGAGCTGGAATAACATCATGGCGTTTCTTTTTGCAACTAAATAAGCTTTGTGTCTTTGAAGACTGCGTCCTGTTCAATTCTTACTCTGGCTGCATATGATTCGGATTTATGCCAAACTTACAAGGAAGTCGGTCTGGCGCCGTGACTTCATGTCTTAGATGAGATTACTTCAACCAGCCTTTGTCACTGCAGATATTTTGACTGGTTACAGCGGAAAGAATCAGGTTGAACTAATGATGTTAACAATGGCTCTGGTAAAGCAACGAATGTATGGCAACTCCAGGAGGTAATGCTGTTAGTTCCGCCTGTGTTTGACATATCAGGACAACCGCAGAACCAAATTCTGCCTCTGTTATGATTTTTCATGTTGAAGACGTAGATAAACTGCAGTGTGTTTCCTCTTAGCAGTGACAGAGTACAAGCACTGAGGACTCACTTTGTTCAGAGAACACATATGACAACTGAGTTATGATCCACAGTTATGATGTTACTGTGTTTCTATGGTTTGTGGGCCGGGTCAATTAAAGATGATGTTTTACAATCTGTCGTGAAAGTGCCATTAACTTGAATATTCATTCAGTTCTTTGTGCGTGTTTAACTTCTAGGTGAACTCCAAATGTTTGGAAAGACTTATGAAGTACAAATTAGGCTAAAGAGTTGACATGGACTGTTAAAGACAGTTAAAGTCGAAAAATGTTATGCCACCCAACCATAATAAATATATTGTCATGGTTGTGCTTAGCTGAGTGCAATTTTGTGATCATTGCACTTAAGCAATATTTATACTCTAATCAGTCCTCTGCCAAAATGTCCATTTGCCTTGCTGCTGAGTTACAGCCTGGCTAATGGTTTTTCTCAATTAAAAACCATTAAAAAAATCTTAAATACGTATCTTTGCACCAGAAAACATTAGATTCAAGATAAAGTCAATTGTTGGGCCTCACGCTTCTTTCTCTCAATATGTTGTTAGAATCCTGATATTATTATTGCATATCTGCAATACATTACAATGGTGATGTAATGTATTGCTGTATGTAATGTTACGCTATTTGTTGCAGACAAATAGCGTAACAAAAACTATGTTTCATATAATTTGCTGTCTAGGAAACGCTGGATGTTTTGGAAATGCAACATAAGTTAGTATAAACCAGATTTTGCTCATTCTCATGCTAAGCTATTCAGACACTAAGCCTGTAGTGATGAAGATTCACTCACCTCTGCATGCAAAGTGCTTGGAGCAGTAGCAGGACAGGATTCTGATCTATTTTGTCATTAACTCAGCTACTATTTTTCCAACCTATTGGAGGCACTCATATGTTGTTGAGAATTGAACCTACATCCTGAGACAGTCAGCCAATCATTAAGGATGACAAAAAAAAAAAAAAAAACAAACAGAAATGTATGACAAACCAACATACAAACATGTCATGTTTTTGCAATGGAGAAAATACTTTGATTTCTTAATTCCGTTTCTGGTACAGTTCTGGCCTATTTATCTCCAAGAGTGCCCTTGAAAATATGAGGCCTATTGAGCCATAACCCTTCAACCTCTTCTTACATCATAAAATCCATTGAAATCCCCTTCAGTGAAAACCCATCTGAAACCATCTGAAAAATAGAGCCTTTATATTCCTGCTTAGTTTTGTAATTCAAATAAATGCGTGGCTCCACTGATGGCATTGTAAAGCTCTCCTTGCGATTTGTCTTGGAATATATTTGTGAGGCTGTACTTTCACTTTATTTGTTTTGTATTTATCAGAGCTTGACAGATTGTCCTATATAAAATGTCTGCTTCTGTTGGCTTTTTGTGTTTAGTCTGAGGGTTCACAGAACCTGTGGAAGCACATTATTCATAATCAACTTTTCTATAGACGTCCTGGTGGATCACAAAGGTATTATTTTATTGTTTTGGATAAATTAATTATTGGCCACAGAAGCAGTTTGACCAGTTTGCCTAAAATATCCTGAATAGATGATATGGAATTATTTTCTTTTACTGGTTTTTCATATAACCAGTAAAAGCAATAAAAGTTTGTCCATTTCTCTTCAATGTACATGATTCTTGCATTTGTTTTTCAATATTTGCAAACAAGAAATGCTACTTCCTTCACTGTAAGCTTGGTAATTATGTCTTCCTCTTTACATATAGCATAATATAAACTAAAGCTGTATTCTTCAGCCATTTAAAATGCACATAGTTAAAGTTGGTATTGATGAAGCAGGGGGGTCAGGTGCAGCAGAGACATAAAGAGGAATGAAGTTCACTTTTCTTTCTGAGTGATGTGGAGTTATGCTTAGTCCTAGGATAGAGATAATTAATAAATTATTTGAGTAAAACTTGTATCAGGATCCAAACTAGGACCTCCTTGCTGCAAGGCAACAATGCAACAATCTGTTACCACTATGTAGACCCAGTTCCTCTGTAAATCTTAGAAAACTTCACTTCCATTTTAGTAGCCTTTTACACCTTTTCCCCAAGACTTTATTTCTAATCACCTCATGGTAAAATTGGACTTGTCGTCACTCATCAGTGGTACCCTTCTGCAACCTGGCAGGATAGATATGGCGTGAGTTCAGGCGTGAACACTGGCCACCTCCAGTCACTGCCTCATTTCTTGGTGTAAATTTGAAAGAAAACAAAAGTGTGACTCTGATACAAAAACTGAATCAGAGACTTGAATAAAAAGAGCAGCTGCCACAACTACTCACATTGCCAAACACTGCTCCACCACATGTAAGCATTGGTGGGCAAACAAGGACAGGGAGTCAAAGAGAGAGAAAAATGCAGGAACATCAATATATGAAATGTATGAAAGCATAGGTTTGAAATATTTGAGAAAAAAAAAATGAGAGCCAGAAATGTGCTGGTTGGAAAGAGGGCAAAGCACAGACAGAGTGGGTAACAATGTGACCTCGTGGTTCACATCTCATTTTATTACAGCAATGTGAGATATAGCAGAAGCTGAACAAATCACTGTCAGACTAGATCCAAACTAAACCACATATCCGTCTGACCTTCTGGTAGAACCACTAGAGGAAAACACACGCACACACACAAATATGTTCTGATCCAAAAAAGAAATGATGTAGCACCAATTTAAAATGCCCCGATTTGCCTCACAGAAACAGCACATCTAACTGGAGACAAATACAGATTGGTTTGGAGTGAAAGATGGATGGTTTTCCCACATTAGAAAAGAGACATGCAGATGGGAGATGATGGGAGGGTAAGGAGGAAGGAGTTGCCTTTGACATGACATCCATTTAGATAGTTCCTGAGAAAGGAGTCAGAAATAGGGACGTGGCCTTGCTCTGTCTCTGTCTCGCTCCATTCTGATACAAAGATCAGACTGAAAAGTAACGCTGAAGGCACAAAAGCAAGGACATTCTCCCAATTTCCTGAGGGAGTTTGGTCCACTGTGGACAGCTACCAACAGTGGGAGTGAGGTGATGATATTTTATGGATGGTTAATGTCCTGTCCTGTCAGCTTTCTGCTACACTGCAGAGGGATTTTTACATGGGCAGATTGTCAGGTTCTAATCGGGGATAAAATAAAATAACCTCCTAAACTTCCTCCACCTCTCAGTCATGTCCACACTGTAGGCCTAAACTCATCAAACAGGCACACAGTTTTGCTGTGGGGCAGCAGTGGCTCAGGTCAGGCAGGGGGTCTGTCCTGTAACTTGGTTGACGGTTGCATGCGCCATCTGTCTCAGTCAATTTGTTGTTGTGTCCTTGGATAGTACGCTTTGTCCACTGGTAGCGGCCAGACGGCCTGCATACTGAATGGCAGCTTCATCATGTCAGTCTGTCAGCAGTGGCAACAATGTCACTGACCACCATCAATGTATGAATGGATGAAGGATTGTAATGCCATCCTATGCAATTCAAATCTCACGTCACAGCACAGTCTGGGCTTTCTCCCATTTAGTTGGATTCCCCCAGTGAAAATCCTACTGGGCTAAAGAGCGAACAGAAGGAAAAGTTGTGAGGGATGACGTTTTTCTGCGCTGTTTTAGAATTATAGGCTGCCTGTAGTTTTAGCAGTGAATATGGAGGAAGTGGACAAAGCCATTCGGTCCTCATTGGTCACTCTTCCAAGTATTGAAATAACATTAACAGCAGTCTCGTTTCACTCGGGATTGAATTGGCACATTACATGCATCATGGGTAAACGTAAGCGATTGAGTGAAGTTTAAAATTTTAGCAGGTTCACGCCTCTAGGAAGCAATCGTTTCTCATAAACTAAGAGTCCAGAACCTTTCTATGAAGCAAATAGCACAGTTTTTTTTTTTTTTTTTTTTACCAGACTAGTCATTAACTATTTAGTACAGTTTATTCTAATAATTATATAGGTATAACACATCAATAATTCTTAAAGCAACTGTGAATTTAAGTTTGTGCAGGTTTCAGAGAGTGTAGTTCCTCTTTTTTTATGGGGAATGTTTCCCCCCATCCAATTCACATCACTGAGACCAATATTAACTGGCGTTGCACAACCAGTAAATATTACATGTTTTTCTTGATCATTTCTACCTATTAGGATAATTACTTTAGCACAAGCAAAGGAACCAATCCCCTTTGGTGGCAGTGGTCAACCCAGATTATTTGCTTCAGCTGATTTATTGGAAAAGTGGTAAATTTGCATTTAGTTTATTCCATCTTAAAGAAACTGATATATGCTGCAATAAACATAGACATTAATGTTTCTAACATAGCAGGACTTAAGGAATGTGAGTTTGAGCAAAAGCTACAAAGCTAAGTATAGCTACAGTACAATACCATTCAAAAAGTAATTTGAATCTTTTCTTGGAACCCTCAGACCAAAAATTAGCATGTCTGCTTGGCTAACAAGTTTGCATTTCTGCCAAATGGAGTTGGAGCTGAGAAAACCCCCAGATGACAGACTTTAAATGCTTGACAGAATTAATGTTCCATTTTTCACAGCAGACAAAAACCAGGCGTTAAGGGGTGTCAGAGTTATTATGTGAGTTTTTTGTTGTTGTTGTTGTTTATTTATAGTAGGAAGAGGCTCCAGTGAATAATTATGCTGTGGCATTAAAGGAGAGCGCTCTTCATACATTGCTGTGTGTTTAGTTTTTTTTTTACTTTGTTGTCTCACACACTTAAATGCTTGAATGATCACATTTTTGATATAACAAACTGTGATTTTTTTTTTCCAGATCTGTTTCGCTTTCCACACCAAGACCTTTTACCACCAGACGTGTTCTCAAGATGAGACAATTGCTTTAATATAACTTTTCTAGCAACATAAAGTCAGCTACAAGTTGTCAAAAGCGACCCATCACCTGAAGAAATTCAAGAACACAGGCAGAACAAAGTCACTGACATCTGTCAGTCTGGAAATGGTTGCAAACCATCCCCAAGGCTTTGGGACTCCAGCAAACCACAACAAGCACAGAGAAAAGATAAAACATGTTCAAGAGGCAATCAAACAAAACTCCAGGAACACATCAAGGTCTCATCCAAAAAAAAAAAACTCAGAGCAACATTTAAAGTACTGCAGGTCTCATTTCTCTTAATTTATGTCAGCTTTCATCATTTAAGGATAATAATATGATTGTGGAAACCTGACATCCACAGAAGTTACAAGGCCAAAACCATTGCTGATTAAAAATAGACATCACGTTTAAAAAAAAAAAAAAAAAAAACATCTCCCCAACAGTCAAACACATTGAAAGCAGTGTATTGGTCTGGTCTAGAAACTTCAGGACCTGGATGGTTTGTTGTAATTGAGGGAGTCATGTATTCTGCTTTTCACCAGCAAATCTTGAAGGAGAATGTTCAACTTTGAAGCACTCTGGGATTATGCAGAAGCACAATGATCAATCACACTTGCCCACCCAACTCTGATTGTTTAAATAAAAATCCTAGTGTAGGCTTTGGAGCAGCCTAGTTAAGGCCTGGACTTAAATTCAACTGAAAAGCAGTGCCTTAACTTCAAACAGGCACTCCATTTTTAAAACCCTTCCAGCTTGACTGTATTAAAACAAGGAAGACTGGGCCAAAATTGCTCTGTAACAATGCAAAAGACTCAGTGCCAGTTATCATAAATACTTGCTGTCACTAAGAGTTGCACAACCAGTAAATTTAGATTCCTTGTTAATTTAGACAACATTTTTTCATTGAAATTGTCATTGAAATGATAATAAAATGGATTTGATGATCTGATGGTGCGATGTGTGTCTTTATAAAAAGAGGCCAAAATTTAGGTAAGCTGCAAACCTGTCACAATGAAAACACAGCTCAGCACATAAGATTACTTAACAAAAACTTCACTGCAAGTTTGGCTTTCTGCAAACAGCGCCAGAAAAAACAAGCTGATAGCAGCTGGCTAACAAGTAGACGTTTCTGAATGGATGGCTGGCCTGCAACGTCGGTCAAAGCATGCCAAATGTCTTATCTTAATAAAAGTGTTGAGAAGCGTTTCTGGCAGTTTAGTTTTTTTATATGTATATATATATTCAGGGACTTTCTGTGTTGTGAGTAAATGTTTTATTTCTGTTGAGGGAAACCAGGGTAGTCAAACAAAGACCTCGACAGACTCCATGAGAAAGAACAAACTCCCATATTGTCTGCTATCAGTTTTGATCTGTTTCCAGCGGTGACTGTTGTGTTTGGCAGCCATGTGTGAATATCAGTGTAATTCGGTGGAAATGCTCTTTTGCATGAGGCCACCTCCTGCATGTCAATGTGCATCAAAAGCTTTAAGAGTTCTGTTGTAAAATGGAAACATTATGTGACCGAGCCTTCATCATTCGTCTCCTTTCTATTGCGAGACATTCCTCTTCTTCTATTTGTCTGTCTTCTGTCCGTCTCCCTGTCTTTCTGTCTCAGTTTGAGCATTCACAGAAAGCTCTCAGAGGAAGTGATGTAGTCCATCTGGGGTGGTCGTTAGCATGCTCAGTGGAGAGGAAGCATTTGGCAGGGGACACGTGAAAACATCAAATGTACTGAATCCACAGCACAACCCAGGGATGCATTATAAGAGGGATCTGGGGGGGGGGTAACATTTTGGGGGAAAACGTCTGGAAAGACAACAAAGCAGTGGCAACTGTTACCGAGACAACCACGAGACCGCTCTATTTTCTTTTGGTTAGTTTTAGTAGTCTTCTTGGAGGGAAAGTCAAATCATTCATGAAGTTGAATTTCTCAAATATCTTCCCATTGTCTGTGAAAATAAGTGGCTGAGATTCCTACATGCCTCTTTCTCCCCGTTACTCCCTTTGATCAAGTCCGAGACAGATGCACTCAGCATGACTCTTTGGCACCAGGCCACAATAAAATGCCCCACAAACTTTTAACACTGTACCACTGGAGTGTGGAAGATCAGATGGCATTCCATAGAAAACTTTTCTAAACTAGCATTATAGAAGCACACATAATGGTGTTCATCTGCTTTTCCATTCTTGGTAAAGTGATCTACGCTGAGGTCATATGAGTTTAAACTATCTCTAAGTCACATGTACGTGTATCCATATCAGACAGTAGAACATCTCCATAGTGAGCTCAACACTGGTGAGTTGGTCTTTAATCGCAAATCCAGAATAGATCAAGAATGAAAAAAAGTCTTTATGTGTTAGAGGACTCAGAGGTAATTTAATGGAAATTGTGCAGCTTTAAAGGGATGTTTTCCTTTTAGGTCACCTTTCGGGTGATTGTAGACCTACGCCTGTCTGAACAGTGAACGAGCATTTCAGTCTGGAGGTCATTTTGCCAAAAACAGTCACTAGGTTGTCGTATTAAGGCTCTGCTTCATACTCAACAGAGCAATTATTTTTACAACAAATCAGACAGATTGTCGATCAGCTCTGCAGAGATTAGTCTTTGAGGAACTTGTAGAAGTTATATCGATAATATACCAGAAGAGCCTCATCTCAAACCAAATTGGGCCGCCAAATCTTAAAGCTCCTTAACGCCTTTGCTGCTGCAGCTGTGTTATGTGTTGTATCTGATCGCTACTCTGGCTTCAATTACAAGGGTCATGCTGTGCTTCTTAAAAGGCTTCTGTAAGTCTGAACCAGACCTTTTATATAGAGAGTCCTTTTATCTTGCATCCTGGTGGAATAGGACTTTTAGCTGGCGAGGAGCCCTGACATCTTCAAACTGAGCATACACTAGTTAACCAAAGGAAATTTAAAGGCAAAATGTGCATCTCATGCTGTCAAAGAAAAATCCAGGAATGACATTTAACTATGGGAAAATGGGAAGAGAGAGAAAAAAGAGACTGAGCAATAGTTAAAAGCCTCATGATGCAATTATACAGCTTAACCCTTTAAAGTCCCTGTGTAATCAGCTCCCAACGATCAGTAAAAACAGATTTTATATGGTGTGGGCAATATTCCTTCTAAGTACACTTGCCGGTTTAAATTAATAAGCTGTTGTGTCACTACAAGTCAGTAAGGCTGGAACTGCCAGGAAAAAAAAACAACAAAAAACTAATCATGGTCGGCTTTCTTTATCTGCACAACTGGGAAAGCTAACATGCAACATGTCTCTAGGGTTACTTAACATCACAATATGGAGATTATGGATTTATTTTTGCTCATTCCCATGGTCCCAATTTGGATTATTTCATGATAATGAGTTGCAAATGCAAATAACAAAGTGGCATTTGCAGTTAGCTGGTAACCTTGGAGAGGCAAAAACAAACAGGACAAATGAATGAGAAGGTGGGGAGGATGATGAGGTAAGAATGAAGGAGGAAAGGACGAATGATAAGGACGAAGAGATGAATGACTTAGGGTAAGAGAGAATGAGATTGAAAGAATGTGATGAAGAGTTATGAGCAGATCAGTAATTAGAGGTAAGGTCAGGTAAGATACCACATTAACTCCTTTCTAAATGTCTCCCAATGTAGAAGAAGAAAAATATTCTAAAAGAACATGAGGGGACTCTGATACAGCCCCTGTGAAAACCAGGATGTTTTACCTAAGAAAAGGTTCAAAATATAATCCTAGTCAAGCTGGATCATTGATTTAAATTTAAATACTGCAGAGAAGTGAAGGTCCTTATATCCCTTCACATCAGAGCTAGATTAAAACAGTAAATGACATAAACTCAGGGGTAAAACAGACTGAAGAAGCTGCTAATAAGGTACAAAACAGCTCTGAAAATTAAGTGATTAATTAATAGATTTGTAGTGGGAAAACTTTTCCGGGAAAACAGAAGCAACTGCGTGTATGGAAACATACACACAGGAGACACATTTGGAGGTGTGCAAAATTAACCTCAAACTGTCATTAATCACAAACAGCACATTAGTATGGACCTACAGAGAGCACTCGCTGATTAATTAGGTCCTTCTGCACAGTAAAATATACAGGTAAACACTAAAGAGCGAGGCTGTGGGCGGCAAGCCGGTGAAATAAGAAGAATCATCCTACACACACTGTTCTCCCCAAGGAACCTGGTCAAGGCTAACGTTAATGGGACAAATTATCAGTGTCTGCTCAAGGCAAACTGCGGCAAAGCAGAGGCTTTTAAGACCTACACAATATAAATAACTACTTAAATCTATTTTTAGTTTGCAGATACCAAACCCTGCAACACAAAGTGGAAGGTTAGTTGCACATTTTGTGAGCATATTGAAGAAGCATGGCTGTTTGGAATCCCTGGATCAGGTGCAGCCATCAAGACAGACCTGAGGGCAAGAAGGATGAATGGGCTACTTTGGTATTCACTTGCTAACCTTTTTGCCCCTCACTGACCCCAATAAAGCTCAAAGAATACTTTTGATTGTAGTGATTAAGCTGTACTGAAAGGAAAGGCATTTACTCATCCTTTTCATATTGTTTGCTGGGGAAACTAAGATAGCTATCCATGTCATTTAGAAATGTGGTAGATTTCTAAACAAGTCTGCACCCGAACATTCTACTAAATTGTGGATTCTAAACTTATAGGTTCAGAATCCACCTATAAGCAACTTATAGGTGCTTCAACATCAAACACATATAAATATAAAATGAAGAAGATATGATCATTTGAATGTTGACTCTTTGTAAACAATGTAAGGGAGAAAACAAAGTTTCACAAACATTGTCGTCAAAGCTGACCAGTTAACAAAGACGGCTCATTTATCATATTTTGCAATAACCCCAACCGCAGCACTGACTGTCAACAGGTGTGACTGGGAAAATGTGCAGACAACAGAGAGATTTTGTCTGGCTTATCAAGCTTTCGGCTTTTGTTCCATTTTCCAGTACGGTTGTGAGATTCTGTCTTGTGAGCCTTTGCCATGGAATCATCTGTAAACCCTGAACTTTAGTGGAATTAAACCATGCCTAAAAACACAATGGAGGGACTATGTTTCTATGGTGACCTGAGCACGCCTTGGGATTCCCCATGAGGATTGGTCCAAGTGTCTGGGAGAGGGAAGTCTGAGTCTCTCTGCTTAGGCTGTTGCCTCATAATCTTCCCCCCAGATAAGTAGAAGATTATAAATACAACATGTTCAACAATATTTCCTTTCAACCAAAAGAAAGCTTGATGTAAATAATTCCATTTTAGGTATTGCAGCTGTTAGATGCATGTAAACACCCCGGCTCACCTGCCTGGTCACCA
This sequence comes from Poeciliopsis prolifica, assembly GCF_027474105.1. Classification (NCBI taxonomy): domain Eukaryota; kingdom Metazoa; phylum Chordata; class Actinopteri; order Cyprinodontiformes; family Poeciliidae; genus Poeciliopsis; species Poeciliopsis prolifica. Next base: position 11,784,633 of record NW_026562379.1, read on the forward strand.
TCATATCGCACTCATCACAGTCGCAACTGTGCAGCATCAGGCCGAGCAAGCTCAGATCTGCGTGCCGGTGGCATGCTGCGTTTCATAACAACGTTTCCAAAACAATAGTTCTGAAGCTCACCCTGTGAACATTCCTGCAGACATGAATGACTCCATGTAGTTATGGTATTATTTTATTTTCAGTGGTATGTTTCTCCTGGATGTTGTCATCTCCACAGTAAGGATGCACTTGGCTTCAAGATGCATTCCAATGTGCTTCTCCTTTCTTTCTGACTTTCTGTGCGTTGTACTTTGGAGAAAGTCTGTGACTGTGCTACGGTGTGGAAAATTCTCTTTTCTTCTCTTGGAGCATTAATCCTTACATCACAAGTTATCTGTGTGGCTCTGGTGTTTTTTTTACTAATGATCTGTTGCTGGTTAGGGTAGTGAAAAAATGGCAAAAGTGTGAAGAAACCGTGATGGAGATTAATATGATTGGTTTGCAAGAAATATTGCAGCTGGCTTACAATTAACCATTAACTGATTCCAACATAAGATGGTTTTGCTAAAACACTGCTTGGGATTTATGAAGCATTTTACTTTTCATGTTCAATGTTTTTTGGTCTTACAACATGGCACTTTTAATGAATTGCTTGTCAAACATAAACTAAGTTACTCTACAATCCTTACAAATTCTCTGTGAAACTTTCATTCTATGTACAAGAGAGAATTCTTAGTTAGTTTTCTTCAAAATATTACTAAACTTTTGTCTTATTCTCATGAACCCAATGATGACTATTGTTGATTCTCTTGAGTTACTCTCATTAAGGTCTTTGTCAAATTTTCTTGTTGTATCCACACTTTTTTATAATGCTTCTTAAACTGTTGATACAAAAATCACCAAACAAAAAGTTTTGTAGAGCACTTTTAATATCCATGGACGAACAAACTGAAGGAGAAAATTTCCCTTCGCCCTCATTCTTTGGTCTGTCCTGTCCAGTTTTCTTTCTTATTTTTCTTCATCAGCATCAGGCTCAGCATTTCTGTGCTACACCGGATTTAAAGGTAGAAACTGAGACGAAAAAACTTCAACCTTAATTTTCCACTTAGCCCATGTCACAACATATCCTCGGCCAAATCTTTGAGCCTCAACTTTCTTCCCCCTTTCCACCAGCATCCACTTCCTCCGTCCTCCCAAAATGGCTGGTATCATTTCATAAATCCACACTGAGGCTAGAATTAGTTGGTCTCAGTTTCAAGCCGGGACATGACAATTTCAATTAAATCAATGCTACACCTCCTCCCCTTCTCTCAGTCTTTTCCAAGTTCCTGTGAGGCTTTCTTTTCCTCTCTGTGCTTATGAGTTTCTGTGCACGCACACCAGCCCCCACCAGCTTTTCTGCGAGTTCCATAATCTGCTTAAAAACCTGTGGGTTGTGCTGTCTATGGGGTGCGACCAGGCATGGCCAAATGCACCGAGACAAGGGAGAAGAGGGCGAGGAGAGCCTGACGGGGTTGTCTGAAATGAATCTGGATTTGTGCAGAAGTGGTGGTTGTGGGGCGGGAGGGGCTTAGACAGATTTCCATTTAAATACGTCTCACTCTCTGGATTTGGCAGGTTGTTCCCATGGCAACAGTGGCCCATCTTCACATTGTGAATGTCTTATTCCATGCGGGTGAGAGTCGTGACCTCTTAGCTTGACAACTTTAGCCAGTTAGTTTCGCTGCAAAGGCCGGGGCCAGCCAGTCACTCGCAATTCAGGGGAGATTTTGCTGTAGCCGTCTTCTTCCAGATCAAACGCAGCTTTTATTCTGCTGAGCTGTGAGGGTCACACTGGAACACTTTGCAGTCGTACCAAGTCCTTATTGCTGCTATGACTGCACTGGATTCTGTTTAGGCTAAAACATTAACATATCACTACAATTATTTTGTTAGTTTTAAGGCATGAACAATGTAGAAAACGCCAGTTATAATAGGCTTGAATAAACTTCTTACACCCTTTGTGTAATTACAACTAAATGTATTTATTCTATCTGGTAAAATTGTCTTTACTGATTATACCTTGTGCTTTACATTTAGATGTTTTTCAGGCTATCATAACGTTGTCTGTTTATATTTTAACTTAAAAAATATAAATTTTAATTAATATTAATATATCAATATTTATCAATGTTAAATTAATAAATGTCATATCTTAATTAACATCAAGATATAAATTATCTTATTAATTTGTGATGATCATTTTTGCTCAATTCCATTCAGCACAAGTATTAGTTCCTTGAGATAGATTCAGAATTTTTTTTTTTTTTAGGTAACTATTTAAAACAAAGACATAACAAAAATTTTAAGTTTCAACTCATTTTGAAAATGCTAGTTTAACTAATTTAATTCAATTCTAGGCATTTTTAAGGTCATTCTTCTTATGTTATAGAAAAGCAGCATTAAAAATTGGCTTGAGATTCAGGGATAAAACATTTCTTAAATAGTTTTTTTGTAAACCTTTCACCTGGCAACCACAGCTGAACTCATCTAAAGCGACTGAGTCTGATTCAAAAAGTTCAGCCTTCTAGCAATATTAACTTTAGCATTAGGGTTAGTTATAGGCCGACTGCATATCATATTCAGATGGCCTGGGTCTGTTTTTACTTACATATTAATTTTTTTAATAGATTTTTTTGTTTGTTTGTTTGTTTAGGACTGCATGCCCTGAAAAGTAGCCCATTAAGATTATATTTTTAATTGTGATTACTTCCACATCCCAACAATTTCTCCCTTATGTTCTTTGAAGACACAGTTTTCCTTGATAAATTCAAATTAAAGCTAATTTTCCCGTCTTTTTTTTTCAAAGTGGCTGCAAGGAGTCGGGCCTACATGTATTCACAACCAGGAATAGCCACAACCGCAGCTCCGGGTGTAATGGTTAAGTCATGTGCCTTTTTTTGTCTGCAAAGTTATGTTTAAATGAGGGGGAAAGGCACATATTGGTTTAACAATAACAGAACCTCAAGATAGAGAGACTGGGACAATGAGTCATGCAGATCAGAACAAAACAGAAGGAATCAGATCCTCCACTACACTCTTCTACAAGAAGTTGTTTTTTTTAATGTATCGCTGTGTGCAGGAGTTAAATTCTGTAACTTTTATAGAAACCCATTTGGGTCTGTATGCTTCACTAAAGTCTTAATCAGTTCAGAAAAAACTGGATGCATCCAATCATAAATTTGAACATTGTCAAAAAGTTAATTTTTATCAGAAACTCAATTTACTAAGTTGAGCACATTATAAAGATTAATGGCACATATATGGACATTTTCAACACTTTATTTCTTTTAATTGGACTATTTTCTGCGTACAGCTAATGCAAACATAACATTTCTGATTGCAATATTACATTAGTCTAATGGAAAAAACTGGTTTTACACAGAAGCGTGGGATTAATGGAAAATATGTTTAACATCTGTTTAAAAGTTGCTATTTTCAAAACCTTCCTTTATTTGACAAACAAGCTTCAACTAATTTACTGAATGTGACAAGCTGGTAATCTTTGGCTATTAATCTAATGGGATCGTTTTTATTTATCAATATTGTTGAGCAGAAGTTTATTTTTTCTGTTTAATTTACTGCTTTGGAGAAGTGAGAATAGTGCAAACTATTCATAGTTCATGATGCTACCGGGAGAAAGATTATTTACAAGTGGAAAACACTTGAGGCTTGCTAATCTTTCCAGGAGTGGACCTCCCACTGAGTTCCCTCCAAGACTGAGTGTGCACAGAGAAACAAAAAATCATCATAAAACATTGGAACTCAAATTTAAAAGGTTCAATGTAAATTTGAACCAACCAGAAAACTCCTGAAATACTAACCTTTCACGTAGATTACCAAAGTTAAGACTGTGACAGAATCGCTACCAAGTTGTTATTTGGGTCTGTTTTACAGCCGGAGAAACAAACGTGAACCCGTCAGTCAGAAAACTCTCTGAGGAGAGCTGGCACTCCAAGAACAATCTATTACAAAAGAACAAAAGAACCAAGAGGTTGCATTTTCCCAGTCTAGTCAAGATTTTAAAATTCACAACCTATAATAAGACTGCATGAGCTAGCCAAAAAAAAAAAAAAAAAAATCCTGTAAACCTCAATGAATTGAGGCAATGTTGCAAAGAGAGAATTTTCTAAAAGTACTCCTGAACTATGTGAGCAACTTATAACCTAACTTTAGGAGTTTCTAAAGGGATGGTGCAAAGAAAGTGTACTTTAATTTTATCACTCCTGTCAATCATTTTAGCGATTGTCATCAATCAAACATAACAGCAGATTCTTAGCAAGCAATCCTACATGACCCGAATTGTTTGATATATTCAGTCTTTTCTGAGATGAGGCTACAACTCTTTATGGATAACAAAAATCAGGGAGGAACACACCTTGAAGCAGATGGCATTGTAGGTACCAAAAATTAACCAGCTGTATTATGGAGTCTGATAACAACAACAACAAAAAAAACAGCAAACTGGTTGCTCACCAATCAGTTCAGCCCCAACAGCTTTTAAACTCTGGGCTGAAACATCATGAGGGGGGGCTGGGCAGGTAAGGCGGTTTGGGGTGATAAAGGCATCAAGACTGGATGCTGTGTGCATACGCTAACTGGATTACTTCCAGTTAGATTGAGAGATCATTGCATGTCAGGAAACCGAGACCCCCCGCTGGTTTTTCTTACCAGGGGGTGCGTTGCGGCATTGAGGTGTCAGTGAGTGGTTCGATTCACTCATTTGCAGACAGAGCAGTTAGACAGTCTGAGCCTGATCTGACAGGCTGCAGGAAGGTAGAGCTGGGAGCGAGCTCTGAAAAAATGTCATACAGAGGAGGTAGTGGAGGGCGCTGATTGAAAAATTCATAACCCACTCCACCACTCCCCCCCACACCCTCCTGTTGCGAGGGTGCAGCTGTGTCTGTGAATGCTAAAGGGCTGCTGATGAATTGGGGTGAGTTTAGGTGGCACAGGGAATGTGAGACGAAAGCAAGTGTAAATGAATAGGTTTCTGCCTGCCTGAGCTCTAAGCTCCAAATCTGGATGGCATTTCTCTGCAGTGTCATCAGTGCTTTCACCAGGCCAGAGACACATTATTTGCATTTATTTCAGCGTTTGGTTTAATTTAGATCGGAAGAATGAGTTTACACTTGTGAAAACTACTTTATTTCTTCACCAGCTGCAGTGTCATTCCCAGTGCCTTGCAAACATATTAATAACATAGACTTTAACCCATTTTGTTAAGTTTACATTTTTCTGGGATTGACTAAGACAAAATACAGCACGATTGTGAAATAGTTGTTTTAATTAATATAGGATATTCCTACGTTAAGCATCGTCCATCAACCCAGCTTCCCTGCTCCACTTGAAGAAAAGTTTCCCGTATGCATGATGATGCCACCACCATGTTCCATAGTGGGGATGGTATCAAGGTTATTGCAGTGGCAGCATCATGCTAGGGGACACTTATTTATTGTGAATAGTTGAGATCAATTTGGAATTGCGAGGAAATAAACTCTTTCTAATTTAACTGAGCTTAAAGTGCTTTGCAAAGAACAAACTTTTCAGCTTATGAAAACTGTGAATCTTTTACCTTTTAATTTCATAGTTATGTGTAGTTTTGTCTTGGTGAAACAGATAAATGCCAACAAAATTTACTTAGGTCAGAGTTTACAGCATCCAAATAATTAGCTATCAAAGGGTGTTATATCCATGCAAAGCACTGGAAATGGCACAACTTTCACTTGCTACTTACACGAGACACAAGACAAATATTCCTTGTCTGCAGGAACTTGAATTATTGGAATCTGAATCTCTGGTTTCCATTTAGCACTTTGGTAAGTTATTATTTCAATGATTAGTCTCAGTTTACAATTAGACTCCATAAAAATCTTAGAAAAATGAGAAGAAAATCTCAGAAAACAATTGAGAAGTAAAGGAATTGGTTACTCTATGTGCAAAGAGAGAATGAAAAGAAACTCACTATCAAGACAAATTTAAGATTTAGCTTTTTTGTATGTACAGAGTGAAAAACATACAAGATGAATAACATATTTTTTTTCAATTCCTTCCTCCCTACATAACAAATCCTGACCTGACAGCAGATCTCTGCTCCTCAACCCACCTCCTTCCCTCTTGTCCTCCCCTCCTGCTTTCCTCCTCGTGTGATTACCTGGGGGCGGGTACGCTGGGACACAATGACGGTTCAGATAAACTGTGCGTGTCCTCTGAGGTCTCGGGGTCACAGAGAGAGCCACCTGTGCAGTCCTGTTAAGGCTTAGCACTGACACACCAACACACACGCTGCGGTGCTGAAATGACATGGTTCTCTTCCTCCCTGGAATGGCAGCAGACAGCGGTAAATTAAAAAGCTCTTTTCCTAATAATTAGCCTCTCGGCGGAGGCAACCTTTGTGCCTCCCACAGCAGGAGCAGCACACAGGTAATTAATGCCCCACAGTCGCACCCTCTCCTCTTTATCACGACAAGCAGACTCAAACACACACATATCCTACCTAGTGGGCTGACACGGGCCAGTGGGCCACCTCTGAAAATGATACCTTGTCTTCGATGCCCCCTTAAGGGCATTCTGCCTGGGCATCCGTGGGCAGTGGCAAGGAAACACAGTCTGTGTCTGTGCTGCCTTTTAAATACACAAATCACTTGCATGAGGGGGTTACAGAGTGAATGAGTGTGGTTTTGTATAGAAAACAGTGTGTCTGCTGTTATATTTTGTGTCTGCCTCAGACTGTATGTACACTTCCTTTAAACCATTTGTCATTTTGTCAGAATCAGAATTTTCTTATTGTAATTTTACAAGACAGCACAATGAAATGTAACATAAAAATTCCACTGGGATTTTGTAGTCTATAGACCAACACAAATTAGCACATTGATATATAGTGGAAGGAAAGCAACACATGGTCTTATAGGTTTTACTTGTACAAATCAAAAAAGTGTGGTTTCATGCAAGCAAATGTATGTCAACCTAAGCTAAAAAGCTCACTTTTATTCTTAAAGGTCAGATTTACTAAATGCATGACCGATGGCTCCCCCCCGATTTCCTTACTTGAGCAACAACTCTATAAACTGGTGGTGCAACTTTTCCAGTGTAAAACCTTATGTGTGGCAGAAAACTAACACCAACATTGCACCATCTTAATGGTGAAACATGGCAGAGGCAGCATCATTCTGTGGGGACCCTTTTCTTCAGATGGGACAGGAATACTGTCAGAGTAATGGCGTGAAGAGTTAGAGGCCCCATGGTTCTCAAAATTGGGGCAGAACAGGCAAAGCGACTGTGCAATGTTTTAGATGAAGTCCTATTCCTGCAATAGAGTGGTCCAGTCAAAGTCCAGATTCCAAATGAAACATGGAAACCGATGTTTGAATACACTCTCCAGCCTATTTGCCTGAACCTGAGCAATTTTGGAAAGAAAAAGGGCCAAAAATGTCTCTAGATGTGTCAAACTGATAAGAGTTCTAACCTAAAAGTGTGACAGGTTGTTTCACAAAGTACCGAAGTACAAAAAGGTATTTGTAAGAAATTTAAAATCTGCGTGCTAGTCCTTTTCTTGTGCTCATCTTTTACATAAAAAAACCCGAAGAAACATATTGCGGAGGCTGTGGTTGCTACATTGCCATTTATTTGCTAAATTACATGCGGATACTTTGGTCTGCTATGGATTATGTATCAGCAAAAATTGTGAGTTTTTTACATTAAAAGAAATCCTTTGAAGTATCTGTCCATATGGTTTTTAAGTGAGTCTGCATGTCTTTGTGTGTGTGATGGCTGGTGTGGGGGCCAGTCAAAATAGCTGTGTAATGGTGCGTGGTCCCTTTTGATAAGTCTTACAGTTGAGACCGCGGCCCCGTCCTCTTATCTACAGAGGACAATGTTGCACTCAGAGCAGCTGCTGCCACAAGCACAACACACACCAGTTTGCAGGCTCCTGCAGCTTCACGGCTTCCCATTCATCTCCACACGCTCAACTTCACATACACATATACACAAACAGATGCAGATTCCTAAAGCAAAGGCAACTGAGCGCTTATTCAACACAGGAAATTGCTCTGCACATGTATCCTGCACCACACTCCATCGTCAACAGTCTAAACAACTTACTGCTTATCGCTAAAACTCTTTCTGACTTCAAATTACTGCGTCATTATCCGCCACTCACCTCCTCAAAATGTAATAATTGATAAAATGAGATTGATTAAGCATGTTATTAGTGCAGGATAATTGGCTTGATAATGAGCAGATTGCCTGCTAATTGCTGAACAGATAATAAAGCTCACGTTTGCCTCAGGCAAGAGCAGAGCAAGGCTCCAGCAGTTCCACTGGCTGCAAAATGTCACGCTGCAGAGAGGACATGATCATGAATACAGATCTGCCTTATGTCTGCTGATCATCAAATGCAGCTTGGCTGCTGGTTTGACTCCTGTTAAACCTTGACCAGAGTTATAATTCAGTAAACCTAAGCTCTTCTTTAATACGTTTATGAGGAGGGTGGCCAATAAACCATTGTGTCTATCGACACAGAGCAAAATTGCCTAACACAAATCTTTATGTCAGAACAAGTGAGTAACAGAACACATCCTTATGGTTCCCTGAACTCAGCAGCACTCTCTGAAAGCACCACCCCTTAATATTTTTGAAATTATTTGAAAGAGAAAGTGGAGTTATAGTGAAATTGTAATCTGAAGTCACTATTTGTCACAGGTGGAAGGCACATCACATCTTTGGTTCCCTTGTTTTGTCCTTTGCTGGCCAGAGTTGGACAGGCCATCAGAGACCAGGCTAATAGTCAATGGGAGGACTGGCTAAAGACAAAGCTTTTATTCCTGTCAGGTTATCCACTGGTAATCACAAACAGAACCTGTTGTCCAACAGAATGCCTACTTCTAACATTCCTGATTGATTACTTTGTAACTTGTTAGCTTAATTTCTACTACCATCCTATTGACTTTACTGAAGGTAAGATGATTTACCAAAGGAAAGTGCAATTCACTAACCAACAATACCATCATTTATTAGATTATCAGTGAAAACTTTCTGTACAGACAAATAAGAAACTGTTCATAGTGGAAGTTAAATATTCCATACTCCTGAAGGAGGCTGGAATATTTAACTTACCCAAACTTGGTAGTTTAATTTTAAGAGTCAGAAGTGACTCCTCAGTCAGTGCTATAGCATCTCCTTAGACTGGTACATAGATCAATCCACACCCACCCAGCCAGTTTGTCCTCTCAGTTTTAGTTTACACATACACTCTTTAATTTACAGCAGCAGTCATTCCCAAGAGTCATTCTTCCCATCAGTCTTTTCCTCTTGAATGATGCAATAATATCTTGAGAAGGATGATGACTTTGGAGGTTTAGTCTGGCTTTGCAAGGCTAAATTTAACCCTCATGTTCCATCTAAACTGATTATTTCTCTGCTCCCAGAAACTTAATCTTTATGTAAATATGTTGGGAGATTTTTGTGGGAAGGAATTAATCACAGAAGCCCCTTTGCCTTAACTTGGGGTTTAGCGATTTAGCACCTTTGCATCTCATCTTCTTCCCCACCATTTTCCTTTTTGCTCCATTCTTTTTTCATTTCCGTGCATTGGAGGTGTCTTTCAGCATCCCCGTCAATACGATGGCCATCAATGGCCCTCTGTCCTCCTGCATGGGCCCCTGTTTGGCTTAGGGCTTCCCTCTTGCTCCGGCCAGCTACCCTTTGTGTGGGAGAATCACAGGAAAGAAAAGCAAAGATGATGGAAAGAGGAGAACAGAGGGAGAGCTTTAGTAAACAGTAGCCTGTCACAGCTCAGCGGGAGGTGTTACAGCCACTGCCTCCACCATCACTGCTGGGGAGTTTTTTATTTAATCACAGGGGCATTTAAAAGAGCCATTTGACAAAGGAAGGTTTTGTGTTCTCCCAGAGAGTGAGCCTGGACATTGACAAACAACTTTGGAAGAACTAAGACATGTCTGTGGTGGTGGTGGTGTTATGGTCTTGTTATGGTCAAGAGCTGGCTGATTAATTCCTTCATGCATACAGTACTGACAAAAAGGGAGATTGGTTTTGACACCATGCAGAAATATCAATAGAAGTCCCTTTTTTGAAAATGCATTGTTGTATACTTGTGAATTAACCAATTAGCATACTGCTATAAATGCAACTAAATAAGGTTAAAAACTCAGAATATATATAAAAAACAGGCTTAACTTCAGTTTTTTATTTGGGAAAAAAACAATAACATTGATGCTTATGGTTGAAAATGTGTTAGAGATGTGAATAACTTTCTAAAGGCACTGCATATCCAGTTTAAATCCAGATTATACAGGCCATTTGAAGCTCATCTGAAGATAGGACGGGAGAAATAGGATGTCAGATGTCCCAGTCTGGTATGTTCTTAGCCGCCAAGCAACAGCGGCTCATACAAGTCTCTTCTGTCATTAACCTACATCACTTTAAATTACCTCCTATTCCCAGTGAGGGGAGCTGGAGAAATATGTGATTAAAAAAAAAAAGAAGAAGAAGGAAAAGGAAGACGAAAGCTGAGGACAAAGAAAGAGAAAAAGTAGTAGAAATTGTGACGCTGGTGAGAAAATTCAGGAGGTGTAGGCAGGAGAACAGAACAGATGAGGACAGTGATAGGAGCTGACAAGAAAGAAAAAACTTGAATAAATGGGAGAAGCAAGGCCTGAACCATTAAGAAATGAAAAGCAAGCATAAAACTTTGTCATATTCTGTCGACAGACCCCGCATAAAATGCGAAAAGTATGATTTATTGGTGGTAGGGTTTCAGCCTGAAAACATAATTCAGTGGCCCATAAATGTTAGCGCTGCCCGCGCTAACATTTAACATTTCAGGAGCTCTGGCTCTTAATTAAAATGCTACGATCAGAGACAGACTACATCCTTGTGTGTTTCACCCCACTGTGTCTGCATGTGTATCCATTTATTAGTGCAGGGACTCTTGTGGATTTAACTTTTTAAGTGTAAATAATGTGGTACCCTATTGGCACCCAGTGCTCAAGCTGTGTGCAGTTTCACCACCACGGTCGCAGAATGCTGTTACAAATTTTAACAATGCAAAAGACCAGCGAAAGACTGTGTGATAGAGTTGACCAGACTGAAAAGAAACACACATTCATACACTCCATTGCCTCAATTACCAAGCAGAAAGGAACAAAAATGATTATTGAATTCTACAATGATTTCAGCTCAGGCTGTAATAAGTAATGGGCATGTTGTGTGAATTGATTATGGGGGAGAACTAGCCATGAAATTGAAAAACAACAGTAATCATGTAATGAAAAGCTAAAACAAAGGGAGGCTTGTTCAAAAGTAAAGAAAAGAGAAGAAGTGCAGGCAGCTGAGATGGAGCAGAGTGACTGACAGCTATAGGCAGGTTGCAGTGATAGGCAGGTGATGAATGGCTCCATACACCTGATGCCTCGGGGCGAGGAGGTCCGGCAGGAAAATCTCAAATGACGCCACAAAGTGGTGGAGGATTCCAACCATGACGCAGGTCGCTCAGATTCTGACCACACATGACGGGTCACAACTGCTCTCCTGTCTTCTCATGCATGCAACCTTACCAACCAGTTCACCCCCCCAACCTCATCCCTCAGTTCCAACGTACAATCTGCACACAGTTTTCAGATTGCTGCAATTAAGCCTTTTACAGACTGAATTTTGCATTAAATTAGATCTATTTTAACTAGGAGCTCTAGCTTTTCATTTAGTTCCAAACAATATTGAAATCCCTTAAAGAGGCAGTTTGGGATTTTTCAAGTCAGGTTCTGGTTAAAGGTTATAAGCACTTAATATCTTAACCCTCTTGACATCTAGTGTAAATCCAGATTAGTTGATCCCACAGGCTGAAGCTAAAGGTTAGTGGAAGGCGGGCCAAGTCCAAAGTAGACTTTTATCATCGTTAAAAACCTCCTAAGTGGGAAACCCCCCACAGTGCAGCGGTTCATGCAAATTCTTTTCTAAGATGTTGTCACTCTGTATTGGGCAGTTACATAAAGACAAGCTGATGTTGTTGTTTTTTTCCTACCAATAATCTTTCTGTCAAACATATACTGAAAATGGAACATGTAAAGCATTTACAGTCAGAGTAGCTATCAATTTGAAAAGTTACAGAGCTTAAAGAGTAAAAAAAATATTATTTACGTAAATAGGTATGATATTTTTGCTTCCCACACGGTTGAATTTTATAACCAACTGTAACTCTGACAAAAAAAAAAAAAAACATTTTACATGCTCTTCTCTCAAATGAAAATGTAACTACAGTTTAATTAATAACAGTATTTTTTTATAAATTGTGAGAATTAGATCTATTTTTTGTCTTCACACTTCTCAGACTAGATATTGTGAAGATTCTAAGAGACATGAACTTCAAAAAGTATGAACTATCTTTTCAGTTACCATGGTGTCATTATACTGTTTGATTCTGTTCTGACGTATCTGTTATTGAAGGTGTAAAGTACGGGATGTTACTTCACTTCAGGTCCTGATCGAGGAATTGGTGCAGTATTTGCTATTTTGAGATAAATAGAGAATCTCAATCCAGAGTTAGCTAAAAGCATAACCACACTAAGCTGCCACTTAGGATCTCAAAACCACAAGGGTGTAAATATATATATAAAAAACTGACATTACTTTAGATTGTTTAAAATGATAAATTTCCTGTTCTTGTGTAGCATTTGAAATGTTATAATTTGTTGTCAATTTGCATTGACAGTCTAAGAACATTAAATTATGAACACCTATTACAATCTAGTAAAACATAGTCTCATAATGTCTCAGTGAACATTTTGTGTGTGTGAACTGTTTAGTTCCCTTTCTGTTTTATCTGTAAAATCCAACCAAGGACTAGATTTGCAAATTAATCTCCACCTAGAAAACCCCTCAGAAGACAACAGTTGCATTGTTTTAACATGTAACATTGTTTTTTGCTGTCCTTTGTTAAGTAAAATTAAATCAAATGGAGAAGACAAACAACTTTCTCAGGATTCATAGGGTCAGTCAGTAAATAGAGTTGTTCAAATATCAATGTACCTGGCTATCCAGTGTGCTGTTTTTGTCGGGGGGTTTTGTGAAATCTATCAGTCCTCAGGTGCTTTCAGAAGTTTGGCTTTGACAAGGACAAGCGGGTACATTTATGGCTGTGATGAAGTGAGATGTCCTACCCTCCTCAAATGGCCTTCAGCTGAGGGCTGAGATCAATAAATCTTTCTCCCTCTTCTTTTTGCTGTCCTTTGTCTTGTTTATTCTATCCATACTCTAACCACTTCTACTTTGCCCTTTAACACTGATGTCTTATCACGTTCCTGCATGTTTTCAGATTCCTCCTATCTTTAGATCTAAACTTTTCCTTGCAAAACGTTTCCTTCTTTTCTCTTTCATGACACTTGTGCTCATCATCCTATACTTAAGCACCAGAGTCCCTGTGTCAGTACACGCTGTTCATTATCTGACAAACTGCAATGATTTATGAGCACTTTTACAGCAGGTCTGTTTGCCTAGTATTAACCTATCAAGCAGAAATCCCACTTCTAAATTCATCATTTCCTTATGGGGTTTTACAGACCCCATCTGTCACATCCAATGACCTGCTTTTAAGTCATAAGGCATGTACAGATGAAGCTTCACATATGTGCCACAAAGTCTTGTAGATTATCACACGACTGAATCAGGACACGTTGATGTTTTGTACGTCTCGTGTGTTAGAATAACATTCCCCTACCAAAGCATCAACACATTTTCATGTCATACAAACTACAAATACATTTAAATCTAATAACACCTTTAAAATAGTGTACAGTATTGTGAATATATATGTATGTAGACTGGTTTGTATCAGTGTTCATAAACGAGTTAAAAACTCTAAAATCAATTAACATTTTTATTGCTGATGCTAAGCAGCTCCAAATCTGAGAAACTCTACTTCTATATTTTACAATGGTGTCACTGCATTGGTTTTTGGTCTAAATCCTTCCAATCACTGGAATTGAAATAATTAATATAACACAGCAATATAGATAAAAGGTCGAAGTATTGAACATAAACCTTACAATAGTGACCTGAATACTGGTTACCCTGTTAGACGTCTATAGATCCATGTCCACACTGGATCCACATCAAATGCCATCCACAGACACGTAATGTGTGTTCCCTAAAAAGGAGAGAGTGAGCTTGAAGGAGAGAACGCATTGGACATAAGCACTATGCTTTGATGTCGTTTGATGTCAGATGCATATTGGTCCATTCCTTTTATTAGAGAAGAGCCAGATGAAGGCAGCGAGATGAAGCGGCAGGCGACATGAAAGCATCATTAGTGAGCAGTGGATTTAACCTCTCACAAAAGGCATCCCCACAAACATATGTGAATGACATGCGTTGTTATACATTTGGATCCTGCCTTCTTTGCACTCAGGCTGTCTCCACCCGTCACCCTGAATCATGGCGCTCAATTAAGTTTTTCTATGTTACGTTTTGTTTCTTGATCCAGATATGAGTTACATGAATGCCTATTAGGGTCAATCTGACTTTCTCCATATCACACAGAATTCACACCCAAGAATTTATCTTTTGCATACTGTGGAAAAATTTAAGTGATGTAAATCATTTCTGGATGCATATTGGAATTCACGTAATGTGAAGCATAAGCATAAAAAATGCTAAGCATAAAAATTGTGCGGAAGCTTTATATTTTGAACACTTTATGCCATGCTAAATTAACTTTGGTGAAATAAATCATTTCTATGTTTCTTGTAATAAGATTCACCACTTCCTGGCACAAATGTATTAATTAATTTAACACTAACAGATCGGTTCTGATGCTTTCAAAGTGCATTATGTCCCGTATTTGATGCTTATCAAATGACAAACTGCAACGCAACAATTTTCCAGACTTCAGCGAGAGAGATATAGTTTTGATGACTACTATGAAGATTCCAATTGGCTGGAAAAAAAAAAAACCTACCTGTGGCTTCCAAATGTTACATGCTTAAAAACTGAGCACATCAGCTCACAAGGAAATTAGGAGCAAGCAGCATAACCCCGATCAGAAATTTGAGTCATATTCAAAAATATTCCCCATAACAAACAAATGAAAACTGTCCGGACCAACTAAACAATTCGTCTGAGCGTAAGGAATTGGTTCACTTTCAAGTGGAAACCCCAATGTTTCGCCTGATGAGACTCTCTTGTTAAGTGCATGGATTTCCTGCGGAGGATGAGGAATGGGATACCAACTCAAGTGACTTTATTAAAAAATAAATTGCTTACTTTCCATTTTTTATGTGGTATTACTATGAGAGCTTTATTTATTACTTTGACTTGAAATGTTTTATGATACAAAATTCTGAATCTCTTTGGAGATTATTTGGTTTCATATGGAGACAAATCATCTGAGGAACACCTCTACACTTCTCCACACACACACACCTCTTGACAGCCCCCTGAGGACTTCAACTTTTCCCCTCCTCCTTATCAGATTATCAGCACCTACTGTATTGTTGTGAATGGGCAACTTGTTCCAGGCCTAATAGGCTGCCTAAGTGATTTTGTCTTTGTCCTTTTGTGTCCTTGCCTTTCAATCAGCCTTTGCTGATTGCAATCAAGCCAACCAGGTGGGTGGATTCGTCAGGAGAGAGACAATTGGCTGCCAAGATGGGCCAGATTCTTTATCTCAGTGGGACTTCCTGGATTAATTGAGACAGGTTAAGTGGAACAGCGGAGCGAAACATAACATGGAACTGAAGATTGCAGGGTTAAAGGATGGTGCTGACATGTCAGTGTTTATTCTATGTGAGGGAATCAGATGTCCTGCTTCAGCACTTCTCAATGACAGGGCTTGGAAAGCGATTTTACTGTAGAAGATAGGGTCATCATTTCTGACTCAAATAAAACTGACTGGAAAGATGTTTGGACTACCATGAAGCATATCTTTTTAAATTGCTTGTGATATATATCTGAGGTTTATATTATTGATTGTGACATTGGTATGTGGGAATCACAAGAACAGAAGATAGTTTACTCTTTCTTATGGCTTGATGGGGTATTTTTGAGTCAATATTAGCAAAAGGAGGAGTACAAATTGGGGTTTTTAAGGAATACTTTGAGGCACATTGTTTTAGCAATGTCATTAGATGAGTCAGTATGTTGGATCTGACTCAAAAAGGATTACAGTGAACTGAATCTCAGTCAACCATAATCTAATGTAATTACATTGAGCCCAGGACATCAACACTGGCAGCGTAATGATGGCCCGGTGCCGTAGTTACTTCTGATCAACGATGTGATGAAAGAGTAATGTCCTGAACACAAATTTCTCTTCACTAGGTTCCAAAGTAATTGCTTTCTTAACCACCAATTATGACACAATGTCTGCTTCAGGTTCTTGCACTGCTAAGTTAAACTAACGGTTAAACTTTTTTAAATTTTGGAACATTACCACCACAAATGTCAATGCATTTTATTGACAGACCAACACAAATGGCACAAAATATAGACATGGAAGGAAAATTATACTTGGCTCTCAAAATGAAAAAAAACAAAACAAAAAAAACATTTTTCAGCCCCCTTTACTCTGATAATCTTAAATAAAATCTTGTGCAACTGTATTCAGAAGTGATCAAATAAGCGAACAGTATTTTAATTACGTATTTTAAGCCTAATAATTTTTTATTTTTTTCTGGGAATGGAGGTTTGATAAAGAGCGTTAGGGTTATTCTGGTCAGGTATGAAGAAAATTCTACTTTTTTGTTTGTTTTACATTCACAGGTTTTAAAAAAGTATGCATGGCAGACAACCTACTGTACATGTCACCCTGAATTCACACATGTTGAACCAAAGTGGTAGTTCATGCTTTGGGGATGGCTTTCATCAGTAGGAAAATAACAGGGCAGTGACTTGAAGCAATTTTACAAAAACTGACGGGGAAATAGTCTCTAGGTGTGGAAAGCTGCTGGTCCGTTTCTGATTTTATTTGTAATGTTTTTTGTAGGTTTCTGATTATAATGTGATAAATTGCAAAAACCTAAAAGGGGCACGAATGAGCCCCCAGATAGTTTGGCATTTCGACTGAAGTGGTGACTAAAATAACACCTCCTTTGAATAGATTTGTGAAGACTACTACTTTTCCACTCTGATTTCTTGCTTGCACAATATTAAACTATTAAAGTTAAATGTACTGCTTGTGGCTGTGCTCTGAAGTGGAACACCTGAGCAGGTGGCTTAATGCTCACTTAAAGACAATTTCATGTTGAGTCTTATCTAAAAGTGTTGCTTTCTTTATGGAATGGCATTGAATCTTGTTTATTATACTTACACAAATTAGTTTGGATGAACAATAAAATGCCTCAACCTTTTATTTTAAGCCTCAGAATAGATTTGTATTAATACAAACAGTTTTGCTTGTCCTTTTCCAAAGGTATAAAAGACACAAATATACACATTGTAAGCATAAGCACACTTGCTACAATGTGCTGTAATTACTGACCTGCCACATCATGCCTGGTTAAGCAGACCATGACAGGTTCATCTAGGGAGAATAAGCTCATGAGTAAACGACAAAAAGGAGTTAGCAGACTTCCCTCACTAAAACAACTCACTTTCTTTATGTTCCTCTCTCATTTCTCTCTTTCTTCATCCATCTCTCTTTTCCAGAGGTCCTGGCCTGGCCTAAGTCCTGTAAAATCTGACATACATCAGCAGCTAGTCCCTCAATCCCAGCCAGCACTAAATCAACTTCCCTCTGACACTGATCCAATGTTTCCCCGGTATTTCTGCAGCACTTGTTAAAACCAGTGGCTGTCTTTATGAGACCATTCGGCTTGGTCCCCCATGACATTCTGCACCCTTCTGTGATCAACCTCACTTGTTAAAAGTCAAGACATTAGACTCTGTGGAATAAAGCTGTACATGTAAAAGTTGGTGCTCTGGAATATCTTTCAAACCAGAGGACAAGAACGTGTGCATGTTCTGCATGTGTTTGAGCTATCTCCTACTGCACGCTGCATGCTTTTAAAAGTCACCTCTGACTCCCAGTCAATGGTGTGTGACAGTCAAGATCTCATGTGTTTCACTTCTGAAACTTCAGCCCCACTGTTGGCCTCTCGCTGTGCTCCCAGTCTCATCCGGGCTCAACAAGAGACTGAATTGTGATGTTACAGCAGTAAAAGTCATCACCGAAACAGAGTCTGAGCCTCTGTTATTAGGTTTTCCAACAGAAGGTCAAAGAAAAAAAGTTACTGAAGTGAAGAGTGAAGATTCACACATAAAATCTAGACCACTGTCTCAAAACACTCTTAAAATGTTCCATGTGGCAAATTAGATGCTGATCTGTAATGCCTCATGAAAGTGTCCATTCCCCTTGAAATTTTTTATATTTTGGAACTTTTCCACCCATACACTCTAAGGTATTTCACAGGGATTTTATGTGGTAGACCAACACACATGGTGCATATTTGTAAAGTTTCCTACAACTACAATTACATCACGTAGTGTTTTGGGAATGTGTCACTTTCTTCCAGCCTTGCACGTGAAGACGGATTTCTTTTGCTCATTATTCTTTGCAAATGAACTTACCCTCAGTCAGACTAATGGACAACATTTGTGGACATCAGTTTTTATGTATTGTAAAAGATTCTCAATTGGGTTTGGGTTTGGGTTTGAATTTTGACTGGGCCATTCTAAGTCCAAACATGCTTTAATACAAACTACTCCATTTGATGCTGTTGCCAATTCTTAAGTCCTTTGCTTCTAACAGATTTGCTTCCAGATTTTATTCATACTGAGACTAAATTAGAAACAGGCTAATTTAGAGGTATTGGCGTGAAGACCACTGAAAACAAATCACATCACACCTTTTTATTTTTAGCTGCAAATATAAGAAGGCATACCTAATGAAAGACAAGTATTCTTTTCTTTCATACTTTACAGCTAAATTTGACCAGCTTTGTGTTTGTCAAATAAAATCTAGAAACATTTTGAGGCCTTACTGTGGCAAAACATCAAAGAGGAAGCTTTAATGTTTTTAAAAACCACTACATATAAAAATGTAATCCAATCCAATCTTAAAACAGAGAAACCTGATTTGAAAACCTCTCTTCAAACATCAGCAGACATCTTTCTTTTGTCATTTTCAAGCTGGCCATCATCAGTGTTTCCAAAAAGACATTTCTGATGAACATTAGAAATGCTAAACTAAAATGAAAAAAATAATGTCAGACTAATTGATGTAAATTGTAACACATTACGTGTTGGTACTACTTTACCAACATTGTTCTCTAGATGTACAATGATCACTGCCAATCGCTCGTCAAGAGCAAAGCAGTAGCTAACAAAAAGGAGAATTCACCTTTTCTTTCTTCCTCGTTCTATTTCGGCTACAGTTTGCTGTCTTTGTCACACAAAGCCCTACTAATTGCCAATAAAGCCTGCTCCAAATTATTTTAGAAACTGCGACAGCCGGGCAAAGCAGCTTAGCATAACACCTAATTCATGGCAAGAACAATAGAACAAAATGTGCTCCCATCCTGCCAGAATAACAGAAGGAGAGATGAAGGTAGCGGAGCGGGCGGACCAGTCGGCGCCAGCTACAGCACACCTGGTCCTCCCGACCTCTCACCTCGGCTCTGCGTCTCGCTGCCAGTGCTTGGGAGTGAGGAAGCACTGAGGTAACCAGTGGCATGAGGGGGAGGATTAGCAGGAGCCGGTAGGGAGAGAACGGGACCCATCGGCTGCAAACACGCAGCCAGAGATGTTAACAGAGAAGTGCATACTTTGTCAAGGGTATCGAGCTGTATATTTTACTGTTTGTTTATCATTTAGATGGCTATTTATCTGCACATCTCAGGAGAGGTAATGTGGTAGAAAATAAGCATCGGACGAAATATGAGAATGCAATGACATATCTAGACAAAATGCAGTTTATTTAAGCTGCTGGCATACTGTTTCATGAATTTATATTGCAAATGCTAAACATTTGCAATATAGGAAGACATGTAACAGACACATCACACTTATTAAAGAAATGTTTAAAACCCATTTGCTGAACTAGAAATAAGTAATATTTTTTGGTTAATTGGTTCTTGATGTTGTATTAACTATCACCACTAACTAGTTAGTGGATTCTAACATTGTGACATAGGAATGTCACTGTGACAATCCTATGAATTGCAATGTCACTGACATTGCAATTCATAGGATTCATTCATCTAAAAATGTTTTAAAGAATCTCTATGTCAAGCATGAAACTTCTTCCTTTGCTTGAAAAGAAGTTTTGGTTCACATAAAGCAAATTACTATGATGTATAAATATCACTGTCATTTGAACTTTATCTTTATTTTAAATGAAAAGTTGATTATCAGTACTGACCTCTTTTTTATATTATTATTTTCCTAAAGACTACTGCAGCTCAGGTTTGACCAGTTAAAGCTCTTTATCTTCTGAACTAGATGTGATGAGGAGCAGTCCAGAGTGCTTGAACAACTTTTTAATGACCATCAGCAGCAGAACCAACTTTGTGATATGACATTTTCTTCCACACCTTGAAAAGTGTAAATAATTACCCCCAACAAATTATCACTCTAAGCTAACTTATCTATATCAAAATAAAATAGTGTGATGGGTTGTATTAAAATGCATCAGGTATCCTCCATTTTCCCAATGTAAGCAACATGATGACAGAAGCAAGAATGTACTTCACACTCAGTGACAAACACACAAGGTTTAGTCTGTGAGTTCTCACTGGTTAAGTCAATATACAAGAGAAATGGATGAGTGGCGCTGAGGGAAAGAATGGAAGGATAACAGGTGGAGAAACTGTTTCTGCAGCTACTTTAAACACACAGAAAGGTCCTAGGTAAATACTGGGACCAGGCCAAAGCACGAACATAAGAGAACATGCACACACATTTCTGCTAAGGCTTTAGCCAGGACACACACTGTCATACACACTCATTCCAACGTACAAACACTATTGTATTTGTGCAAGTACACACATTCAGTGAAGCTGTCATGTGCCTGGCTCTGCTGCAGCACTGAACCCTGCAGCCCAGTCTTCTTTAGGCCCATCTGTCACTCTGCCTCTCCTCCTCTCCCTCGCTCTCTTTACCATTGCACTTTCTCCTTGTAATATAATTTAACCTTCCGCTTATATATACTATCACTTATTTTCTCCCTCCCATCTTCACTGACTCAAACCTCAGATTAAAGCGATATGAAAGGAAAGACAGGGGACAGAGGGAGCAACAGAGTCCCAGACGATATGTCAAACACTTGAAATGATAACTGCTGTCTCCGAGGTCCAGAGCTGACACCTTCTGGCATCAGGAGCTCAAAAAATGTCTTGTTTTCTCTCTGAGAATCCTGCTTTTTTGTAGGACAATATCACTGTATGGCTTCCCTTTAATTTTCACTGCAGTGCTTGGAGCAATATGTCATACGTCGTCATTAAAGTATGACCAGCACAGCAGGACTTTTTTCTCAGATCTTTTGGAATGATGAAACTGTCTTTGTACAGTAGGGGTGTCTCTAAGCCTTTTTTCATTGTTCTACTCAGAACAATAAAGTACAACAGACAAAGTGCAAATTTAAAACACACAACTAGGATTTAATTTTGAAACTGTACTTTGCTGCAGAAAGCCCTCCAACAGATTATATTTCCATAAAATTTTGTTTTCTTTTTATTTTCTATTCAAACCATTTTGTATTTTACACAAAATAGTTACATCTTTCCTATAATGGTACATTTAAAATAGGCTAATTTAACAAGTAGTAACATTTCCAGAAAATCTTCAACACAATACCTCTCAAATATATTCTTTAAATATTCAGCATGTTGTCATATTACATCCCAAAACATTGGAATTTTATGTGACGGGACAAAATAAGGTGTGACCTAATCATGATTTTGAATGACCGAAAATACGATGTTTTCTATTTTTTTTTGAAAAGAAAAATCTGAAATATGCTGTCTAAATTTGTTTGCAACACTACATTACTCTTAAATCACTCAATAAAATCCAGTGCAACTAATCTTCTCTAGAAATCAATCATCATTAGATCTTCTTTAGTGACAATGGGAAGAAGGAGCTTTTAAAGTTCAACCAGATCCTTCTTGGCAGGTGTCACATCCAAGGAATCATGTCAAAATTTGAATTTGCCAACTGTGCTGCATTTTTTTTGCAACTTTTTTTGTGTTGTACAAAAACCTTGTATTAAAATTGTATTTAAAATGAAAGATAAAAAGGAGCAAAAATAGTTGCCTAATTACCTAGAGGGACAGTTTGCCCTTTAAAAGAGTGAAACATGAGAAAACTTACGAGGGTAAACAGACACAACACTTTGTTTCCTCTCTGCCAGGTACAGTATCCCTGATAAGCCTTGACGTACATGAGAGGTTGGTGATTGTCCATCTAGATAAGCTCCTCCTCTTGATGACATAGGGAAGTCCAAGTGACAGGTTGACGACAGGTGGGTCAATAAGAGAAGGAAGTGCAGGAGGGAGGGGAAGTGGAAGGAGGAGGAAAATGTCAATCATTGAGGCTACTGAAAAGGTCAAACACTCTCACATAGACACATACAATAAATGACATGGAAACACACAGAATTAGAGCTTTATGGAGCTTGACAAATTAATACCTACTGATTATTAATAGGAGGGGATAATGCTTATACACAAAGTTACATCACAACGTGACCATACATGTTATCTTAGTAATGCAATTCATTGCTTTGCAGTTAAAGACAATACAGCAAAATTGATTTTATTGCACAATTTGCTGTTTTTGAATTTCTACATATTCTGTATATACAAAGAGTAAATTATGTTTTCACCTTTAGGGGTGTTTTCATCTATATTTGAAAATATAATCTTGTAAGGTTTATATTGTAAGTTTGAATAATCTTCAAACTTATTGAAGTACATTTTGAAGACTATTGTAATAATTCTAGCAAAAATTGCATTCAATTCTCCTCTTTCTAGTTATTAAAAATGTGTATTGAGACCTATGCTGTGCAGAACTTAAAAAAAATAAGCCAGAAGATGGATGATAAACACTACCTTGTGTTAGTGGGACCTTTAGGGTGATGAGTGGGAGGACTGTTTTCATGCTTTCGTAGTTTAGCTTGACCCAAGAAGGAAGAACACAATGAGAGCCACTGAGTATACATCAAGATAACAGTTATTGTATTGTAGATTATGTTTAGATGTATTTGAATGGAGCACTAGCATGGTTTGGAGGGGACTGGATGAATGGTGAGCATTAGATTCTTGAATTACTTAAGAGTGAAGAGGTTACCAGTACTGGGGCAGGAGTGAATTTATGGAGATGGTTGAGGCTCAGAATGAACAGGCAGGCAATCTTGGACTCCAGAGATTATGTTTGAAAGGTGAGTAGTGTGATGACAAACCAGGAAGAAGGACCAACAGAATATTCTTTTGGAAGGACATAGTTTATCCAGGACATTACTTTGCAATGTCATGCTCTAATCTGAACTGTAATTCCCAAAATCTAGTTGAGTTTATATCTCAAAATGTTCACAAACATTTGTGGTCCAACAATAGAAACGGTAACAAATAAAACCAAAATTAACACCTCATGAATGTGAACTAGTCTAGGAAAGTTCACATTTGCCACTTAGGATAGAGCACCTTGAAAAATTTATATTATTTTATGTTGAATGTAAAGGATTTAAATGTGCATGGGAATTTATAGTCAGTCTTTGAGGGGAAAAGTATGCTGCACGGACATTGAAGAAGAACTATGGAGGGAAAGAAATGGACACATAGCTTCGGCAGTCAGGTGAAAAATGACAAGACAGAGGAAAGAGCAGCATAAAAGGCAGAAAGATGTTGGAAGAAAGGAATGTAATTCTTTGTAATAGAGTGGCAGGAAGAAAAGGGGAAAAGAAAAAAATGTGGAAGTAACGTCCAAGAGCCAAGCATTAATTGTGACAGGTTAGAGTGTATGCCTGTGACTCACCTTCTGTGGGTGTGTTTGGAGGTAAAAATGTTCCTGAAAGAAAACCGTGTGTGTAGGTGTGTGTGCGGGTGTGTGTGTGTGTGTGTGTGTGTGTGTGTGTGGTGTGTGTGTGTGTGTGTGTAGTAGATTGGTGCTGACACGGTTTGCAGGTTGTGACATTAATTAGCAGGCCTCAGCGATGGCTGAAACCTGATATCCCAGAGAAAAGAGACACCGGGGTGAACACATCAAAACATACACACACACACAGTCTGCTGACCTCACCTCCTGTGACTGGGAACAAGGGGTTACTGTCTTAATGTGGACAAGATGTGCATGTTTGTATAACTGCATGTCTCTGTGGCTTTTAAAAGCCGATTAATTTAAAAAAATTAGGCACGAGTAAATTGAAAAAACAGTCAGTGCAAAACGAATACCTGGTGTTCATGGATTCCTGCATTTACCATCATCATTACTAGTAAATATTTTAGGCTAAAGATAGAAAATTATCAAACACCAGCAGCACCAAGTGATACTGACAACAACAGTCCATGGTTGATGCAGTCACTGAGAGAATTCAAGTTGTAAAATGCTAGTTACAGGATGAGCAAGGTGATTAAATGAAGTGAGGGAGCATGGTATGCTACCACATGTCTGAAGCTTTTCAGCTATTTCATTTCCTTGAAGATTTGATGTCCGTATAAGTTAAACCTGGAAGAACATATTACTGTTCCTTTACAAATTGAATGGGTTACTACTCTTTGTGTTAAAGAAATTGACAGGACAAGTCTGTAATTACTGATCAACAATGGATTATTTGGGAGTTTAAAAAGAACATGGCAACATAGTACGTATTTGCACCTGACAATACCATAAAAATAATGTCATTTGCGGCAAGGAACTCGAAGTAAAAATTATGAGTCAAAATGCGTAGCAGCATGGTTGGTGAAAATCAAACACAACATATCAGCACAAATTATTCCTGCAAGCTGTCAAGAATGGTGCTGGCTACTGATCTGGACTTGTTCTGTACAGACTGACTGTTTGGGCTCATTGATTATTTTCGCTGTCAGTCGACTACAAAGCCTTTTTTTTCTCATGAAACTGGACCAGAGAACAATAATTCAAACTGTACAATAAAATGGCTGAGAATGTTGACAGCCAGTTTGTTACAATGGCCCAGTCAAACTCCAAACAAGTAAAAGTAAAGTTAAATAAAAGCTACTCATTTGTGTTTAGTAAATACAAATAATTTTTAAATCTTTATATTTTCATACTTTTTAATGTGTTTAGGTATTCATAAAATTCTCAAAGCACCTCTTTGTGAGCACCAGCAATTAAAACCTGTAATAAAAATAAAAAGTGTTAGTTTATTATTATTTTATTTGTTCTCTGAGCAGTTTGCCCCCATTCTATATTTTCCAGAGTCTTGCACAATAAAATGACACAAATTACCATTGGACTCTGCTTTAGCAGTAGAGGGAGCTTTTATTATAACTATTCCATGTCCGTGCAGGATTCCTGCGGGTTTCCTGGGACGAGCCAAACCTTAATGGGGACACAGAAACGCACTCATTCTTTACCCTTAACAAACTTCTCTAATGTCTAAAGTAGTGCACAGTGAATGTAAATAACCTTGGCCTACGGGGATCACATGTCTCACTCTTGCCTAAACATCCATGACAAGAGCACACGCTAGTGACAGGCCACACGGTAAAGCAGGTCAAAGGGCAACAGGGAAAGACAGAGCCATAGAAACAGAGAGAGGGAGAACGAGGCTGAAAGAGACAGAGGAGATAGAGACGGCCTTTCATTCAGAAGTCTGAGAACTTATAGGACCCAGACAAACACAACCAGTTTAGCTCTGTTAACAAAAGCCAGCAGCAGAACCAATGCAAACCATACGCAGGGCTGAGACACCAGGGCGACTGACTGGTAGCATGTGTGCATATATGTGTGTGTGTGTGTGTGTGTGTGTATCGTGCTGAAGTAGCAGTTTCTATTTCTTTTAAATGAGCATAGCTCTGGAATTGGATGGCCGAGTTCCTTCCTTGCTTCTCATGTGCGTATCTTGTTTAGGTTGTCATCTGTTCACCCTTCATGTGGGTTAAAAAAGACACCTCAGAGCCTCAGTCCCTGCCGGGTCACACAGAAATCCTTTCCTCTGAGTTTTACACGTGCAGAAAACCCGGACGGAACAAAACCAAAGAATGTGATGGTAAGGAGGCTTGATGACTTGGAGTTTGTAACCAGAGACTAACAGTTAAAATCCCAATAGAAACATGCAAAAAGCTGGTAAGCGACTATATCAAGGGTTTACTACTTTGTTCCCAATAAAGTTTATTATTATTATTATTATTATTATTATTATTATTATTATTATTATTATTATTATTATTATTATTATTATTATTATTATTATTACATATGTGTTATTTTTCATAAAGTAAAACAAGGAAACATTATTGTTTTATCTTTTAAAAGAGGCCATCCTATCAGAAAAAAACTGGTGAGTAGTTGTTTGAATGATAGTAAAAAAATCTAAATCTTCCAGGGGAGAGAATAATTTGGGTTTATTTGCAGGTATTTTGCTGTTTTTTAATCAGATTTCCTGTCACAAACATTTTGTGAAATATCATCCCTTTCTATTAGATTTGTATTTCAACTTAAACCAGGTTTTTAAAATGAATATTAAAATCACTACAAAAAATCTGCATTTTTGTGTAATACTGGCTCTGACATCCCCAGTGATCTGGGAGAACTGCACAGAGAGAAGCTGAAACATAAGTCATTAAATGAAACCACGTTGAAGCAAAGCATTAATAATTTGAAGCTGAAAAAAAAAAAAAAATTCTGCAGTCTTTGTACACATATATTTAACTAGAACTGGAGTGAAATCTATTACAAGCTGAATTATCGACAAATTATGGAAAAACAGATTTTAAACATGTTACGGTTAGCCAAGCACTTTGGCAAAGTGCTCTGGAGCAATTCATAATGAATAGAAGCAAAATGTGGATTGACTTAAAACTGAATCTGTGTGCATTAACTCTTAACTTTTAAAAACATATAATAAAGCTATGCTTGTTTCAGCTTTAGTTCATTGTTGCAGCTTTTAAAATCAAGTAAATTATAGTAAAAGAAAAACAGACACTTAAGCACACAGAAGGCGAAAGGGTTAGTTTCTTCTTCGCACTGCAGATACATGTCATTGATATGACCAAAGACAGACGAAGATTCGGTTTTCTGAAATGCCCTTGTGTGATTAAGCAGCACAGGAGAAAAAAGGATCATTGCCAGTTTTTTAACAGTTATATACTCCTCATGTTTAATTGTATTTGCCCTTTTCCTCCATGAAAATAGTTAAGATACTATAGATACTGAACAGAAAAAAATCTATTATGTGCAACATCTGATTTATAATACTTGTAAAAAACTACTTTTTTTATTTTTTTGATACCAGGCTCAAAAGTTGCAAACTAAAACATATTACTGTTGCTTTCTAACAGTAAATTTTAATAAGTTTGACACACGCCTTGTACATGACCCAAAAGATGAAGTCATGCCAGAAGAGTCATATTTTACAATGGCAGGAAATCAGCTTTATTTAGACCAAAATTCTAAAATAGTGAAATTTCACTGCTTGGTTTTTCTTGAAAGGAGAGAGCAGGAACTGATCCATAAATTCATAGGAATGAATTACCTTGGGTGTAGCTGCTGATTCAAAGCAGAGCTAAATTTGTCTCAATTTCAACTCTGTGTGTACCCAAAACTTCATTTCTGAGTAACTTGGCATTTTTTGCAGCTGTGATGACTTTTTTTCTTCTTCAATTCCTCTTGGTCTGCCCCTATGCCTCTCAAATATTTACCCTCTTGGCTCTCAGCCCCTCTGTCTCAAATTCCTCCACCCTTTCATAAATTAAACTGTCTTGCAGTTCCTCTCCTTACATTTTCCCCCTCCTCCTGCAGATTTTCAGCACATCTCAGCCCACATCTCTCTTTTAGACACTATCACTTTCAGCCCTGACTTTCTTCCTGTCTTACCTCCCATTCCCTGCCACATCACAGTCCCAGTGAACTGGGCCAGAGGATAGCAAGAGCGTGGCGTGGAGGTGGATGTAAGGAAGACTGAAAGAGAGGGTGAGGGAGGAAAGAAAGGAAGAATGATGTAGCAGCAAAGAGAAACCCTCAAGGCTGGGAGGTGTGTGTGCATGTGTGTAAGTTGTATGTGTTGTCTCAGCAAAGTAAACCCCTACATCTGTTCCACCCTGAATGAGCCAACATATGATGATAGATATAAGGAGGCTGCCAAACACTGTCATGCCTCTCAATGTTTTCCATAAGCGTATAATGAAAAAAGTCATAGATAGTGTCCTTTGTCCACTTTACTGTGCTGGCATCTGTACAAGAAAGACAAAGTGACAATGTGTGTTTTTCTCTGATCCTATATTGCATAGAGGCTGAGCCTGACTACTTTTTGCGAGAGCTCCACAGTATTTCAGCTAACAGCCACATATGGAGGGAGAGTAAGACATTATAGTCCCCTGTCTGTCATTTGAGCCTGCAGCAACAATGCACATACACTTGCACGCACACGCACCTACACACTAACTGGGCCCAAGAGACAGGAAGGAGCGAGATGATGTTACAGTGGGGCAAACTGAGTGAAAGAAGAAAATGGTGGCAAACATTTCAAATTTAAGCAAAGACAGATTTATGTTATGTTCTCGTGCTGACAATCGTTTCCATCAGGAAATCTGTTCTGAATAAAAGCGGTTGGAACTCCCATTAGGCCCTCACATTTCAGCATAGAGACCATTCAGACTAATAGAGTACCTCCAATTATTCATAACCTGCAAACCTTTTCAGATGGAGTCACTCTAAAATGTCAACTTGTTAGAATTTTGTGTTGCAGATGAACACAAAGTAACGACAAGGATATTCATCTAAACCCTTTTATTCTTGTAATCTGAAATAAAATTCTAAGCAACTGATTTAGTTTCTCATTTGATGAGCTGCTGATTGCATATTTTCCAAACTAACGTGGTTAAATGCACATATGAAACAGTCATTCACACAAAGTCAGTGAAGTCATCCATTTAAAACTGTTTTTCCTTACTCTCAGATGTGTCTCTCTTGTTCGAATCCCATCTTTGCTGTGTGGAGTTTGTATGTTCTCCATGTGTGCACTTTCTCCAGGTGCTCCAATTACGTCTCCGAGTCCAAACCCATGACTGATTGAGTGTGAGCGTGCATTATAGTTTGTCTTGTGTGTCCCCAGGTTGACCCTTTTGTGGACTGTGGACTTGTCCAGGTTGTTTCCTGCTGTGTTTCCCTTTTCTCTGCTTTGAAAGAAAGGAAACAGCCTTTTTGATGAATCAAGTGATGATGGCAGCTCATCAGTCAGAGTCATGGAAGTCAGTGGAGGAAATGAATGAAAAGACAATCTTTAGAACAAGCATTTAAGGGTCTTGTTGGGTCCAAAAATGTCATAAAGTTTTAACAAAGTATGGACCACATTTGAGGACAAAGTCTTAAAACAAAGCTTAGCAATAATTCATCTTTTTTTGCACC
The DNA here is from genome assembly GCF_027474105.1 of Poeciliopsis prolifica. Lineage (NCBI taxonomy): Eukaryota > Metazoa > Chordata > Actinopteri > Cyprinodontiformes > Poeciliidae > Poeciliopsis > Poeciliopsis prolifica. Next base: position 11,814,190 of record NW_026562379.1, read on the forward strand.
AAAAAGTTTAGAAAAACACAATCTTTACTTCAAACTTTCATGCAGTGGAGAAAAATCCCATGCTGAGAAAGAAATGTTCTTAACATAATCACAGATGGGACAAGTATTGCTCCCCCGCTGTCATTACGTTCTACGGCTCCATTGATGACCTGAAACATTGCAACATGACAAACACCCGAAAGACAGAAGAAATCTGTGAGCAGGGGAAACCATTTTTCACAACACTGCATATTCTATTGTGTATCAGCTGTTTCTCATCTGCTAACCAAAGCTTGCTGCGTAATCTGTCATCAACTTACCCCATACCTATTGTTGAGCAATCTGTACTTTTCCTTTTCCCTCTATTTTTGCTTTCACCTTCAGTTATGTCTTCTGCTCATCCCCATGTCCTGCTGTTCATCCAATCTGTCCAATCCTCTGCCCCTGTCCCACTCTGCCAGCTGGACATGGCCAGTGCCTTCCTACAGGGAGAACAGGTGTAGCGACATACAGTCCACTGAGCACAAAGCTACCTGTGGCATTAAGAGGGCCTGAAACCAAGTATGAGCAAACGTGTACGCCCTGTGAAATATACTTTCGTTGGCACATTTTAGCAGGCTGAGAAGCTCAAATAAATAGATCTCTTTACTTCACATACTGATTAGTGCACGCAACATCAAACACCGGTAGAAATAACCAATAATTCTTCCTTCACTTGTACTCAGCCTACTGGGTAATTACATGTCACTGATAAAGCTTCATTTGCTGCTTCTCAGGGCATACAGAAGCATGCACTGCTTAATCCTCTCACTGGTTTAAATGATTGCAACAAAAACACAGATAACATGGGGATATTTGTGTCAGCTGCCTTTACTTATTAACAAGCAGCTCAAGCCATCACCGATGCCATTTACTCCTCCAGCTAGGAGCCTTGGCAACATATTTGTACCTCTGGAAATTTTCAACAATTTGTCATGTTGCACCACTAATGGCAATGGATTTTATTGGGGTTTTATGTGAATAACCATCACAAAGTAGTGCCTTAATGGCTGATGTAAGTCCATTTGCATTCAGAGTCACTGAGTCCATCTGTAGGAGATTTTTTTTGCAGCAGTTAAAGCTGCTGATGACTTCCTGCAAAGCAGAAAATGCGGACAGAATTACAGAAATTGACAAACAAAATGGAATCCACATTAAAATGCAGAATGACAAATAACTATATTTCTTTCTAAATAATTTCACTTTAGTTCGGGCTGTATGTTTATGGTCATTGTCCTGTTAGAAGGTGAAGCTCTGCCCCAGTCTAAAGACTTTTTCAGCAGCAAGCTTGTCTTTTAGCATTGACCTTTATTTAGCTTCGTCAGGTTCTTCATCAAATATGGGCATCCCTGCTGGAGAGAAAAAAAAGGAAAACAAATCTTCACCTTACTTCCACATTGATGTTAATGTTAAGGTACGATACTGATGTGTTCTGCAGCCAGCCAGTTCAAATAGTTAAAAAATAGTTATTCCTGTTTTTGTGGTGGGCTGATAAAGGTTTGGAACTCTGTTATTTCCAACAACAATTTTTTCCATTGCAGACATAAACAAACAAGAAAAGGATGTAAACACAGACAAGGACATGCATAGTACATCTCAAATCTATAGGGGAAAAAAAGTACTTTTGTCAGTTCCGAAACTATTGAGCATTTTGTTTATCATTTCACTTCAGACACTGGGAGCATACAAAATGATAAGCATAGAGCTTAGATACACGTTTACTCAGAAAAGATCCTTTTTATGTTTTGTAGAAAATTAATCAACCAAAAATAGCTGAAAAGCAATGCAGCTTGGTGTCAGCTATAATGCTCCCAGACACTGGGAGCAAACAAGCATCCAGATAATGGATCTCAACTTTTTTCTATGAGGAAACAAATTGATTTGCAGCGTTGTGAAGATGAGGTTTGATTTGCTTTGCTTGTCGCTTTGTTTCAGATGCAAGATGCAAAGGCTTGTTTTGTCTCATTTTTCTCTTCAACTCAAAGAAGTAATGATCCCTGTCAAGACCTCTGAGCAACCTTTGACCTGAACAACCTAAGCCCCAATTGATCATTGTAGCACACAGATTAGCAATGAACCATGGGATTTGAAGTTCCTCCTGGTTTCCATCAAAGGCTCCTTGTCTTTTCAAGGTTAATATTTGGCTGCATGGATCAAGTGAGAGTGGACAGTTCATTTACAACAAATTAGTATTGCAAAGTGGCAGTCACTGGTTTTGAAACTAACACTAATTACATTTACAGTTGGAAAATTAACAATTGGATTAAGCGAAACTGATATTTGGATATGAACTTTATCTTAATTGGGAGTTAGGATATCCCTTGGGTTTCATTTTGATATGGATCACTGAAATCCGTCAGTTCTGTGAATGTTTAATGAGATCTAGATGGAGCGGGGTAGTAATGTGATCAGAGCGTTGCGGGTCCAAAGTTAGCTGCTGTCGTGAGGACGCAGGGAGGTGGCTGAGGGTAAGCAGAGGGCCATTGAAATGGATGTGATGTGAATCCACTTGAAGTCTCCGGTGGACTGAAGGGGGGAAGAATTAGATTAGTGGGAGAATGCAATCAGTGTGACTACATTACTGAGTCCGCTGAGTGGGGCAGAGAAAGAAGATGTGACTGACAAGATGTTGGACCGCAAAACTTTTCAAGACTGTGCTGAAGAGACGATGTAGGGGCAAAATGATAAGTATATAGACTGGTTTTATATAGAGCTTAGATACACGTTTACTCAGAAAAGATCCTTTTTATGTTTTGTAGAAAATTAATCAACCAAAAATTGCTGAAAAGCAATACAGCTTGGTGTCAGCTATAAATTCCAATAACAAAAAAAAAGAGTGAATAGGCATGGGGTGGGTGAGTGGAGGTTTGCTGAGCGTGCAGGCAGTCTCCTTTTACACTATTTACCCTGACTACAAACCTAATTAGCTCAAATCAGATTTGGTGTTTACACTAGCATCAGGAGATGATTAAGTGAAACCTAACATCCCTGTCTCACGTTCCCCGCTTGTAGTCTTCGGATTTGTTGGTCTTAGAAACTCAAAAACACATGCTAGTACACCCAGATATGTAATGACAACCAGTCACCTTTAAAACGTCAGTCCATGCAGTTCTTCCTGCCCTTCTTTGCACATTAACTCGATGGGTTTTATAAAGCACAATTACATATTTTTATTGGTTTAAAAAAAAAAATGGGATTCCATTATAGCACAGAATTTTTTATTATATTTAGGTCTTTATTTTAAGAATGTAATGATATCAAATATTCTTCTGTCTACTATGAAACAATACTCTGTATGGCTTGTCTTGAGAAGCTTCAAAATGTATCTCATTTCCATAATGTCTTACCATCATAATTTGCTTCAGATGTCATTTTTAGAAGTAAAGGTGTAGTCACCTGATTATTCAGAAAATTAATTGTTCTTGCTAAAAGAATATGCTTTTAAAAAAAAATCCAAAACCAGATGTAAAGTAGTAGTTTTTTCCTCAAAAATATATAGGTCATAAAAAGTACAGTGGTTTTATTCTTCCCTGGGTTAATGTTACACAATATGTTTTTATATATTAGATAAAGAAATAAGTAACCCCCATCTAAATGTTGCCCTGCCAACCACCTTAAAGGAGAAGAGGAAATAATCCCCAGTATGTTTTTAATGCTGTTTTGAGTTTGCTTTGGGGAGACCGAAAGCGTAGAAGAAGAAAGAGACCGTGGTGAGGCGCTGGTCTTGGTGAACGGGACGTTTTTCATAGCGGAAACATACTTCTGGAAAATCTAGGTCACGTTACATTTGTTTTTAGCGCGGAGTATTTTGTAAAAGAGACGCATCACTACGGAGCGAGTTAAACTGTGTTTCTAAGACTCAGCTGAGTATGTTAAGCTAAGCTAGCACAGAAGCTAACGCTAGTACTTTTGAGCTAAAGGAGTCAAGAGATTTGTGTTGCCGATGTGAAAATGCCAATACATTCTGTAGTTCATCTCACCTCTCACAGATTCACTCCAATTTGGCAATGTGACAACTTTAGTTCCTGGCCCACAGAGTGGGTTGAGCAATTTGGACCATGGCACTCTGCCTTTTTCTTTCACACATTATACCAATGTACAACAGTGTTTCTGGCAACTTTTAGAGAGATTATTTGTAATATTTCCTTAAGGAATTATCTTTGGATTATTCAGAAAAAGAGACGCCAAAACCACACACTATCTCTGGATCTGAAATAAACCCTACAAAACTTAAATGTTCAGTGAAGGTAAATGCACTTTTGTTTAAACAGTTCCAAATATTTCTGTTTATGTTGCCTCAAATGACTCAAGGCAGCCAAAACCTGGGATTTCACTTTTAAATTGAGCAGTTTGGGGCAGTGGTGTCCAAAGTCGATCCTCGAGGGCCGGCGTTCTGCATGTTTTAGTTCTCTGCCTGGTTTAACGCACCTGGATCAAATGATAGCTCATTATAAGGCCCAAGAAGAACATTGACATGCTGAAAAGGTTTTTACTACGACCAGGAAGGGAACTAAAACATGCAGGATATTTTCCCTCGAGGACCAACTTTGGGCACCACTGGTTTAGAATGACCAACTATCCACCCACTGTCTATAACCTATCATTAATGCAGGATCATGGGAATGCCAGTGTCTATCTCCAGTGACCTTTATGCGAGAGGCGGTATACCTCCTGGACAGGATGACTCTGCATCACAGGGTGACAGATATGGAGAGGTTTTGAAGTGGTGGTCTGTGCAGAATGATGGTGCTCCTGCTATTCCCCAAACCAAAAAAAAAAAATAGCTCACAATTTTTGACTCACTTTTGTTTAGCAACACTTAACCTCTATCTTAGCAGTGTGAAACCAGCATTTGAATGAAAGAAATTATTTATGGGGTGCAGATTACAGTAGATTACAAGGGAAGGACGACAGCTGTTTGGTAAAAATAGAGCCCTTCTTGCTCACCAACTAACTGACCAACTCAAGTTTTTTAATTCAATATTGATTTTAAAATCAATGATTTGATGTGACAGAAAATAAAAGCTATGTTTTTAAAGATAATTATTTGAGTTATATTTTATATTAAATACTGAAATCCAGAAGGATCTTATGTTTCATTACTTGTAGAATCATGTGTATAACCAACCCCCCTTAAAGCTGTCCATCCCTCTTCAGTCTTTATGTACAGCTTAACAGCCCCAAATCCAACCCAACCGGTTAATCCCAACATCTGCCTCTTCGACCCCCAACCTCCTAGTCTTTTATGCCCACATACATCTCAGAGCCAAGTACAACCCCCACACTTACGTTACCCAGTCCTACAGAGAAAGCAAACAAAGTGGAAGTAAATGGGCAAACATGAATCTAAACACATATTGTTTGGTGTCTGGACCCCTTTCTTTCCTGCGTTGATTTTCATCTGCGTATCGGGTTTAGCTGCTTGCCTCCCACAGATACAAGAAATCATAACAAATCTCCTCCACATGCCTGAAACTACACATACATCGGCAAAATATGTTAACAAATGAGTATGGCTTTGGTTGGAGTGCCCACATTGTGGGTTAAACAAGAGCTATTCAAATGAAATTTTGCATGAAGAAGGCAGTGAAGGATATATTTCAGTTGCTGTTATACATCCTTTGAAGTTCAACTGGAATTTAAAACACTCCCATAATGCCGCTTTCCTGATTATAACCACATAATGAATTCCCAGCTAATTTGTTCTATCTTTTTAAATTACACACTATGAGCTCCTCGGGGTGTAAAATGACATCTTCCTCTTGACGGTTTACACTGCTTAGATCAGAGGATCAGTGTGTGAACTGATCTGTGTGTTTGTATATGGAACATGTGTGTTTGTGTGTGTGTGGGTGGATGTTGTGTGTAAGTCTGCAGGAGCTGTGAGAACTAACATTCCTTGTGATGACCACAAGACCATGTTGAGGAGAGACTGGTTGTATTAGCAACAAACCTGTTATTGTTTCACCCACATCAGCATCTTCTTCATGCTACACACACACACACACATACACATACACACTCATGCCCACACATACACAGTGCCAAGGCTTTTGCCAGGATCAAAGGCAGGAACTGAGAATGACTCAGAGTCCAAGTGTGACAACAGCTACACACATTATTCGTCTTCGTCTGGGTCTGTTTTTGTGGCGGAGCTGCAGCGGTTCTTCCCATGACCAAATCCTTCACAAACTGGGTTACTCACTTTATGTTTTAGAACTGAGAGGAATCTTGGACAGCCCACCGGAACAAATACGGTTGCCAGCGCAGCTCGGTTTCTGTTCCAGTCTCAAGGGTCTTTTGGGAAAGGTACAAAATCTCCCAACAGTAAAAATATTTGCTTTGACTCTTAACTCAGTAAGACTCAGTAACTTTATGCAGTGGATATAAAACTACAACATGTGAGAGACCGTAAAGAACACACACTAGAAGTCTGAATGTAAATTATTTTACAATTAATACTGATTAATACTGATATCCTTAGATAACAATCGGCATAACTAATTGCCTTCAGAAATACTTTATTTATTAAGTTACTTTGTGTGCAAAATATCCTTCTTTCTTTTTTGCATAATGCTTTGTGATTTTATTTATTGTGAAGTTGTGGTATATAAATAAACTTGAATCACATTGAACTTCAAGTGCTTTGAGGTTTATTAAAGGACATGAGGACAAGTATTGAAACAAGGCACCACTCCTACATTGATATATGGTGGTAAAAGCATAATTATGTTTAAGATTTAACTTGAATTAAATTCCATGTTTATAGTTTAATAGCAAAAAAGACATCACCAAGGTAATCAGGATAAAAAAGACTCCAAATATTATAGGTTTACAAAACCTCAGATAAATAGAAGCAGGAAAAATAACCTTTTTAGAGGTATTTGTGAGTAAATTTACATCTGCATAAAAAGCCTTTGGTTCCTTTTTATCTACATTTGGCTTCTTGAATCAGTAGATTTTTTTATTTTATGTTTTTCTCATAAAAAAGGTTTTGAGAGTTGATATACAAGACGATTCAATGGATAGGCTTAGAGCAACATTCACATGGACTGAAGTGCTGCTTCTTCAGTTCCTTTTAATATTAACAGACTAGCACAACTTAAAATGGGCTTCACAAATGTTCTTGAACTTGGACTACATTTTTTTTCACATAACTGTCCTTGTATTCTAATAATCCCATAATTTTTGTTTTTCCTGTCAGATTCTTCCCGTTGCATAAAAGCCAAGAATTAAAAAGCTTTGATAAATCCATCCCCGACAAATGCCAACTATCAGACTGTAGCATTACTATCAGATGGTAATTCATTATTTATTTGTCACGACGAGCAAAAAAAGTGGGGGTTTAGGTTTTTTTTGGCTCTGCATACTCTTTGAACTACAATTGACGTATTCCTATTACCTGAATTGGAAAAAAACGTAATATGAAATAAGCAAAATAGGGGAAAAATTTGAAATTGCAAAACAAATCCTAAAAGTTAATCTACAGCTCCGATGCAACCACTCTCCCTTAAGAAATACCCCCCAAACCCGCAAAGTGCATCCATTTAGAGAATTTTGTCTAATGTGTCCACAACTGTTTCTTGTCACAACCGCACTGTAAGCAGCTCAGGTTAGTACTTGTAACACTACTGCTCATCTTTAATACTTGAGCTCCCTGGAGCCACTGTCCTCACAAATTTAATAATATGGATACCGATCGCAGTCTGCATGTAGACCAGTTTCTGTGCCACTTAAACCAGAAATGATTAAATTTCCAGCAAAAATGCATTGTGAATGCTGTGAGCTGAATATTTTTAGTGAAAATTGCAAAGCAGTTGAAGTTAACTGCAAAAGACTTGCAGAAATTTAAGATATTGGCAGAAACAGCAAAATAAAGCAAAATCTTCCAAAATGCAAATAAAACTACATTAACGTAATCCATTCAGTGTGAAAAAAACCCTTGTAAAAACTAAAATTAGCTGGAATTAGGGTTAGAAGGAGGGTTAGCATTTGCGTTGGAATTAGATTTGGAATTAGGGTTTGAATTAGGGCTGTAAGGATTAGTTTGGAAACCGTCAGTTACTGGGCCAGTGTTTTTTATGAAAACTGTAAAAAGATGTTAAAAAGCTGAATATATCAACGTAGTTGAAGGATGGGACTGCATTTTAAAGTGAATGGTATATGGAAGTACATAGGAGTAGTTAGCTGAAAACTGGATAAAATTGCGCTAAAAGGTTTTAGCAGAATTTTTCAGAAATTGTGGGAGATGTCATGAACCATACAAGATGTCAATACCAAAAGACATAGCTGCAATGTTCTGAATGAGCAGAATATGGGAAAGTTTAATGGTTGAAATAGCACGACATATACAGACATAGTTAAGTTATGAAAAGTGTATGTGGGAAAAAAGTGGAGGAACTGCCCCAGTTGGCAGGGCATGCAATCACTCTTCGTTTTTGTACTTGTTTTTGTTATCCATCCTTCTGACTTGAGGTCAGTATTTTCTTGTTATATTTTTTCCTGATGTTTTAAATGTCTTCTTCTTGGTTTTCATTTCGCTCATCTCCTGACACACCACCCACAGGCTTCTGCCTTCCCATAATCTCTCTAACTCTCACTCTTGACCTCATACCCAGCAAGGGTCACCTGACCCTTGTTCTTCAAACCTCACCTCATGTATTCTTCTGCCCTGACACGAAAGCAGAACTGAAGACCTCATTTATCTTATTTTTCCCCACTTCCTCTCTGTTGGCCTCTCTGTGATCTCTTCCTGTTCTCCTGGGTTCAGATGCATCTGAAAGCAGGAATGGAGAGTAAAGGTCTAATGACCCTTTTCCACCAGCACCGGGCTCAGTGGCTCGTTTCAGCTCAGTTCTACACAGTTTTCATTTAAATTGTGCAACTGCTCCAGTGGATGGGGTTGACACTCAGGGGTCATTCACACTAGCCCTTTTTAGTCCATGTTGATCAAATCACTCTGATGCTGACCAGAAATGTGAACAGTGATCTGCCTAAAAACCTAGGACTAGGTTCGATTAAAGAGAACCCTGGCATGATTCGAGTGCAGATCTGAATGCCAACCGGACCGGCAACTGCACATGGCATTCTCGGTCAGAGAATGTGCAAATGTGTGGTACGGCAAGAAATGGCTTGTGTTCTTTTCCCAAAAACAAAAGAAAAAACGCCACAATCACTAATCTTTTTGTTGTTCACATTTTGTGAAGAAGGAAGTTGTGATCATGTCTTGTGCTCTGCACTAGTGGTGCCAGAACATGGCAGAGTAATCTCTGTCAGACTGCGCACCTGGGGGCAACGATAGCTGCAATTCAGTAGTTTGCACCGTTGGTGGTCCTATAGACTTGATATAATGCAAATACCTTGTTGCTGAAATGTGCTCTACAAGTAAACTTGAAAGTATTCAAGTACCCCAGGTCTGTGCTGGGAAGCAAGCCAATTTAAATTAGCTCTATCAGTTATGATGTTAATGGTTGTTGATTACTGTAAAAGTGTGTAGTTTCTATTTAACTTAAAAACAAAAAAATAAACATTGTTTAGGAGGCATGTGTGCATTTGAGTCTGTACACTTTATTGCAGACCTCCAATTAACGCTACTCAATTCTTGATTCTGAAATTTATTGAAGCTGTTTGTTGAAGAACCAGTACAAACAGTAAAAAGAACAATTCGAATGTATCATTACAAAAGCAAGCAATTTCACATCGTGTGTAAATGCATGTTAACCTTTCATCAGCCCTGTACTTGCTAACTTATTATTGCATCTTTCACTACATTTTTTATTTTTTATTGTCTTTTGATTTTTTTCAGCAGCTGCAATACACATTTTTAAACTGGTCATAGTGGAAAAACCTTTAAGTAGAGTTCCAGTTGATTTCTTTTTCTTGGAACTCAAATAATCCGACTTCTAACTACAAACAAATTGCACTACAACTTTACATTCTGTACTTCAAAATTAAACAAGAACCCATCTGCTCCAGATTGAAAGTCATCATAAAAATTAAGTCAAAGTTGAATACCAACGTGACATGAGATATTATGAAACATAATCTGAGTTGATGGCAGAAACGATCCTCCACAGATGAGAGCAAATTGTGAACATGTCAGCAAATGTCTTTCACTTAATTATCATTCTCCTTGCTAGCTGAGACATGGGTCAGAGTAGCTGCTGAGTGATCTTACAGTTGAACAAACATTCATATACATGCACACACTCTCATACACATCAGAGGGAAGTGCAACACTCAGCGTATCAAGGGGGACTTTGATGTTCCTGCTTTTGCTGGACAGCTGCGTCTGATGAGAGAGGAAAGCAGACTCGACGAGCTTTGGCAGCTTTGGCTAATTGAACTGTTCACTCGCTCATCATATGGGGAAAAAAGAAAAGCCTAGACATCCAAACTATGTGTGCGTGTGTGTGTGAGAGAGAAAGAGACGGGGAAGCTAAGGGAGACACACAGGGATAGAAATATAGATCCCACTCCCATTCAGGTGTTCCCATCTTCTTTGCACTCCATTCCCACTTATGGTCCACCTCCTTATCACGCTCCTCTCCCTCTTTTCTTCTGACCTCCACCTTTGTTGATCCGCCTTCCTGAGTTTTTCCCACTCCGCCTCCTTCCGTCCCCCTCCATCCATCTTCCTCTCATCTCTTCTTTGATGTGGTGATGCAGGGTTATCTGGGTTTCTGGTCTAAGGGGAAAGGGTAGGGGGTGAGAGTGGATCGAGAGGGTGGAATGAAGAAGGGCAAAATGAGAAGAGGAGAGGAAAAAAAGCAGATGGGGGTTGGGAGTGGGCTGTGGAGATGATTTTTTTTTACTGCTCCCTGTAACATCTCTTTCAGCATGCCCTTCACCTTCACCTTTAAAAAAAGAGCAAAGGCAAAAGCAACCCTGTTTTTTTCTGTCTCGTTTTTTTTTCTTTTGTTAATAAAATATCCCACAGTCCCTTCTAAGATGAAAGCTGGATTGTAATTCCCGCCCGAAAATCCTATTGCCACGGTTTCAGTGAGTGCCAAAGCATGGCAGAAAACCAGCATGACCTCAGAGAGCAAGCTGCACTCAAGATGTCTCTTTTTATTTGTATTTATGCTATTTTAAAATTCCAAATGAATAACATGGTCAGATCTACTTTGCTCGTGGACGAAAATTCCCACTTGTTACAAAGTCTGGCAACGCTTTTCTGATACTTTTTCTTCTCTAAACTTTAAACAAACAGTACTGAAGACATGAACTGCTTATTAAATAACGTTCATCTTAAGTGACAGTGGGAATTCTTTTTTTGTTTGTTTATTGAGGTACATTTATAAGGACATCTGCAAAGAAGGAGACAGTTTTCCCTGCCAACTTCCACTCCTTTTAGGCCACCAGGTCAAGAACCTGCCAGCTCACCTTGTACACTGCCAACTCGATTTGAAAGTAAACCGGAACACATTCACCTACAACTGTGCAATGCTAATGTTGATGCATATAAATGTATGGGCATACAATTATCCTCTCATGCAAACACACAAACACATGCACACACACAGACATTGGGAGGTACTGCATTTCCTGCAGAGGATTTGTTAATTAGGAATCACTTAGCGCTGTGCAGAGTGGGAGGTCTATGCTGAGGCCTGAATGGTTAATTAATTGATTAGCATCTTGTGGTCAAACATCAATAGCAACCCATCTCGTCACATGCAATGTCCATAATGTAATTAATACGTACTTAGGTAAATAAACTGACCCATGTGTTCATGTAGATTTGGGCTGAGAGTAATGCAAATTATCAGTGAGCAAAAAAAAGAAAAATCATTAGTTTACTTTTAAACATGCATGCAGTGAGGCTTCATGGATTTACAGTTTATTAGACTGTCAGCTGGACCAGTGGTCTGATTTGGAATATTAATATCTGAATGTAATCCAAACTTTTACAATTAAGAGATTAAAATGGGAAGAAAATAGTACTAAGTCCCACGTTGCTACCTGTTGCAAAAATTAATTTCAACATGTTGGAAAAATTCCTCTGATTTTGGTCCGTATCAACATGATTACATCATCAATTTGCACCAGATTTGGTACACATCCATGATGGCAATCTACTCTTATAAAATTTCAAAAGTGCTCTAATGGATTGAGGTCTTTTAACTTTTAGGTCCACTGGAATTCAGTGAAGTCATCATGCTCAAGAAACCAATTTGACATGGTAAACTCTCACATAATACTATACTGCTCAAAGTAGCATCAGAACATGGAAACAATGTGGTCACACAGGTTTTTTGAACCATAGTGGTTCCCATACTTACTTACTGCTTAGTTGTATGGGGAAAAAAATGTTTGCTTTCCCACCTCATAGTTCGGTTGAAGGGCGATCCTCCCACTGTTCAACATTTTTGTTTCGTGTCATAGAAAGTTTAATTGCACAAATAATATAATCATATAAAGTGTGCCAAGAAAACATCCCTCATACGTTTATACCTCCAGCTGCATGAATTATTTGAACCAATGTAGGCTAGATCCATTCTTTGTGTTTAAGGCATATTCTGACTCCACAAATAAAAAAATTACACACCTGCAATGCTTTTTCAGGTTTTGTCTAAGTAAGTCAGCCTGTGTGCACAGTAGCCTCAGTTTTCTTTTATGTGGAAGCAGACTGTTTTTGTAAAGCATGTTTTTATTGTTTTTTATTATTACTCTTTTTCTAGCATCTCAAATCTTTGAGTCCATTTTCTTTAGACTTCTGACATCAATACAGTAGATTAATCTACACAATGGCTGTTTACTGGATATTTAATCTTTTTCTGTGCATCTCCTAGACATCCCAGAAGAAGGATCCGTGTGAAAATCCCAGAAAGTTTAAAGCTTCAACAAGTACGCTATGATAAAGACACCTAAATTCCCCTTGTTTGGCACTTTGAAATTCAGCAAGTCACCTTTAGAATTTGCATACCTACCGTAAATGCATTTTGGTGGTGCAATGTGATAACCTCAGCTGTATCTTATAAAATGCCTGGTAAGTGTGTTTAAATGTTTGTAATGCACTGGTAAATAAATGCATGGGATTTACATTACAAACATGTAAAACGTCACAAGGAATATTTTTTTTTTCTGTTTCATAGACATAAAAATAGCTTTTGTTGAGCAGGTGATACCTGTACCACCATGCTGAACAGATAATTGATAATATAGTCGGTATACCTCTCTAGTTGAAATGTTCACAAATTTGCTTTTTAAACATATTTCTACCACCTTTTGATCTTTTGTGTTCCTGTGTATTGATGCTGCTACTGGCTATTTCTGTACTGTTGTATTCTTTTCTATGCTATGTATTTTGATAAGCTTTTAAGTCCATATTCTATAAATAACAGCAAAAAAAAAAAAACAAAATAAACAGCAAAAAAAAAATAAAAAATAACATCCTGTTAATCTGTTAAAAACAAAGCTGTCCTCAGCCAAATTGCTTTCTTGATCAAACTAGCCTCTGTTAACTTCATCCACATACCTTCTATCAATATAACTAATTTTAGTGTTTGAAAATGGATGCAGTAATCTATGACTCTTACTCTACTTTGTAAACGAGAGCAAAGGCTCAATTTGCGTGAGTGCACTTGTGCATATCCACCTGAACTCCTTGACAATCATATTGATTGATTTGTAAAGTTTTTTAAGGAGAGAGAAATGTTCTCATGTTTGTCTTAAGATATTTCTTAATATTTTTTCTCACATGATACACACAAAACTCTTCCCGTCACTTTAATGTGGGATGGCCATTACCATGATTATTATTTACCACTTGGATGGCAAAACTGTGTGACAAATTAACACATGGACTTTAATTTTATATATGAGAGCATTTTGTCAGCTATCACTCTAAGACTTGGCAACCCCAGATGTATTATTGTTTTTGTTCACCACGTGTAAATATAATTCTGAGTTCACTAACAGTGGGTTTGATATTGTATGTTGTTTCATTTGGATGAGCTAAGGTGTGTAGTGTCTTCCCGTGGACTGACAGCAGGTGGGTCCCATGTCCCCTGCAGGATGCGTTGATTAGATTGGCCCAAGCTGAGCCAGGAATCCAGCCGAGCACTCTGAGGACTGTACCAACATGTCATGGGGATGCACTAATGTTTGCATGACACAGACCTGTGGGGAAACAATCATAAAATACAGAAAACTCAATACACTTGTGAAAATAGTGTTTCTACTTGTCAAATGAATGATCACACTTATGTCTTTATAAAGGGCAACTAAATTCAATTACTCTCACTTATTGCTTTTATATCTGCAAATTCTTTTTAGCAGGTATATTTGGAACAAAATGTGTTAACTTTTATTTTTTCTAGCTGAAACTTTCAAATTCCAGATTTTCCTTTGTTTCTAAATGCATCATCTTGCGCAATTGAAAAATGTTAAGGTGATCTCACAGTGTCCTATGAGAACACTGTTGTGCATATCCACCTGAACTCCTTGACAGGAGTAGTCACATTGACTAAAGATTGACTTCTTTAGTCAATGTGACTAAAGATAAACGCAGGGATGAGTTTCTCATCTGTCAGTGTTTCTCATCGGTTCAAACTACCGCATTCCTGGTTATTTCCATTATGTAGTTTCAAAATGGTCCTAAATACAATAGGCACAACAAATTCAAATAGTTCAAGTTAAAAAATGAAGCCATGTTTATGGGTCTTAATGGATAAGATGGCTAATTGTGATATTTTCAAGTGTTTATGACACATTCGTATTTTCTATTTGGCAACTTGTTTTTAATGTCAAGCATCAAAAACATTAGAACGCAAATGATTTAAAAATCAGGCTATCAATGCAGAATGACATTTTCTGTTGGTTTACTTTGTCAAGATAATGGTGCATCTCAAGAATTGTGAATAATTTAAGTGAAATTTATCAATTTCACTTAAATGTCTAGGTGACAATGCTCACCAGAAAGTTTCATATTGACAGTAACTGAACAGACTTTGTTTAGATGAGAAATACTGTGACATTTTTATGTTGCACAACTGTGTGATATTTCTTGTTACATTTGTGCTTTGAAAAGTGACACTAGTGTTTTCACTTTAGGCTTGATCTCTGGTGATCTTGGAGTGTTTCTGAACATCCTACCACTTTCCCTTTATCTGTTGGTGACAATCTGGGCTAGATGAGTAAAGCTTTGGCTCAACTGGGTTTTCCAATAAACCATAATTCCAAGCACTTATCAAAAGCAGGCATGAAGCCCCTGCAATGGTCACCCCGACCTCAACCTTAAGAGAATTATACAAAAGTTGTGTTCTTTGCCAAAATCAACTATATCAACCACCAACAGTTGTTACATATTTTGCCACAGTAATCCCATATGATGGCTATATAAACAATAGGCATGGATGCCTAAATATTAGTGGGGAAAATATTTGAACCTTTGTGAATAAGTAAGAATAAGTAAAATTCAAACTAGTGGACTTGGTTCTTGCAAAAAACATTGCTATATTATCATTCCATCCTGGAAAGAGAGGAATTAAAATAACTTACTAAAACCTCCACATTGATATGGTAATGCTATAATTTACAAGGAGTAAATTTGGCTTTAATAAAAACATCAGACACTTTTTGATGATGACAAAAGTAAACTTCTAGCATATTTTTGTCACTCAGTTATTAGCATATTTTGGGGAAAAAAACTCCCAGTGGGTAAAGGTATATACCGTACAAAGCCAGACGTCACACAAGCTGAAAAAGAGTGACATGAAGATGTCTTACTGTGGATGGATTGAGGCAAATACATGGGCTGCGAGCTTGAAAGAATAAATGTAGGAATCAAAGTGAAGAACAGAAAAAGATGAGATTGGAAGAATGGAAGGATGAAGAAAGAGAGCCAGCAACAGAGGGATCTTGCAGTACCTGTGATGGATGAGCTTTAGCCCAGGTGTGACGGCGCGACCAAATTAAATCACTGAGCAGACAGCAATGAACGAGAGACAAGGTTATCACGTTCACCTCCTCCCCCTTTCTCACACTCCCCTCCTTTCCCTGTCTACCACCCTCAGTTGGAGACTCACTGGGCTGTTCTCACTTTACTATCATCAGCTCAGTGCTTCTCAGCGTGTAGTCCACAGAGAGAACGGGCCTTTTGGTTCTAAGTTGTGTTAGACACATTTCAATCATTGGCCCTGGGAGCCTTTTTTCAGCTAACTCTTACTTCTACTCAGTGAGGTGATAGACGTGGCTGTCTACTACAAATCACATTATTACGTAATCTAATAATAGAGTATAACTCTAGCTGTAGCATTACATGGACACTTTTTTCTAGATTTGCATTTTAGACTAGACCGATCACTAATCCAATACCAAATGTAGCACATTTCCTTTTTCCACCACACGGTATATGTTCTATTTATTACATTGAGATCTGATTGATGTGGGGTACTAGAACAAAAGTGAGATGGGGCATTATCTTGCTGGAATTACCCTTTAGATTGATGACAGGCTGTGGCTAATTATTAATAAGGAAGCAAAATATTAAGCAAGAATGCTAAATATTTAGCCTCAAAATACACTCCTGATCAAAATCTTAAGACCAGTCAAAAAATTGCAAGAATTTGCATTTTGCACTATTGAATCTTAAGAAGATTCTAAGTAGAGCTTCACAATGTTAAAAGAAAATATTAGTGCAAGAGACAAAAACATTTGAGCAGGGAATTTTCTGAAAACTGCATTTACACTCAAACATGATTTTTTCAGCTGATCAAAAGTTTAAGACCATAGTCTTTAAAAGCCAAAAGCTGTGCAAAAATCTGGATTCCATGTCATGTTCTGTGAAGTCTTTACACTGTCAAGACCTCCAGATGGCAAAAGCAAAAAAGTTCACTGACTTGAACGTGGCAGGATTGTTGAGCTGCATAAGCAAGGCCTCTCACAACGTGCCATTGCTGCTGAGGTTGGACGCAGTAAGACAGTCATTTTGCATTTCTTAAATGATCCTGAGGGTTATGGAACAAAAAAGTCAAGCGCTAGACCCAAAAAAATGTCACCAGCTCTGAACCGCAGGATCCGATTGGCTGTCCGTCAAGACAAGGGACGATCCTCTACCCAAATTAAAGCCATCACTGGTGCCGACTGCAGCCCGATAACCATCAGACGGCATCTGCAAGGGAAGGACTTCAGAAACAAAAAAACGTCTTCAAAGGCCACGTCTTCTTCAACGCCACAGAATTGCCCGTTTGGACTTTGCAAGGGTGCACCAAACATGGGACATTGAAAGGTGGAAGAAAGTTGTCTTCTCTGATGAGAAAAAGTTTTGGCTTGATGATCCTGATGGCTTCCAAAGTTACTGGCATGACAGGGAGATCCCACCTGAGATGTTTTCTACACGGCACAGTGGTGGGGGGGCGCCATCATGATTTGGGGTGCGTTTTCCTTCAATGGAACAATGGAGCTTCAGGTTGTGCAGGGGCGTCAAACAGCAGCTGGCTATGTGGAGATGTTGCAGCAGGCATCCCTCATGACTGAGGGCCCTCGTCTGTGTGGTAATGATTGGGTTTTTCAACAAGACAATGCTGCAGTTCACAATGCCGCCTGACAAAGCAGTTCTTCCAAGAGAATAACATCACTCTTTTGGACCATCCTGCATGTTCCCCGGATCTAAACCCAATTGAGAACATTTGGGGATGGATGGCAAGGGAAGTTTACGAAAATGGACATCAGTTCCAGACAGTGGATGCCCTTCGTGAAGCCATTTTCAACACTTGGAGCAATGTTCCCACTAGCCTCCTGGAAACACTGGCATCAAGCATGCCTAAACGATTGTTTGACGTCATCAACAAGATGGTGGAGCTACTCATTACTGAGTCCTTTTTTGGCACTTTGATTTCTGTTTTGGGGGGTTTTGGAGGTTTTTTGAGCTATGGTCTTAAACTTTTGATCAGCTGAAAAAATCATGTTGGAGTATAAATGCAGTTTTCAATTAATTCCCCGCTCAAATGTTTTGTCTCTTATGCTGATTTCTTCTTTTAACATTGTGAAGCTCTACTTAGAACCTTCTTAAGATCCAATAATGCTAAATGCAAATTCTTGCAATTTTTTGACTGGTCTTAAGATTTTGATCAGGAGTGTATATGGTTACCTAGCAAAGCTACATTTTTAAGACGGATATTCATCATACATATTTAGCTTTCATCTAAATATTTCACTTGCTAATAACTGGATGTCGATTCCCAAAATAAAAACTCGGTGTTAGAAACTTTTCCATAAACTCCTGCAGGCATGATTGATTTGCTTCAAATGTTGCACGTTTCAGTTCTTCGTCATTGTTTCTTTTCTTCTGGACAAGTACAACATTTCAGCTTAAAACATGATGAGTCGTTTGAATAGCAAAACAGATGTTTTGTGGATCCATTGGGAGTTTACTAATGGATCTTCAGCAACAGTGACTGTGCCAGCTCAGCAACAAAAGTTAAATGGAGGCTCACAAGATCCAGCTTTTATTTAAATAGTCCACTTATCAGGTATCAGCAAGTCAATAAATATTTAGCTATGAGTTAAACACCTAGCTGAGCTCCAACTGAAAATTAAAAAGCATAGAATGTCTTTATGTTGCAAATATTTTACTGTGTTTTTATTCAGATGTAGCACTAAAATATGTCTACATGTGTACAGACAACAATGTCTTTTTGCTATCAAAAACCACGTCATGTTCAGAGCATTTTTAAATTATTTTGTTTGTATAAAATGCTTTTCCAACAACTAAGTGCACCACAGAACTGGACTCTATTAATGTATTAGGCATTGAGTCAAACCAATGAGAATGGTGCTTACAGTATAACTGTTTCATTTCTATCATCATCACTCCATTTCCATTAATTTTCCTCCAGAACATTGTAATGTGTGCCATCAATCACAAGACTGGACCAAGTGATGTGTGTAGTGATGGGAACCGCTCTGCTCCTTCCTGCTATATACAAACGTGTTGATAGAAGAGGCTCCTTTAATGGTGAATGTTCCCTAACCTCTGACCTTCGACCATTGCCAGACATAATGATTGCTGCCATACTGTTAGCACTGACATGAAGGTCCATATGCTGCTGTGTTATTTAGACAACGACTTGACTTGTTTGGGAGAACAATGGATATTTCAAGGCGTTTTGTTTTCTAAAATGACGAAGATGGATGGAAAAATGTTTTTTGAGGCAAAGAGAGTACAAAGGGAAGAAAGACTTAGAATTCGAGGAGGTTTTGAATCACTAAAGTTGTTTATTTACTTCAGTTCCGCTAAAGCGAATTCATCAAATTCCCATTTGTCACTGAGACACTTTAAAGGTTTCCTCAGTTTGCTTTTGCATGAAAAATTATAGTTCACGTCACTCTTTCTACAAAAAATATGACAAACTGTTATACAAGAATCCAGCAGTTAAATCCAGGCATAGACTGCGGGGATCATAGTTTCCAACAAAAGCATAATTTCAATCCTTTGGATTTCTTAAGCAACCATTCCACATGGCTTCTATTTCAGCTGATAAACAAGTTCTGAATAAATTAAAGGCTTTGCATAACTTTATTATATTTATTGTGCGGTTTCTCATGCAATCCTGCATCCGAGCTAGTGCTGTTGAGTCACGAGCTAATTCAAACTCTAATCTGAGCAAGTAAACTTCAAGCAGAGCATCCAGGGCTGATGTACACAGGCTCACATCCGCATGTACACACAGGCTCATCATCTGCAGTCTCATTATGTTGTTGATTCTTCATCTCCCGACAGACAGAGCTATTTATCCAGTGTCTCTGAGTCGAGGGAGAAGAATAATGAGACTGATGTGTGCAGAGGTGCGTTCTGGGTAATTTGTTTGATACAGGAGCTGATGGGAGGTGAGAAAGATCAAAAGATTAAAACAGCTCTTTTCCCCACCTTAAGCCTCCCTTGATCTTTTCCCAGCCCTTCTATGGTAAAAATGTTGATAAGACACGGATGCTCCTATCTGATTGTGGTTTTTATTTTATTCTTACTCTTTAATCTTCTGTAATTTAGATATTACCACCTTACAGGTACCAACACATGCAAGCAGAAAGGTGGCTTCCTGAAGGGGTTTTGCTGTTTCCTGACCCTCGACCTTCTACCGTTTCATTAGTTCATTCTGACCTTTGAACCCATAACTAGAAGCCTGAAGGGGTGCATGTTTCAGGATTCAGGTGACAAAAAGGAGTGCTAACAGAACTTTAACCCACTCTTTTGTTCTTTACATACAGTGCCAGAGGAAAGAATGTGTACCCCTTGAATGTTTTGATGCTTGATAGATACAATACCAATAAATACATATAAAGAGAAATGCAGTTTAAATTAGGACTGCGACAAATTAATTTCAATTAATTACATAGATGTTAATGCGCTAATAATTTTAATTTCAGATTTTTTAGATGTGTGTTTCTTGTACACTTATAAATCTCTATAATAAGTAGGCCTCTAGACCTACAGGGGTTTAACTTTTATTTCCAAAAGCTATGTGATAAGACACTAAAAGAGATAATCAATGTAAATATTCAAATCTAAAATATTATGTTTATGCAAAACATGTTGCAGTGAGCATATGCGGGCCCAATACTAAAGTCAGGATTTGCCATCAATATGCTTAAACAAGTAAATAAGTTTTATGAAGAAGTAGATGTTTTATTTATATTGCACTTTTTCAATAACAAGGCAGTTTAAAGTGCCAGGAACACCTGTTCATGAATGAAGATGTGTTTCTGAAAAAGACGAATGACTACAGTAACACTTGGCACTAATCGGACGACTGAATAACCTAAATAACAGATTAAAAACTATAAATATGTTAAAAATTGATGATAGAGTTTGAATTGTCTAGTACAGTGGCTGGAGAAATAGTTTGATTCTTGTCAAGTCAAGGTGAAGATCAGAAAATACCGCTAGTAACAAATTGCTTGTATAATATATTGTTTTCTAACGCTCTAGAACATACAGAGATATAGAAAAGCATTAAGATCCATATTTCTTCCCGTTCCTATTAGAGACAATTAAGCAATACATTGCATTGTCTTTTACCTCTGAAACATTCCACAGGAAATTATTTCCACTAAAGGAAGTCATGCCATGCACCCATGCACAACAACCACAGTCTAGTCTAAGACCTCTAGGTTCAAATTTTGTGTTACACTAAGTATGAAAGAATTTGAAACAATCACTAAAATTGTGTCAAATTCCTTTAAAATTATTTACTGCATATTGTAACCACAGATAAATGCCTTATGGTGGATGAAGTTTAAGCCAATGAATATTCAATTAACTGTCAGAGTAATGTTGAACATATGCAGTCTTCAAAAATGCTTTTAAGTGGTCTAGCAGGGGAATTTCCAAAACTTAAAAAAGTCTAACAGTTAGACAAGAGTCTTTGCTGCTGCAAATAATTGATCAAATGCTGATTTTTTGTTTTCAGAGAATTTATATATAGTTTATTGTTTAAGCATTTGCTCAAAAGCCTGGTCTGTTTGGTAGAAGTATCTTTTATAAAGTTGTTACTGCACACTGTTGCAAAGTTGAGGTAGTCTTCAGGTTGCCTCTGGTCATTCATAATTCACCATCGGAGTCGGCCATGTTCCATACAGATGGAAGCTCTTAAAAATGAAGTTGTTTTGTGCAACCACAGGAGGTAAGGGTGAAGCTCAGTGGGGCTGAAATTGAGAGCTATTCATCAAATGTATGTCGGACTTCTTCTATTTTTAAAAAAGGTAAAACAAAGATTTCATAAAGCTCAGTTATTTAAAAAAAGTGCCTGTCCACTGACTGTAAGTCCCCCTTTTGGTTTTGTTCTTTTTTTCAAGCATCACTAGAAGAAACTTACCTTGGCTAAATTTTTTAGCCTAGTGTTAAGGAACACTAGGGAATAAAATTGTTTAGTAAGCCAACAATGTGAGGGTGTTACCTTTGGCAATCCAGAAGCAAGAGTCCAGTTCAGTCAGGCCTTTTCTTTGCCCAGCCTCACACAAGTCACACCAAAGACCCTGATAGAGAGAAAATATAACATAACTAAGTTATTTGAAATATTTTTTTTCTGATATAATTTAAAGCTGTTCCTAATATCTCTCATTATTCACCAAAAGAGGAAAGAAAACATTTACCGAGGTGGTAATCATTAAAGGATTTGAATTTTCTGACATTGCAGTTTAGGAGGACTTCACATTTAATTTTCATTTTTATAGTTCTACTCTGTTGTTTGCATCAGACTCCAGTATCTAAGGCTTATAACATGTCTGACCCTATATAAGCTTAGCACAACAGCCAAGCAATTTAGGCTGAACAAACGCAAATTTAATGCACGGTTGCTAAGATGTATTCACAGCAACGGCATAAAAGGTGACATTTGAAAGGTAGCACATTAGTGAAATGCACCAGATACATTAATTCAGTGTGGCTAAAAGCCTTGTTAGCATTCACAATTGGATTCAGAATGTACAATAATGAGGGAGAGGCGAAGGTTGGGGGAGAGGGAGCATGTGGAGTGAGACAGATGCAACAAAAGGACGCAACAGTGAGAGGAGGAGAAAAGAGGAAGAGAGAGTCTTTCATGTCTCTCCTGAGTTTAAAAAGGCCTCCCTTTCATGTGAGCATTGTCATATTTTATCTGTTCTCAGTCCATGTGCCCCACCTCCCTCCCCATGATAAAAACACCACTCTTTTACTGTGGACAATTGAGCCAAAAGTGCTGCGTGTCAGAGAAGAGTGATGCATCCAGATGAAAGGGCAATATGTGTTCAGGCAGCCATATGTAAGAAAACAAAAGTTGCATTTAAAATAATCCTAGGAATTTAACTCTCTGATACTGCAGAGTTATATGTATAAGATATGGAATAGTGCATTTGAAAAGCATTACATGTGAAATTAATGGAAGAATATTTATTTGCTTAAATCTTTTCTATCTGCATCAACAGGATATTATGGGTTAATTATTGGACCAGTGTCAGAAGGACACTGGTCCCTGCACAGATTAGATTGCCCCTCAGTGTGCCTTTTCCCAGTCCGAGACTGGGAAGAGGCACAGAACCTTCCACCGCCACCAGTGGATGAGAGGGTTTCATCACTTCCATCCCAGCCTGAAGTGCCTCTTACTGGCCACTCTAGGCTAGAGTTATCCCCTCCATATGAACTTTGTATCATCCTTTTCGTAAGGTATAAACCCATCAACGGATGGGAAAGTTTACTACAACAGAACTTACTCAGCAAATGTGTTTCCATTTTCCGTTTTGATCACTTTTTTTTATTTTTTTATTTTGAAAATCTGAAAACCACCTCAAGCAAGCCTTGTTGTTTCTCTGTAAATAAAAGCTTAGTGTTCTATGTGATCAACTAAACAAACATGACAGCAGTTTACAACTCTACAAAATACAATGCAGCTGACATGCAAGTTTGCATGACTCGCTTTTTTCAGATTGAAGCTGTCTTGGCAATGATTCTTCTATACGTTAGCATAAAACGTTTGTCTTCCTTTCATATAGACATGGTAAAAGTGTTATGTAGCAGGCAAGATATCAAGAGTTATAACCTTTGAGAGCAGGACAGACAGCTCACCTCCATTTATGTGTCTCATATTCAAAATCCTTATTTACTTTGCTTCCTGAAGATTCACAACAAATTGTTTTTTTCTTCATTTCAATTATTTGCTTTTCCTTGGCTCCCAAAACATCCACAGAGACCCTCTTTCTGTTGTCCATGGTACTTTGGGTGTGATTTAGTTTCAGGTTACAATAGGTTCCACCTACTGATTTTAATTAGACCTGATGTGTTGTTTTGCTCCCAGGGTGAATGTTGAGTCCGGTTCTGTTCAGTTTTCTTGTGCAGAAGGCCAAAAACTGTTGGCAGTCGCTGAGCTATAAAACACTGAGGGCGTAAGAGCTTTGGTAGAAGAAGCTGGCAAGCAAAGAAGGCCCTGAAAATAACTTTTTTTTTTCCAGATTTAGTTCATTCATACATCAGTTTGTCATAGACAAGTTGTGCATATTGAATATTATCCCACAGTATTCACTAGTTACAATTTTGTCTATTGTGATGTATATTAAAAAATATTTTGTTTCCTTTTATATTTATGAAAATTTTCAAAGGATTATGTGCTCGGCGTCTGTGGAAATGAGCTTGTCTGAAGTTTGTTTTGATATTTCTTATTTATTTACGCACAGACACACATTCTTATGCTGGAAAGGCAAGACGCCCTTCCCCTGCTGCGACAGTTTTTATTGGAATTTCCCACTCTGCTGCGGAATAGCTTTTTGAAGGATCTGTGAGTAGTGATGCAGTGCCTATAATTCAGAGGGAGGGACAGCTAGTTTTTCTTTGAAGATGTAGATGTTGAAGCTTGAGGATCCCTTTTTTTTTTTGCCGGCTGTTTGTGCTTTTTGTTCTCAGACAAATTAGCCGCTAACTCGGCAGGAAAAAGCAGTAAATCACAAAAATGAAGCCTGCTTTACAAGCCTAAAGAAAAACAGCTTTGGTCTCTTACTTAAGTGTTTATGCCATTGTTGGAACAAAAGAAGCAGCATAGGAAATACAATGTACTTTTTTTCTACCAGGTCTTCAAAGGCCAAAATTCAATTGCAAGACAGAAAAAAATATAGTTATGTCAAAGGTAAGGTAGGGATACTCCTGCACAGGATGCAGCTCTCCATTAATTATTAAATATAGAAATTCTAGACAGCTTTTATGTGAAATGTGTGAAGGAATGCCATTAGTGTCTGTATTTATCTAAGCAAATAGTTCATTTCCCACTGGAACTCAAACAGGGATCCAAAAAATGTCGAGGAGTGATAGCAAACTAAAATGTATACTGTCTAAAGCACAGCACAGCAAAATCACAGTGATAAACAACAAAAAACAATCGAGCTTTTAAAGGAAAAACACAAGTTTTTCTGAAAAACATGAGACCTAGTAGGAAGCAGAACCAAAAGCTGCTCACTCATTCTCTAGGACTATGTTGTCCTTTGTACACCGACGTGACTTTTTGCTTGATGCTCATATTTATTTTATTAGGTTCACCCGTTTAACTGCTTGTTCACAGAAAAAAGTCAGCAAATCATATTGTATTTAGGCATTTAAGGAATTACATTACTTCAAGCATGGCTTCACTGATCATTTTGGAAACTATGGATTTATTGGGATTTTCATACACAGCCACCTCTAACTTACAGAGAATAGGTGCAAAAAGAGGACATATCCGGTAAGCATCAGTTGCATGGGCTTCTTGCAGAGGATCAATTTACAAACATACTCATTTTAATCCAAACTCAGTTTTTTTCCCCTCTGTTTATTCATGTTTGTTGATGGTAAAAGTATGTCTGGAAGAAGACCTACAAGTTCTATGTTCTACAAAAACATAAACACTGTTTATAATCCCATTTAAATGCATTTACAATGAAAAAAGCTAACTCTGTCACAAGTGTAATGTAGCTTCCTTTCCAGTAATCATTACCATGTAGGCAACAATTGGCGAGACCAACATTCATGTTCATAACATGGATACGCTGTAGAAAACTTTGCACTTCTCTTCCACAGCCAAATATTTTTGGGTGTGAAAAACTGATGTTTTAAAAAATGTAATAAGCTTTTAAATAGATTTATTCTAATTTTAAAACCACTTGTTCTCAACAGTGTATTAAGGAACCTTTAGACTGATATTCTCAAAGGAACATTGTGTTACTGTATTTACCAGGCACTCTGTCTGTCCCTGCAGGAAGTAAGTACATGATGCCTTCTTGTTCATTTTTGCTCCAGTTTTTTTCCTCTGGGGCTTGTGAGGAGCAACAGAAGAACAGAAGAAAAGAGGGGGAAGTTGATGTTGAGGAGGTCTGTCTTCCATTAACATTATCTCTATAGGAGCCCAAAAAATGGGTTCTGTCAGCAGAACACTGACCTGCTGTCAAGAGAAGAATGTGAGAATGAGAGGGAGGTATGAGAAGAAAGAAAGTGAAAGGAGAGATGTTACCACAGCATGCTGCTAGTCTGGGTTTTATGAGGAACACTCTATTTTTCACTTATTACAAGAAATCTAGTCAAAATATCTGAGTAAAATAAAGGCTTCAACACTTGAGCTCTTTCTCTGTACTGACTGGAAGTGTGAACACTGTAATCAGTATGATGTCTTTCAGGCAGCTCTGAACACCAGCCTACTTCCTAACAACAGAGCAAAACTTCAAATTCGCTCTGCTGTTCTGTGGCCAATAGTGAACAACTGATTCACAAATGCCTCATTTTATGGACCTCTGTTAGGATGATGGCTTGGTTGGCAGCAACACTCTGTAAAAAGAAATCTAATAAAGCAGCCTCTTAGTGCTAGACACCTCGTTTTAGAGGAGTTAGACTGAGTTTGGCCACATCAGTTATGTGTTATTTACAGTTTCATGTTTCTTATGATTAAGAACATCATAGCATATAATACATTCAGAAACTATGCACATCCTCAAAACATTTTGGATTTTATCACATTAAAAGCCACTAAGTTCAATGTGTTTTTGGTGAAATTTTTATATCGTAAACCAACAAAAAAAAAATGGTACACACTCTCTCCTTTAAAAAAAAAAAGTACCTATCACAAGAAACACTACTAACTTCAAAACGTTCCTCAGAGCTGCAGTCTCCAGCCAAGCTGCAGCCTCGCAGAGCAACCCTCCTCCCACTCAGCTCCTTCAGACTAGCAACAACAGTGATTAGCAAAAAAGTCTGCTGAGCTAAACATACAAACTACATTTTTATGAGTTCAATGCTCATAAAAAAGCTTGAAAATAGGGAGCGTCAGGAATGTCAGAAAGAGCAGGAGCTTCTTAAAGACACAGACCCATTTTCAAAGCATCAAATTGGGAAGTAAAATTACTTTTAAGTCATGTTTGATGTATACAGAATTTTTATAGCAACTAAAGGTAACATTGATGCGTGACTATGCTTTAAAATGCTGCCATGTGCTTTATAATGCGTAATGCTGCACCTTTAACATTATGTCTTTCATCCTTAAACATATGTAAACATCCAGAGGGTATGAAAATTTCCAGTATAACATAAATCTAACACCTGAAACATTACACCCAAGACAACACACAGATAAAACTGCCTCTAAATGGTTGAAGCAGTGGTCTAAAATCATAAAGGAGACAAGTTTTTGTCTTTAAATTTACCTTCAGCCCATTTTCAGACAGATAATTAGCTAAGCAAAAATTTCCCTTGTTAAAAATATGAAGAGATCTCTGTGACTTTATGATGCCTAAGTGATACCTTTGCCAAACACAGCTGACAAGCAGAACGAGTACAGCTGAATGTAATTATGAAGCTTCATCAGTTCTCTTAAGGAAATAAACAATGTGACATGAAAAACATCACATTTTATGGTAAAGTCGTATACTGGCACGTTGACAGGCTATGCTTTTAATCAATTTTGTTAAGTAAAAGCAAAAGCTCTTATTTTTTATTTCTGTCAGACCAATTCCTTCAGTAGGTTTGTGAAGATATCTTATGACCCACAATTTTATGATACTAAAAAGACACAATGTTTTTTGTTAAAGTCAAATACTTTTCACAAAGCACTAGCCAATTATTATGTGACTTTGTCTGGTTAAGTAGTTAACTGTTATGATGGTAGATGTTTTAAGTTTGACATCCTGTTTCAAAGTTTGAAATGCAGTGGAGATTTTGAAATTAGAGTAGAGGTAGCATCTTCCAAACCATTTGGACGACAAACAGTTACAAAATCTATACAGAGGTCTCAGCCTAGTTTAAATTGTTTGCTCAAATTTTTAATTCTTGGAGAGAAATAAAAATATTAATAAAGACAGAAAGGTGATTTATAATTTGTAAACGCTAAGAGTAATGTGCCAGGCTAATGGTAATGATGCTAAATTTGACATCTGCTTAAGCGTTATGCACTAGCATTGATTAGCCTGAACTATATCATATTCATTAAAACAGTGTGTGAATTGTGAAACCATTATGGACACAAACACAAAAAACTGGATGCTTTCCAAAAAATATTACTAAAATCTCATCTCGTCTCACAAACCTATATCCTGAGCTGGTGGTAACCTGTAGTTTACCAGTGACAAAACTTTCTTAATGCATGAGGAATTGTACTCTTCTTTTTTTCCTAAAAGATTATTAACCTGGCAGATCAAAACCTATGAAATTATTTTTTTCAGTTAGTAGTTGTGGTTGGTCATCACTGATTTGCTTATGTCCAGAGATCAGTGGCCGAGAAACAGTTTATACACTTGGGGTTTGTAAAGTGCTCTATAAATAGAAGTTGATTTGATTCATTTGAAGCAGCAACAATAACCACAACACCCCATGCAGCCTTTTTGGTAAACCACAGCAACGTAGCCTGAACTAGCATTTTGTTGTAACAGTATATTTGTTACAGCAAAGTAACAGATAAGCCAGTGATTGTGTAAGCAACAACACATCAGAATTTTTTTTCTAAAGATAAATAATGTAAGAAGTGAGATAGGTGAAATAAAAAAAAAAAACATTCTTAGATATTTTATTACATATTTTAGTAGTTCTCTTTGTGACAAGTACACACAGAGAAAAAAAAGACTAAAAATAACATGCAAAGTTATGTAAAACATGAGCTTCTATTTCAAAAATGGTCTGTGTATTTTCACTGTCATAACAGATCAAAAATGTAATGTCCATTAAGGCATTCTTGCTCAGTTAAAACATATGAGTCATATTTACTAAATGTCACATTTATTAAAAAAGAAGAAGAAGACAGCTTCCCTAAAAGATGGGGCGAAGTGCTCTGACAGAAGCAGAGAGGTGAAAGGGGATGGATGGTGTTGAAATGAAGTGCAGATAAAAGGACCAGACAGCGAAGTGGACACTTGGGCCATGTGCAGCTCTTCAAGTCTCAAATATGTTTGACATCATTGCTGAGGCTCACAGATTTTTTTTCTCCCGTGTGCCAAACCAAACATGAAGCACATGTCCACCTTATATCTGTGGAATAAGCAAGTGGAGAGACGGGTGAGATGAATGAGACCAAAAATAAAATAGTGAGATGTGGGTATGTGTTGCTTGTTATGTCTAAAACATCCGAAACTGGAGAAAAACTGTTTTGTTATACATATTTTTTTGCTGTAAACATGGGAATCATGTTGACAGTTCAAACGCAAGAGGAGGAAATCCCCTGTAACAATTATGATTGCCAATTCTTACACATCTCTCATTCATTGATCTATGAGGGGTGATCAGTCTCTCGCGAACTCTACTGAAGCTTTTTCTAAAGAGATACAAAATAAGCAGCCGCTGTCCTCTCACCGTGTTAGCGTTCCAGTGGGAGTGCATGTGGAGCATTTCAGGCTGGTGCACATCCATTAGTGCCCTGTGCTTTTGTAGTAAGGTCATCAGCTGGGAAGAAGTGCTGCTCCACGTTTCACATGATGCCTCACTGCATTTGCAGCCAATTTTTGTTGAAAATATGATACTTGGTTCTGAAAACTGACCTCCACCAATGATATGGGAAGTAAAAAGAAGTGAAGTAGAACATAAGTACACAATGCCTCGCAAAAATATTAACACTCTTTCAATATATTCACATATTTTCAAGTTAAACTCAGAATCTACAGAATTACAGTCTGGCAGTCTCAACTTGGAACAGGTTTGCATTTTTTTTCAGCATTTCTCAGTTGGATTTATGATCTTTTGAGTTTATTTTTGCTGTAATCCATATTCATAAGAATTAGCATAAGTAAAACATCCGTGTGGAATGAATCTATAAAATTATTGAATACTTGATACTTTATACTTTACTCTTTTGAAATGAATGTTGGACTATCTGCTCTTTATGGGGATTTATTGGTTTAAATAAATCCAATATCCAGGAGGTATGCATCTCAAGTTTTGACTTCTACTTAGTTTGTAGCTTCTGTGAGAAAAGTAGACTGTCAGCCCTCCTGCTTAAATCTATGAACTGGGACCCTTTACTGAGACAGTCGTGATGATTAACACGTGAACTTGACCGCAAAATGTTGACAAACTTAATGGAGGCTGGGGCATTTCGTTCTGCGACAGGTTTAAATTGGCTGACCACAATATTCTTCAATAAGCTCCCAAAAGCTGCCACAGAGTCATTAAAATATACACAAGCATAGAGTGCTGAGGCAAGAATCTTAACTATATGTGTTCTCTCAAAACATGAAAGCTCCCCTTTCTTTATTTGGATAGCTTCACAGTGGGATCTTTGATTATTTTTGCCTATAAGTGCCCAGCTGTAATCAAATCCTAACTGAAATATTTTCTTTGCCGCCTGTACCTTTCTGCAGACCATTTTTACTTGCATTGAAGCATCCTATCCAGCCCCAACTTTCTTCCTATATAAGGATTTCTGGAAGATTAGGGAAAACTATGCAAATGATGCTGCTCCTGCAGAGTCAAGCGAAACGTTAGACCCCAAAACAGAGGGACCGGGAGTCCAGAATAAAGACAAGAAAGTGTGGAGGGGAGGGAAAAGAAAAAAGAAAAGAAAAGCACATCTTTGGGAATTTCCATCGGAAATCTGTGGATTATCCCAGTAGTTTTAATGAAAGTTGTCAGGATTAGGGAATGCCAAAGTCCACTAAAGCCGGTGCTGGGGTAGAGACAGGGACAGGGCCCTGGGGTAAAGAGTGAGAGAGTTGAATGAAAATGTGGAAACTATTATACTCCCACATTGTCTAATCAGAGGTAACGTTTTCGTACAGGGACTCGGAGACACGAGTGCTGATGAGGTTTGGGGATAAACTACAAGATAGATGATAGACTACAAGCCAGTGAAAAAGAACAGATATAGTTAAAACTTCCTCCTATAATTTTACCACTTTAAATGTGACAAGTTTCCTGCAGCTCAAGTGAAAATCGGATATATCCATATTTTTTTAAAAAGTTGCTGCAAGCTGATTATACAAATATGCACAGATTAAATTAACTTTTTTATATTTTTACTTTGTGAAAACACCTTTTGATTCTGTTTTGGCATCTAGTTTTGACAACTATCATCTTAAATATCTAAACCAAACGTTAGGTGAAATAAAAAGAAGTTATTGATGTCAGGGAAAAATCTCACAAAACTTGGCATTATGATCTGCTTTATCTTGAAAATGCCTTGAGGACACTGGTGTCCTCAAAGAACTTATGACTAGGGTTGACAGTTTAGGAGTTAAACCAAACTGGCTCTGTGGAATTTGGACTAAGACACCTTTGACACAAGAACAACACAGCACATCACCTAATGAGCAGTGAAATATGGCGGTGTTATTATGACCAGTTTTTTTTTTTTTTTTTTTTTTTGCATATTTTGGATCATGAACAGTTCTACATGTCAACCAGATTCATTTTAAAATGTGTCTGCAAAAAAGCTGCAGATGACTTTGAACGCGAGGTGTTGATTTGAATGCTGAAATTTAATCAAAAGGTGTTTCAGAGTTCACACTAATGCAAAAAGGTTGATGCACTTTTTTTGTTGTCTGATTTCACATACCACATAAACCTAGTATTTTGCTTTAGAGGTGTGTATTTGTTATTTATTGTATAATAGCTCTGGGAGAAAGGACTGGAGTTGTATCAGACATACTGATTAGCCACGACATCACCTATTCCTCCCAATGCTCCCGCTGCTGCTCTCAATCCTCCTCTTCTTCTCCGTCCATGATAAGATGGTCACCTCAGTGTCGGGCGTGATGGCTAAGTGGGAGCTTGAGCACTTCCTTAATCAATCCGGGTAATAGAGTGGGGCTCGCCAGCCACACACACTACTCAACAACCTGTCAGCTCTCATTCCCAGTCATTCTCTCAGTTCATCGAGGCCTTGAGCTGTCTCTCATATGCAGCGGCAATGGAGGTAAACAAATTTAACACATCTCTGCTGATACACATGCACCGGCAGAAAAAAAACCACATCAAGAATAGATTAGAACAGTGGTGCGTGAATTTGCAAACACACAAAAAATGATGAATTGCTCCAGGCACGCTCACATGTTGCTCTCTCAGGGGAATATAAGCGAGCAGCTGGGAATGTCGCACATGCAGTCTCTACAAGCCAAACTAATAAAGAAGAGGATGCGGTGAGGGTGAATACCTCGATAAGCTTGGCGTAAACACTTCCCTTCTCTAAAACTCAGCATTTTAAACATGCCGGTCGAGGAATTGTGACAATTAATGCAGTGGCGATGAAGCGGGAGGGGCTGGATCGACTCCAGATGTTCATCAACGTAATGGCAAGTAGCACAGCTGTACATGAAAACCTACACTGTGTATGTCCTGGTGAGTCAAATGAAGATCTTCCCCAGTTGAGGGCTATCTCCACTGACTCTGTAGTCAATATCCGGCCACATGGGCCTGCTTTTCCCAATGTATGTCCCATATCCTGCTCTTTCTCATCCTTCGTCTATCAGCCTGCTTACACGAGCCAATCATCTGTTTTTTTCCTTCTCTTCACAAGTATCTTTCCTTTCTTTTTTATTTTTTTTCAACCCTCATCTTATTCACTGACCCTCTCCAAATGGCCTCAAGATGTGGCTGCCATTCATTTGCATTTAGTTATGTCTCAAGTAAACACATATACAGTACCAAGAAAACCTTAGTCTTAGTAATGCTGACCATATTTCTGTATGAGTCCAAAGGAGTTGGCTGACCGAAAGCTGACTTCTGTAATGTCCAACTCGGAACAGATTTTGGCATCAAAGACCAAAAAGTGGGTTTAGAAATGTTTTAATAAGTCGTAGAGGTCCACACTTCTTTTTTTTCTTTTTTTTTTTGAGTGTCCATGTTCCATGTTTATAAAACATCTTCAAAAAGAGACAGCTGGTTTAGATATTTTATTATCAACAAAACTAATTTGCAGGTGTGTTCAGTTCTCTTTATAAAATACTTCAAGCGAGATACTGTCTCTCTAAAAATCACCATCTAAATTTCCCAGGCAAGACTTTGCCCACCCACCTTGTTGTATTGTTTTTTAAATATATTTTGTAGTCAAATTTTTTTTGCTTTGTTTACATGGATCGAATCATTCCAGAGAGGCCACCTTGTGAAGCACAATAAATTACAATTTGCAGTTAGTTATAAACGTCGCAGTTCTTAAACTTGAACATGCTTGTCACTTGAAACTGGAGGTAAATTCCTGCAGTTATTCAAATCCCTTTTTATATTCCCCCAAAATTGAGATTTTATAGCAGATTATGATGTTATGATTACGCCGTATTTACTTTAGACCTCTGATATTTTGCATGATTTGTGTTAGTGACTGAAGTTGCTCAAAACATCTGAGCATTAAGCTAGAAATGATTTTACAACCAAGTTTCATACTTTGATTCCAAATCAGAAAACAGATCATTTTGGTGCCAATTAGCAATAGAAGCCAAGAAAATATTTCCCTCCATTTTATGCATTAAAAAGCCTTAAGGTAGATGTTTACAATTAGATGTTCATGATGGACGGCTGAATGAGACAAAAATTATCACTACTGCTAATAAATAATATCGTATACGTTCTTTATGTTCTGTGCTGCAGTCAGGTTGGATGAAAAAATTCAGGGTTGGTCAACAATATTTCCAATCAAGATTCTGACTTCAAAGCAAAGTCACATTGAAAAATCAGGCTTCAAACTTAAGAGAAAATACACCATTAAATGTAAAAAAAAAGAAAGAACAAATGTTCCTTTTTTACATTTAAGCATTAAGTTGTATAAACTTAACCTAGCTAGACCTTCACCCGCAACATCATGCGCCAAATCCGCAGAGAGCAAATTGTGAACTTGACATTTTTCAAATAAAAATTTTAAATTGAGGGAAAGACTGGTACCCAATCTTCTCCCAGAAAGGATGTCAAACCTGTTCAAAAGCCTGCTGGTCAGTTGTAGGCAAAGCAGAAGATGGAATATAGATTTTTCATTGTGGGTGTTTTATTGACACAATAAAAGCTGCAAATATGCAGGTTTGTCAGATAAATCTCCAATTTAGATGCTGCATTTCTCTGGAACACGTTAGCATGTACCTGAGCTTTTCACTTTGTGTGGATGAAACTCCTGAAGAGACATGCTAAGTTTTCATTTATGTGCAGCTGTGAACAGCACTAGAAGTCACCATGTTTGGACACTTTTTATATTTACAAGGACATGTCCATAAGTGTGTGATTATTAAAACTGTCAAACTGTAAAAAAATAAAATAAAATCCATTCACCACCTATAATTAGCCACTGAAACAAACTGCATTACTGTAATGTTCTTTATCTTATGAGAAGTTGCAAAGAAACTAAATAGACAGAAATTAGCACAAAGTGATTGTCCTACATAATTCCCTCAGGATACTAGCCTAAATAGATTAGATGGAGGGAATACTCAGAATAAAAAAAGATGTGGTGTTTTTTTTTTTTTTTTTAATATCAAAATTCAAAGGTAAGCATGAAACAGTAAAGTGAAGTAAAGTTCTGGTGCTGATTGGCTACGTCTGCCGCCCCTTCCTCTAATCATCCTCCCAGTCGGCACCCCCAGTGTATGCCAGCCTCTCCGCTCTCTTTCAAGGGAGGAATTCTCCCTGTAATCCTTCCCAGCTGTGGCAGATTGCATGGTCAATTAAAGAAAAACCGTTTGGCTCTCGCCCCAAACGAGCCGACCACATGTTGCAGCCCGATCTCCCCTCCACTTTACCTCCATTCCCTCTGGGACCTCACCTCTGCAGGGTTAGGGGTCACAGCGCTTGTCAGTTGAGCTGATAGAAAAACATGGGGACTACAGACGAAATGAACAATTAGCCCTACCCTGGACTGAGCTTCTCCACCAAGGCAGTCTCCCACAAGGTCAAGGAGGCTACGTCCCACATCCTCACCTACAGTACAGTAGAGAGCAGCTGTCAGTGAGGTGATTTACCTCTCTGTGCTTCCACCCTGTGACATGCTGATCATTTTATGTAATGTTTTACTGCTAGAAAGGAGGCGGAGGGTGAAGCCACAGTTGTTACATGGTGTTATTATCTCGGAAAGTTGTGGAAGCAAGGATGTCTTGGAATGTGCATAGCTTGGAGTTGAGTTAAGAAATAGAGGTCAAGGATTTAATGAGGTCATAAATTTATAATCATGTTGCTCAGAAAAAGGACGGTGAAGAAAAATTAGATTGGAAAAACAAACAGCTAGGGTTGTTTCCACATTGGGTTGTTTCTAAGCAGTGGCCTTCCAGTGACTCCAGGATGCAGGCAGCCATGTTGCGACTTGCGTCCGTATCGTCCACAGTGTTTGTTTGTCTCGCTAATCCCCGATGGTGCAGCGTCCCCTGACATTGGGAGCAAGAAATTGAAGCGGGGACCTTTCTTCCCATAACACAAGGCATAAACAGGAAATCTAATCACAGCACCACAAAAATGCAGATCTTGATACTGTAATAACACATAACCTACAGTATGTGTTCTGTGTGGGCGCATGTGTGGATAAAGAGAACGCGGCCACTACAGACTTGCCTCCTGCATTTGTGCGTTCCTGCTCACAGGCGTCTGGACAGCATCACTTGGGCTAGTAGAAACAGATGCTCTTAATGTATTCATATCCTAATACATTAAATAATTATCTAAGGGTTTTTCTATTGAAAACATTGACCGGCCTCAACCGTGCAGTTAGCTATGCATGGTGCACGACATAAAAGCATCTGATTAGGTCAATTAATTACAGAATGTATAATATACACAGACTGAGAAGAAAGTGTACTGAGGTAAGATTTAGCACCATTCCAAATAACTTAACACTAGATACTTTACGGTGAGGCACATCAAACAAAGCAATCAGATGATGCAAACGCTGGGAAGCTGAATGGATTCCACTTTCCAGCTGCAGCTAATGCCTCATATAGGTCGTATGACAGCACTGCTGTCGTCTGATCCTTTTTTCTGCAAGAAAATAAAAACATTTTCTAGGTTAGAAGGGAAAAGAACAAGAGAGACCAGTAGCAGAGTAACAGATGGGCAGAACCACCTAAAAGAAAACAGCGAGCGTTGCTTTCCCCATTACTGTTTCAGACTTGATAGGAAGCAGAGCAGGAGTGTGGCGGCTCGTATATGAATCCCAGATCTCCTGTTCCTGTCTTAGTTTTTCCAGTCATCTGTGTAATAGCGAGATCAATGTGAATGAAGTCAACCAGCTGTCTCTATTATGATTGTCTTTCTGTTAAATCTCAAACATAAATGACTGAGGTTTGTCAGAAACTCCAGATGGGGGGGGGCTGTTTAAGTTGTAGGCCAGCTGCCTGATGAGTCTCATTCATTTAGCATGCTCTCCAATCAAGAAAGGTCCTCCTTTAATATTTCCAAGAAATGTCAGCACCTTCGTCTTTCTTCCTTTTCCTGATTTTTTTTCCTCCTAAATTCTTCATTCCCCCCACTGTGAACCTGCTTTCAATTCTCTCTGTGTGTTGACAGACACTCTCATCTAGGCGGCCTTGTTTTCTTCCTTTGCTTCCACATTTTGTGGAGGTTGAAGGGGGGTTAAAGGTGAAAGGTTGGGTTCGTGCCCGGCGCTGTCTCGGCCTTTGTCAACACAACCTCTGCTCTGTGATAGCATTTTCTGTGGAAAAAGAGGAGGGGCGGTGAGCTGGGGAGTAGTCAAGGTAGTCAATTAGCGCCACTGTTGTTGGCTGACATGCCACAGAGTGAGCACTACCTGTCATATCATACATACCCGATGTATACTGGAACATGAGGCATAGGGAATGAATATTTCTACTCATGACTTTTGCCACACAAATATGCATGTTTGGAATTTTCTGAAAATTGCCTCTCAAAATTCAACAAATGAGGCATTCTGATCAAAAGTTTGACAAACAATGTGTGTGATGACATGATTTAAGTAGATGCCACTTTTCCAGGTCTCCTTTGTTAATGAGCTCTCGGATATGTTGCTGGTTTAAAATAAAGGGATAAAAAAGACCTAATAAAAAGGGCTAGAATTAATAAAAAAATAATAATAAAAATAAGATTAGGTTTTTAATATACGTTGTAAAACCTATTAAAGTCTGTCACTGATTTGTTTAAACTTAAAGTAAAAGTTTCATGGACATTAAACTATGTTTTGAAGAAAATTAGCAGTGTTGATATGAGGAGTGCTTGTCTCAATCTTAAGACGGTCCAAACACCAAAAAATCTAATTGAAAATTCTTTTCATTTCATTTCATTGTATTTTACAAAGTGATTTAAAGGTTTCAAAATATTCATTAAACTTTTAACAAATCTGAGCTCAGATCCCTCAGACCAATAGAAACTAGTAGATGGCTATGAATTTGATCTTTTTGACGTCATTTCAGTCGAAGTGAGTCACATTTTCTAATTTCCGTTTCATATGAGTTTTTGATATCAATATTATAGAATGTGAAAAACAGCATTCTTGTTATGTCTGGGTCCTCCTAGCATTGCCACCTGACAATGAGGGGCTAAGGGAAGTCCTACAGCAAAAAAGAAAAGAAAAAAATGAAAATGGGGGGGAAAAAATCCCAGACTCCTCAGTGTTTTTGTAATTCACTGGTGTTGAGTCACATCTGGCACAGGTCTGTGATGTTTTCCTTAAGAGCCTGTTTGGTTTTTCTTCCACACAACCACATAC
The DNA here is from genome assembly GCF_027474105.1 of Poeciliopsis prolifica. Classification (NCBI taxonomy): domain Eukaryota; kingdom Metazoa; phylum Chordata; class Actinopteri; order Cyprinodontiformes; family Poeciliidae; genus Poeciliopsis; species Poeciliopsis prolifica. The sequence continues at coordinate 11,851,761 of NW_026562379.1, forward strand.
CACATTGAATGAATCTCAGAAACAGTAGGCTGCAATTTCATTTAAGGAAGAGCTACATTATATTTGTATGCAGTTGGCACTTAAGAGGTTACCCAGTGCAAAAATCAGACCTATATTATTGTCTATAGAATTATATCCAAATGAGTTTTCATTTTCTTCAGAAAATGTGGCTTTTAGGGTAGAAATACTAGCAGGGTGACCTGTCCAGGATGTCCTCTGGCTCTAGAAAATGGGTGGATGGAAATTTCAAAATTGTTTTTATTTCTTAAATCCCAGAATAACAATAGAGCTTTATGTTTTATTTACTTTTTTTTCTTAGTCAGAAGTTTACATACTTTTCCTTAGTAATCTATTATCAATGTCAATTATATTGAATGGCTTTTGTCACACTTTGGATTTTCCACAATCACTTACAACAGTTTACTATTTTCCATACAACTGTATTTAAGTCATAATCTTTGGTACATTTTCCACTAAAATATAGTTTTTTCTGGGTTTCATAAAGGAATTAAACTCTCCAATGAATGGAATGATGGATGGTCTCATGGTGATTATATTTGCATACAATTGCTTGAACCAATAAACTTAAAACCTTCAGGCATTGGAAAATTTACCCAGGCATGAACTACAGAAGGGCAGTGTTTTTTTCTGATAATATTTTTATCTGTGCTTTCCAAAATTTTCTAAAGGGATAGTAATAATAGTGTTTATAAACTTATGACTTAAAAATAAATAGAAGTTCTCTAAATAAATACCCTATTCCTTAGTCATGACCTAATTTGAAACATTTAATTTGATGATGAGCAAAAAAAAAAAGTTTTTCATACAGTGAAAGAAAAGATGTGGTTTCAAATGTACATAAATGCAGAAATTTATTGACATATAAATATATTTAAAACACACATATACACACACACACAGACACACACAAACTTCTTGTGGGATTATTTTTTGCAATTTCAATAGGTGTCCATAGAGACTAGCATGTAAACTTTTACAACTAACCACTCTACACCCAAGCAAATGTACAAAAGTTATTTTTTCTAAGAAATACTATATTACTATTTAAATATACTGCACTCTTAATGTTGACCATTCACCAGTATTGTGTCAGTTACAAAAGAAACCAGAACTTTGATCCTCTGTTTTTTCAATGAAAGACTGCAGAGAGGACACATAAGGTCTCACCTTCACATGTCTCTACTGTGCACTTTAACATTAGCGATCATTTCAACCCTTTTTATTAACTATGCACTATGTGAGATCAGTGTCATTTAACTATGCTGAAGTAAAGTGACCTTCTAAAAGGTCAAGGATTGCAGCAAATATGCTCATGTCATGAGTGACTTGCCCCTTTGGGATACTTCATATTTGTTTTTGACTGTCCATAAAACAAAAAATCTTTACGATGCCAGGAGAGCCCTGTCATTTTGATTGATAGTCAGTAAATGCAGGAGGCCCTGACTGACAGTTCCCAGCAACTCATAGCAATCTCTATAAATGTTTGGATCAGTGCGTTTTTATGAAAATCCATTATTCGCATACATTAACATCTGGATTTTTGCCACATGAATCATGAAGCCTGTCTTTCTGTGAGTTGTTTTGGTGTCTCAAAGCGTGAAAGCAAAAAACAAGGTTTGAGCAAGAAATGACGTTTGGAAAAAACATTTTTCTTAACTTTGCCAGAATATTTTGGAAGACTCTGGGGTTAATGAGTCTGTCCATGAAATAAGACTTGAGTTAAACAACAATAATCACTCAGGTCGACCACACACAAAGAAAAAGAACATGCACATTGGACCGGGATAGTACGGAATCACATTGCAGCTTAATTCACAATTATGAGATCTGGGTCTCATAAACAAGATAAGATGTCATAATTATGAGATTAGATGTCAAAACTAAAAGGTCCTGATCTCAAAATTGTGAGAAAAGATATTGTAATTACGAGATAATTTCAAAGGTGCCATTAACTGGCCAATGCCAAAAAATCAAGAGACAGCAACCTCGATTTGCAACTGGCACTGCTTTGTAAAGGCAGCTGCTGGCAGGTGCCACCAGGGCGCCTCATGGTGGCAGAGGTGGCATGACAGCAGCTGTTTTTGTGGAAGCCATTGCCAATATTTGGCAAATGGATTTTTTATAGTTTATAGCTCTTGTCTGTAAGTCAATTATTACTTCAAAAAGATGGTGTTATTTTTCATGCAAACATTTACAATTAACTCATTTGGTTTAATTACATAAATATTGTCAAAAGTCTGACTTCATAAGCATTTTCAAATATAGCATCTTTTGTTAATGTGCTCCTGCAGGGGATCCAAGCAAGTGATGGTGTGCTGAAATTATTTGGTAGTCCTCCAGATCCAAATTGGCATTGCTGAAGAATATTTATCTCTTTTTTTGGTGTGTTTTATATTTTTTAGGTATTCTAAAAATGTGACAAGCAATGTCTACTGTCATTGTATCCATGTCTCCTTCTCTTATGTTTTTTGTTTTCATGTAAGCCAGTGGTCCCCACAGGGGATCCACATGGGTTTGATAGCAAGAGATGTCTATCTGTCTGTTTGTCTGCCTGTCCTTTCCTTCTGTCCTCTTTCATCACAGCTGTCCACTTTGCAGCCTCTCATTCTCCCTCCTGCTTGTCTCTGTCATTTTAACCTTCACTCTCTGTCTGTCTGTGCCTGTCACTCTTGCCCTCTGCTCCACTTTTTTTTCTTTCATCATGAGTCCTTTTTTTTCTCGCTGAGGTGAGCGTTGATAGCTCCCATATTTTCACCCAGCATTTTTGCCCTTCCATTGGCTGCTCTTCTCATCCTCCCTAGTACACATCTTTCTATGCAATATTTTCTTAGCTATGCCACATCATTAAAATGTTTGGACAATGTCAACACACACAGTTATATATTTATATTGTTTTTTACAGACCACCAGGTTTCAGTCATTAGGTCAGTCATTTCAGGTCAGTCAGATGATATTGATAACTGTCACTTGGTACATGGACGAAAGGTTCAATAATATGGTGAACCAACCTGAAATCAAAAAGCTTACTATTACACTGTGCAAATGTGATTGCAAAAAATGATGTGCAAAATTACACGGGAAACTTCATTGTCGGTGCTTTGAATAAAAGATTAGTTGGAATCGTGTTCCCAGTCGGCTTATACAGTGCAGAGAAATGTTGACCAGATAGAATCTGTGATCTGCAATTATGAGTTGTTGCACTGTAACCTTAATAAAACCGAGAACAATTTCCAAGACATTTTTATTATTTTAACCTCTTGTTTGATTCTGTTTGATTCATGATATATACAAATGTCCCAAGTGGGTTTTTCACAAGCTAACACATTTCCTCAATTTTTGTGAGATTTAACTGATCATGGTTTATTTGTTTTCTGGCACTGTCTGGCTTTTGGCTAAATGTATGTGAAATGACACATAGTATTGTGTCATCTATTGAATTATTCTTTCAAATTAATGAATCACCTGAGAGAATGAACTGAAGCAAATAACTTCAGTAAGTGATTTGCTCAATTCTCAGTAGAGATGAGGTCAGTGTTGTGAGCATGCCGGTCAGTGGAAACTTCAAATATGAACATTTTAAATTTGAAACAAAAAAAGCGGGCAAAATCTCAGTAACACAGGTGTTATTTAAATCTAAATGTGAGCTTTTACAGAGTTTGATTGTGTCTAATATTTGGTTGCAAACTTTGCACTTTCTCCCTATCTCACTTTTCAATCATGACCAAAAAGTAATGATGCTGACAACCAATTTTCTCTTAAATGTTTTAAGTGGCTGAGAACCAACAGAGTACATGTAGCAGCAAGTCACTTTGCAGTCAAATCATGGAATATTTTAACTTTCCATAAAAATGTACAAGCCTTCAGTGTGATTTATGGAGCATCTTTTGGCATTCATATGTGGAAATCATTCGATATAAACTTTGTGGACACTTGTTGCCAAAACCAATAAAACAAAATGTAAAAGTCAAACTGGTAATGCAGCTTTGTCCTTTTCAACTGTCTGTGTTAAACACTGAGCAGAGTGATCAATGGAGAACCTCGATGTTTTGTTCTGCACAATGCTTAGAGCCATCATCACACTTATTCCTGCTTGGACAGTCTTGTTCCCAGGGGTACCGACAACTAGAAGTCAGAGCCAGAGAGAACATTTATTCCTTATGTCTGTTTGCTAAAGTCACAGCCTCAGATTTTCTCCTCTCCTCAAAATGCAGCCAGGAAAAACAAATGACATCCTTCTTAAAGTTTGGAATTCTGAGTGCAGAAACCATTTTTTGCTCCTATTCTCTACTTTGGACCATAATAGATCCATCAGTGTCAGCCTGATAGTTTGGGCCAACTGTTCTGCCTGGCAATGATTAGATGGCTTCCATGTGAGTCGGTATCATCTTGTGTTATAATGGGAACAGCAATCAGGATCAGTTTGTGAATGGTGGGTGACATCCTGCCATAAAGCAGACTGAAGCAGGCACAAAAAAACAGAATGAATGACTCCTTGAATATTTGGGGAAAACATTCCTACAGAGAGGGCATTCCTTCTACTCTCAGTCTTTAGATCATATCATTGAGGCATCACAACAGTTAGGCTAGAGATACCGCTGAGGACAGAATTTATGTTGAGGTAAAATTACTTTGTCATTGCCAATCCCAACTCAAATTTATCCGGCTCCATTGCTTCCATTTCCAAAAGAAACTCAGCCGTTCTCTTGGCAGGCACCACAAATAACTTGGAAAAAGTCACACGGACCAAAAACCATCCAAGAATAGACTCCTTCACAGTGCAGCACTGCAGAAGGAAACACATAAGTAGAGTGCTGGTGAAGGCATGATGAAAAATAATACACTGTGGGAATGGAAAGGTTGAATCCAAGAGGATTATTAACAGTTGCCAAGCAGACTACTTGGAAAGGTCAACTGCAAATTGTAATTTGAAGTGGGCCAGTATTAGATTCTCAAAGCGAGATACAGATGGAAAAATAAACACAATTTTGAAACCAAATGTTGTAATACGGTCTCATTGCTTCGTAGTAAACAGGGCTAGTTAAAAAAAAGTGATGGGTGGGACTTCTTTAGTTTCTACATCTACACCGACTGTATTTCCAAACAATTGATTTGGTCTTTTGAGCATGAGAAAAAAGTAGAACCCTTCCTTCAGTTATATGACGGGAAGGAGAGGCAGTTCAACATTAATGTGTGTTCCATTCAGCCGGACAGAATGCTGGTCAAGCTAGAACCTCCTCTGGTATTTCATTAAAATAATTGTTGGGGTGGAGGGAGGGAGGTAGGTTTGAGTAATATTGATTAAAGATTCTCCCCCTGTTATAAGTTTTATTGTTGACAGAGTGACCAGACTTGTCCCAGACAGAACGCAGAGTCTGTTTCTACATATGTACAACAAATATGTTGAAACGAAGATTACCAAAGGCAAGAAGATAAAAAAGGACGAGGGACCAGTCACAAAAAATAAGTTGAAAAGAAAAGAAGAAAACTGGGTCAACTAAATGTGTCTAAACCATCCATAAATATACATATTCTATTTTTTTTTTTTTTGCTGTATGCTAACAGTATCTATTAGACCAGGGGTCACCAACACGGCCCCCACAGGCACCTGGTCGCCCCCAAGGACCATCTGAGTTGCGTGCAAATCTGTTCTAAAAATAGCACAACTCACTACCGAGCTGCATCTAAAATTTTATTTTATTCAGTTATTATTCTTTTTATTTTTTGCATTTATATATATTTTAAAATGTCTATCTCAAAAATATGTTCATTATATTTTTTTTATTATTATTTAAGCTTTGGTGAACCCTGACCTTCAAAGAGCAGTATTGTGCGAGTCAATTCAGTGGTCATGAAAAGTATGCTGGGGTGCCGCGAAGATGATCGGTGAATACAGTTTCCTACCCCCCAAAAAATGGCAGAAAAAAGAGAGAAAACTTATAATTTTCATAACAAATGGGAGGAAGAGTTCTTTTTCACAAATGTGAAAGGAATCTGTGTGTCTTATTTGTCAGTTTTGTCTGGTAACTTGGCTGATCAGCTGGATCAGGATCTGGTGAGGTGCAGGTGGTTTAGAATCCAGTGCAACGAGTCCATGGACAGCAGCAGTACAGCACAGCTACTGATTTTTGTCCGGATGGTCTTCGAAGAGTTTTCCACCAGAGAGGAACTCCTGACGTTACTCCCCTTAAAAACAATCACAAGGGGAGCTGATATTTATAAAACGGTGATGGAGTTTTTTGTACACAGAAAGGTACCAATCTAAAAACTGGTAGCGTTGTCGACAGACGGGGCACCTGCTATGATCGGCCGACATACAGGTTTCATCGCTTACTGTCAAGGTGACCCAGACTTTCCAAAATTTCTGCATTATCACTGTGTCATTCACCAGAAGGCATTATGTTCAAAAGTGATTGGCTTTGAGCATGTGATGACTCCCATTGTAAAAATCATAAATAGCATTCGATTCAAAGCACAGAATTTTCAAGGTGCTGTTGGAGGAGATGTCAGCTGAATATGGTGACTTGCTGCTACACACCGAAATCAGATGGCTCACCAGGGAGCGAGTTTTACTTTGTTTTTTGTCACTTTTGGATGAAATCGAAGAGTTAATGCAGTCCAGAGGTGAAGATGTCTCACTGCTGGAGGACCTGGCATTTTTGACAGACATTATTGGGAAACTGAATCACTTGAACTGCGAGCTGTAAGGTAAAGACAAGATATTTGTTGATATGATAAAGTAAATATTTCAAGAAGGGATGGAATTACAAAACTGTCTTCAGATTTGCAGCAGGACGTGTTTTCATCTGTTTACGGTGCCTCCAGGGATACAGAACGTAAAATGAGCAACAGACTCTCTGCAGAGCGAGAGCAATGTATAACAAACTGACAGGAGACGTCAACTTTGTGCCTTTAAAACTCATATCATATTTTTTTCTTTGGTTGCTTGAAAACAATGTCACTAATCACCAAGCACTTCTTCTGCTTTTGCTTGGAGAAAATGAAAGGTCAAAAGAAGGGGATGGGATCTGTTGAAAGCTGTAGGAATGATGTAAACAAAGATTAATTCACTGACAAAGAGGAAGTAAGTAGGGTGGCAAAAAGGAGACAGATGTTTCTAATAGAGATCGGATCAAATGCGTACACACACCGACAAAATTGTTGTACCCCTGATAAAGAACAAAAAGCCCACAACGGTCACTGAAATAACTTAATAACTGACTAAAGTAATAAGAAACTACTGAAAATTAACTAATAAAAATCTACTGAAAATGGTCTAATAAAAATCAGACCAGGCCTTTTTCAAACAAATTTTTGAAAAGAGCCTGGGTAAAAAATGAAGGTACCAGTAATTTAATAATTTGTGGCACAACCTTTTTATTGCAATCAATCAACTTCTGTAACTGTCAATGACATTTTTTCCCGTGGTCCACATGCTTGAGTTGTCTCAGGTTTGAAGGGTGCCTCTTTCACCTACATCCACATTTATTCAATTAGCATCAGGGCTCATAAATGTCTAGTTCAGAATAGTTCCATGTTTTGCTCTTAGCCATTCTTGGATGTTTTGACTTGTGTGTTTTGGGTCAGTATGCCATTGAAAATCCCAGCACAAACAACTGAGGCCAAGCTTTAATCATGAATGCCTTGATTTAGATGACTTGATATATAATTAGAGGTAACAGCTTAGTAGGCATTTTTGTTTGTGTAGATTATTTTTGTACCTTGTTCCTGAGAGATAACTTTGCACAGTTTGTTTGTTAGTAACCTCTGCATATTGTTGCTTTAGCTAAAAGACAGAATGTAGCAAATGTTAGGAAATTTATTGAAGGACAACTGAAATTTATGAAAGAGGCGAGTAAAATTCAATATACATTTCTGGTCATGGATTGTATCCCTTGATAAATGCACAGACAAATTTGGCCAAGTGGTTGAGGCATTTTACTGCAGCAAGCAGAACTGTCAATTTGGCTTCATTACAACTGAAATTAGTAAGCAAATTTAATTAAAAACACATAGAGCTGCCAAGTGGATTATCCAAAGTAACGTCATTCCTCAAAAAGTGTATACACTCAGTCCCATCCATTACAGCTGAGTAATTGAGGGTTCACCAAAAAGCAGAAGAGGAATGAGCATTGTCTGAGAATGAGCAAAAAAGAAAGTAGAAGAAATTGAAACTAAAGAAGACTGGGGTCTTCCTCCTCCTCCTCTCATCCGTCTCAAACACATTAATTGAGTTTGGATGGATTGAAGATCAATAGTGGGGAGGTCCCGGCATCACTCAACGGTAAGAGGGATTAAAATTTGAAATCAATTACTTTTGTTTCTCCAAGCTCTTACCTCTGTGGGAATAAAAATCAATTAAGGAAATTAAAAGTTGAAGTAGCAACAAGAAAGTCATTTTCAACAAGCAGTGCTGCTTTCATCTCCCCTGGAGCCCAGGCGCCGAATGGCACAGAAAATCAGATGGTCCCTTTATCTGAGCACCTTAAAAGATGTTTGGCCCCATGGAGGCATTCAAGGAAAGTATCTGACCTCTGAACGTTTGGCCTCTGAAGTGTGGAACCCATAGGGCCCACCTGGCTCTGCAGGCTGCCATAGAATACACACATAAACCAATATGCAATAAAGCCACAGTCACAGTTCAAAAGTTTTTGCACAAAGAAGGCAAAGATCCATAAGATAAGAGGTGTTTGCTTAGTTTTCTCCAACCAAAGCCGCCCTCCTCTCAGCCTCTGCATTGCAAAATGTTGCCTTATTTCATCTTGAGAAAAGGTATTTTAAAGTCGTACATTAAACTCACTCTTCAAGCTGAAGGCTTTAGAGCCTCAAGCCTTCACATGTGATAAAGAAATGGTGATACTTTCCACATTACAAAGAACTCATATGAAGGTTTATTTACTGACAAAAAATCATGGCTTCAGCTCTTTCAAAGCTCCAGCCATGAAAGGTTTCATTAGTTAAGGTGAACGTACAGTGATTCAAGTAGAAATAAATGGTGGCAAGGACATAAAGAGGTTAGAGGTAAGGAGACAGTTGGTCTCTTTGAAGATGACAGTCCACTTTGCCTGGAAACAGACCACACAGCTCAGTCAGTCGATAGCCATCTTTTTCCTCTCAGTAGGGCATCAGCATGCAGGGCAAAAGGTCAGTCTACAACAAACAGGAAGATTGTGTGGCTGAGTTGAAAAACAGACTTGAGTTTTTGCTCAATTTTATATATGCTTTACACAGATGCTATTATTTTAACTAGAGATGCACCACAAATGTTGTGGCCAATTAAAGATATACAATGTTTTGCTTTGGCATCCACAATGTCTCTCTAAATGAATGAATCTTTCCAAAATAATGCAGGAAATGGCTGTTTTAATTAGGGGTAGAAACAGCTCAACAAATTAGATAAAGAAAGACATAGATGGCCCAAGTTACCAATATCCCCACTTTGTACACCAATACAAGTCAGAAAATAGCATCTACTACTGAATGCAGTGAACCCGCAGGGGTTACGCAATAATTCACATTTGAGACCCCCTTTAAAATTGCTTATCACTGCCTGTTTTAACAATTCAAAGACCAAATATACCTTAGAACGTACAGTGGAATCCATCTCCAATCTTCCTCATCTCTGCTGTTAGGGGTCCAAGCAAAGCCTAAGGAAATAAATGCAACTCCAAGGTTATTTCCTTTGCAAACACCAGTAGTGTGTCAAGAATGATTGTGCTTTGGCCTTTAATCTACAAAAACTGCATTTTTTTTCTCTAAAAAAACAGTTAATGGGCAGGTTTTCTACTGATAATGATGAGTTATGTTCCATATAAAAATTGAAGTCCTGAATTTTTCACAAATGGTCAATGAAAAGGCAGGGGTCCACTGTAATTCAATCCCAGTACATGCAGCTGTTCAGTGAAGGACTGAGGGGGTTTTGATACAGAACATTACAGAACAAACATTATCTTGAAGACCAAGGAACAAAGCAAGCAGGTCAGGTACATCGTTGTGGAGAATCATAAAACACACAAATCTCAAAGCTTTTAGAAATTGTTTTGCAAAGCCAAAGCACTTGTAATGTATCAAAGTTCAACCTAACTTTTTCAATAGTTTGGTGTATTGCATCCAATACAAATTTATAGGTTTTAGTCCTCTTTAGTAATAAATATCTATCTGACTTGACATTGGGTCATGTATAAATAAAGGTTAATGATGCAGAGACGTTGAACTCATAACTGTTTTGCTAGCTTCTGCACTTTCATGATGTTATCTCAGTAGTTACATGTCTGTCTTCTATTTAGTTTTAGTTGCTTTTTTACTGATGGATCATGATCTCTTAACATGGTTTGAAATTTTGAACTGACAGTAAATATGGTTTCTGTTTCCTGCTTAAACCTATGCAGGATTTATTTTGCACCTTGTATTGTTAGAGTCTGGATTCACTTTAAAAGCAACTGAACACAAAAGTTTCTTGCACTAAGATGTTCTTAATTTTTATTGATTTATTTCCATCATCTGTGTTTGTCTTCTTAATTATGTCTGTATTTTTATACTGTCTTTGTGGAGCACTTTGTGATTTTTAACTGTGAAAATGCCAATGTTAGTTACTAAATGTGTTTTATGGATGAAAGGTTTGGTAAACTGGGCCTTCACATGAATACTGTATTTTTACATGCATTTAAAAGATATGACTGCATTATATCTTGCAGAAAGAGAAAAAAAGAAGGCAAAAATGTCTTCAGCAGTCTTCTGCACACCAATAAGTAATCACTCTCTGTCTGTTAAAATTTAAATGATTGATTGATCAAAATTTAACAGAGGACGATTTTTAAAGTCATTCTTATTACATCAATCACTGATCCATGCATTCACAATGTGCGTTCAATGTGCGAACCACTTCAAGAACCACTCAGACTTATAGAAGAACACACATACATTTACATGCTGAGTAGATAATGGAGTTCTTATGTCAGCAAGACAGAAAGTGGGAGGAGAAAGCATCTCCTGGCAAAAGGAGCAAAAAGGCTTTGATAACGGTGAAAAGATTTTCCCTCCAAACTCGGTTGGAAGTAATCTATGCCAAACATATAGACACAGGCTTTTCTCTCATCATGCAGTGGAGAAAAGTGGGAGATGGGCACAGAGCGTGTTGGAATGAAAAGAAGGGCACAGGGTGAGGAGCTACAAGAACATGTGAAGAGGAGAAGAACTGGGAAAAAAAGAGATATGAAGAGGTTGGGAAGGCAGTAGGGGGGTGAGGAACAGAATTAGAGAGGAGAGGTTGGGAAAAATGAAGATGGAAGAGAAAAAAAATCTAATCCCAAAGTATCTGCACCTGAGAGCAATTTGTCCCCTATTTTGGATGCTTAATCATACTGTTGATGTGTGCACACACAAATACTGACACAGACAGACTGAGCTCCAGTGTTTGTACGATCTGGAGGAAGTTAGACACGCGGATGATGTCTTCTGGGAAAACTGCAGGGGTCTTTGAAGAGATACCCAGCTTTCCACCACTATGCATGCTCGATAGGGCCCTCATATCAAGCACACTAAGTTTGTCCGCATGTGTGTGTGTGCGTGCGTGCGTGTGTGTGTGTGTGATTTAGTGTGTGTGTGTGTACTAGTGGATTTCCCTTTAATACTTCACAGGCTTCCTTTTATGTTGTGGACGTGAAGCATCGCAGCTTTTTCCTACTCTCCTTCAATTTGTGAAGGGGCCAGATTGAGCACTTTATATGGTTGAAGGCAGCATGGAAATACAACACACTGAAAGGGGAAGAAATAATTAGACTGTTTCTCTTTTGAAAAACTTACATCGGCCTTAGAATGTGGCCAACACCAGTTATAAAACAAAGACTGCCGCTAATTTGGATGAGATGATGGAATAAAGAAATTAGATGAAGGAGATGTAGAGGTTCTGGGCTGAAGAGCAGGATAAGGAGGGAGCTTTGTGGTTGGGAGAGTTTGCTTTAAGTGCCGTGCTGTTATTGCAATGGGTGGCTCAGGAATGCAACCGCCAACTGCTCAAACCAATGACAAAGACAGAGAATGATAAAAAAAGAGAAAGAGACTGGTAAGCCAGAGAACAACCAGGAAAACCACATTATGTCACAAGAACTCTACGATCTGCTAAGTAACCAAGTCATATTGGAAAAAAAAAAGCAAAATACTCTGGTTCCGCTCACAGCTAACACTAAATCAAAAACTGTCTGCACATGTCTCAACTAATATATTTGATTTTTATTGCTGCATTTTTTGGATTTTATATTTTATATAATGGCTGTGTATACCCAATGCCTAACATTAAGCAAAGTAATGCTTGAAAGCCCAGGCAAGATGTCATTAAAAGACATTTGTCTCCATCTGGACACTTGTATGTTCCTGAAAGGGCTGTTAGAGCAAAACTGGAAGATTGCCCAATGGAATCAAATAATAAAACATTTTTCCTGGATATTCCTGGGGAAAATAATGACAAACACTGGTCGACCTAATAATAACCTTAAGGTCATTTGTCTGCTGTTTGACAGTATTTTTCCTTACATGTTGCATATTATAGAAGCTCTTCTTGATGTGATGAGCTCCTTAGTCATCTATTTGTTTTTGTTTTTTTCAGGCATCTAAGTGGGAATTTAGATGTGCATATATTTTCTATTTGTTAGTTAATTTGCAATCTAGCTTATACAGTACTGTGAACAAAATAAAATATGGTTCACCCAGAGATTTTTCAAAACATTTCTCTGAATCTAACAAAGGCGTAGGTTTCACTCACAACCACACTAGACGGGTTTACTAGCCAATCAGAAAAGGTGATTCCTTTCTTGGAAAGGTGGGTCTCAGCAAAACTTTGATTCAGATCCAGATCTGTATGCTGTTTTTGTCGTCATTTCTCACACTGGGAATAGCACCTAGCCTGGTCTGCAGGCATAATAGCTCCAGCAACCTGGTGCTTGTTTTCACACATTGCTCACTCTGAGATTGTAAAGAACTAGCGGGAAAAAAGTTTCGTCATGGCCTGAGTCCTACCCCAGTCATAAAGCAGCTATCTATGACCTCAAGTTCCCCGTGGACAGCAGCCAACATTCCACCCTCAGTGATTTAGTGTATTAGAGATTTGAATTTGCATCTACTCCTTCCTTGCTGAGTTAGGTCTTCCATTTACCATCATCCATTAGTGTATTTAGCAGAGGCTAAAATCACCCTTACACACCTATCTGTTTCACAATAGCATTCTTTCTATGTAAACACATATTATCTTAGAGTAAAGAAAAACTTTTCAAAAACTAGAATGGCATGTTTTCACTCAACCTCAATTCCCCCACAATTGGTGGGTTGCTGATTCATTTCCTACTGTCATTGTATCTTTGGGTATTGACAGCCTCACATAGGCTGTCCAGGGCTGTGGCTACAATCCCGTGCGAATGGAAAGCGTCGTAAGCATTGGAAGCATCTTTGAGAATCCTATAAGTCTGTTGGCATTTAATGGAGTAAAGCTTAGATATTTACTGTTTATAAGTTTTTTAACTGAACCTCCTTCACACATCCAGTAACATCCTTTAATGAATTTTGTTATTTGTATAAAGCTAGCAGAAAGAATTAGAAAAGACACTGTGGGGCTTTTTCCGCCTATACATGTCAGTGTTGATCATTTGATTAGGTCCTTTTAATTAGTGGCAACCAGTAAGCATTCTGAGACAAATCAGTTTGTGCGGTTCAAAACCAAAGCGGAAGGGAGAGAACTGGGCAGTGCTAATCTATCCATCACCCTGTCTCTGAAGGTCTGTAATTAGCTGGGGCCAATCAACAGAGGCAATCCATCAGCCCTCACAGTGGCTTGGACCAATCACAGAGTTTCATTAGTCACAGTCTATGGCTTCCTAAGCCTATGGCATAACTATTTGATGGAGAGATGTAAGGGCTGGGTGCCAGGCATGCAGGGATTTTAGAGGACGAGGGGTGGAATGGGCCATGACAGCTTTATTCATCTGACGCTTAAACGGCCTCTGTGGAGAGGCAGAGAAATGTCAACGTAGGGAGGATGATTACGAGAGGTATTGATCCCTTTCCCTTCCCCTAAAAGAAAACACTCCTCCGCCTCCTCCTCCTTACCTCCTACAGACCCCGAGGCCTGCTCCTCTTTAAGCTGTGAGACAAGGAGAGACAAGAGCAAGTGAAGCAGGGAGGGTATAGAGAGAGCATGCTCTTTCCATCCATCTCATTCATTCTCTTCCTTCGGGCATGCTGGCTCTTGATTTTTTGCTGGCAGCGCATCTGCTTAACAGAAGAACAGATAATGCTTAGCCAAGCCTCTTCTCCCCCTTTGGACCATCAAAACAACCTTGGCTAAGAGGCAAGGGTGGAAAAAAACAGCTTTGAATTTTGACAATATAAAAAAATGACTGAATAAGAACAATAAAACATTTTATGTCAAAGTTGTCTGCAAACTTTAATGATGCGAAAAGCCATTAGGATTTTCTTTTGCTAATGGTAATTGCTCACTCATATTGCTTTTTAAGTATTTCTTTCCATTCATTTAAAACACAGGCAGGCCTAGAGAAACAAAGTGGTAAGGCGGAAATGACAGATTCAGACATGTCGAGCCATTCATAGTACGGACTCAATGTATTCTGGTGTCAGAGTACATTGCCTGCAAACATTGTGCTAAGTTCATGTGTTGCGACCTTACTGTAACCTTAAAAGTATTGGAACTTTTTCACACTTTGTTGCCCAAAAGCAGTTCAAACCAGCAACTCAGTGGAGAACCTGACACGCAGCGCCACACTTGAAACAAATTCTTTGGGGTTTTATGTGTTGTCCTGTGATGGACTGGCAACCAATCCAAGGTGTTAACTGTCTGTTCTCCAATGCCTCTGTGACAGTGGCTATATGGTTCAGTTTCACAAGGCACTCCAACGCCTGAAGAATGAATAGCTCAAATATAACCTGACAACACTAAGTAGGCTAGACATGGCACCAATGACATCCATCAGAACTGGAAAGTGTTACAAAACCATGTTTACTGTATTACGACTCAGGCGAACCACAATAACGACCATTATCCACAGATGGAGGAAACATGGAGGTCACAAAAGTTTTTAAAGTAACATCACAGTAGAAGAAATTGACCCTCGAATCATGAAACTGCCACTACCATGTTTCACTCTGAGCATGGGGCATTAAAGATGAGGTGCATTCTCTCTCGTCCTGTCCTGTTAGTCAAAGGCATATGAATACTTATGGAAGGCCTTGTGTAAATGTATCACCTCCATTGCTTTTCATGTTTTGTTTAATGTAAAGCAAAGATGATTTATAGTTACAGCAGAATAAACATTGTCTGAAAGCATCGCCAACATACTATAAAAATGTCAAATTTTCTCTTGGTACCCAATTACACAAAAAAACAAGCATGAGTAGAAATTATGTGTTGACTTTAGCATGAGCATCACTGGTAGTCATAACACATGCAAACACACAATTTCCTCTCTGTTTTCCACTCTATTACTCTCTCGCTGTGGCGGCCCCTCACACATGTACATTAAAGATTGTGCTGTTAGTGAACTTGGGTGGTGTTTCCTGGCATCATTAAGTGTGGCCTCTCAAGGGCCACATTGCCACATCTCATTTGACTACAGCTGTTTCTCTGGCCAAGTCTAGTAATCACTAGTCGCCAGAAACTGGGCTACAAGCAAGCCAACACAGAGAGGCTCCAGTGCAGAGGGCCAGATATCTCAGTCTGCGTCATTCACTCAGTTCAGACATGAACCTGACAGGAAGTTTTCTCTGAGCACAAATCTTCTTATAATCAAGAAGAATCTTTGGGTCTTTACATGGATTGGTGGCTGAAAATATTGAAGATGACTGATGACCACTCGGCACTTGTTTTTGTAATTTTGCAAGATACATTTTCAAGGTGTTTTATTTGAAACGGTCATTCTGTTAAATTGGTGGACATCTGAAATGACAAAGCTGAGTAAAAGCCTGTGGGGTTTCCATATAAGCTTAGCGTTTCATTTCTTTGTTCCTATTTGAGGAACTGACGCTTAATCTCACTCATTCAGCTGGCTCAAAGCAGTTCATTGCTACCTAATTAAGTATCTGAGGCAACATGATGTGGCCGGAAAGGCAGGTGTTGACATCATCATATGTCCTGTAGGATTTTAAAATGGAACATGTACAGATACAAATTTCTTTCATTACCCATGCTTTTTCTTTTTTTTTTTTTTTTTTTGGTGTCATAAATTTTATACATTTGTATTTATTTCATAAAGGAGATCATACGTATTAATCAAAATGAATGCATGTTGCTAGATTTAGACAAATAGGCTTATTTCCATCTGTAGTGCCCTAGTAGGTTAATGAAAGGGATTTAAAATAATCAAAATTGACATGCATAAGAACATACATAGCCTATAATTTGTGACAGATTTCAATCTATCATGAAAAGGGAGCTGAATATTTATAATAAGAACAAAAACTAGTCACAACTGTAAGAACAAAACTTCTAAAAATTTCAACTACCACTCTTGTTTTTTCTTAAATAAAGACCAGCTGATCAGTGAGAATATCTTGATCAAAAGAAGAGTGAAACCAATTTAACATTCAGAAGTCGTGCTTTGCAAACTCAACTACACACATGCAATGGCAAGTTTTAAGAAACCTTTTATTCTTTACCTGGATCAGTGCTTCTGTGTTTTTAGTCTTTATGCTCCAACCTGTAGTGACCCCTCAAGATGGGAACCAGTTCCCACATTCCATATTTTGGTTTAAATATTTGTATTATTACTGTAAAATATTTAATTAAGTTTATCAAACTGCCATATTCTTACCCCATTATCTATATCTTGTGTAAATTAAACATTTCCTTGTTATTAAATGGTGTTTGGTATTGTTTTTGTTTATTTCTGGTTCATGTTTTATGTGAAATAAATTGGTGATCTTAAACCTGCCTGTTTGGTTTTTCATCATATTCACTAACTCTTGCATTCAGTACTGATTTCACCAGTGAAATGCGCCAGCCCTGGTCCAGAAACAAACATCCATAAAACGATGCTGTCATTCCCACACATCACAGTAGGATTTGTGTTGAAAGTCTGGCATGTTTATCTCTTTCTCCATCAGCAGTAATTTATTTATAACTTTCAGTGTCATAAGACAGCAGAATATGTCGTAACTTTAAACTAGTCATGCTTAAGTCTATTTAGAATCTGTATGTTTATTCTTCTGTAGCACAATCCCCAGGAAAATAAACTAGTATTTATTCTAGCTAGGTTATTTCAGTGACATCTAGAGTAAAACAGGAATCATTTTTTAAAAGTTTTCTTTAGGGGAAGCACTCATTCAAACCTGATTTTATTGATCAGTGAGAATATCTAGATCAAAAGAAGAGTGAAACCAATTTAATATTTAGACGTTGTGCTTTGCAAACTCAACTACACACATGCAATGGCAAGTTTTAAGCGTCCTTTCATTCTATACCTGGGAAACAAAATCTGTTGTAGGCGACATCTAACAATAAAACTTTTAGAGCAGGCTCAGAGGTGCCAGTAGCTGAGACTGCATTTAGGTAGTATAAAAAATGTAAAAAGGGAAAACAAATCATCTCCAGTTTACTGCTTTGGAGTGAGACTGAAATAGAAAAAGCAGGCAGAGTGAGTCTGATCATGTTCAAAGTTTAAATGCTGCCTATATGAGGAGTCTTATAGACATAAGAGACAGAGTGGAGACAAAGTAAATAGTCAGGGGAGTAATTTGAATTCGTCAGCAATAAATGACAAATTGTTGGCAGAAGTCAGTGGTTCTCTTCTTCACTGCCTCCCAACTTCTTTGCCTCTCTGAAGCACATGCATGTTTTCCTCATGAGTAATGTGAAAGATGGAGATTGTTTCCCCCTCTCCTTATTTTCATTTATATCTTAATCCTTCAAAATCCTTCCCTACATCAGGCTTTACTCCAAGTGCACATACAGATTTCAGAAGGACCGTGAGGCTTCATTTTTTTAAAATCACGGCTGAGATTCTAGCGTAGGTGTTTGATGTAGTTTACTGGGATTATTGTCGAGGTTCCAGGAAGTGTAAAGGGATCAGTGAAGTGAAATGGCCAGCAGGGTCAACTATCAGATTCCCTTAAGACAAGCCCTGGTAATTAGAGTGAAACGAGACACATACATTCTAACATACTACCATGCACACACATGAATTATCAGCTAGGTGTCTGTTACATTTAATCAGATTTCTTTTTTTTTTTTAAATAAAGGAAAAAAACGATTTATGCTCACTTTCTCTGCAACCTTTGGCAACACACGCGTGCATTCACCACCACACATGCACTGTATTCCAATTCAGCCACACACACACTTCTCACTTCATCACCCTCTGGGCTTGTTAAAAGGCAGTTTGCAACGTGCAGAATACGAGCTGCCGTGGCGAGTCAGGTAACAAATTGGCAGCACTGTTTTACTTTGCCGCTGATTGTGGGAGCGAGAGTTTTCACCACCGCCGCCGAGTCGCCTAGTGAGAGGCCCGGGTCTGTACTGGAGCAAGACCGAGAGGGAAATGATGGAAACTCTATTCACGTCTGCTTTTCCTCGCTTTCCTTCCCTTCTCTTTTCTGCCGTTCCCTTTTGTCATTAGCTCACTCGCTGATTCTCCATTCGTCTGCTTCTCTTTACTCTCTCTCAGCCGGAGGGTCACGAAGCACATTATTAATCTATTACGCTCCCCTTCGCCTTTCTGCTCATTTGCACTTTCATTCTGCCTCAACTGCAAGGGGATTTATTTTGTGTGTGTTTAATTTTACTCTGATGAACATTGTTGCTTTTTAATTTTGAACTTCAAAGTGTTTTTTGTGCTGTAGAGAAGTCAGGGAACATAAACAAAATATGAATTTGACACAAGCCCTTGAAACTGACATTTCAAGGGCTTGAAATATATCACAAATATTGTATATACTATATTTGTGATAGTATATACAAAAATAGTCCTTTCTTTCATATAAAGAAATACTAGTCTTGTTTTTTTATTTTTAGGGACTGCATTACCTTAGACATATTACAATCCACTTGCTATTTTAGAACGTTTTTTTCATCTTCTTTTATCTTTTGTGTTGACAAGCAAGACTTTGCATTTGTATCTTGAATATTAAGAATGAATTGCATTACTTTACAATTATTTCTATTTTGCATGCCTGAACAGAATAGTTTTTCCTTCACTTTTGGTTGTAGATGGTAAATAAAAAAACTACTTTTCACTTTTCATATTTCATATTTAAGAAAAAAGAAGCTAAAACAATTTTTAATTTGAAGCACAAATGCTCTTAAAATCTTCAACTAAATGTTTCTGAAGGATGCACAAGTTTCAATCAAAGTTAAAACAACAGCTTTCAAAAGAGCTTGAAAGAGTTATGACAGAAATATGAAACATTTACTGTATTGTTTGATCAATGGAATAACTTGAGGACGGCTATAAAGATTAAACAAATTCTGTTCTGCCTGTTTGTTACGACTGTAGAAAAGGGGTTCCACAACAAAAGCTTCACAATAACACCAGCTAATTTCACCATAAAACCTTAAATGGGGTGGTGGAAACCAGAGAAGAAAGAGCTCTGTCTGAAATGTTAGGACTCCACCACAGGACTGTTTCCTGATGAGCAATCAGAGCCTTTACTCACTGCCTCACTTTTATGTGTGGGTGTAGCAACATAAGTGTGTGTGTGCTGCTCCACACACACACACACACCCCCACACCCACCCACACACACACACACACACACACACACACACACACCCCCACACACACACACACCCACGCACACACACACACTTAGAAATACGTAGTGCATATGGCTACTGCCTGCCTTTTTAGATGTGTTTTTTTAACACCTAGGGTAATGACTAGACATCCAGACGGGGTTGATAAGGAGCCATTTGGATGGGAACAAGACACGGCCGATTGGATTTGGTACTGACAGATGGACGAACAGACAGACGTGCAGACAGGAGTCATTCCTGAGTCCAATATTGCAGGCCTTGCTTTTAATTTCTGTTTGTTCCTTCCTCTTTCTGTTTGGATTCAGCTGGACTTTCCCTCACTCCATCTCAATAATCCATCGCTGTGTGAAGTTTTATCACACAGGCTAGTGATATTGCAGTCCAAATATACAGTAGACAGTGCTTTGAAAGCATATTGGTGCTATAAATGTTTTGTGCTCATTACAAAAAGTAAAGTAAAACATAAAGAGAAAACATTTTTTGTTATTTTATGTGATAGTCCAATGTAAAGTAATCCACAATAAAGAAGTTAAAGAGACCCCTTGACCCTCTCCCAATATTTAGTGGGTGGGGGTCAGAGACCACAGCCGGCCACAAATAGTTGAAATTCTTGAATACTTGAGATTCCCCCTACAAACTCCTATTTTAACCGCCATTCAATGTATGACATCGTACTAACATTGCACATCACAATAAAAACACGGTCCTGCATATGGCGACAGTATGGCAGCAGAAGCATCATGCTTTGGGGAATTACTTCTTCCTTGATTTTTATCACATTTCCTATATCTTATTGAATGTGACTTTTTACTTGTGTTCCTCGAATGTGCCTTTTTGCACTGCACTGTTTTCATTTTGCTGAGGAGCGTTAGGCACTGAGTGTGACAGATTGAGTTTTTGTATTAAGGTAAATAAAACCTTTTATTTATTCGCAAAGACAACTCCGGATGTGTCTTGTGCTTCAAGACAACTGTGAGCCAGTGTACACGAACACATTCAGATTCTTTCAGTTGTGCTATTGTTCTTGTAGGAATTATTGTTCCAAAGTCCTTAGAGAAATTCAGACATGCACACAGTTACTTTTTAGTATCTGCATGTTAGCTTACTACATATGGGCAAAAATCCCTGGTTGGTGAAGCAGATGGTGATGGAATGAGAAACAGAGGAGGAAAAGAAGAAGAATTTGGGAGTCTTGTATGAGGGAGTTTATACTTTATGTCCCTCCAAATTGGACCCGCGTAGGTTTCCGGGCGCATTCACACGTACATGGCAGCAGATAAATCTCGGCTTCTTTCACCCACTCTCCATCGCTGTCATTAGGTATTGAAATCTGCAACTCGAGGATCTCCTGTTTGCATGTGTCACTGCACATGAACTTGTCACGAGTGCACATACATGTCAACTTCAGAGTGAGGAGAAAGAGAGCGTAAAAGGAAAGTCACTTTGCGTCTCTCCAAACTGGCACACGACTCCAAAGCATTGGCTTATTCCTTATGCCAGCCGACTGCCAATTCATGTTACTATGCCACTGGAGTTGGAAAGTGAGTACTTGTGGTTTTTCTCTGCCTGTCTGCTCTTACTGGAATATGACTGAGTGCTTCAGGATGCCTGCTGCTGGTTGTGGTGACTTGCAGGGTGTCTGAGCCTGATTGTCCTTCCTCCTTTCAATCAAGCACACATGATTTAAAGAGAAGATATATTACCTGCACAGGCCCTTAAAAACTGAACTCTTGTGACTAACTGTATTATTTTACTGTTTTACATCCTCCTTTGCTCCAGCCTGATTGTGCTGAGTTTTTGTTCTTTTCATTGCAGCTCATTATTTTGTTTATGTACATTATTAAAGAGGCAGTAAGCTTCCTGCAGCCCAATTGTCTGGCCTGATCTTGACATTTCCTACTTAGCTTTTCCAAGTCATTCTTGCCTTGCATTAATGCGTCCTGGTGTCCTGTAGGAAGGCACAAAGCAGCATGCAGTGTGGGGGCTGAGGCCTGTCCAAACAACTGGCTCAAAGATTAACTACCACTGAGATTTGTACTTAGGGACTGTAGGCGGAAATCTTGACATGAAGAATAAAGCAGACAGGATGGCTGTGTGTGCTAAGAACATCAGAAGTTTTTATAGTTTTACTTTGTGGCAGCTCTCAGTGGTATTTTAACATCACAGGAAAGTATATATTTTTGTTCAGCTATTGCAACCACTTTGTCTGGAACAAGTGAACACCAGTATTATCTACATCTTGGGGCAATGGTACAGCTGTAGAGTGGAAACTTTTTGAGGTTCAATTGCCGAGCCAGAGACCCTCGCTGCATGTGTTCCTCCCTTGTCTCTTTCATTTTCCCTGTCAGATTACTGTCAATAGAGGCCACAAAAACGTGTTCAAAAAATTACAATAAAATTGCACAAAAATATGTTTCTCAATAGATATGACCCTGATGGTTGAAATGGGTTGGGAAAGGGTTGATATTTAGACATTAATCAACCGCTCTTGCCTATAAATTTTGTTATTGAATATTTGATAGCATTTTCTAAATCTCTACCAGTGCAACAAAGACCAGTAATTGGTTGATTGCTATTAATTTGAGAAACATCTAAAGTCCCACGTATTTGGATGTGGAAGTGATTGACATTATTTTTGTCTTTCTTTTTACAGTGTTGCTATTGGGAAAGAAAAAAAAATTATAACATTGTTGAGTATCTCATCATTTGTAACGACGAATGTTATATAAAGATGTTAAGATCCCTGCACTTAACAATACCATGACAGTCAATCGTCACTAATATGTGGTAAATTGCAGAATCAAAATACAAGACCCTCTCTATGTACTGGTTATACAGAGATATAAAGAGACATGGCTGTTTAAATACAAATATTTTATTGTTATCCCATACAGTTCAAGCAAATTCCCTTTAGTGTTTTATCAGTATAGGCTGTAACCATAATTTCTGGTTTAAAGGCGTATCTGCACGTCTGCTAAAAGCAGGAGGCAGGTTGTACAAACAGATCTCTGAAGATGCATTAGCTCCTATTTAATAGTTAGTCCAAAATGAGCGAAGGAGATTCATTAATCATAACTTTAATCCAGTTAAACACCCTTCTTAGTGGTGTCCAGACATAACATTTTATCATTGATGATAATCCATTAATTCATGTAATTACCTCTCTTCCAAAGTCTTCATTCCAGGTTTATTTGAGATGGGATTAGGTCATTGAAACTCATTTTTGTGCATGACTACATAAAGTGAACATGTACACAGTAGCTACAAAAGAAATAGTGATAAATATTTACTTTGGCGTCAGGAACTGTGGGCTGTAGTCACCATGGTGCGCTGCACATCACAGTAAAACACTTTATTGTTCAGGTCTCTTGAGATGAGTCAGACAGACCATCTTGTAAATCTAGGGTGTATATTGAAATATTGGAATATATGATGATAACAAGTACTTTTAAAAGAGTGAGAAAAAATATTTGGCCCCAACCAAAGTATGAATGTTTTAAATTTGACTCTAATTCTGTGTTTTCTCCCTAATACATTTACAATGTTCACAAGAAATCAGTTTCAGAAACTGAATTGCCAGATTATGGATTCCTGTTTTGAATTGACAGTAGGGGACTCCAATGGAAAACATAAAGCGAGATTAAAAGAAAACTACCTTCCAAAAGTTTGATTATGGTTTAAATAAGTTTTGCGTAAAGTCAATGTAAATTTAGCTTAGGCTACAATATTCTTCCTGTACAAGATCAAGATTGTTGTAGGTCGGTATACTCATATTTCTACAGTAATGTATTTAAATGTTTCTGTACATGCATGTGTCAAAGTTGTTGCTCCACAGCAGGAGAAAATAACCAAATATACCAGATGGTCGGTTACAAAGAGCCATCTGGCAATCTGGAAGATACTGGACCCTGTTTAAGGAAGTACAGGATCAGATGAACCATCTTCCCATCTCTGTCTATCACAACCAAACGTAAACCTTTCTGCATTGTCAACACATGTCTCCCAGCACAACTTTCTGCTAAGTCTGTGCTGATTTACTTGTTAAAAATATTTTTGGCAAAAAAAAAAAAAAGCCTTCAGAGATATTCTTGGCTTTATTTTTTGATTTTCTGACTCTTTCAGATATTTTCTGAGTGATGCTATGTTACAGAGTGAGCAAATATTTGCTCAAGTCAAGATGTGAGATCCTGATAGAGATCATTTTAATTTTAAGACAAAATGTTAATTAAGGGTCAGCGAACTATGAAGTTGGGTTATTGGGCTCTATTTATGGATATTTGAAATGATTGAAGGTGGCCCCTTTTTGTCACTATAAGCCAATTTTAATAGCGGTGAGTAACCATAGACTTTTGAAAAATGTCGTTCAGTCATTCCACCTTGTTGATGGAGTAACTTTCTTCATTACCAGTCCACATTCAGCTATTTATTTTACTCCTGCTTATAAAGACATTTTAAAACTTTATGAATGGGGGACATAATCTATCCAGAAGGAGAAGATGCAGAATGTTTTTGTTTGTTTGTTTGTTTTGTTTGTTTGCTTTTCAGCTGAGATTGTGGTACATTAATAATCTTAATCTGGTTTTAAAATAATCTGTTCACTGTAGATTTATCCAGTTTTGATTGACTAGTCAAAGCATTTCAAGTTTTAATCCAAAGAGAAGAAATGCCTATCATTCAGTCAAAAAAATTGTGAAGCAACCTTTTAATGTAGCACTTATGGTAAGAGCATTGTCAGCCAGCCAGACATGCGGTTTCTAAGAGACTTGAGGCAAAGGGGCAAAACAGGAACTTTAAAAATACTGAAGTTTCTGACGTCAAATTAAGTCTCAAACAGATACAACGGGTTGTCAGATTTTAGCACTTACCTTCATGTTCAGGGTTTATAATAATGGCTTAGACTACTTCACTAGACAAAATCACAGCCTGACAGTACCTAATTACCGACTCAATTTGACACTTCAAGCTCCCTTGCCACCCCTAATTCTAAAATCATAGAACCAGTGTAAATTGAGTAAGATAAGTCTACTGAAATAAGAAATGATCACTTCTTTACTTTGTACAATAATGCCAGCTGTCTGATTAGCTAAAATTAAATAAAGAGCCAGCCTCACAAGAACAAAGAGGGATCGAAAACAAAGCTAGAAGGATATCACCAAAAGCCTTCGACATATGATGTAGAAATTATTATTGTGTCCTTTGTCTGCTTTACAAGAATACCTGTGGATGACCTTGAAAGCTGAAAAGTCCATTCCCAATGAAGCCACGGTTCTGTTGGTGGATGTTCTAGCAAAAACATAATTTACATAAGAGATCAGAAACATTATCCACCATTTTGTTTAACTTAATTTATTTATCATTAAACCAGTTAATTCTGTGATATAGAAACAACTAAAAGACCCAGTATATAATGCATCTCCAATATTGAAGGCTCATAATAAACCCTTAAAGTTAATTTCATCATACAGTAATGTTACAGTAGCACTAGATAAACACTGATACCATATACCCTAGTGTTATTTTAGGAAGGCTTGACCATATTAACAGAGATGGAGACTGACCAACCCTTGTGTAAAGTAAACTATTCGGCTCACGTTTTATGTTGGACCACCTACAGTGACACATGTGGACTGGACAGTATAAATAATGACTCTCAGACTCACAAGAAGCCTTCAGATAGAGCAAATCAAAGAAAAATTCTGATTTTGAGAATTTATCATCACAGTTGCAAAGCACTCATTATGACTGAGGGTTGACCTTAGAGGGGAAGTCACAGTTGAAGTGACTGTATTACACATGTCGGCACTGGAAGACGTGTTGCATAGCAAGTAAGAGGAATAAGTTTGCTTTTCTTGCACATGAGGAACTTGCTCCTTTGCTCTTGCTGTGCTGTTGCTCTCTCTGGAGGTAACACAAGAGTAAGAAAGAGCCCTTCATTGTAAAATAACTCAACAAACCCAGTTTGTTTAACTGGGACCTTTGCTCTGTCTAAATTAACAACAAAAAAAAAAGGTTTCTGTTGCCTCACTACAGTTCATATTATTACTATAACCCTGTCTGATGATCCCCTGACCACACAATGACAGGAAAAGGCTGTGAACATAATTTAAAAACGCACAAGCCTGCATTTGCTTGAACACTGACTGATGGAGATGACAGCAGGGTCTGGGTTCTGTCAGCAACAAAATAGAGGGAGGTCAAAGTTCAGTCAGGAAGTTATGGAGTGATGCTGTCGCAGAGATGGAAGGACAAACAGACTGCGAGGGAAGCAGATGAAAGGAGACAAGAGAGATTGATGGCCTTTGACACAGACAGAAACTATACTTTCCAAACATTAAAGGAAAGAAAGCATTTCAAGGAAGTTTAACTGCAGCTACACAAAGAAGAATACTGTTTAAAGTGAGTGGTTACTATCGAACCATGCTCATGGTTCATGAGCATGTGTACAATGGTTTAGATAGTACAAATTGTAGTAGCTAAGGTAATTAGAATGAATCATACATTTATTTAGTCAAACAGTTCACTTCAAATCGTTTTAATTTTTTTACTCTCAAAACACATTTATTTGGAGTCATCATACAAACTCCAGGTCAGGAAAAATTGAAACATGAAAATTAAATATTATTTTAACTTTAAAAAATACTAAAACTTTAAAAACCATGTTATACAAAGTAATACTAAATACAAGAACAAAACATAATATAAATATTCTTGATGTTGATAATGTCATTACGATTTTAAAAATTGAATAAGAACACTTGATTGTTAACAACTTTGAAGAAGTCCCTGCTTTAAATAGTTCATGTGGCAGAATTTTGGTCATTGACTTTAAAGTTTACTCAAAGTTTTTTTTAAATGACGAATCTGATCATCTCTGGTGCAACTTATCAACTACTTAGATTAAGCAACAACCTAAGTAGTTTTAAAACACTTTAGATGTTTTAAAACTACATTTTAAAACATCTTTTATCACTACTAGTGATAAAAAGAAAAAAGATGAAGAATTCTCAGTGCCTTATTTTGGTAGGAACATGTTGGAATATGCAAAGCTTAAAACCTCCAATAACCTGTTTTTTCAAAAAGAAAAGAAAAAAGAGAAACTTTATTTTTCAAGAAATATTGTTAAAATCTCACCTGAAAGGATGTGTGCATTATCACACCCCTGGTACAAACATTTTTATTTCACTTATGTGCAGGAGATGCACGTCCAGTCAATATGAAACCCAGCCCAGGGAGGCTAATAAGATATCAGCTGCTCTCAGCGCCAGTGAGGTGTGGTATTTCCTGCCTGCGACACACATGCATCACCCTCCCACCCGACACCCTGACTTTGTTTAACAAATTGCCAGACCAAAGTATACAGTAATGCCAGAAACTGGGGCTTGTTATCTTACCTCTTTTGGAAAAAAAAGGCGGCAGCTGGATGTTCGCCTTCTGTAACATATAGAAGTAGTTAAAGAGATTGAAAGTAGAAGAAGCTGATTTTATTCTTGTAAGTTGGGGTCGCTTCTGTAGGTTTTGGTATAATTTGCTTTCTGCACACCTGATTTCATTTCTGTTCATCTTACTCTTTTCCCATTGAGGGCATTTCTTACCATACTGTATCTCACTGACCTGTTGGACTTCACAAAATGCTACGGTAACTTCTCAACTAATTCAAGATGGTTTCTACTTTGTGAATTAATATTCAGTTTTATATCTAACTGTTAAAATTTGTCTTGGTTTTATTTCTGTTGTCTTTTTGTACATTAAAAGACTTATCCAAAAAGGTCAGTTGAAAATAATTTCAAATCATCTTTGTGACAAAAGCATTCAACAGAAAAGTTAATGGAAGTGTACGTACACTGTACTGGAGCAGACAACCCTAAAGTACTGAAGGCAATATGAGCTGCTCCCTAATTGCATAGTTTTCTGACCATGAAAATGAGCAGATCATTAATATTTTCTTACTGATGCAATCTGTATTATAAGACAGTTGAACATAAAAGATAAGCCTTTTAATTAATTTAAAATGCTCCAGTTCTTAAAAAAAACCTGGAGCATTTTTTAAGCTAACCTTCCACAAAACCACTTAACAATCTGAAATATTCTACTAAACCAAACTAACAGCAAATACAATGGCACTTTGGCAAACTACAGATAACGTCTACAAATTTAATGCATGACTATAAGTTTTGTATAAAAGAAAATTAAAGCCACACTGCCCTAGTTGAAGATCCAATAATGCAGAATTTATACATAATATATAATTAAGGCATTAGTACTGATTATCCACTTGCAGGAAATAAAGGAAATTGTAGTAATATGTTGTTTATAACTCGTAATGCATGTTTAATGAGTAAAATTCAGCTTTTCAATTGGTTTACTGGCTAATCTGAGGTGTTCAGCCATAAGAAAACACTCAAACTTGCACTTGTTATGAGGTATTCCTTTTATTGTATGCAGCTGCTTTTTAGGCAGCTCTTGTAACTTTTCCTGAGGATATCCCACCACAGAATTGGGCTTTCTGCCATCCGAGGGGTCATTTACAGTTTTCACTTGCATTTTTCAACAGCCCATGAAAACAATAAGCATAGAGGTTGTTGTGCAATTTCTGCTTAATGATGCCAGACAAATGATTGCCAAACCCAAACTGACATTCCCTTTGATGTTGGCAGCGAAAAAATATTAATCATTTAATTCAAATTGACTAAACAAACTTACATGATAGATTTGAACAAAACACAAAGTCTTTATGTGGCTTATTTGAAAATGATACCAAGATAAGCAAGCAAAAACGAACTACTTCCATCAAAGCCAGATCATTTCTTTGATTTAGTGCTTCTCAGAGATTTAGAGTTTTAATCAAGCGTTTCAGGTGACCTCTAAGAAGCTGCTTATCAAATGTCACGTCATGTCAGACATAAGTAAATATAGTGTGAATCAGCAGGCATCATTAACAGTAACCTTATCTACTGAGGCTGGACATTCAGACTGTAAATCTCCTTCATGTGACACATGGAGACATGAACCAAAACACATGCTCATCTCTTAGCAGCTGCCGGCTGATAACAAGAGAGGATGCATCCGTGTAAAGATTGTTCACTGCCAGCTTCTTATTACTTCTATTAAATAGAACATGAAACCAGGTGATTACCTGCCATGCTGGAGCAATAAACTGAGCTCAAGTGTATCACAAAATTATGCGCCTTTAATGGAGGGCAACTGAAATGCAAATGGAGGGCATTTGCACTAATTGTGCCCGTCAGGGAAGAAGCTAGTACCTCTAAAATGCCCACCTTTTGACCTGAAAGACGTTGTTTTAATGGAATTTAAAGCTTTCATGAGGTCATTAGGTTGAGGTTGAAAGTGTCAACCTTTTGCTAATTCCTTTAACAGAAATCATTTTTTCAGAGTAAAATGACATGTTGACTCTACAAGGCCCAACTGGACAAATAGCGGTGTGGAAAAGTATTTGGATTTGTGTCCCATTTAAATATGTCAGATCAAACATATTTAACTGTGAGACAGAAAATAACCTGTGTCGACACATGCTAGTGCACAGACTATGATTTCATTTATTAATGGATATTGCAGATGTGATGATGACCAAGTACACTGCTGCCACATTTTCTTGTAGAGCACAGAAGAAATGGTTCCAATTATTACAGCAAGTTGTCCAGGTCCTGAATCAACAAAGCTTTTCCAAACAGTGACACCACCAACTTTAACTATCGTGATTAAGAACATCACAACATGAGGTAATTTATGTGTTCATAAGTAATGTTATTCCTTTTATCTATTTTTATTTTCAGACCACATTGTGAGCAATGACCCCGTGTGATGGCTTATGAATCGCCAAACTTGACAAAAACTTGACAAAAACTTGACAATATTTCTTTATCAGACAACTACAGCTTAAGAACTACTTCCTTTTTAATTAAAAATATAGAGTATCAAACGCAAATGTATGGAGACAAGCTTAAAGTGCTCAATTCAATGCCCATATTAGCAGTTTATGCTTATAATCAGAGAATTCTTTGCAAGACCGACTTTTCCTTATTAGAAATACGTGAAACTTGGCTATTGTGAGATCTCATGATGCCAGATTTCACCCCTTTTGGAAGCTGCTCTCATTTAATCAGTTGAGGCATCAGCTTTATAAATAAGATTGTAAATATTTTTTCCTGCATGTGTATTCATATATAGTAAAAGTGATATAAATACCCTGAATATACAGCTCTGGAAAAAAATGAGCCCCATTGAAAACCTCACGGTTATTCCACCAAATATTGATTTCTTAACTCTTCCTGAGTTGAAGCATTAGTGTTGTCGTTTCTAAATGAATATGAACTTGTTTTCTTTGCATTATTTGACTTCTGAAAATACTGTATCTTTTGTTATTTTGACCATTTCTCATTGCAACATATACCAATTATCAGAGGAACTGATAATTTTAAGCGGTCTCTATGTGCAATACAAACAGCAGACAGCACTACAAACGTCTGCACTTGGACATTGAAAGCCCGGTTACTAAAAGATTACCGAATTTATAGGTTCAATGAAAATGACTAAACAAGTTTGGAAGGTGCAGGGAGGTATTTTTTTCCATGGCTATTGCTTTATTGGGTGCAGGAATACACTAGTCTTAATTCATGATTTGTGATGCAGAGACAGTACCATCTCTGCAGCTTGGCACCGTAGGCAGATTCAGACACACTCGACTCCAGTGATTTCCCCTCAGACTCGTTGTCCTCCACGGTCGAACATGTGTCATTTGTATGCCGCCGTCTCGCTGACAGAACTGCATTTGGAAACACTCATCTACTCATCACATCCCTGCTCCGCTATTCCCAAACAGGTGTTCCTGCACATACACAAGCATGCACAAACACAACCACAATTCAACTCTGAGTTTTCATGCTGAAACACTGATGCATATGCAAACTGCCTCAAATATATTTATACACTTTTACCACATCTATGTTTCTGTTGTAGCTGCCGATGCTATCATTGACCCTCAATGGAGCAACACTGGACAATGATTTGGCATTCATTCACAGACTTGAGTCTTTCCCTGGCCTTGGTGAGCTCTGAAATCGAGCTGTGTTGCAAAATAACAAATTTCTCTAACTTGTGAGTCCTCCTCTGTGTCTGTGCCTGTGGGAGCTAACATCTGCTGATGTTAGCTCCCACAGGCAGCCGATGTGCATGACTGCTCCTAACCCAGGTCACATGCGAGGGTTGCCGAGGTGATACGGTAATATGTGAGGGGTCATGCACAATCTTGGTTCATGTATGGATGTTAACCCACACAAATCTGCAGGCAGCAGAAAAGACCAGGGTAATTAATAGCCACTCTGTTCATTGCTGATACACCCAGGAGACCTTGGTATTTATTAGGGATGTCAGACACTTTATCATAGCAGGTGTGCTAGTGGTAAAAACACAAATATTCTCTGTTTGCTTATTTTCTAAGAAGACTTTTGTTTGTGTTGTGCAACACCTAGCTGTGGCTATAAATAATTATAAATAATTGCTTGCACATTAAAAATGTGCATGTCGCGCCGCCAATTGCTTATCAGGAAAATAATTTAGTCTCAGTTGTTGTTGTTAATATCGGCCTGATAAGGCTTAGGTTTTAAAATAACGGCTGAAGGCACAAGTGCACTGTTGTTCTTTGAACAGCTAGAAGCTTTTCATGTTTATTGGAGAAAAAGAGACAATTTCTCTCCAATATACAGCAATCTATTAGCAAAAAGACTTCAAGCCCACAGTTAAATATTTTAATACACAAACTAATGACACACAATTAAAGTGAGGAACAGCTAAAAGAATGCTGAAACTAAAACTAGTAAATTACATAGTAGTTACATTCCTCAGATCAACACCAGAAATGTGTAACCACTACAAATTTAAATACTCATATAATGATAAAGTATTATTATAGTTTAGGATTAATATGTTTGTCTGAAGACCAAGGATTTTATTACAGAGATTTTAAATAGGAATGGCAATTACCTCAAAATTAAATACAATTAGTTTAGACTAGTTGATAAACTTGGTATGTGTATTCCAAATAATCATTTCACAATGTAAAAACAGTAAACTTTACTTTGAGGAACTGATACTTTAATGGTTTCAGACTGAAAGAAATCAATAAGCTTTTTGGAGAATTGATTCTTAATCCATGCATCAATTACTGCAGTGATGGAAAATATAACAATGTTATTTACCATAAAGGTGGCTTAAATAAAGACCTTAACAAGATTATTTTGTTATGAAATTATCTCTTTTAAGTTCAAAGCAAAGTAAATAAGAGTATTAATTGTTTGTTAGACTCCTCTGTGTCTGTGCCTGTGGGAGCTCACATCTGGCTGATTGCCGAGTCAAGAGGAGGGAAAAGCTGTCTGGGAGTGTTTTAGTCGGGATATTTTAAAAGCCTTAAATTTATGGACTGATCAGGTCAGAATCTTGACAAATGAATCTTTGCAAAAGTTTAAAATGAGGTGTTCTGTGTTTATTAAAAGGAGAAAAAGAGTCAATTTGTTGTTTTTTCTTTGGAGAAACCATTACATTTTCCTGGTTCTGTATTCCAGCTGTCCCTCATCTCTCTCTGCAGTTTGGTTTGGCAGCTGCTGAGCAGGGCGGAGAGGCGGGTGGGCAAGAGACAAAACTGAAAATGAGATTGGCCAGATTAGATCGGCTGATTGAGCAATTAGCTGTTTTCTCCGTCATTTGGCGATGGCTGGGCAGCATCTGCCACTGAGGGACACACACCGACACGGCACACGCATTCAAACAAGGACGCGTGTGTAGTCTAACACTGGGAGGGTGTGTGAATGTGTGTCACCAAATCTGCTTTCCAAATCCAGTGTGAGCGGGTATGCGTGTTTTTGTGTGTGTGTCAGATATCGGAAGGGGTAAAATATAACCTGTCAGCTGCACTCTTCCTTTCACTTCCTCCATGCCGTTCGATCTTGTCCCTCTCAGACCGTTGGTAAGCTGTCCTCTCTTTTATTGAAATCTTCTTTCATCAGGACCAACGTGGAGTTTTTTTTTTCTCCAGAATGTCATTTTCCAATTTGGTTCTTTTCAGTGAGAAAAGTTAATAAAAGAAATAATTAGGCTTTTCACAAGCACTTGCAGTTCACTTTATTTAACTCGCTCAGGAGCCTGATAAAATTTCAAACAATGCCATGCAGAGAGCCATCACTCAAGTTTAGTACTTTGGCTTTGGTCTTTATTTCCAATGTAAAAGAAGGGTTTCCCTTCTCTTAGCCCACAGAGAGGCACTAAAATGTGTTTGATGAATCGGTCTCCAAAGGCTCTCACTTATTCTCACATAAAGGGTGTTCGTGGTCCAGGAAAGAGGAGGAGGAAAAGAAGAGGCTGAGGTATTTCTGCACATGGTGAAGCAAACCTCCATCAGGTGGTTGATTCAAAACACAAGAGAAGGATCGAACCTCAGGGGGGACAGATGAGTGTCTGCTGATGTGTCTGGAAATGTGGGGTCGAGTGTGTTTGCGAGCAGTTTTACGTTCTAACATGCAGCGGCTTTGCGTGCGCCTGGTGTTTGCTGAACATTTCTCTTTGTGTGTGCGTGCGCAAGTGTGTGTGGTCAGAGCTAATTGTCAGGAAAGCAGTGAAGATGAATAATGGCGACAATCTCTGGCAGACAGTGGAGAGTTCACCTGTCAACGTGGGCTACCTCAAGACAGATGGACATCTGGAAGCCATTGATGTGCAGCTGTGGGAGCTGGACACGCACGCTACACACACACACACGCGCGCAAACACACCCTTATGCATATGGCTGCAGATATACATTTTAAGTGCACTCATAAATGTTGAGAGAGTTGACAAGAGCCCACATAGATCTGAGACCAGGAGACACTGAGCACAGGAGTAAATCACAGAGCTCTTGTTCTCTCTCTCTTTCTCTCTCTTCTCATCGAGACACATGATCACACCGCTAGCTACGAAGAGAAGCATGAGTCATTCTCTGCTTGGATTCCCCGCTCCTTAAGTGGCTCATTGAATAGCTGGCAGGTGCTTCCATTGCAGCAACATAAACTAAGCTGAAGGAAAAAGTTAAAGAGCACTGATGATGATGATGATGATGACGATAATGATGGAACGGTAAAGGAATTTAGATTATGTCCAAATAGGCACCGGACTGTCTAAACATTAGATTGACTATGACAAATGTTGCTAATGAGTCTAAACAAAGACTGCATTGAGCAGCAGGAACATTAAAAAATCAGTTAATGTGCTCATTATTCATCGACGTGGAGCGGTATTTTCTCATAAAATTAGACATGCAGTCTGTCCAAAACATACAGAAAGGAAACCAATGGTTGGGTGCCTGTTTGCATGTGTATTTATCCACTTCTGAGTGATGCACTCATCAGCTGCATGAGAAAACCCTGCTTAATTTCCACACTGTCACTTTCTTTCCTCCCCTGCTAACACTGAAATCAAACACCTTTTAGCTCTGACCAATCCCACCCATGTTATTACCCCCACACACAGACTGGGAAGCATGGCAGAGCCAGAGGATTATATACTATATTCTGACATGTTAAATCTCTTAAGTTTTTACTATAACTATAACTGTTTGAAATAAATCTAATTTGTACCTTTTTCTTGAAAAGAAAAGGTATGTCATAGTTGCTAATTATTCTGGGTCAGTTCAAATTGTTCCTGTTATTTTGTATCCATGATTTTCCATTACTCGAGGTGTAGTCATTCACATATGTCCACAAGCAAAACAAATTTTAGAAGAAAGTTGCTTTTGCTGCAGGAGGGTCTGGACCACTTCGTAAGACAGATGTACTCATGAGGAAAGAGCATTGAGTAGAAATATTAAAGCAAAATCTAAAGATTTCAGCCAGAAAGTAAAAACTGAGGTGCAGATAGGTCTTCCAAATGCACTGTAACATCAAGCAGCCAAAGTGCTTGCAAAGTAACTCAAGGATAATAAAGTCAATATTTTCACATGACCATCAAAAAGCCCAGATCTCTGTCCTACGGTGAAGTTGATCTGAAAGGAGCGAGGCGGCTTACAAACCTGATTGAGTTACACCAGTCCTGTCAGGAGGAATGGGGCAGAATTCCAGAAAACCAAAACATTAGACCCAATTCAAAATGCAATTATCCCTGATTATGATCTCATGTACATAAACATCTAAATTTAGGAAAGTAAATACAAATGTAAGTTTTCTGGCATTTAGCAAATACAAATAATTTTATAACATGAGGCGTTTGGTCTGATTTAATTTTGACAAAAACCCAAAAAAAAAGTTGTGTGTGTTCTTTTACTTTTGTTTCAACTGTATGTAAACATCTGACTTATTTGATTTAACTTCTCACAGTGCCGAAAAAGTTTACTTATTCGATCCTTTTCGAGTTTCGAATTTAAAATCAATTGGACATTGGATCTTTGGATAATTTCAAATCGATGCCTTACCTTTAAGACATCTTGGATCTGTAAATTCAGAAGTAATTTTAACTCCCTAAGTAGAGCCAGAATAAGGATTACTGATTGCTGCCGGAATAATATTATCTTTATTGTAATATTAGGAAAGGAGAGGAATTGAACGGGAACATTTCTATGACTGGAGTAATTTGATTATTCTCTGTGCAGTATACGCTGGATTGCCCAGTCTTTGAAGGTGCCTTGAGTTAATATTTGCAGTGAATTTGAGCCATTTTAGAAACTGAATTGAACTGACAGCAGTGTTAAAATAGAACCCTAACCACAGATTCAGCTTATAGCTTATTAAATATGAGAAACTAGACCTTAAAACACAACCTTAGTTCTAAGATCACATATTCATGATATATACTCCTGAAAAGCCGTTTCATAGCGGGCCTCATAAAGCTGTTTTGAATGAGACAAGCCTAGATAAAATGGAGGCCCCTCCTCTTGAGTCGTCTTCAAAATGGTGAAAACCTTTATGACTCTGCTGGAAAGGAAGCCAGGCTTTGACTGCATTAAAATACTATATATGCCCGGGCAGAGAATATACCATTTGGGAAACTGGGCAGAAAAATAGCTAACAAATGCACACACAGACAAATGTAGACTATAATTTATTTGCTTGGTTTTGCAATTATGCTGACAATAGAAAGAGCCCCCTGTTAGAATTCATCCCTCTCCCCCCATTCACTGCCGCTCCATAACCTTCCAGAGAGCCGGCCGACAATGGGCCCAGACTCCCCTCTCACTTTGCTGCAAAGGCAGGATAAGAGAAACTTTAGCCGCAAAGAGAACATATGGCCTCCAATGCACAACCAAACAAACCTTATACATCGTGGTGGCTTGGGAGAGTGTGTGTTAGCTCAAAGAAAGGGGGGTAGGGTGGGAGTGGGGGTGTATTAAAGGGTAATGAGGTAGAGAAAAAGAGGGAAGCAGCAGCAGAAGAGGCAAAAATGCTGTTTGTATGAAAAACATCCTTAGTCTGTCGGAGGCCAGTAATTTTCTTCGTGATAGACTGTAAAAAAGGAAGCCTCATTGCAAAGTAGTGTTCTAAAGAGAGAAAATACGAGTGCCTAATCCTAATAGGTCACTCTGTATTGGCAGGACAGAAAACCCAACAAGAGTTAATGGCACAGAAATCCTTCCCCCCTGCCTGTCAGGTAGAATAAACATCTAAATTAGTCCATATGAGAACTATTCAATTCCTCACTGACCCCAATTAATATAAAGTGATTTGATAGGACAGAAGTCAAAGCCTATGCAGATAGACAGAGAGGTAATGAATATGACAGAAAGTCAAACAGGAGGAGTCTGATAGCTGGTTCGAATTGTCGCCCCGGCAGGCTGTCGCCCTTTCCACCCCCCGAAGAGAAAACCATAAACCTTATTACAGCGAATGGATGATACTGTCCATTTCAAAGGCTCACAATGTTCTGGGAGCATTTAAAACTAAAGCACTATGGCCTTTTTCATTTCCTCCTTCCATTCATTTTTCCCTCCCTCCTCCTCTAGACAAATGTGATATCACAGTTTTCTCTGCATGCGTGGTTCTCTCAGCTGTGGTCCTTAGAGCCTGACAAACTGCAGAAGATATGGGTTGTGAATGTGTGTCCTCTTGAGGTTTCACTCAGTTTTTTTTAAAACGGTGACAAAGCCATTCTTTTCATTTATCTGTAAAATAAAATCAACAAATGAAACATCAGCGGTACAGGAGTTCAAGTTTAGTGTTTTCTCAGTCAGGAGGCAGCAAATTCTGTCCAGAAGATTTCATCGTACCCTGAAGAGATTCCAGACAACCTGTGCCAGATGCAACAAAGCAGCCCCATAACACAACCGAGTCGCCTCTATTATTCACAGTAGGGGCAGTGTTCTTTTCTTGGCATGCTTCATTTTTACGTTTGAACATAGAGTGGATGTGTCGTTGCCAAAAAGCTCCAGTCCTGTCTCATCTGTCTGAAGGACACTCTCCCAGAACATTTTGGCTTGTCACTATGTATTGTAGCCAGTTGGTTTTTCTCAAACCTTTTCTAGAATTTTTTGCCCAGGCCTGTTTTGTTGTTCTAATTCTAATGATTCTGTTGAATCACATTTCAAAATTTTCAGTCATTTTTTTATCCACTCTTACTTTTTTTTCAGTTTCATGTTATTTCAGTGACCATTGTGAGTTTTTTGCTTTTGAGCTTGGAAAGAGTCCTTGCCAACATCCTAATCTTCAGCTGCTTTACAGATTCAACCTTAATAAAAGTTTGTTCATTCATCAGAAAAAAAAAAAAATCAAGCTAAGACTATTTATAAACCTAAATGTACATTAACCAGGAATGTGCCAGGATATTGCCAATCCGAGTGTGTTACACTTATCTATCTGTGACTTTTTATTCTTTTAGAGATGCATACTAATTTGCTACAAGCATTTTGAACTACCCACGAAAACTAAAATACTTTCTGAAGGGATTATTAAACTGATTCCTACTCTTACCATCAATGCTGTTGTTTTAATAGAGTAATAGAGACATCAAAAAGATCTTATTCCTTTTTCTGTTGAATGGTTATTAATTCTGCACTTTGCAGTGTAGATCAAATGTCTCATGATAACCTGTATTTTCTAAAGCCCCGCTTTGCTCGGTTGTATTTTAGAACTTTATTCCTGCTTTAAACTATATCAATCTTTCATAGAGATAATTTTCTATTTTGAGAATCAAAAACTGGAAACATAATAAGAAAGCCCCCAGTGCCCTTCACCCCTCATTCTCTCCATTCCCCAGCTCTCTATCCTTTCCACTCATCTCCAACCTCGTTCTTGCCATCTTTTTAATCAATCTGGCAATACTTGTAATTTTTTAAATATATCCAAACCCTTCTACAACGCTCCACTTGCACACACGTTCAAGGATCTGTTCCACTCATCTTACTCGCTTCGTCTTCTTCAGCGTCCACTCCTCTTTCACCTTTCCTTCCTTCTCATTCCTCTCATCTCTGGTTGGTAAGAGTGGCGCCATTCATTAGCACCGTTGACAAGCCACTTCAGACCAATGCCGCCACTCTCTCTGCTGAAGAGAGGCAAAAAGGGAGAGAAGGAGCATGGGAACAGTTTGGCACTAAACTTTTACAGGAGTGTAGGAGTCGGTCAAAGTACTATCCACAACATGCAGGTAAATCACGTTATAAAAGCTAAAGTCCTAGCTGTGCTGCACACTGAAATATTTCCATTATAGAGTTTTTAACATGGTTGCTGTCAAATTTCATTTTTTATTTCCCTGTTTCCTAAAACTTCCTCCATATATCTTTGTTTCTTTCCAGTACAACTTCCCTTTTTTCCTACACCACAGTTGGACACGCAGTCCCTTTATCCCTTTGGTCATATCTCATTGTCTCCCTTGGGTGCAGTGTAACACTATCTGCTTCGGCCACTCTCCAGTCTTAAGCAGACAGCCTGGTCCTCAGAGATTTATTCATGTCTCTCTCCCCTGCTGCCATTTTCCTCTCCACAGAGACCAGAAACTAAATATGACACCTACACCAGAGAGAAGGAGAGAAATGTCAAACTCCTCCTGTCAAAATGTTGAAACCTTGTTCCATATTTGGAGTTACACTACCTGGTTTGGTTTTCAAAAGCTTTGACGCCATTCTGGCAACATGAAGCCAATAATTTCAAGGAGCACAGCAGGTTTAGTGAGTTTTTTTTTTGTTGTTTTTTTTGGTATTCCTCTCTTTCTTAAAAAAGACAATATTCTCTACATCTATGGTGAGAAGCTGTGTGTATTCTGGATTGTACCTCAAGAGCAATTGAGATTTACAACAGTGATGTTGGTTTTAAAGCCTATCTGGCATCCTGAATGCGTTTGGCCAGGGTAAATGTTGGCAGGAAGGAGTAAACAATGGACAAAAAGCCTCAAAACGGTATGTGCATTGACACAGTATACAGCAGCATAGTTGGTAACCAGCCAACCCTCAGATGATGTACTTACCCTTTAACAAGCTTATAATTATATGACTTCTTTCTGCTGCGGGTTAGTTAACTGTCACCTATTATAAGCTCACAAAATCTCACTTCATGAAATCCAAATAAACCCTACAAAAAATTCACATGCGTATAAATACCATGTAGGGTTCGCGATGAGTTTAATTTCAATCACGCAACTGGAATAATTAAAACTATCTGTGACTAATGATATGGATATGTAACAAATGAATGTGACTATTGATAACTGTGGTCTTACAGACACTGAGAGCAAATAAACACTTAAAGCTGTAGGACATTTGACTGAAACAGGAAGTAAACTCATCTGAAAGATCACTATGAAAATAAAGTTAACAAGGTTTTCCTGAAACTTCAAGGAGGATGAACAAATCCGAAATGAATGAACAAAATAA
Organism: Poeciliopsis prolifica; assembly: GCF_027474105.1. Taxonomy (NCBI): domain Eukaryota; kingdom Metazoa; phylum Chordata; class Actinopteri; order Cyprinodontiformes; family Poeciliidae; genus Poeciliopsis; species Poeciliopsis prolifica. Next base: position 11,891,360 of record NW_026562379.1, read on the forward strand.
TGAGAAAACAACAGATGATGAACATGAGGGAGCCTGTTGTTTGCTTTGCCCTTTTCCTCCTATAGGTTTTATTATTTTTTTATTTTGACAAAAAGGGTTTAACCAGTGCATATGATTAAAATTTTGATGTTAGGAATAATATTAAAAAGTAATTTTAGAAACATGTGTATAACCTGATTATTTAAGCTGCAGCTCTATTTTACGTTCACAACTGTATTACCCTGGGAAATGCCACCGTGAATGTGAGTAGGATATAAGGGTTAGTAGGATTTCATTCTTTTTAATGCCTTAAAATGTCAGACTAAGCCTCTAATAATTCACTGTTACCCAATAGAACCAGTTTTAGTTTAAAGCAAGATGACAAGCTTCAGCCTATACTAGCCATCCCCAGAACCTCTACGTTTCCATTTGGGAAATCCCTTTTATCCTTTCTCTTCCTCCTCTTTGTTTAACTCTTTCATTCTTCCTGTCTTTTGTTTACTGTCTGCCTTCCTCTCTTTCTCGCCTGCTGATAATTTATCTTTTAGTTTTCCTCTGTTGCAATTTCTCAACAAAGCAGTCCCATTCTTACAAGAGTTAAAAGTGATTTCCTTCATTGGGAAGAAGAAAAAGAAAACACTCAAAAGGGAGGAGAGGAGACTGATGGTGGCGGAGTTCACAACAGATTCCTTCTAATCTGTTTTGATGCTGTTTTAGTTCCAATGCTAGTGCCAGGCAGGAAATTCAACTGTGTGGAAAAATGAGAACAAGATGGAGAGGAATGAAAGACAATAGGTGGGTAAGGTGACCTTTTCCCTGCTGATGTACACGCAAAACCATTCAAGCACACAATTATTCATATATCTGGCATACTTAGATAAAAAATCAAAATCAAAATTACGTCTCTAAAGATCATGACTCAATTTAAGAGTATCAATTTGGGTTGAAAAAAAATGTCTCATTTATACATATGAACCCTTTGCGTGTTATTGTTTACATAAGGAAATGTTGCGCATGCGCACAATGTTGGAGGGCAAAAAGACAATACATTTACATGAGTTGTGCTGTCGCGGTACAACTAACCAGACAAAATCTGGCGATGTGGGTATTATTCATTTAGTGCAATGTGCCATTGTAGAACAACTCAAACTCACTTTATCTCGCTCTCTTTGTCGGCTACTCTACACAGACGCAGAGTCGTTGTCATAGCGGCTTACAACAACGCCACTGTGTTTCAGGATTCAACACCAAAACACAAAGAGGAGAACATTCAATCCATCACTGTATTATGCTTTTAGGCTTGATGTTTGTAATTATTAATAAGTGATCCGTGTCTATCGCTGCCATTAGCTAAGCTAACACAGCGGTGTTTGGTCTGCTCTACTCATGATGTGGGTCGCCTTTTTTTATTTTATAGCTGAACCAAAACACACCAAACGCTACATCACATGTGTTAAGGTTGTCAAACTCTACAGTCCTACTTCCCTCTCCCTGGTTGTGGTGTTGACAATTAGCAGCAAAGCTCTGCTACTAACATATTACTAACAATATAATATTAGGTGCTTATTTAAGATATTGTGCGATATATTGGTTCTTACAAGATTTATTATTTGGGTATTATATATTGAAATTGTGTCAATGGAAGAATAAAATCAAACTTAAAATAATTGTATTTTCATCTTTTTTTAAAACACTTAAAATATGTAGACATTTTTTAAAAATAAAACCATATTTAAGTAAAGGAAATTCAGCACTCCACATCCTGGTAATAATGTATGCGGTCTCTGCACGCGGGTTTTTGGATTCTGAGTTGTTTTTTATGGGTAATCACACACAGAAAGTCTGCAGTACATAACTGCATAACTGAGAAAGTGTATCACATCATTTTAACGTGTGCGGTTTGTGTTGGAGAAGTGGATTAAATGTCATGCTCTGCCACGTGATGAACTGATATTATCCAGCACTTTTAAACTGTTGTGACTGATAATGTTAACACTTGTCTTACGGTGTTTTTGTGCCAACATGAAAACCTATTTTTGATCACAAGCTGCTGACATAAGGATGTCCTTCAGGTAACTAGTCCTGTCACGCAGAAGAAGGCAGCCATCAGGTGGCGACGGCTAGGGTTAGCGTGGAGGTCACTTGGGATACAGGACAAGGAGCCGGGGCAGGAGATGGAGGAAAGGCAGCAACACACTCCCGGCAAAAGACCAGTAACATGAAGGCACCACAGGGGTCACTGCAGCTTGCTATTAATGTGTTGCACGCGAGCCCAGCCAGATTAAGACACTTACAGGTCTACTGAAACTATTAGAGTAGTATCTGGTATCAATGTGATGCATTTCCCATGAGTGTCAAAGTTAAAAAAGAGGAAGCAGAATGAAGCGCAGTGCAGCTGGGAGATGAGTGCGTGATGTATGTGACCGAGCTGAAAGAGACTGTTGAATACTTGCTGAATGGGAGAGGAATGAAGAATGAGAAGCAGTGTGTCATTTCTGTCTCTATCAAATGTTCAGCTGATCTTCACTGGGTCACTATGAGGAAAGAACGACTCCTTTTAATCCTCTGATTGAGCACTTAAGTCTTTCTCCCTCACAAGATCCTAATTACAAGAAACCTTTTGCTTCATGGAGGATTTCTCCTCATCCTTCACTGACATTAATCCGTTCCAAGGGATGTATATTAAGAGCTGAATCAGGTTTTTTTGGGGGGTGGATGAAAACAAAATCCAATCGGGATTCAGCCTTGAACTCAACACTTTCCAATCGATACCGATACATGACAAGTTGAAAACTCCCTGTGGAAAATTGGGCCTGTTTTTTCTGGGACTCTGTGCCAAAGATGAGAGCTGCACCACATTACCATAATGCAACAGGAACCTAACAAATGAAGCTGCAATGAATTCCAGGCAGCAAAAGCAAAGGATTGAGTGTTCTTCCCGGCTGCACAAGTCCTGTCCACACTTACAGACTCCCACTCTCATCATCGTTTTTCCTTTTTCCGAGAGCCAAGGGTGAGCAGAAAGCAGGCAGCTGATGGTAGAAGGGAGAAAAATGACAGTGCTAGACAAAGGTTGATTAAATTGGTTTTCAATTCTGGGTGTCGCTGTCTGAAACCACTGCATTAATTTGCTCCATTACATATTTGAGAGCCAGTGAGTGTATTAAGAGCTGCTGTATATCATATCTGTGACGGTTCTGAGAGCTCACTGCCAAAAACAAAAGGCCAGTGTCCATTTATCCCGGCATTAACCGAGGTGACTCAGCACACATAGCCTGGATTTCTCTATTGGTTCATGTAAAAGTTTCTTTGGTCAGTGCTGCTTGCTTGCTTTTTGTTTGTTTGTTCTTTTAAGCATGTCCTGTCTGGCAGCGGCTCACTCAGAATTGTTGTCTGAGTGCAAGGAGAAGCTCAACAGCTTTACTTTCAAAAGCGGAGCATGATGACTTTTGCTATATGATGCTTCACTTGATAGAGATACAAATATATATAACTCTATGTGAAATAGCTTTTGGTTTATTTTGTGATGAGCATGGACACAGAAAAAACAGAGAGAAATGTTGGGATGAATGTTAAAAGGAGTTTATAAGAGGAAAGGAGAGAAAGAATGATAGAATACAAGATGGCACTATAGGAGGTGTCTTCTAAGTCTGCAGAAACAACAGACTAATTCAATAATTTGGAATATTAGTAAAAAGTCTATTTATTTCAGGAACTTTATCACTAAGTGAAACACAGGTGGATGTTTGGAAACTTTTGTTCCTGTTGAAGATTTCCTTTTACAGATGATCAGATCAGATAATAAAAATACATTTTCAATACAGAAATATAGTCGGGATGAACAGTACGTTAAACATCTGTTCAATAGTTGTCAATTTTCAAAAAAGCACTTCTAATCTGACAAATGTAGTAGACTCATAGTCTAATTTACTGAATATTAATTTACAATATTAAGAACAGTAAACGATGCAAATATAAAGCACTTTGTATTGCCTTGTTGCTGAAAATGTGCTATATAAATAAAATTACCTTTACCTTTACAAATTAATACATAATGCATTTTGTGGCAACCACAGTCCAACATACTGTATTTAAAACATCTAAATAGTCATACCATTCACAATAAGTATCTGTAAGTTTTAAAGTTTTGCAGTATGATTGATATAACAACATAAATCTGAATTTAAAGTTTTAGACCTATTTTATTAGAAGGCAGCAATGGACAGGCTAGAAATACAATTTTAAATAACTATTAAATCTTAAAATGATTTGTTACACTGTTTTTTTTTCAATATTGAAGCATTTTATCAAAATATTGCAATATAATTTTGAGATAATTATAAGAACAACAGAAAGCCTAATGACAGTAAACCAGGCCCTCCTGAACCAGACAGACCTGATTCCTGCCATCCTTGTTTTTAGATGGATACATTTATTTTTACAGAGTCAAAGTCCAAATTACATAAAAAGAAAACCAAATGCAAAAAAATAATAAATCTTTGGAGGAACTCCAAAGCGTCTTTAGTGAAATATGTCCATGATGAGAGATGATTACGCTTCATGCATCAAGAGAGATACCTGTCCTGCCCTAACAGGTGTGACTAAAGAAACAGCAGAACCATAGAGACGTCAGTCAAATCCAGTCGGCACACGTCTGCTGGATGGGAAGAGCTTTCAACCTGCTGAGAGAGAACACCTGTGTAATTCTAATCATTTGATGTTTAAGGTTTTTTATGTGAAGTTAAAATGAAAATGGACTTCAACACTTTCACACCCTCAGCAGTATTGCTCCAGGCATGTCATGTTCATCTGATAATTTCTCCCCTGCATGGCCTGCAGAACACCGCTGTATTCAGAAAGACCCTATTCACTCTCTTTTTCGACAAGCTCAAACATTATAAAGCCAATTAGATGTTTTTTAGTCTTCAGGTTGAGTTCAGCAGTAACAGGCTGGTCCTCCAGAGTCTGAGATCCGAGAAGAAGTTTTATAGATTTAAAGGTTTCACTTTTTTTTTTCTAAAAACCACAAAAGAAGCAGCACCCGAATTCTGACACTTTACCAATGGCAAGTTGTGTCCCATGAAACTGGCTCATCTATAGGGAACGGCATAGAAATTAGAGACACTAGCCAGTCCCAACACCCAAATTAAAAAACCTGCATTGGTAGACTGTAGCAGGTGTGGATACCAACTGGTTTTGCTTTTCCAACCTAGCAAAGAAACCATACATTTAAAAAACAACAACAACAAAAAACAGAAGCTGTCTATTTGAAATAACTGTTGAATTCTTTTTTTAGCATGAAATGCTTCAGTTTTATTTTATTTGGCCTTCATTGTAAAAACACCCCTAGCAATCGTGGGAAACGAGGGGTAATTTATTAAACCATAATTTTGTGATTACCACATGTGATCACAGAGAAGGCTGTTTAACAAATGTCTGTTTTTCCTTTTCTTGCCTCACTTTTAAGTCAAACTGCTACCATTCAAGGTCCACCTCAGTTTCTGCATTCTCACGTGACTCCAGCTCCATGCAAAGGTGAGATACATGTGGAAAAAAGGTAAGAGCAACATATTTTATAGATATGTGCAGGAGGTTTGAGTTTTCCCATGTTGGTTTTCTTCTGAGACTGAATGTTCGTGCTGCCTGCATGAGGGAAATCACATTTAAATCTCACTGTTTGCCTTGGAACCCAAAAACACAAATGAGTTGTACTTAATGAGCTGAAACGCATAAAACAAAGACACAGCCCCGTTGGGTTGTAGAAATGATGCTTATTAAAAGGCAATAATGAATCACCAACAATTTGCCTGATGATGTAGCACAAGTTATCCCTTCTTAAAACTTTTAAAAGTCACAGGCTAAATGAGAAAACCATGACATTAACAACATACTTTTGTTTTTGAACAACATTTGATTGATGACAAAAACTGAAACGTTACCATGAAAATCTTAATGACTGGTAATGATGGAGACTGCGCTCCATCCCTGCTTCCTGTGCACACAAACACACAGATACACGTATGCTAACAGATGCCTGACCCCCTGCACCTTCTCAGCATTTGTGCGTGTGAAATGGATCGCTTCAGAGCTGTCAGCATTCTTTCAGCAGAACTATTCATTCTGTTTTTTTTCCATTCGAAGCGAGTGCAGGTGTTTACTGTAAGGAGGAGAAGAAAGGACGAGAACGTCAGCGGCCTCCTCAGAGCCTGGATGGCAGATGGAGAGGAGCAGGAATACAGAAACTCGAGGCAGAAAGGCAAAGTAAAATAAAACAGATAGCGAGAATGGGTTCGGTGACGGCCAGAGTGCCAACTAAATATTGTCTTTCTATCAACAGGCAAGTGAATAGGGAAGAATCCGATCCATGTGGGAAGGAAGACCACCCGTAATGAGGGCAGAAGCTCAAAGTGCAGGTCAGCCTTTAAGGCAAGAATGAACCATTTTGCTTTCTCCTCAGTTATGTTGTACTTTTTGTTGGAGTTTTTCATGAGATTATATTTTTAAAAGTCCTGCAACAGGTTTACATGTATACAGGAAGAACCCCATTTGATGAATCTGTCCAGAAGCGTTGTAAGAAAATGCAATATTTAGAGGAGTTTAAAGCTGTTTCGTTATATAAAATGTCCCTAAGTACAATACTGTATTTATAGTAGCTCAAGCATTGAGTCAAGGGTCATACCAAGAGTCTTGTAGGCAGTGCTGTAAATCCTCCTCCTGTTTCTCTGGTGAAATGTGCAAACATCCTGATCAATACATCAGGTGGGTTATTTATGCAGTCCCCGATGTGGGTGGACAGTTCGGATGTTCTCTCTTATCAGTGAGGTTAACTCTAAAATGGACTACAAATTTCCACTCAAACCTAAACGAGGTCTTCAGTATAGTGTGTGTGTGTGTGTCTGCGTGCGTGTGTTTGTGTGTGTGTGTGTGAGTGAGTGCATATGCCTCTCCCCTGTTGTAAATATTCCTCCATCCATCACATTAGCCTAATGAAAAGTAATAAGAGCGCTCCAAATGATCTCCTCCCTGAGGTTGTCTTTGAGCTGTGTGAAATAAGATAACATTAACCTGAGTTATATGGCCTGCCAACAGGAAGTGCCATAACAAAACACACACACACACACACTCGCATGGGACCACACATCCATCTTACCCAGCATTTACCCTCCAACTGGGAGTCATTGTGTCACCATAAACTAGCATTGATATGAAACAATAGCAAACACAATCCATAAATGTGGTTTCTTCCAGTTGCAGGGATCTGCATGTTTCTGACCAAGACTCCTGGTTTAGTTGGTTGGGTTTATCGTTCTTTCATATTCCGATGTGGATTTTAAAACTTAGAAAAGTGTCAGTACGTCAGCTGGTTTACAAAGTCAGAAAAACCTGAAGTAACTGATCTTAAGGATGTAGAAGAGGATGGAGAAAACAGAAGCCTAACAAGCTAACAAAATAACAAATGTTTTTTTTTCTCTCTCTCTATCTATCGCTCTCTTCACCTTGAGTTCAACAGGCAGGTGCTGCACACTGAATCAAACATTGTGGAAATACTGGACTGAAAAACAACATAAAAAATATTTCACGTGAGTCTTTCGCCATGGGTACAACATGATTTTGGAAGGAACTAAATCTTGTCGGACTCAGTTTACACAGTCTTTCTGGGGGTTTAGTACTGCAGACATAAAAGCTGTCTGCTGGAAAGACCTTAAGAGTTGTCAGGTTACTTCAGAGATAGAAAATAATTTCCAGGAGTGATATTGGTCAAAAAAAGAGAAATAAAACCCCCAAAATCAATTTGATATTTTTGGTTAATCTTCCAATAAGAGCAAGTCCTGAGAAGGAGCTGCTCAGGACAGAAGTAGTAAATGAAGGAATAAGTAATCTTCCCATCATAAATACTGCGGCTGTGACAAAATAATTCCTTTTCTAATATTTATTTCATGTTCAGTTCTACATCATGGTAGATTTCCACGAGGATCTATTGCAGTGTAAAATTCACTTTTCTCAGCCTCTCAGGTGAAGGGACTAAAGTTACATTTGATATATGTTTAAACCACTTTACTTTGAAATGGTACAAAAAACATCTGAACTTCTCTCTGTATTTGCTGCAGTAGACAAATACAGAGAGAATCTCCAGAGTTCTGTGCTGGAAGATGAGGAAGAGATCAAGAAGAAGTGAACATCACCTGGTTAATACTTTGGTGAGCTGATCATTTTCTTCCTGTCTCATGCACTCCTGTTTTTTCTCTCTGACAGATTTATTAAAAGGCATGGATCAAAGCAATTCCCCAGCTTGTTCCTCTAATCAATCCTTAGTTTTCCTCTCCTTCAGCTGACAGCTTCTTCTCCTTCATCCTCGCTGCCTGTCTTCCTCTCCTTCTCATGGCCCAGGCCTGAGTTCTTGAGGTTAGAGCCAAAGTGGGAGAAGTAGGTGATGGGGAAGGACGCGAGGAGGAGCGGAGAAGTCAGACATTTCTTTGCTTTCCCGTGCCTGGAGTTTTATTTTCTCATAGTTTTTCAGCAGAGTGTGTACTTTCAGGAGAGCAATCTAAACCATATGTCACTGTTAGGAGTGAGTGCGAGCTTACGTGGGCAACTATTATCTTTCCATTTGTGTCAATGATGCTCTGTGCTGGATGTAAAGCCTATGACTTGTCAGTGGAAACATCAAACACTGACAGGTGGGGCTGTTTCACAGCAGTTAGTCTTCTGAAATGCTTTCAGCTGAACAAAGAGAAACAGGATCAAAACAGAAAGATTCCAAGTGGAGGAATAAGCAATTGCACAGTAAAGCTTACATTTCTTTATTTTACTTTGCTACTATTTTTAGGGTTTGCCACAGTACACACATTTAGCAAATAATGTGACATTTTCCACAAATTTTGAAAGGTGTATGGTTTTCTTAGTGAGAAACCAGTTTGATCACTTGGTCAGCAATGTCTTACCATCAGCCTACACCCATGGTCTCCATGGCAACCGACCGCAATGCTAGCTAATGGTTGGTGGTAAACTGAAAAACTCCACATTATGTAGATGTTGCCTCTGCAACCATCAGCATTGTGATTCTGTCCATTTAGGTGTAAATACTGAAAGAACTTGTTGCTGCAAGTTCATCTTTTCTTTTATTCACCAAAACATAGAAGCAAAGTTGTCTGTCTGTCCGTCAACTGTCTCCTCAAAACGAGTCGTGGATTAGCTCAGTTAACTCGGACAACATCAGTTTAGAGTGACCGTTCAGCATCCCAACAGTAGCTCAATAAAACATTTTAAAATGGACTTCAGACATTTTAAAATGTCAAACTCTGCATATCACCACAAACACACCATCATCACTGTGAAGCATGGTGGTTGTAGCAGCATGCTGTGGGGACATTTGTTGGCAGGCTCTGAAAGGTTTGTAAAGATAGAAAAATATCAAATTATAGGGAACCCTGGAGGAGAATTTGTTTCCTGGAGCCAAAGGTGCAGCTCATAAATATTAACTTGAAAAGGGGGACATTTTTATGCAATCACTCATTTTGTGTTAAATATTTGCATTTATTGGGGTTTCTTGGTAATATTTTTGGCTAAAAAGTCAATTTTGTTTGTTCGTAATGATACAAGAAGATAAATATTTGTCAGATCAAAGATGCTTTTGAAAGGCATAGGAAGAGCTTCACAGTAAATATCAATGTCAGGTCTCGCTCTGACATTATTTCAGGAAGACCTGCAAAAGTTCATTTCTTAGTGGTAAAAAAAAGCAAACTTTTGTTATTGCTGTTTGAAGAATATCAAATTAAAAAAAATACCTAATCCTGGCGATCCTCAGGATAAGGACACAAAGGCGAAAAGAAAAATGGGAGAGAGACGAAGTCAGTTAAAAACTAGCATTCAGGGTTCCTCCACTTCATCCTGGTCTCCCTGTCTGCCATGATGCCAGCAGCAGCAAAGGACAGACTCAGCCAGCCACCTATCAAAGGCTTTCTAATGAATAGTCCTCTAATCCCCTCATTGAGATACAGAGAACGGACTCGCTGCTAATGCTCCTAGACAGAGATGTACTCATTCTTTTCCCTCTTCTCTCTCCCTCTCATATTTAGTATCACACACAGATATAGAAAAATATGCAAAAAATAAAACCACCCGTACCTGTGCTTCATTCAGATGCAAACAGCATGTTTCTTGTTTTTTTGGAATCTAACACAGGTGTCTCTCTTCCCTCCTCATTCACACAGACAACAGTACAATGCAGCAATATTCTGCCTTTGTACTCGACCATAAGCTGCATTAATTACTCCCACAGCAGAGTGGGTTTCAAAGAGGAAAGACGAGTGACGCTCGTCGTCTTGGAGCCAGTTTGTTTATGAGCTGGCTCTGTGAGCGAGAAACATGGAGTCATTATGTTCAGATTGATGGAGGAACTCACGTCTCGCCTTGTCTTTCACCAAGATAATCAAACGTACTCTTGTGTTTTGACATCCACCTTTCTTCTTTAACACATATTGCGTAATTCATCAGATGTACACCCAAAAACCTGTTTTTTTTTTTTAGATTATTGACATGCTGAGGAGGACGTTACTACCAGGACATTGAACCGGGGGAAGAACGAAAACATGCAGGATACTGAAGTGATATTGTGTATATTGCACAATATTTTGTGTAGAAAGTAGCAGAAGAAGTTGGACTCTTCAGAAAGAGGGCAAAATCTTTAAGTGGAGAACTTCTTGTTTCGTTCCGGAGTCCTGGTGGCATAAAGCAAGGGATGGATAGAAAAACCAAGCTTGCTTTGTTTTACTTCAATGTGAGCAGTCTGTGAGCAGTCTGTTGTGGTGAAGAAAAACCTGAACCATATTGAAAGCTGATCTAAGTTTGTGAGAGATGAATCCTGACCAAATGAACAAGAACCCGGATACAAGCAGCTAATATGAGATTCCTCTGTAGCTGGTTGGCCATGTGGCTCTGTTCCACTAGCACCGACTCAGCTGCAGCAGACCTGGCTGAACTCTAACATTTACATGGTACCAGCCCCTTTGTCTGAAGCCTACCTCACTGGGGCTTCAAGCGTACCAAGTTAGACTGAAAAGGTAACTTCACCAGACTATGGTCACTGTCGTTTACAGCTCTTGAAACAATGAAGGGCCCATTGCACTGAACCCCATTGAAAACCTTTCACCAAATACTGATTTCTGAACTCTTCCTGAGTTAAAACATTAGTACTGTTGTTTCTAAATTAATATAAACTTGTTTTCTTTGCATTATTTGATGTCTGAAAGCCCTGCTTGTTTTTTTGTTTTGTTTTTCCCATTTCTCATTAAAAAAAAAGTACAAAATGTTTGCTTGGAGACATGTCAGTAGTTCAGAAAAATAAAGAACAATGTCAATTTTACTCAAACATATTCCTATAAAAATTAAAATCAGAAAAATAGATATTATAAATTTACACACAGCAGAGCATCAAACCATTGTTGGCATCCACCACTGAAAAAAGAAAGAAGAAAAGAAGGAGAAAGAAGTACAAGCTGAAACATGTTGCTTTAGAGAAGGGCACCGATCGCCTCAGACAGTTTGCAAAATCTTATAATGAATCAAACAAATCAGTAGGAAGGTTAATTTTTCAGTTAATGTGTGCAAACGGCGAATTGTTGGTGGCAGATTTAAACTAAACGGTCAACTTTCTTTTCTCTCTTTCTTTGTTTTGCTGTTTTGTCCTTTCATTTTGCTTCTGGACTTGAACACAGCTTCAACTAGAACCGGCAGAATGCTTGTTGATGGTGAGATCGAAGCTTTTTATTTTTTCAGTTTTGAATGTCTGATCTGTTCTAGTCAGCTGTTTTCACTTTGGATATGAAATGAAATAATCTTGCAGGTCTTGTCCACCTGGAAACAGTTAGCCTGAGTATGATGGAAAGTAGTGGTGCTGGGGAGAAAAACAAAAGGAGCACGATGATGATGACGATCGATGATAAAGATGAAGTCAAGAGCTGAAGAGGAAATGTTTGTTGTGGAGTTTAGAAAGAAAAGGAAAATGAATGACAAATTTGAAAAGAGGGAAAACAGAACAATGTGCAATGGTGACCCGATCCAAGGACCTGGATTTGTTCTGCTCCGAGAGTCCTGTTTGCTTTGGCTTTGCGTCGATTGGGCCATCTGGTTCCCCACCTCGCCTCCTTCTAGCTCCGAAAAAACCAGACAGAGTCCAGAAACAAGGTATCACTCAATAAAAATAAAAAAAATCAACAACAACAAAAAATAAAACAGGTCCAGGAATACACCGTGATCTGTAATCCATACAGCTCACAGATGCCGGGCAGCGGAGAGAGCTGTGAAGCTGAACTGGGTTTAGCTACAGCTGGAGGCGGGTGATGTCAAAATAGGGCAAGGTTTCTGCTGCTGGAAACATTTCCCTAAAAGAAGAACAGAGTTCCACCTTTTGCAGCACTGGGCCTGTGACTCACCGAGCTAATTCCAGATCTCTAAGAAAGATTTCTTCCTCTTGGATGGCCCTCATGAGCTGGAAGGGTCTACTGCTCCCAGCAAGCAGAGAGAACTGGCACAAAAAAAATCATTCACATTCAAAAGAGCTGCTCTTTTTTTTATAGTTTCTGGGACAATATCTTTCAGCGGTTTAAAAATTTATTATTTTCAGTGATCTGTAAAATCTTTTAACTGGAAACTGGAGTTTTTATAATCGTTAAACTGTGGCTACGTGTTAAGATCTGTGTCTTCCAGGCTCACCACCTTCAAAGAGCCGTTGGTTTAATTTAGCATATTTAATGCCTAACATCTTCATCCCAGTGTTCATGATCAGGTTGATGATATGACCCGGTCCCGTCGGCTCCTTTATGTTGCTGCTTTTCTGCTACATTTTCTCCTTTATTTGTGATGGAAGGTCAGTGCTCAGGGTCAGGCCTGTTAACAAGGTGATTCATGCTAATTACAGACAGAGCAATCAATGGAGATGACTGAAAGTGGCATTAATCAAAGCCTTTAGCTAAGTGGCAACATTTAAAATGGCTTTGCGAGATCAGGGTTTTTTATCACTAAATGGGTACTGCCTGAGGTGATGTGTAGAAATCAGTCAAATGAAAAAAAGGGCATTTTGATTAAAGCTTAAAACAATTATATACCCTTACATCAGAGTGTATTTTTTTTATTTTAATAATGATCAAATTATGGGGATCCCTATAAAATTATTAAATAATAATATAAAATCATTGAAAAAACCTAAATCTCATCCAAATCCACATATTTGTACATTTTGGTCCTTCGAAACTAAAAACTCTTCATTTTCAGTCTATAAGCGACCATCAGCCTGTATGCTTTTTCAACTGAATTAAATTCCAGTAAATGTGAGTGATGATATGCTTTGACACGTAAGTGGGGATAATTGAAGGTAATTCCTACATTCAGAAAATGAAAATCTGCAGGTCAGACATCAAAGCAACCTGGTAATAGTATCGGCCCTGAAAAGCCTGATCATCACTCCACTACTGCTTTACTATTTTGACATTTAATCTGATATACCAAATATTCCAGAACCTATCCACACTGATTATTTTCTCGGTCGAATGGGTAAAAAAAAAAAAAAATTAAAACTGTTTGGGCATGTGTAAAAAACACACACGCACACAGTCGTCCTCATTGTTTGGAGAGCTGCTCCATGACCCAGAGTTTTCCTCTGCTCTGCATGTGGAAGACCTTTTCTGAAATTTGCCACATTTTAAATTCATATGACACAGCCACTGACCTAATTCATGCCTCAACCCTGCGAGGATCCTGGTGCTGCTGCATCTGCATAGTTAACAGGAGGATGGAGATTGAGAGGGAAACACTGCGCTCTTTGTCGAAGCTTTATCTTAAACATATGAGCTTCTTCTGCTGCCATGATTCAGGGAAGTGGATGAGCCCGCTCTCCTCGGTGTAACTAAACCAGTGTGTGCCGTTACGGTGGGGGGAGGAATCCATGCAGTGATGCCCTGTCAGGGAGATGTCACCAACATGCTGATGAATTAAAACAACATTGGAATAATCAAACAGTGGCTGGGCTAGACTTGGTGTCACTGCGTGCATAAAGCAGAGTTTTATTGTTCTGCCTGTCTACGTGTTTACCCACTTGTATGAATGTTTGCGCTGTGTCTACGTTGTATTTGATTTTGAGCTTTGTGCAAATGCTCATCGGCGCGTTCCGCTGTGTTTGCTTGTCTTTTTGATAAAACAGCCGAGTGACAGCAACCGGCAGGGGCGAAAGAAGAATGCGATGCTGTTTGACGTGCCGAAATCCTGTCTCATCCCCCGCTGTCTGCCTGAGAGCATGCCGAGATATGGATGGAGAGGGGAGATAAGTGGAGCGTAAATGTTTCTTTACCACATCTTATGTTCTTGGACAGTCGCACTTCATCCCTCTCTATCTCCTACCATCTCTGCGCACTGTCCTCCAGGCCTGGGAGGCGCTCCAATGAAGCTCTCAGACATGCTGAGCAAATTAAGCACCGTTAGAGATGAAATGTTGCTGCTGAAGATGCTATCAGGACAATAAACCAAAGCCAGTAACCACTTAGAAAACCGTGAGAAGCCTGTTCCTGGTTAAGCAAAGATAGCAAGCGACAAGATAAATCCATAAACCTTTTTCTGTTTTATAGGCTGACTTTGTGTTTATTTTTCTAAACTCTTTTTTAGGGCTACCACATTTCTGTGAAAATGTCATGGAAGTCAGCGGTCCAATTCTCAATGTCGTACCTCAATTTTAAAGAGGCAGTGTTATGTAAAATCAGCTTTCTTGAGCTTCAAATTATGTTATAATGGCATTTCTTCATCAAAAACATACCTAGAGTGTTGTTGTCGTTCTTTCATGGATGTTTGAAAAATCGTTGACTCTCCACTGGTACCTGCTCTGGGAGCAAGCCATGCTTGCCCAGGGAACAAACAAACTCAGCTGCTGCTTAGGGAAGTCCCATGACTCATAACACAGAAATATCAGAGGTTTAATGACATTCCTTATGTACATAAAAACCATTTGGTCTTAATCATATTAAAAGAATGAAAAGCCTGTGAAATCCTTTATGCATTTATGTGTTGCACAAATTCCTTTTTTAGGACTAAAACCTCAGTGAAGAAACTTCTTCAGGTCTTGCCAGAAACGAGACACTAAAAAAGCCCACCAAGTTGTTTTTCTCTAAAACAAGAATTTTAAAAATCAACCAAAACCTTTGTTTTCTGTGTTCCAGCAAACCAAACTTTCAAAGCAACCTATAACATTGGGATGTCCCCACATGTTTCCAATACAGACAAGTGTGGTCTGTCTTAATGAAAGCCACAGCAATAACTAATTGGCTTTGTTCACATTTTTTTTTCATTTTCAAAAATAATACAAAGTGAAAAAAACAATGCATTATTGTCAACTGGAGGTACATAAACTGTGAACACAAGACAGATGGAAATTTAAATCCAAGTTTGTACATACAACATAGGAAGCCTGTTTCTAAGCATGCAGCATATTAAAAACTGTTACCTCATGAAGCATAAATGATATCAGTCTTCATTTTGCCATGACCTCCAGCTGTGCTTTATTTTAATATGAAGCAGAGACGCCATTGCTCTTTCTGTGCAAACCTGTGTCTTATTATGAGCAGCATAAAAAATTGTGCCGCATCAGGCAGTCGGCACGCCGCATTGTGGCTCAGAACCAGCTCTACCATCCAAATGTGGGCTACGTTGGGACCATATTGGGTGTGAAAGACAACATTAATGAATGAAGTGACTTTTCTTCTCTGCGTGGAGTCGTCTGGATGTGTATCTGTAGATGTGTGTGGGAACCTGCGAATGTCGGCGCACTCGATGAGTGGAGCCGTTAGAGAAGATCAACAGTGCATCAGGCTCTGATCGTCACCCTGAGTGATTCAGTCCGAAGGCCTACAGTGTGGTGAACCAGGACGTCCGCTTTAGTCATTCCTGTGGAGGAGACTGTGCCGGTTTACCGTGGGCAGAGAGTCATGGAGGTGAATTCAAGAAGCAAAAGTCCCAGGAAAAGCTCCAGCTTCCCAAAGCTTCAGTGTCAATGTAGGCTTTCTGGACCAAGTGGTTGTGTTTCTCATTTGCGAGTGGTTTTCAGCAAAGGGTTGAGTCAGATGGGAAGCATTGGATCCTCCCTTCGCTTTGGCACTGCTCTCATAAATCTCCTGTTCCTGTCTCTTTCTATTGGTTTTCAGCTTTTCTCTTTGACAATATAATCTGTTTTTTGATACACGTCCAATGAAAATGTTTAATTTCACTTTGATTCACTCCTCCCCTCTCAGAAGGAGCTTCTCTCACCATTAACACTATCGTCTAATTCCCAGCCGCCTCAAAGAGTTGTTACTCTTCTTCCTCCATGCCGGAGTTTCCCTCCATCAAGCTGTGAAGAAACCAAGAAAATATAAAATACTGCAACACTTAAGCTCTTTCAGGAAATAATTTACACCACATAAAACTTCAACTTTGTTTGATTTTTTTTTTCTTCTTTTCGGGCTTAGAGCAACCACATTTTTTGCCGGATGACACATTTATCAGCTTTACACATAAATTAGACTGATAGAAGATGTGCTCACATTGATTGTATTCAGTTTTTCAAGTGTGTGGAAGATAAAGTGAAATTAATTGATATTTTCTGGCAGTATTGTTAATTTGGTTTACACTTGAATTTGGATTTAAATACATTCAGCGGAGTATCAAGAGTGAGTCCCCTTTTCTACTCTGAGTTATTTTACATCTTAAGTATTTTGGCAAAATGCAGTTTGTCCTTTTTCTTTTTTGACTGGAATCCCTCATACTGGATATATGCAGATTTTTATTTCCATAAATGTGGTAAGGTAGAGATATCATCAATATTTTTATCTTCTTTAAAATTATGTATTGATATTGTTGTTTTTCATCACTAGCATTGGAGGAGGAACACATTTGTTTTGGAGGGGTTGAAATGTAGGTAGGTAGACAGATTATGCTGCCCTGAAACATAAGCCGAAACAAGATAAAACAAATTATTGGTAATTATTTTCAGTCCATTTTTATCTAGGGACCAATACAAATGTGTTATAAAATTAGCGGTGTTAATGCAGATATGCTGCACATCCCTAAATTCATCTGCAGGCCTGGAATAGTAATGACAGTGTTTGGGATGAAGACATTTCCAAAAATAATACTGCATTTATGGAGAAACTTTAACAAACAACAACACATGGAAAGGACATAAAGCCGTTTTTATGTGGAGGATGTCAGCAAGTTACTTTGTTGGGGCTCTACTCTCCACACACACATGAACTTACACAAACATAAACCATATGCAAACACATATACACAGATACTATCTGGAAACAAGGTATGGACACAATTTTGCTCTTATTTCTCAACACATACACACCCTGAAAGTCAGTCCTGTTGCATACACATCGACTCAGACGTAAACACGGATGAAACAGGAGACACTAGTGATTCAATCAAACACACATTTTTCCAGAGGCCCTCAGTCGCAGGCCTGTCCTTGTTTTGTCTCCAGTGTAGCTAAGTAGAATTTGCGCTAAAATAACTTCAAAGGATCCAAGGGAGGGGCCACAGCGAGGAGTATGGGTAATTAGGAAAACGAGAGAGATGGAAGAGAGCGGGAGAGGCTGAATGAAAGGGAGAAGGATCCTCTCAGCCACAATGGATGAAGAGGAGGACTGGTTGTGGAGGAACAACGAAGGGGGGAAAAACTGGGGGCGCTTCATGCCAACACTTGAACACACACATCCAGATCAGCGTGTGTTATGGGATGGGACGTTTTTGGCAGTGGAATTTAGTCCCAGTTGTAAACATTAAGCCAGATCACAAGATGTAGCCACACACTCTTCGATACAAAGTTGTAGAAGAAAATGTAGACAAGCACTGCAGCAGACCAAAAAATACCAAATTCTCTCCTTTGCCTTAAACGCCCCTACCCTCGCACACACACACACACACACACACACACACACACACACACACACACACACACACACACGAGGCATAAAGTGGTCCTAATGGCAGTAGTGCAACAGCGGTGTGTTTTAGCCAGCCCACCGAGCCATCACAGGACCCCTCGCCACCAGCTAATGCACTGCTATTTATAGCCAGTAAACAACACCAGACTTGTGGAGATTGTCCCTTATCGCCACCTGTACAAACAGTGCCAGATTATGACAAACACATTAGACTAAGCGGCCTTGTAAAATATAAATTACATCCCCGTAGAATCCCACCATGGAGAACAAAAAATAAACTGTTTAGCTGGAAAAAAATAAATAAATAAAAAAAAAATCATCTAGTGTCTCGATAAACAATGACATGAAACTGAAGAAAATGGAGAAGTTAAGCTGAAAAGGGAAAGCTCGGGGAGATCAGACTGCATGGCTCTGTGTGTGTGAGGAGATCGAAAGTCTTTAAGGAAAGGGGTAAGAGTGCCCTCTGTTGACAATCTCCAGCATTGAACTTTGATAGTCCTCAAAGGAGCTAAGAAGCAAAGTGTTTATTTTCTGTTTAGTCTGCAAGCTGCTATGCAAAATGCAGCTACACTCGGACCTAAATACAGACTTAGTTGGACTTTGTGTATGTATGGGATCACAATCCTGCTCGGACTTGCATTTGTTGTGTTTCCGAGTGTTTCGTAAGCCTCTAAGGACTGCAGCACCATCAGTCATTCTGCTGATCTTTGAATCCCTGCTGAGCTGCAGCTGCCCTGCGTGACATGTGCTGGTTGAGCCCCAAAGCCTCTTCTCTTACACACACGAGATCTACGTTTGCAACCATGAATCCACTTTCCATCAGCAACTGTGTCGGTGTGTGTTGACTGTTGGGGCTGCATCCAGCAGTTTGCTCTTGGGATCTGAAGAGATCTTCGTGGCTGTTTGATTGATGACATCAGCTGCCGATGAGTCCAAAGCGCTTTGAAGCCCGTAATCACCCAGACAAACGAATGTTCTTCTGTTTCATCCTTTGACGTTTTATAGGAATTTTCTGGATAACTGTAATAATATTCCTGGGAAGAAAGCAACACGGCACCAACATATTCCAAAACACACATTTTAAAGGTGATACACAAACATCTCACTGGTCAGTACTTTGCATATGTACTGATATTCTGTGATCAGGGAGAATTCATGAAAGCAGTTACGGTTGCTGGATTGTTTCAAGAAAGTCTTGATGAAATTTGTGGAGGAGTTTTCTTGGTTTCTAGGATTTTATGAATATTATGTAAATGTAAGCTTGTGTTTTCCACAGCTGATTCATGTTTAACCATCACACCGATGTTTGGTCATGCATGCAGCACTTGGGAGTATTTGTAGAACAAGCTATTAGTGCATAAACAGCTGCATGTCTTTAGATTAATGTCTCTCACACGGCAAGAGACTAAACTTTATGGCTGTTCCTTCTTGCAAAATACTTAAAGCTCAGTAAGACTGAATGAAAAGCAATTTCCCAGTCTACCAACACGCTCTGAGTTGGCTGGGCCATTCAAACAAATGAATATCCTTCAATCTGAACCATTACAATGCTGCTCTGGCTCTATGTTTAGGGTTGTTATCTTTCTGAAAGAACCTCCAGCCTATACTCAAGTCTTTTGCAGCTTCTAACAAGTTTTCTTCCAGGATTTTTCTAAATTAAGCTCCATTCATTCTTCCCTCTACTCTGACCAGCTGCCCTGTTCTGCTGAGGAAGAACATCCTCACACCATCATGGTGCAACCAGCATATTTCACCACACACACGGTGTTTTGGGGTGACGCATGGTGTTGGTGAGCCTCCACATGTAGCCCTTGGCCAGAAATATTATTGAGTTTTCTATTACAGGTGAGACAGTTGCTACAATGAAAATATCATGTCTTGATGATGAGGTCAGAGTGCATGCATGTGTTTATGTTTGTGTTTGTGTTTGTGTTGTGTTTTGTGTTTATGATGTAAAGCACTTTGAAATGCCTTGTAGCTGAAATGTGCTATACAAATAAAATGTGATTGATTGATTGATTGATTTACTCTTTTCAATTATTTTTTTTATTTATTTTTTATTTTTTGTATAAACTGGCAAAATAAAGTGAACAAGGAAACCGAAGCAGAGCTGAGTCCACAGTTATGATTTACACTAATTATGGATGATGGGAACAACACTTAGAGGATCTAGTCAGGCTTTTCACTGCGTCTGTTTTCTCTTTGCTAATTGATTCTTTTGCCGTGAAGGAGGAAAATGCTCTTTTGCAGGCATCACCTGCACAAACAAACAGACAGGTGGCGTCATCTGGGTGACAAGCTGACAGAGAGACGCTGAGTCTGGCTCTGAAGGGTCCGGGGGGCGTCTGCTGTCATATTTAGTGGCACACACATACACACACCTGTTACGCAAGCACTGCAGTCTCTCACCCTCCATTGTGACATTTTTTACTCTGCTAACTGAGGCGTCTTTGATGACTGACTCTGATGTCTGACAGGACGAAGGTAACTGCGGTGATTCACACCTCGTGTTGGGATTCTCCTCTTGCTCTGAGCCACCTGGCTCTTCCTTTATTTCTATAGACTTTGTCAGAGAAACAGCGGTGCTGATAATCACTCAGAGTTTGTTGTGCATGTACACTGGACCACAGCTTGTCTTCTCCAAACCATCCAAATATCACTTTTCCACCTTCCACTCTGCCTGAGCTCCTGTCCCTCAGCTTCCCTCATCCCAACTATCAAAGCTCGCACTGTTTACTTTCCTCAGTCTTCTCCCTTCCATCTCTTTGTCAATTTCTCTTTTTCTCTCTCACTCTCTCTTCCTTTTCTCTATTCTCTCCCTCTTGCTTCGTCTCTTTGATGTTAGCGCAGCACTGACAGACGCACAACAGACTCAACTCCCCATGAATGTGAATAAGCTTCCCGGATTCTGTTCATGCTTACCGGAATTTCTGAAATGAAGTGCAGACATGGGAATGCTTCCGCGTCAAGCCGACGTACATGTTTGTGTTTACAACAAATGCCCTCAATGTCAAGCAACGCGCCGGTGTTTCTGCTTAATTGAGAAACGTCTGAATATTAAGAAGTAGTAATGTGCAGAAATGTCTCATCTTTAAGTGAGAAAACTAAAGACACAGAAAATAAAAAAACACCATTTTCATTACAAACAGTAGAAAAGATAAATAATTTTCTGTATAGATTTAGTGCTGTGAAAATTATTCGTTATAGACTGGCAAAAATGTACAAAAATGTTGCAACATTGTCATTTTAACCATTGTGCGTTATTCTATCCCGTTTTCCCTCCAAAATATCACAGGGTGTGTAACCCTCTGGGGTTGTTTTTATTCTGGGAGCATTTTCTTTGCCTTCAGAGTGTGAGCTACTTGTTTGTCCATTGTTTTAGTAAAAACATGAGGTGCATAGATTGTTGCTTGTTTCCTGTTGAATGGACCCAAACATGGATTTCTGAATCGGGCATCAGAGCTGAGGATGCAGGTTGACTCCATGATGATGTTCCCAGCTCCTCTCTGCCAACGGCAAGCAGCTCTTGGTGGAGGCAGAGTGATGGTTTGAAGATGTCACCACTTGAGGAGATGTAAAAGTACTTTGCTCTTTCACACATACTTATACTGTAAATATAAATAATTAATGTTCGTGGCTGGAATGCTGGAATACAGTAATGAACATTGTTCTTATACCTCACTTTAGAGTCATGTTCATTAAGTTAGAACATGTATTCTGATCAAATTCATCTGTCAGATTACAAACACCTGTAGAAAAGAACGTTTTAGCAGGGACTAAACATACTTTTCATAAAGACTACGCTTCAGTACATTCAATTTTAATCTTAATTGTGTTTTCATTAGCCATGAGCAGAAAATCAGTAATAAAAACCCTTGAAAACATCAGTCTGCATGTCATTAATCTGTATTATGTGTTTCTCTTAGTGAATTGAGTTTGTGGAATATGTGAACGTTTCAGTAAAGACCTCATTTATTGAACATGTCTCCAGTTTTGAGAGAGCAATCAGAATATAAGCAGTTTTTGGGTCTGGAGCTGCAGAAATCTGTTTCTGCTGTGGGATCGTGCAGCTTCACTCTCACTCATTCATTTATCTGCCTTGTTCTTTGTGATGGCTTCTTCAATACGTCCGTAGGTATTCTCAGGCAGCCCTCCTTAGCGGTTATTCAACACCAAAGCGCAACTCAAAAGCTACTTCCTTTATTTCCTCAAAATGAAAATGTTGTCAACCTTGAAGAACCTGCCTTCAAATTAATGGCTGACACTTCCTTATCTTTCACCAACAGTCCCTGCAGCCCTACATGTTCTCCCTCAGCTATTTTCTTGTAGGTTTACTGTGAGTGAGTCCCGCCACCTCCTGTATTTATGTTGCAACAATGTTACTGTGTCCAAATAATGTCAGGCACACTGGTCTCATTATATTTAATATGATTACGTTTGAAAATACACAAACAGTCAACCCTTGACAATCAGGCAGGCCCACGCGAAACAATCTGAGCGTTTATTTTTTTTCCAAAGCAGTGTTGGTGGATTTGACGTTTTCCACATGTGCCTGCCTGGAACACAATTCCCAGCTCTGTGAAAGGTGGAAAAAACTTTGGATCACACCATGCATAGTAGCTGCTTCCAACTTTTTCTCCCCAGGCCTCTTCTCAGGAGACTGGAGCAAATCTCCACTCCCCCCCAAAACACACTCACACACACACACACACACACACACACCCACACACACACAAAGTTAGACATGATGAAGGAGAAATCACTGCACATTTGTCTTGTTTGACGTCCAGCAGTGACTTAGTGAGCCATTCACAGTGTTTAGGTGTGACCGCATCACCATGACACCAATTCAAATCTTTATTTTTTTAATTTCTTCTCCTTTCCTTACCTCCTGCCCTCTTCTCACTTCTTCCCTCACTTCAGCATGTCATAACTCCTACACGGTTGTGTGGCAAGCTATGAAAAAAAAAAAGATTCTTCGCTATTATCAGAGTGCCTGTTTCCTCTCATTTCCACACAAACGGCTTGTCGGCCAGCGGCGAATTGCCGCGGCTAATGCCAGTCTTTGTAATTTTTTCCAGGTGGGTGATTTATGCGTGGCAATGAGCCCCCAAAGCGCCACCAAGCCGCTGTCACCTCCTTTCTGCCAGGCTTGGCCTCCGCTGGGAAATAAATCCTCCTCAGACTCTGAGTCCGACGCCAGCAAACAAACTTTTACTCCACTTTTGTTCTCTTCACCACAAATTTAGATGGTGTTTTCCACTTTTACTTGAGAAATTGGTTTATTTCAGCTCGGTTATTTCATTTTAGTAAAGATAATTGAGTAAGAAAAAAAATCAGTTTGTGAAACAGTTGACCGTCTATTAAATTTGGTAGCTGAGACAAAGATTTATTCCAGAATTAAAACTGTGTTGGATGATGCTTCAAGGCACTAAGCCTATTAAATGTTTATGAGTTGATATTCAAAACGTTTTTTTCTCTATTTGATATTTTATTAATCCATAAACTGAAAACCAAAATAATTAATTAAAAATTTGATATACTAACATCAAAATGACAAACTTTATGCTCTTCATGCACAAAATTCTAGTTTTTATGTATTATAATAATGAAGGGGAAGTTAATCATTTGTCTTAGCAAGATAAATGAGAAAAGGGCAATGAGAAATTGGATTTAAAAAAATGCTCAATCCTTTTAATGTGTATTTTATGAATATCACATAATATAGGAGTATATTTATTGATATGGAAAAGACTTCAAGATCACTTGTTGGCCACCCCTAGCAGATGTGTGAGGTTAAAGCTCAACTCCCAGTCTCCATGCTGCTGTGAGTGACAAAATTATTTTTGCACCTAGCCCTGCATTAAATATTAAATAAGCTACAAAATCGGTTCATTCAGATTTTTTTTTGTCCTAAAACAATTTCAGAACAATCTTATTTTTTTCTTCCATTTCATCACGACTATGCATGACTTTGTGTTGATCTGTTTGTGCAGCTCATGTGCTTTGAAATCTTGCCCCTCAGGAATAAATAAAGTTAATTGAACTGAATCTGTCATTTAAAATCCCAATAAAATATATTGAAGTTTAAAGGGTGTGAAAAGGTTCACATGGTAGGAATGGTAGTTTTGTGAGGCACTAAAACTGAGCATGACGATATCACCCTAGTAACTGGCAACCTGTTCTCCAATGACATCTGAAGATTTTGTGACCCTGTAAGGATTAAGTGGCTATAGAAACTGGATTGATAGACACCATTGCTTCATTGGATCCCTCTGGTTTTAAAGAGTCGGCTCAGTACCCAGTGGTTCCATTTCCAGTCAACTTCCTGTTTTAATACACACGAATGTAACCACACTCTTGAAATAAAGCTGAGGGGTTGAGTGTGATTTGGCTTTTGTTTGCATAGCCTAAGTGTACTCTGCAGAGTTGCACTGTAGGTTTACGAACAAGCACTTAAACATCTGTCTCCAGCTGGCACACACGTGTGCAAATACTAGCTAACCAGCTTGTACAGTGACATGCATCTCTGTGCGTGCTTGGTCACCCTAGCCAATCATATAAGGCTGCAACACAATCAATGCATTATGCATTTAGGCATAATAAATTGAATTGGCAAGGTGCATTGTTGCAGAGAGGCTTTTTAAAAATAACTATCAACTAAGACAAAACGTAGAAACATGTAACAGTGCAAAAGTGTGTTTTTTTTTTTTGTATAATATAAAAATTAGGACAGAATGAAGGCAGCAAAAAAAAAAAAAAGAAAGAATTAAGGAGATTATTTGGATTATAGTAGTACAAAATAATAAATGAGAGTGTTTGCGTGTGTTTGCATTTCTCTCTGTGGGACCAGATGAAGTATTCCTCAGAGTACATGGCAATCGACCAAAGCAGCACAGCTCCAATGATGGATACCACTGCACTAATCGCTCTTCCAATGCCTTCTGTTTCTCTCACACATACTTTGCTTCACTCTCACTCATTCATTTATATGCCTTGTTCTTTATTTCATCCCTCACTTTGTCCTCCCTCCTCCCAGATGCTGCAGGACCCAAACAGAAACAAATCACAGGTTTAATGAAATTGAAAATAAGAGGGCAGCTTGCTTCCCGTCTCCTGACAGCTGTGGCTCACCTCAGCCACCTTACTGACTTGTCAGCCCCCTGATGATCCACATGAACAACATTGCATTTTTAGCATCTAAAACAACTGCATCGAGGAGAACTGCTGAGGGTGGAATGCAGTTCATATCAAAACAGCAGCTCTGGGAAGGTATTCTGACATCCTGCAAAGAAATTCAAGCAGAAATTATCCACAAACTCACAAGTTCAATGGATTCAAGTATTGTGCAGGTAATATCAAAGGATTCCCATGTCAACATGTAACTCAGTCTGTTAAGATGTTTTTGAGTGAAATAGCTTTTGATTTAAGTACTTGTGACCACTTAATGCTGCACATTCAAATAATGACTGTTTGCAGTTCTTTATAGTCCATAAAATGTTTAGAAAATCTGCTGTCCATAATAATTTGGAATGATGCATTTTGAGTTTTTTTTTTTTGAAAAAAATATTGTTTTCATGGGGAGCTTTGTTCAGTAAAATTTGATTTATACTGTAACAGTTCATGTCTTGAGAATTATACTGACCCTTATTTGCATTGACCATTTGAGAAAATCTGGGAAAAATAATTTGCATAATAATTTGGAACATGGCGTATATTTTTTTATATATTGAAGTGTTCTACTTTTTGTTTTAGTTTTACCAGAAGGCTTGCATAGTACAGTGTTTATTTCAAAGTGGCCCTCAACATTCACTCTTCACTTCAGTTCATTGTATTCTGTCTTAGACTGGTGTAACATAAAAAAAAAAGATTCAAACTTTTAAAAGTTTATAGGATGTGTTATACTTTAAGTTTCTGTAATGGAGAATGGTACAAAATGGCTCTTGGAACTGTAAAGGTTCCAGTCACCTGGGCATAAGTCCTGATGGCTTATGACTAAATGAAGTTCACATAGCGTCTCAATATTAAAATCAGGACTGTTGCTTTTGATAATCTTAACTAAAGATGATGTAATAAACAGCAATATTTTCTCATATTTCTCATAAATCATTTAGTCATTTTGTGTATCTTTTCTGCTCCCCATCATTATTTTCTTTTTCTACCGAATAAACAAAATTTTGGCACACAATTTAAAGGTAGTCTCTACTTCTGCAACACGTTTGCGACCATTCATTCTGTGATAGACTTAACATTTTCAATATTCCAGACGAGGAGTATTGTGATAAACCTCTGCCTCCTATTAAGTGTGAAATTGGCCTGTACTCTGTCTGCGTCTGAAGAAATTTGAATTTAACTTTTAGTTCCAAAAGAGCTTGAAAAATTGAGGAGAATCTTTTCCACTGGTGTGCAGAAGGCACCAGATTGTACTCACGCCAGGATGTTTTTGCAATCAGTCGGTTTCATAAGTGTTTCCTTGCTGCACAAAGGCCCATAGTTCCTGCTGGACCCCTGGGTGTGGATTGGACATGCATGCTGACAGCAAAAATATGAGGGGGGTGGGAAGAGCAGGGACTGACAGCGGGTGGGGTGGCAGTGGACTCCCTTCTGATACCCTGCTTTGTTTTGGACCCACTCGAAAGCTCTTGCTAGAACAAATATACACTTCTCAAAGTGTCTTGCTTTTTAAGACACCTTCCCCCTTCCTCTTTCTTGTTTTCTTCCCTCATCTCTCAGTCCTGAAACCCCCACAGTGAGCCTGTCACAAGTGCTGTTTTGATTCCACTTTTTTTTTTTTTTTTCGGGCTCCTCTGTTTGTTTTTCAAAATAAAAGGCTTATTGAGTACCGCGGTGAGCGTATATGTGAGGATGATTGTTTCTGTGCTTGTTGATACTTTAATGACTTGAGTTCCACTCTGACCAGCTGTCTCCACTCTGCATCAGCATTTAATCTGCACAAAGGGAACAAGACCACCCCCAGTGGGCTGCACCACACTCATGTATGCACATGCACTCACCAGGTAATTACGAACCAAGGGACATGAGAACAGTCATCCTTTCCTCTCTCCCACCCACCTCCTCCCAATCTTTACCTCCAAGTCAATTCCCAAGGTTGGATAGAGAAGCAATATATGTATGTGCGCCAGTGAGGCAGAGCCGGTGGTTTAAAGCGAACTTTCTAAATTATGCGGTGTTGTAGAAGCTGAGCTGCAACTTAAAGAGCTGAGTTAGCAGTTGGGAGACAATGCACCTGAGGGAGACGGTAGAGAGAGAGATAAAATCAAGACCTCAAGAATTTCTTTCAGAGCAGAGGAACTTCACTGCTAAATCTGGAGCATAACTGGCAAACAAAGTGCATGCATGGAGCACCAGGGTGATTTTTCTTGTCCTTCAGAATTTCCTCAGAAGTAGTTTTTTTTTTTCAAAAATAAAGAGATTCTGTTGGCATTTTCCTACTTTTAGGTTGAAACAAATCTCCAAAATAGTATTTAAGCATGTAATATCACTGAAAATAGAGTGCATTTGTGTGCAATACTCTCAGCTGTTTTATGAAGCCCTCAGAGGATTGTTAATGTGTTGGTGACTCCAAGATTAAGACGTCAATATACCAATGTTTACCATATTGTGCTTTCACCAGCCACTTTGTAAGGTACACCTGTTCAACTGCTGAACACAGTAGTATTTCAAATAACCACTCATTAGAAACAAAGATGACTAGCATCTCTGAACTCAAACCATGAATTAGATTGCATTACACAAGCAGAAGGCTATACCTGGTGGCATCCTGGCTGCTGAGAACAAGAAACACATATTTACAAACTCAAGTTGGTGTAAAATATACATTAACAGATCAGAAAAATGTTCCCTGATTCAAAGACACTTTGGACCATTTCAATTATGTCACCTTTCTTAGTAATGTTGCCAGGCAAAATAAAAACTAAAATGTTAATTCTAATAATAAAGCAAACACAATATTTGGGTTAAATTTCTCTATGGATCTACTGAAGACAGTCATGGTTCATGTAAGCTTAGATAGTACATCATCTGTTTTACCAGGCCTAGCATATCTGGACCTGTTTAAAGATATTTGATAAATACAGCATAACAGCTCACTTACATTTCTATCCTTCTCAGCTTTAGAAAACCAAGAAGTTGCCCAATTTTATTTTTGGTTCAATGAAAAGTTTTTTTTTTTTTTTTTTTTTTTTTCATTATTGCATTGCGCGCCATCTTATTTTGATTGATGAAGTAATTTTGTATCGAGTTCCAACTTCATTCGGCATCTCATTTTCACAAAATTTCACAGCAACATGTCCTGGATGTCACCATCAGTTGTGGGCAAGAGCTGCTAATCCACCTCATTTGCTTTTGCTGCTCGTCTTTAAATCTCTGTCTGGTCATGAAGCATAAAGCCAGGCAGAAAGCCTCGTTTTCAACTTGTCTGGGGTTTGAGGTCATAGTTCAGCTATGTGGTGTGGCCAGAGAATAAAAGAAAGCGAGTGTCAAAAACAAACAAAAAAATCCCCTCTGCTTCTACAATATTTATTCTTTCATTGAGTTCACAGTATAGTTCTGTTGAAGTAGAGAGAAAAAAAACATCCATGTAAAGGATATTGTTGACCTTTGCTTGATCAAGCAGAGACAGCTTAGCACCACAGTCATGTATGGTTTCAGATACCGAGCAGGTGCTGTGTCTTTAAACCACCATGGCAACTTCATGGGTCACCATGAAGTTGGACAGGAAAAAACAGAGACCAAAAAGCATGCAAACATCTAACTGTACCTATGGGCAATTTAAAGGAGCAAATTATGTAATTGTTGTGTTTTTGGAGCTGGAGAAGACACACTCAAGCATCAGTGAGAACATCCAAGCTCCATGTAGAAGGATGGCTTCATTTGACCCAGGATCCTTTATATGCAACACCACACACAGTACACTCAACTGCAGCACTGAGCAGATTCAGAACATGTGGAAATATTAAGACAACTGTACCCTTGTGATTTGCACAATATCAAATAAAATCATTTCCATTGCACCCAAAAAAATGTTTCGCACATTCTGTGGACATTTTAGCATCTAATTAGACATAGCGCTTTATTTTCACTCTGCTACCTGAAGCAACACTTTAGTTTAAACACCAGACTGTTTCCGTCTACCTGCTATGTTCTAATATGTAATGAGTGCATAAATTCTGCACCAGGACCTATTATTAAAGTGAAATCACTGTGGCTTATTGACAGACACCATGTGGCTCATTGCGCAGTGGGGTTATGGTTATATGATCAGGCAGGAAATGCTGCATTCCATACACACACATGCACACGCACGCAGTCTGTGGGTAGGGTATACCACCCCCTGCACTGAGATCAGTTGGTGGTTAACAGCAGAGAATTGATAGCTTCCATGTTGAATGGGGCGAGTGTGTGTGTTTGTGTGTGTTAGATTGAGTCATTATTGATATCATGTGGCCTCCTGCCACCCAGATCAATAGCTGTTTCTCTTCATAAAGTTGTTTTGACTGCATGGGCTTTATGAAACCCATTTATACACCAAGCGGCCCTCAATCACGCTCACACAATCACAAAGCAAAAGAAATACCATACTCGAACGTGTGGCATTTCTTCCCATAGCACAATAAGAGTCGTAAACAACAACCAACCTCCAGGAACACAGAGAAAAGAAACTGTTTTACTGTCATTAGAATCCTTCTCTGTGTTTGGCTGAACAAGTTCAAATGTGTAGATAAACTCCAAAGTTTTCTCCTGAGCTTACTCCCCCCGCATTCTTCACCTGCCAAATAAAGAGCACACTGTTGGCGGATTCTCCCTTCATGCTTTCTGTCACCCATCTCTGCTTCTCGGCCGATAGCACATCAACATCGACCTCTTCATGTCCTTTGTTAACAGAAACCCCTCTCACCGTGTGAGGCATTGGGTTCCCACACTTTTTCTATTGTTGTCTTCCAACAAAGATGTCACATGAATGTGAGTATGAGAGTCGCAACTTTGAGATATTCCACTTACACTTCAGCCATAGAGAGAATTTCACTGGTGTTATTTCTCTGGTCAGGTCGATAAATAATCTGCCATGTTGTTCTTTCTGATGCCTGACTCGGTGGCAGTGATGGGTTCTCTTATCAGAAGTTGCTCAGGGAATATTGTGAAATTTAGATATTTGACCAAAGCCTTCGTCTCTAGCTGGAGGAGTTCTCTGCTGTACAGATTCTTCTCCCACTTCACTCACACAGATAAATATCTACATTTTGAGTCGCACCACCCACTGAAGCACAAACTGCCTGTTATCAGAACTCTGAATTATCATATGGACAACATTCCCACCATTGCAGACAGGGAACACAAAGAACAAAATCACGTCAGGAAATCGCTTCAAGCATGTGGTTACCCGAACTGAGCCTTTGTGAAATTGGCTAACGAAAGTGGAAGGAAAAACAGCCCAGCGGCAAACACAAAGGAAAAGACAGAGAAGCACAAAAATACTGTCACCCCATATGTGGCTGAGTTTCTGAGAAATTCAGGAAGATTTTCTCCTAAAACAACATACCAGTCAAGTTCAAACCCAACAACACCCTCAGACAAAGGCTGCTGGTTCATCCCAAGGACAAGATGTGGTTGTGTGTGCTGTCCAGTGCATCGAGCACTGACTCTGCACCGGTGAAGCCAAACAACTGCACTAACACCTGTATTTATGTTATCTTGAGCAAGCACCTCAGGGTTTTGCTCAAGCGCTAACGGCACATCTCTGATGACGATAATGTCCAGGTTCTGGACAGAGACAACAGATGGTTTGAAAGAAGGGTGAAGGTATCCATCTTTGAAAAAGGGTAAAACCGACACTGAACTAAGGGACAGGGTTGTGGTTTAAGTTTTCAGGCATCTACAACCCTATTTTAAAACTCATTCCAAAGAAATTACATAACTTTTCCCATCACGATTCAGGTGGCCAAGCACACAACACCCTCCAAACAAAAGACCCAAACCAGCCAGGTGAAAAAAACGAGCTGCTCGTTGATTTACATCGACCTGTGAATGATTCAATGATGATGGGCCTCCATTTGCTTAAAAAAAGCAGGTTTCAGCTTCAAGCTGCTGAAACGAGCCTCCTGACAAACTCCCCTGGAAAGGTCTCAAAACACAATTGTGCAATTATTCCCATAATAAGACCCACATGTCCATGTAAAACAATAAGCCCCTCATCAAAGTGGGACCTGAAAGCCTGAAACAGAGAGAATTTCACCGGTGTTATTTCTCTGGTCAGGTCAATAAATTATCAATTTCAGTGAAGACCCGTTTCACTAATATCACATGAGAATAATGACTGATTGCTGCAACATCTGAAAGCTGCAGCTATATAGCTAAAATAATACTAAATTGGACACCAAGTCTACGCATAGCATTATTTGAAAACAGAGGCTGCGAAGGCAATTCTCTTTGTCTCTCTCTGTGTCTGTCCACTGGGCATTTCCCAGTACGCCAAATGACTTGTCCACCCCTGGACTCTTATTTTGCCTACATAATGATGCTTAGTAAAAAAAGCACGTTTGCTTTATAACATTGTTTAAGCATCTAAGATCAAAACATGCTGGTACTTCATTTTTAAAGTAGGTAAAAAAGTTGCTCATGGTACCTCTCACACAAGGCCCTGATTCATAGCAACAATGTGATTTTGAATTGTGAGAACAATGGTGAAACGTTGACTGAGTGATTACATATAATCATTAACAAACGACAACATGTCCATTTTGTGAAAAAAATATGTTAACGTGTAAAAGATTGATCCTCTATCTGTTATCTTGGTGCTCTGGTGTAAATATTCGGTGACATGACAGCAATAAAAGACTAAAATTGGGGTAAAGGTATCTGTTGGGTCATGAAAGCAGGAAGCTATTACCACATCTGTCTGAGATATTAAACCATGCTGACCAGTCATTCAGCCAAAGCGAGGAGATGGATTACCTTTGGCTCGGCCAGACCCAGTGTTGTTCGTTCTGATTGCACCACATCCACCCAAACATGTGGTGCATCCCAGGATGATAAATGGATCTCAAGCTTAGATGTAAAACATTCTCTGGTTAAAAAGTACCAGCATTGATGTAATCAAAAGGTGTTGGCATATGGTCTTAATTTCGCTTCTTATTGATTTCATGCATCTTTCATCCATGGTGGATGATCACCAGCAGCTCCAGCTATGCCTTGTACAAACACGGTTCTGGAAAAACCATCCATCACCTCTGCAAGCCCCTCTTTCCTGTAGTTATGATTGGAACAAAACAGAAAACGCCTGGGGAGCAAGCAGCACGAGAGGAGACCGGAGAGTTTAATTTGAGAGGGTCTGCTTTCCTGTGTTTTCCCTGTCTGAGAGGGAAACTTGTGAAGGTGTGAGGGTGAAATCTTTCCTGGTCAATAGAGGTTAAACTCATGCATAATAGCAACTTTTATTCTCAAAATATATTTTTCTTCTTCATATCGCCATCGTTTTTTGTAGTTTTTTTTTTTTTTTTCTTTTTTCATTTACTATGTGTTTACCAGCTTTCAGGCTCATTAACATGGAAATGCTCATAATGATTTACCATTTCACTTAATGTGTTTTTTAGCCATTTGTCCATCAGGGCTTTGACTGATAGAGATAGAAGGAGAACTGCTCGTCCCTGCAGCCAGAAGGGACAAACTCTGGTCGAGGTTGATTGATCAGTCTAACTGTGGGCAAGATGGGGGCGGTTGGGTTTGTTGTTTTCACGCTGGGCTTGTCAAACTGACTGCCTTCAGCTACAGCAACCCAGGCTCCTGTCAGATAGTAAGGAGACCACAATCAGATATTTGACAACTGAGGATGACACTGTTTGCAGCCGAGAGTTCTTATCAAACTCAGTTATAGTCACACAGTTGCATCTCTTCCTTTCATTTCTATGACATAAGAACAAACACCGCTTTCACTAAATATTATTACAACATCCTATTAAAAGTAGAATCTCCCTAGTTGCATTACTGTTCTAAAATACATTATTTCACCACCAGAGATTTTGCAAAAACGAGAGCGAAACTATGCATTTTTCTTTATGGAGGTTTTTGTGTGTGTGTGTGTGTGTGTGGCAGTGTTTTGAAGACATTTGTGATTCTCTGCTCCGACATAAGCTAAACTATCTGAAAATATAATTTCTTCCTATTTATTTTGACACACACAGCGATTGTCTTCTATAAACTTACCTAGTGTTCCTGCTGATGACGTTTTAACACGGAGCAGTTTGCTGAAGTGCTGGGCTAATTTTACCAAGAAAATGATCTTTCTTTATAAGTTTCCTTTAAACATTGTGAAACTTAATAACCAGTGTTTCATCTGCTTTCTGCACATAATAGAGTTCTGTGAAGTTACCATTGTTAGATTTGGCCTGTCCCATTAACCCTTTAGGAATTTAATGACACTGTGTACACAAACAGCCCTCATGCTTTAGGTAATTGTACAATAATGTTGCAGAAAGCAGCTTAGCTTATAAATTATGTTACATTTTCAGGAACAATATTTGTGTATATTATTTCTGACAAAACCTAAAACTGTGTTACCTAAAGATTGATTTGTTTTAGAACTCTAATTAAAATGTTATTTTATTGTAGTTCAGCTGCCATGGATGGTCAGTGATTATTAATGTTAGAAGCAGAGTTGACCTTATAAAAGAGCAAACAGGCTAAGACACAAGTGATTACAGGTTGACATTTAAACTATCTTTACCATCTTATGTTATTAGTTTAACTAGAAGCAGATCCTGTGTATACTCAGAGCCAGGTCTTTGATTGGAGCTTTCCAAAAAAGCTGAAAGCTCAAAAATAAATAAAATGGAGACATTTTCATGAGCTCTGCTCACCTGGTTTCCATGTAATCCACTGAAGGTCTTTCACTCTTTTGCTCTGATGACTGAATGAACTGTGAACATGTCTCAAAATGCCAAAGATAATGCAACTGGCTTTTAAATAGCTTCTTGCATTATCATGCTTTTCTGATTTTCCAAGCAACTTACTCATACTGAAATACCATGATATTGTTACCACAGTGCTCTATGTAGTGTTACTCACTCGGTACAGTTTGGATTTTTGATTTTTGGACTGGTCAGGGTTGACCAAGCTGAAAATCATCAGATTAAGGTTACCTTAATCTGATGCTTGTCATCAGATTAAGGTTACCTTAATCTGATGCTTGTTTCTTCACCAAGTTTCTGCAAACAAACAAAACATGTGACTTCATTTTACTTTGCTCTCAGTAAAGAGCATATACAATGTATTAAAAATATAGATGATAAACATCTTTTCTGTATTGTAAATATGCAAATAGTGTTTTTTCAAAAAGGGTCACCTTTATATATGGATGTCTGAAGTTTTTATCATGTAAAAGTCGATACAGCTACTAAATCCTAGATAGCTGATTTTTTTATATTTGCATTATATCATATGCTGGACAGATTTAAGCTTTCACACATCTATTATTTCTATCCATTTGGTGCAGTTAATAAAAAAAATGAAATTATCCTATTCAGTAGCAAGATAAAGGACAAATGTAGCAACTTGTGTGTATAGAATAAGTTAGAAATGGCTCTGAGTGCAAACAGAAGTTAAATTATTGAACTCTTCAAGTATGAAGTAATTCACATGTATGGAGGAAAAAGCTTTAAAAAAGCTCAAATATAAAACAATAACATGGAGTCAACTGTGGTCAGCTCATTATATGGCTTATCGGCTTATCTTAGAAAAACAGGGAACATTTCACTGCAGCTGGTAAAAAAAAAAGGTTTTTCAATCAAAATTCTTGAAGCCAACATCAAATCCACCTGTGAAAAGCTGAAGATAAAGAAAGGTTGCGTTTTACAACGGCACAGAGATTCTCAGCACTATAACTGCCTCATGAAGTGAAATCTGAAGGTTTTACTGCAGCTCTCAAAGCTCTCCAAGAAAAATATCACAATGAATACGTGGAGTGACCTCAAAAGACTAGTACCAACCAGACAGCTTTTCAGTGTCTCAGATTCAGAAGCACTCAGCAGGAAGAAAGAAAATTTATACTCCAAGAAAATGATAATATTTCTGGAAATATTAAGCATTTAGATTCTGTTAAATGGTTTCTATTCTTTACCTAAATTTAATTTGTTCGCCATTATTTTTGAAATAGTTAAGAGCTCTTGATGCCACTATATTGTAGAAGATTATTGCTACAGACAGTAACCTGACATTGTTTTCCATAATAAACATACATTTTTGTCAAAGGAAAAATTAACTTTACCTCAAAGAGTGTTTGAGCCACTAAAGTCCACCTATATTTGGTTAAAAGTCACTAAGTTGCCATTTCTGTAGCCATCAACCAGCTTCTGGTGTAATTTTGGTTGGGGACTTAACCTCTCTTTCACTACCGTAATTTGAATTGGGTGGTTCCTGGGATGAGGATCGACATGAGGATTCAACTTTGGACTTTGGAATCGCCAAATCTCCATTTTAGTGTGTATTTGCCATAACTGTCTTGTCTTCTTCTGGGTCTCAGTATAATTTTTGATCTTAAAAAATCTAAAATATGTGTTTAAACTTGTAAACCTATTTTTTGTTA
The DNA here is from genome assembly GCF_027474105.1 of Poeciliopsis prolifica. Classification (NCBI taxonomy): domain Eukaryota; kingdom Metazoa; phylum Chordata; class Actinopteri; order Cyprinodontiformes; family Poeciliidae; genus Poeciliopsis; species Poeciliopsis prolifica. The sequence goes on from NW_026562379.1 coordinate 11,926,901, forward strand.
TCTAAAATTGTGTATTGCACATTTATTCCTCCCTGAAGAAAAAATGGCTTAAATACAAAAAATGAAAGTGATATCTGCACAGATAATTAGAGTATTTAGATCTCTGACCAGCACTGTGACACCTTCTTTCTCAGTATTAGATGTAAGTGATTATGACTTTTGATTTGATTGCAGTTTCTGTTAATAGCTGGAGACTCCCGGGTCGCTTACGCAGCGATGCATGCAAAACCTCAACAGCAACTCGACCTGTAAAATGTTACACTCCTGCCGAACCTGGGGAATACTTGAGAGTATTTAGCTACAGCTCAATCAGTGTAGCAGACCTATTGGAGGGAAGCCATATGGTCAACCTTGAGGCGAGACTGTGCTGCGTGTATCTTTAAAAAACACAAGTGAAATCTATTCTTCTCTACGTCTGCGGAGCCACTCCAATGACCACCCTCTAAATACGAGCCATGAAAATCGGTAAAGCTCATAAAACCTCCTGCGGGATATGTTTTTAGCAGCGTTCCAGTCTGAACGGCAGCCACCGCGGACAGGTTATCCATCCTGTGTTTGCAGAGGCTGCATTAGTGAAACAGGAGATGGTCGCTATCGCATTCCCCGCAGTCAAATCCTCGTCTACGGCCAAAGAGGGACAGCTGCCAAAGCTTCTCATCCAACGGTTGCTCATGTGTCCCGGGCCACGCATGACCGAATCGCAGAGTTATAAAAACTTGTAGGTAGACTGAGTCACCAGGCTGAAAAGCATTCCCTGTTAAATCACAGCAGGCTTTTGAAGGTTTTGTGTTTATGTGTGTGTATCTCCCGAGATTGCAAGGGGGGAAAGAATGATGAAGTGTGTCTGGTGCATCCATCCATACATCAATGTGTATGTGCAAAGCAGAGTGAGCTTTAAAGAACACACAAACACAGTCTTTCAGACATACACACTTTCATCTCTGAATCCCATCTGGGCTCTCGTGTCGAGCCGGCTGACAGATAAGGTCAGACACTTTGGACTTTGAATTTCTCAAAAGAAAAAAAAGACAACTTAGCAAACTACAGCACTTGAACATGACTTAGAAGAATGTGTAAAATAAAATAAAAAAATCACCTTTTAAAGAGTCACAATGTCTCACTTTGTCCAGTTTGCGGCCTCTTGTTCCATATTTCTGTCTTTTCTCCTCTTCTGGAGCTTAATGAGGTGAGGAAAAGACTGGACGTGTAAGCTGTGTTTAAGAGTGTGCACATGTAGGGTGAAATACAGCAACTGAGTGCTTGTTATGACAGGGTAACGAGTGAGACAAGCCAGAGGCAACTGCTCACAGAGACAAAGAATCATATCTGAGGCTCTGCACTGGTACAAACTTACACCTCCGGACAGAGGAGGACTGAATCACTTTCATGCTAAAACCACACAAGCATTTTCACACAAAAAGTAGACTGAAGGAGGAAATTAGAGCGTTTAATAATGAGAAAGCCAATCCTCTGGCTCCGAGCCCAACGGGTGTTACTGAGCTTTCCAGAGGGAATAAAAGAATCAGTGGGTTCCCCCCAAAAGAGAAGGGGAAATCTAATAGTGCAGCAGAACGTCTAAGAAAAGAACATGAACCATACATTTTTGCTAACCGCTCCATGAGGACAAATTTGAGTCTACATATCGGCACCCTGATTCTTCGTGTGAAGGCAGCTAATTGTGAGCGACAAGGAGTTCAACTCATGCTAAACGAAAGGCAAGTCAGCACTCAATATCAATTAGGGCAAAGCCTAAACAGGAGCCGATGAAGACGTCCGTGGGAGCGGTATCGACAGTAGCTCTGATGACTCGTTACAGGCCCCCATATGCAGAACGATCCAAAATGGCTTCTGCACGCAGTACAAAGCAGTGGTCTAATTAAAGGGGAAGGATAAATAAACTGCCTCTGAGGTGAGACAGGACAGACTAACCAGAGCAGAACCCAACCCCACACTTCTAAGGGCATCTTACAAGTTCAGTCTGACATTTAACATAATAGCTTCCTGTAGATTGCTCCTTGCATACCAACAAGGTTGTTAAAACTAACTAAGATCCCATGATGGAAACAAGACTCAGACATTTAGTAGCACAGACAGTATTCCTACACCCCCAAGTGCTACAAACACAGCAGCTTCACAGAGGCACACACAGATAGATGCATTGGTACTGACAGGCAGATCGTGAGTCAGGCTGAAACTCGGCAGGTCAGTCTTTCGGAGAGCACGGGAGGAATGTCAGGCTAAATAAACAGGGTGTCTGCTAGAGAACCGAGCCAGCCCTCCCAACTCCTCAACATTCCCCACTGAAATGGACTGATGAGGCAAGCAGAGAATTGCACTAAACAGCACATAATATTTAGACGTACATGTCAATAACCAATGCAGGGATACATAATGTTTTCATTTTTGTAATCTAGGAATAAAATGTGCAATGCTCAGCTCCAGAAAGGCAGGAATGCACTGCTTTGCTTATCTCTGAACATAGTACAGTTTTGAAGGTTATTTTATAATAAAAAATAAATTATAAAAAATAAAAAAAAACATTGAAGACATAAGAATATATTAAGCCCAAGGCTGCAAGTTCTCTTTCATAAAGAAGTTCACCTGTTTTTTTAAAGCTTGCCAACAGACATGCCGGGGTTGGTTTCAGTTAACACAAAGCATCAAAAACCTCAGATGGCATTTACTCCCTTGTTTCACACTCAGAGTACTTATCTCTTGTGTCCTATGCATAGATCAAATACACCTCATTTGGTGGTACATAGCACCTGGCTAATGGTAAGAGTCGTGATTTGGGATGATTTAAATTTACAGGACGTAGGCACGTTATAGTCAATATGTTAACCATTTCATACAAAGAATTATATTTTGGCTTAGTTATTGAATAAGAGTCCCATTGTCACATATTTTGGATTCATGCCAAATGTACCTCATTTCAGGGTATTTTAATATATTAATATATTAATGTCATGACATGTAAAACTTAGATCTTAAAGTTTGACATTTTGTGTTTTTATCATTATTATTTTTTTATTATTATTTTAAATACAGCTTACTTATTTCTCTAGGATGCTTGCTGTTGGACCAGCATTCCTTCAAAGAACTATAAAATGAACCTTGAAAACCAAAAATATGTCTACTATACTTCATAAATCCATCTGAGTATTTTCACAACTTCTTCACCCAAATGTTACATCTAAATGTTACAACAAAACCTTAAATCATCCTGTGGTTTCACGAAGGAATACAGCAGCTACCATGTGAAAACACACAGTGGTCCATATCAGACACATCTCTGATATGTGGTCTGCAGCATGTCTTAAGCCAGCCAGATAGTGTGGAATGAATGCGGCTAAGGGAATATGCAAACTCATTGTTGTCTTTCTACAACCTCTGTCTGCACATGAATCCTCATGTAGTCATATTTCACACACTTGTGTAATAGTGCTAGAGGTATGTGCATTATGGGACATAGGGGTTATTAGTGTGTGTGTGCCCCCCTGATCATGGGGATCTCCGACTTTTTCTAAAACTGACTCCTTCATGACTGACTGCCCCCTTTTATGCTTCTGCTTTATGTCTCCTTGCCTTCCACTGACATATTTATGTAAAGTCAAGATAGATTACTTTCTGGAAACTTTTAGTCAAAAGCATGTCGAAGCTCAGAGCCAATACACGAGGAAAAATGAGGGAATTTGCCCAAGCAGCTGGAACAGAGATTCAGATTTGGATCTAGCTTCCAAACATGGTGAGTATTGGTGTCCTTCCAGCTGTTAAGTGCTCTGTAGGTGTCTAAATATGAAAAAAAGTTTTACAATTACAGCCATTTGTAAAACTTGAGTTTTAACAGACAATCCCTGTAATGACTGATAATCTGCTGCTAAATTTGGTTTATAAAGCTTTACAGATACATAAAATGGATGCTTCGATTTAACTGCCTCATCACAAGCCAATTAAAAACATCACGTAATTTAAAAACAATAAAAGTGAACATTTAGGAAGGTTTTTCCACCTAATAGTCTGATAAATGATGGATTACGGACCAAAATTGCAACATTTGTTACATTTTCAACTGATGTGGTTCCCTTAGACACTGCCTTAAACCTTGTATTCCTCTAAAGAACAAAACTTTTAAAAAACCTGGTCACTCCATCACCTGTTGTGGAGCTACACAAGAACCACTGAAGGAAACAACATAAAAATCTCTGAGAAATACACTGAGCACAACTTTCTACTTTTTTGTAAACAAAAATGGAAAGGAGATTTTAGCTCTCATAGTCACTTGTCGCTCATTTGTATTGGTTGTACTTACCCAGAATGCCCTGCGCTGTAGTCCGCTCCCTGCTTTAGGAGAGGTCTCCAATCTGTCTGGCATTCGCATAACGCATTTGAACCACTCCTAGGTTTGTTAGCATTTTTGAGCGTTTGATTCCACATTCACACCTCCCCAAACAAATCAAAACTGTCTGCCAGCAAACCAGAGTTTGATTAAAGCGGGACAAACAGGGCTGGAGTTTTTTATGAGCATCAGCAACACAAGGATTTGAAAATTGAGAAAGCAGTTTTAAGAATTTCAATTCTGCTCTGAGAAATGCACCAAAACGATGGAGAAAAACTGTAAAGAATCTACACGTTCTTGCCTTATAATGGCATTAGAACAATCTCATGTGTTGTGGTGAAAGTTTAACAGTTGCCATGTAATTTAGTCATTCTAATGTGACATTTGGCTGATATTTATGTCACATGAAGACAGATGGTCACACTTGTGTGAAGGAGGAGTCAAAGCACCTGGCTTGTTTTCCAAACAGTTGGGTGGTATTCTGATCTTTGTTTTCCACATTGTTCCCTGTAATATTTTGGGTAGTTCATTGCTAAAACCTCAAGTTTTTTTTTTTTTTTTTTTTTTTACTGCTGAGTTTTACATCTAATACCAAGGTCATAAGGTGAGGCTGTCCAAAGGAAAGGAGAAGTAAGGGAAAAGTATCTGAACTAGAACTTTGTTGAAGCTGGCTGAATGCAAATCACCCCAGATACTGACTTCCACATTGAGTCATCACCTCCTGTTTGGCGGTGACACATATTCATGACACTAAACCCCAATATGGGGTGAGGGGGGAGGGTGGAAACACCCTGGAAGCACAGATTCAGCAGCCTGGAATGAGCAGATAAGGCAAGTAAGTCTGCTAAAAGTGAACTATGGGAAGAGCTGACATGTAACCCATGTGTGCCTCTCTCAAGAGCCCCCGGCGGGATAACTGCCCCGGGCTGCATCCCTCAAGGTGAGAGGGAGAATCCTAATGAAGCTGTGAGGACTCAATCAGTACCTGCTCAGGATGGGGCTGAAGAACGGGCGGCGCTGATGGTGGGGGGTGAATGGAGGCTGACATGAAGGCATCGGCAAGAAGAGAAAAACACAAACTGAAGACAATGATAAAGGGAGAGGGATCCAAAGAAAGCAAAGAGTTGAAAAAGATAGCCAAATAGTTAGAGAGCTTGATAGAGGAGCTTGAGTCTGAAACATTGATCGTGGTCACGAATGACTGCGCTCCTATTTGGTTAGTCATCTATTTCTTATGTATGCTGAGATCAAGCCTTCCTTTGCATCCTCCTCTTCTTTTTTTATCCAGCTGTGATGACTAAACCAACTAGATCTGCAACTTTCCCTCAGTTGCAAGGCTAAACTTATAATTACTGCCTCTAACTCCCATTAAGCAATTCTCCTAAGATCAGCAGGCCTTCTCAAAGTTAAAGCATCAAGTCAATCAAATACACTCTCGTTTACACTGATAATCTCCTTATTGGGGAAACTTATTGGGATAAAAGTAGCCTTAGTTAGTTGGGCCTACATCATGAATTGATCAAAATTCCACCATTTATTACAAATACGAGAGGAAATGATTTGAAGGGTTGGAATGTTGGAATGATTTGAAGCCAGGTGAAGCAATGATGGGGGACAATATGAGCTTACTGTAAATACAGCAACTGAACCAGCAGCTCACTCTCAGTGGTGGGACAAAGGGAGAGAGAAACTGAATGAGAACGCCAATCAATAGAGAAAGGAGCTGTGAGATTAGAGCACAGACTGAATGAGAGGCAAAGACTGGCAGCAAGGTTAACAAAGATCCAGACACAGCCTAAAATCTGAAACTGTATGAAGCCAGAATAAAAAACAGAAATCATATCAGTTTCTAGTGCATGAGAAGATTGAAGCAGCAGCTATCAGCCTCCATGAATAACAGATTCTATCAAGACTCGATTGGGCTGAGGTACCTTGGGTGCACAAACATAAGAGCACACTCACACCACCGCTCACCTTACTGCTGCCCACTTCACTCGAATAAGCCTTTTGATCCCTGCTGAACAGATACAAGTCCATAAACCCATGATCCTGTGTCACATTGTTACCAAGGTACTTAACCATCTGAGGCAAAGATAAATTGGGTGCAGAAGGTCTCTCTCTTTTATAAATAAGTGTGTGCATGTGTCGGGTGGTGGCGGACAGAAGCGTATAAAATCTTTTACAATTCCTTTTAAAGTACTCACACTGCCTAAACTTTTTGACATTACAAGCACAAATTCAATCTATTTTACTGAGATTTTGTAATGTGAGTGTCTTGCAGCCTCGTAATAGATTTTTCTTCAGGATTTATTTATCTTCATCTGTCTGTCCATCAGCTCCAGCCAATTTCTGCTGCTCAAGAGATCCCCACAGCATGATGCTGACTCCACCATGTCTCATCATTGTCTCATCCAAGCAGTGTATAGTTTTCCTCATGTTTGCTCTGTCCCCTAGACGGATTGGGACAGTCTCCAAATAAAACTTCTTAAGACTTTTTTCCTTATATTCTCCCACCAAGGCCAGATTTGTGGAGTTCAGAACATGGATATTGCAGCTTCTCCTGAAATCGGCTGACCTCATGACTGTTTGCTCCTTTTGCGTGGTTTGTCAATTTTCGTAGTCCTCTTTGGTTTGCTGTTGGGACATACTATTCATTTACAGATAATCCATTGAACACAGTTTATAATCGAACCTTGCTTAAGATTTATCCACAGTCTCTCCTTGACCTGTCCACTGTATTCCTTTGCATTATTAAGTAATTGAATTAAAATTGCATATCACCATTTTAAAATTTTTGTTTGTACAGCAAATTCAAAAATCATTCACTATTTTCCTTATCAAATGCTCTACTTTGAGTGAGCCTGTCACATGAAATCTCTATAAAATACATGGAAACTTGCAGTTATATGGTGTGAATATTTTTGCATGGTGGCAAATTCTCCATAAATAAAGCTGATGATTTGATTCATTTCTTTGAGATGAGGTACACATTTCCTATGTTTTTATGCATTCTGCATGCGTCTACATGAATATAACCAGATGTGCACTAAGAGGTGCCACTTTAAACTGTACCGGTCACAGTGCTTTGGCATGGATTGCAGCCTGTTAACACCCGACGCTGCGGCGTTAAGCTATGATGAGAGATGACACAGCTAATATGTGTTTATGTTCTGTCAGACAGCTTGCTCCGCGAAGGAGAGCATGTGTGCAAAGTAAAGAGGGGGCATCTGAGACAGTAAAAGTGTGTAAACGTTCTCTGTCCAAAAAATGTCAACTATTTAATTCGGCTCCCCGGAGAGTCAGGACATCTGTCAAACTTAAGCTTCAGCTGTCTTCTGCTTCTCAAGCTTTCCAGGCTCCCTGTCTGTGTAGAGTCTGCCCAGAACTGGGAAGTTTTGGCTTACTCACTAATGTGTTAGTGTAATAAATTTCTTCAATGTCAGCATCATCCCAGTGATCAATAAGAAGCATACTGTATTACCATCAGCCAATTAATTAAATGTTGTTGTTTGTTTTCTGTACTTTCATTTAGACTCAAATCAGAATGCATTTTCACAATACTCAACGTAAACCCCAGCTTTGCTCCATACTAGGATCTTCTCTATTTTATATTTTAATAACAACCTAGTTGTGTGATTATCTTTTCATACTGTTTCTTTTGTTGCCATATATCCTGGTATATTAAAATACATTTATTATGTGGGTCTGAAAGTGAAGAAGTTAAGAAAGGTTTGTTTTAAGTGTTCTGAATAGTGCATGTGAATTGGGATCAAGGTTGTGGAATTTACTATTCTACGGTGCAGTTTTTTGTCTGTAAGAGTCTTTCAACTGTTTTGAACATTTCAGTACACAATACATCATAAATGCTCTATGAGTGTCCCCATAGGGTTTGAATATTAACCAGATCAATCAGAAGATTGGTCAAGCTGTATTAAAGTGTAGTCAATACATTCTGTGTATCTTTTTGGACATTTAGAAAACACATTTTAAATACATTACTGCCACCTATTGAGCTGGAATGGGTATTTGTATACTTTTTGTGTTGTTTAACACAAAATTTATGTTTTGTAAGGACGTCCCAGCCCTACATAGAATTGAATAGAATATGTAAGATGTCAAATTTAAAATGTATACAAATGTGACAGTTAAAGCAAATGCAGTTCTCTATTAAACAGTGGACCTGCTTAATATGATTAATAATCAGTTGACATATGTACTATGTCCTATTACTTCAGGTACTGGGAAACCAGTCAGTCTAATTTGTCATTAAGTAACATGTAATTGATCTGATATTTCCCTCCCTGCAGTGTGCTCATATACATTTTTAATCTACATCGAACAGAGTACCATAATTCTTTTAACACAGCTATGTTTACACAGAGTCCAAATAATGTCATGTTTCCATTATGAAGGCACCATGTGTGCAGTGTTAGCTCCTTCTTGTGTTTGGACTTTTGCATTCAGCGTCACCTTCCTGTGCTCTTCATTCACCCACAATATTACTGTGGTGTGTGTTTTGTTAATGGTGTTAAGTCAAATACCAGTGAGTTGTTATGATGGAGATGTAAACAGTCAGGGGCATCGGGGAGGAGGGGAGGTCGAGCCAAAGTTTGAGTGTGTGCAGAGAAAAGCCTACCTGCATGTCTGAGTGAGGCTTATGACAGGCAGATGAGTCACGAAGAGGAGACAACAGGGTCAGAACATTCCTGCTGAGAGATGGTGACTTCATTACCTTCTAAAAAATAGATGGAAACATCCATCTGTGTCCTCTACCACTCCGAGAGCGAACGTCTCTGCGGAGCAAACAGAGGAAGGGCTATTGAATCATACTTATCATAATACAACATTTTTTTTTCCCTCTTGTTTTGGCCTGACCTATAGTTGGGTCTCTACAGGGTGCACTTTGTTTGCTGAAGATATTGATTTTTTTTTTCTCATTGTCTCAACAACATTCCCAACTCTTTTAGTAGGAGCAGAGAAAACAAGAAGAATGGATTTGTAATAACAATTCAAAATAGTGCTATAGATTTCTGCTGCAAGGCCCAGCTCACGGGTAGAATTGAGTCATTGATCTCATGCCCACAGTCCTTCTCATTGGCTTCAAAAGCAGAAAAGAGCATCAGGATTTATTCCAAGCCATGCAGAGATGAGTCAATAGTAACTCTCACAATCTGTTTTTGGAATTTCATCTTTCATTTCTCATCATCATATGTTGCTATGGCGAAACCAAAACTAATTTTATACATTTTAATTAACACAGACTAGACCTTCCAGGCGTCAATTGCCTATACTCAATTATCCCAACAGAATCACATGAGAGACAGGTGGCTTTTGCAGATATCTGTTCCAGAGAGCATTTAGCCCAACAGTCATGGACTTGAAAAAGGAGCCAGAGCACCCAGAGAGATCCCCCACATGCACAGGGAAAATACTCAAGTTCAGTGCTGAAAGATCCCAAGCTGAGATTCAAACCCCGAACCATTTTGTTGCTTGGTAACAGTGCCAACCTAACAACTGCGCCAGTAAATAGTAAACTACTCAGCGGGTAACAGTGTACTCATCCAACTGTTTTGTATGCGATACCAAGCTGATGAGGTTGAGAGTCGCCGCAAACAGTTGTAATGATGCTCAGCAGCTAGGCTGCTATGCTCTGCGGTGTACTGACAGGCGTGCAGTCACTGCCCTGATGGAGAAGCACAGTGGCTTCTCCAAACTTGATTATCTGACTTGTTAGTACATATCTTGATTGTAGGAAATTAAGAAATTTGTCACGAGAAATGTAATCAATTGGTGTGCTTGACTGTGAAATCTCAACCATTAGCCGACAATCTGTGCTGAGTCTGCAAAGTAACACATCCGAGTATTCTGGTATATAATAGGTATGTAATATGATACAAACTTTAAAAGATAAAGGAGCAACTATCACTATGTTATGTGGTTTAATGTGTAGAAGTTGATTTATCAGAATGTTTTTTACCCATATTTACTCTGCAAGAGATTTTTTTTTGTTTTTTGTTGACAAGAACTCTTACCCATAACCCCTGCAAGTCATCTCTGTAGGAATTATGTGGGTATGGCTGCAGACTCTCAATCCTCAAACTCAGCTGCTGCTTTTCAGCAGCACCTCAGTTCTTCACCAGAAGACATCTGTGCTTGCAATTAGAATCAGGCTTAATTCATACATTCTAGTCATTCTAGTCTAAAGTCAACTGTAAAGCTTTTGTAATGTAAATTTAATTTTCTTTACCTGCCTACTAGAGTTCTTTGAGGATGTCCAATGGCAAGCCTAGTCCTTTAGGATTTAGGGCTAATAAATGGGGTTACGGTTAAGGATTGGGCAGTGACATGTTAGAGCACAACTGAACCAAAACTTGAGAATAGCCAAGAATTAGAAGGGTGTTTGCATTGAATACTATTAAGCTTTTTTACATGCAACAAGCTTTATCATGTATCTGATTCCATTAAACCTGACTTGTGTAAAAACATTCAATTATTCAGAACAAATTCTAAATGATGTCAACAACATTCAAACTGCACTGGTTTTGTGACAATTACTGGTTATGAGGGGAAAGTTTCACCTTTCTCTGTTGTGGCTTTTAACATGCATCTGAAACACAATGTACAAAGATTCTGACATGAGAGACCTTTTGTTCTGTTTTCACACCAAAGTGGTCACAAAAAAACACATCCGAAGAAACACACACCTTGGTGTGGAACAGCCTTCCCTCAGATGACTGTCTCACCAAAGATCCACTGAAACAAAACTTCACTTCTGCCACTGTGGGTGGAGTGAGAAGGACAAATGCATCAACTTCACAGCAGAAGTCCTGGAAACAAAGTTTAAGAAGGTTAGGGAAAGATAAACATAAATCTGCAATGAAAAAACGTACAAATTCTGATTAAATCATAATTAATGTATAACGTCTAGGCCCCATTTTTGAAGAAAATCTAAGGGATACTATACATCCATACATAATTTATAAACTCCAAACTTTATGGAGAATTGAAAAAGTGAAAGTCTAATAGAAAGAAAAGTTAGACTGAAAAACCATAATGTACCATAATGTAGGATGAAGTGAGTCCTGCAACCTGCCCCTGTTGTGGGGTAAATTGTGCCACTTGTAACAATACATTGGGGTAAAATATGGCATTGATTATTTAAGTAAAAATGTATATTAAGTATTTTCATTTTGCTGTAACGTGTGTAGGGGTCATATTTTCTTATGTAATCCAAACAAATTGATCACACTATGCCTTTAGGCTTAAAAGCAGAACAATAATGTTTTTTTCCTATTTTTATTCATACAAACATAAATAATAAGGGTCTTTATTCAAAAATGGCAAAGTTTGTTTTTTTCGTCTGCAATGGAAGAACAGCATTAAATATAGCCTGGCACACTTTACAGTTGGAGCATGGTATGTTGGCTCTTCTCAGCAACAGTCTCTGCATTAGGCAGCTAATGTCAGGTTCTGTGTTTTTCTGTGTTTTAATTCTGAGTTTCTGTGTCCTGAGTTCTCCTCGTTGTCCTGTCTTCCCCTTGATTGTTCCCAGGTGTGTCTTGTTCCCTTGATTACCCTCAGTGTATTTAGTCCCTCCTGTGTCCTTTGTTCCTCGTCGGGTCCTTGTCGTTGTTTGTCGTACTTTTGTCAGATTGTCGCTCGTTGTTTTGTGCCGCCCTTAAGACCAGTTGCTACCGGTGTGAGCCCTGGCTTCCGCTCAGCCGTGCTGCCTGGCCGCGGACTCCGTTTATTGACTGTGTTTTTGTGGAGTATTTTGTTATTAAATTACTCACCATTCATCTACCTGGGTCTCCAGCGTCTGCCTCACCACCTCACCACCACCATTTCATGACAGAAGGACCCGACCCGAAATACGGTGAGGCGCGCTGTTTAACATCATGGACCCAGAGGGTGTAGAGGAGCTGCTCCGAACCATCCGCGAGTATGAGGAGTCAAAATGCTCGTCCACTTTCGCCCTGAGACGGCCAGGGTTCGCGATACGCCTGGGCTTGCTACTGGACTATTGGGTTCCTCGTCTCCCGCACCCCGCGCTGGTGGAGCTGCAGCGGGAGGCAGAGGAGATACGCCGGACAGCCTTTGCTGCCTGGGATGCTAAACCTCTGCCTCCAGGCCAGACATCCGCTCCGCCAGCCCAGCCCCAGCTCCAGCCTCTGCTCCTCGTCCTGCTCCGCCGGACCCCGCTCCGGCTGCCGTTCCTGCTCCGCCGGCCGTTCCTGCTCCGCCGGAGGACCCCGCTCCGGCTGCCGTTCCTGCTCCGCCGGAGGACCCCGCTCCGGCTGCCGTTCCTGCTCCGCCGGAGGACCCCGCTCCGGCTGCCGTTCCTGCTCCGCCGGAGGACCCCGCCGGCTGCCGTTCCTGCTCCGCCGGAGGACCCGCTCCGGCTGCCGTTCCTGCTCCGCCGGAGGACCCCGCTCCGGCTGCCGTTCCTGCTCCGCCGGAGGACCCGCTCCGGCTGCCGTTCCTGCTCCGCCGGAGGACCCCGCTCCGGCTGCCGTTCCTGCTCCGCCGGAGGACCCCGCTCCGGCTGCCGTTCCTGCTCCGCCGGAGGACCCGCTCCGGCTGCCGTTCCTGCTCCGCCGGAGGACCCCGCTCCGGCTGCCGTTCCTGCTCCGCCGGAGGACCCCGCTCCGGCTGCCGTTCCTGCTCCGCCGGATTCCGCTCCGGCTCCTGCTCCTGCTCCGCCGGATTCCGCTCCGGCTCCTGCTGCTCCGCGGGATTCCGCTCCGGCTCCTGCTCCGCCGGATTCCGCTCCGGCCTCCGTGGACTCTGCTCCTCGTGCCGCTGCTCCGGCAGCCTCTATCCCTAGTGCTCCTCCCGAGACTCCCAGTGCTCCTCCCGAGACTCCCAGTGCTCCTCCCGAGACTCCCAGTGCTCCTCCCGAGACTCCCAGTGCTCCTCCCGAGACTCCCAGTGCTCCTCCCGAGACTCCCAGTGCTCCTCCCGAGACTCCCAGTGCTCCTCCCGAGCCCCCTAGTGCTCCTCCCGAGCCCCTAGTGCCTCCCGAGCCCCTAGTGCTCCTCCCGAGCCCCCTAGTGCTCCTCCCGAGCCCCCTAGTGCTCCTCCCGAGCCCCCTAGTGCTCCTCCCGAGCCCCCTAGTGCTCCTCCCGAGCCCCCTAGTGCTCCTCCCGAGCCCCCTAGTGCTCCTTGGCACCGAGGACGCCCTCCGGACCTCCCCTGTGGGGTCTGCCGCGGGCGCCGAGGACGCCCACCGGACCCCCCTCAACGCCTCTGCCCTCTTTCTGTTTAGTTTTGGACTCTTGGCCCCTTGTGTTTCCGCCCACCTTTTGTGGGTAGTTTTTTGTTTTCTGGACTCTGGCCCTCCTTCCGTCGCCCCTCCGCCACCCTGGTTTTGGGTTTTGGATTTTGTTTTTGGGCGTCTGGGTAGCCGCCCTTTAAGGGGGGGGTACTGTCAGGTTCTGTGTTTTTCTGTGTTTTAATTCTGAGTTTCTGTGTCCTGAGTTCTCCTCGTTGTCCTGTCTTCCCCTTGATTGTTCCCAGGTGTGTCTTGTTCCCCTGATTACCCTCAGTGTATTTAGTCCCTCCTGTGTCCTTTGTTCCTCGTCGGGTCCTTGTCTTTGTTTGTCGTTTGTCGTACTTTTGTCAGATTGTCGCTCGTTTGTTTTGTGCCGCCCTTAAGACCAGTTGCTACCGGTGTGAGCCCTGGCTTCCGCTCAGCCGTGCTGCCTGGCCGCGGACTCTGTATTTTTGTGGACTTATTTTCAATAATAATTTGTTATTCACCATATCTGGGTCTCCAGCGCCTGCCTCACCACCTCCACCACCACACTTCATGACAGCTAATGAGCCAGCTATCATATTTTGGCAGCTAAAACAAAGTGATCTCTCAATAGTTGTCTACCATTTTCTAACACAAATGCAAGTCCTTCAAACATAACTCATCTAAAATGTGTTATGAAACCACTGATGAAAAACAAGAGTATCTGGAGTTCAGACCTGGAGGGAAAGGTTGTTGATTTCTAATGGCCAAGACTGAAAGTCTGGTCAGTGAAAAGGGAGTTTCTAAAGCTTCACTCTAGGGACTCTTTTACTGTGCCATTCTGGGAGAGACCAGGCACCTCTTCAAATCCTTGAAGGCTGTAAACAATAAGCATTGTTTGCGCTAACAACCAACAAGACCTTTCTTTTATACAGTGAGAAGATACAGAATACTAGAAGTTTGTAACACCGCTATGATCTTTTAACTTGTTTTTTGTCTAGCACATGATTTTTGTTAAGTGGACAAGTAAAAAAACTGCATAAAGGATTAAAGTATTTCATTTTCAAACTGTTACCAAAGGTATTGTTTAAAAAAAAAATTAAAACAACCATCTTCTTGGTAGGTCTATATTCTGTAGGTGAACTAGATTTGGGGTTGCAAGCTTAAATGGGGTTACAGTTAAGGTGAAATGCTTAGATAAATTCATCATAGCATGTGTGGAAATAAATTTGGGCCTTTAAGGATGTATATGAAACATTCTTTATATCATGACAGAGAAATTGGTTAGTTAATGATACTCTATATATTTTTAACAGGGATGAGGTTGAGACTTTTAAAGTAATTTTAAGTAATGTAAACTTGCTTTATTTACTTCAAAACGTATTTGGATTGTGTTGGAACACCCTTTTTTATGGATTTCAATATTTCAGAATGTTGAAAAAAACCCAAGAACCAGCAAAGGTAAATCCAGAACTGCAGACCACAGGAAGACCAGTGCATTTCTCCACAGAGAAGGAATATGAACATTGTCATGGACTAAGATGGTCCATGAAAATGGACAATTTTTAGTCTGCATCTCTAAGCTTATGAAATTTGCAGAATCAAAATGATATTCAGAGAAGCGTGGTGATGGTTCCATCATACAGAAAATCAAAACTGATTTTGAATTGGAAGGTAAGTATTAACCTTCTGGTGGCCTTTCTGAGTTGTTCCTCATCTTTCAGAAAAACAATAAACTCCCAGGTACTGACTGCAATTTAACAACGCAATAAATCTTAAAATAATTTTTAGTCTTTCTGTTAAGGAGGTAATAGGTTTTCAATAAGGTTAGGTGACCACTTGACCCCAAATTCCCTACTCATCTGTGTATGAATGTGTTAGTGAGGCTGGATGTGGCTCTGGTGTAAAGTGGTGTGAGTGGAGTGAAATAGCTCTCCATAAATTCAGTCCATTTACTACTTAAGGCCAAAGCTTCCTTTATTAATCATGGCAGAGAATGACTTTCAGCTCAGTTAGGACAAAACTGATGTTTTATTTCTTGGCAGAGACACATAAAACACATTTTATCCCCTGAAGAACATTGCCAACTATTTTCTCCTCCAGTCTAGTGCAGAGTCGTAGCTGTTATAGAACTTGTAGGGTAGATTATTATAATGCTTTAATTTCTGGTCTTCTTACAGTTGTTCTCAGTTATTCCGATCCGGTTATGTGAAAATGAAATCAGCTTGACTGCCTCTATTTCTCTAAGTTCTTAGATCTGATGCAGTTTATCAAGAAATATGTTGTTATAAACATCCACATCTTAACATTGAACATTTAGTTAAAGTGTATATGTGTGAGAGATACTGAGATCTATTCCTTCTAAAAACCAGCATTGAAACTTCCAAATTCAAGATGTATTTACATGAAACCGCTGTCTGGAAACTGATAGTATTTTTGGATGTTTACTGGGGAAACGTTCCAACTTTAGACACTGAATCTGCTGTAGTTGTTATGCCAGGCCACTGTATGGCACTGATTTTAGCATGTTGTCAAAACACGTCTGCGTTTTGTTAGAAAACAGTAACTCATCTCCTATGAACCAAGTACTCATGTTGTAACACATCTATATTCCTTTTCAGAAGTTGTGCCGAACGGCACAACACTGAAAGATCCTATGCCATCGTTTTTGTTATCTATTAGCTATTTATTTGTAGAGCAAATCCTCCAGCCCCATGTTCTGAGCTCTTGCATTTTTACATCTGCAAAAGAGTGACTCAGTCATGCAAATTGCAGTTGAAAGTACTTTAGAAAAATGTAAGGAGCAAGTAGTTATATTCCAAAATATTGTCTTTCTTAGTTACATGATGCATAGCAATACACATGTACACAAAATCACATAGTGCCCATAGTGGCGCCAACCAGGGGTGTGGTGGAACAGGTAGCGTCGCTTAAGGGTTGTATGCTGAATCCTCTAGGGGCCAATAGGGGGATTTTCTTCCTTGGTCAGGAACCTGCCCACAAAGAAAGGAAGCGGCTTTCTTCCACTAGATACAGCAACTCTGGAAGGACTCAGGGGAGAAATCGTTCAGCTCAACACCAGTGATGGATTAACTGCTATTGCCAAATTGTGTTTACCTAGGCACATACGAACCATAAGGAGGTGCATAAAATAGAAACAAAGTAGGATGTGGCATAGGCAGAACAACAAACAAGCCATACTTCAAGACAAAAAAGTGTCAGAAAGTCTGAAGATGTGTGAGGCAGTGAGAGTCTTTGAAGTCATTACTCACTGTTGACTGTTGTCAAATGAAATTAACCCTTTCATCTGTTCAAGCCAAGCAGTCACAGAACAGTTCTCACTCTAGTGACAGCCGGGCTCGTTACGCCTTTCTTCTCTCTCTTTTCTTTGATGCAGTTCCAGTTCAGCGAACAAACTCTCTGCGTCCTTTCATCAGTCAGTGGCGCTCCATAAAAGATGACTGGTGTGGCTTGAACAACAGCCGGTTCAGGCACACTAAGTACTATGGGTCAGAGTCTGACACAAAACCATACACACCAAATATATATGCATATATATAAACAGCTTTTTCTTCACTTTCTGGAGCTCCTACTCTGAGAGGTTATTGGAAAGCTAAGGATCAATAAGTTAATGAATCAATCATGCTGCC
The DNA here is from genome assembly GCF_027474105.1 of Poeciliopsis prolifica. Taxonomy (NCBI): domain Eukaryota; kingdom Metazoa; phylum Chordata; class Actinopteri; order Cyprinodontiformes; family Poeciliidae; genus Poeciliopsis; species Poeciliopsis prolifica. The sequence goes on from NW_026562379.1 coordinate 11,944,125, forward strand.
ATTTCATACACAAGGGAGTTAAAGCAAAATTTAAGTGCAGGAAAAAGGGAAAGAACAAAAGGCAAGGCAACGAAAAGACCTTTAAAAAGATCATTTTTAATTGAGACATCTTAGCTGTTCATTCTGACTGCTACTTTTAAACAGATGTGAGACTTAAAACAGAAATAAATAACAGAAAGCCGAATTTATTACAGATTGGCAGGTCGGAGCATTTTACCTAAGAAAGGCTCTACTTCGAGCTTTTCCAGGAGGTACTTAAAATCTCACAGCAAATAAATCTGGAGCTTTTATAGCCTGTAGATGTGCCTGAGGAGATAGGTAAGAACATTTGTCTGTGTGACTCAGCATGATCTGGCCTTATCACCTATATGTACTGACATCTACAATCATAAAGCTTTCTATCATCTTTGTGTTATTCTTTTTCACACATCTCTTCTATCATGGTTCATTTTTTGGTTTCTTTACTGTAGAATCTTGTACATTTTCTCACTGAGTGGTGGCGCACACTGACGTAGCAGGGATCATAGTCAGACCTGACCTATTTACCAAGAGCTTTAACTCCTCCCCCCTTCCTGCTCCTTCTCTCACTCTTCTGCTGTTGAGTTGCTGTGCATTTGATTGTGTCTCTAATACTCCATGGTGTGGTGTCCATGGGTTGCTCTGACTTGTACGCTCTCTTTCTTGTTGTCTCTGGAATGAGTGGAGATCCTTTGCAGTTTGCATTCAATGTGGCTTTAAAAGCAACGTAAGTAGCAAATTTACCACTTTCTGCAACGTGAGAAAATGTGCAAAAGTCATGTGAAACAAATTTGCCTGGATTCTGCTGCCGCAAAGCATCTTCAGATCTGGCCACTTCCAGGTCCATGCTTCACAGTTGCTTTGTGATTGGTCTCCTGCATTTGTTTTATGTCATGTATGTCCTCTTTCTAAAATATTTCAGTGTTAGACTCAGTTGTTTGAAGAACACTATTCTGGATATTGGAACAGAACAGAAAAACTAATTTTTGGGACTGTTTTTCACAAGCGGTCTGCCTTACATGTCTTGAATCGTCTCCATTTGCTCCATGGCTAATTTTCTGGGATTATTGCAATTTATTCCTCACCAAATTGTTTACTATTCTGATTTTTTCCTGTACACTAATACCAACCATCCATACAGCAGAATCTTGCATCCAAATATTTTGGGAAAACAAACAGGCCTCATTTTTTTACGCAACTCTATACACACAACCTCACGTTTCCTCCTACAAAAGTACCAAATGTGTGCAAATACTGAAGATAGAAGAGGCAGACAGGCTAAGTGAGCAGCCGAGATGAGTGAGGGTAATAACGTCAAAAACATTAGCGGAGACAGGTAAGATACATCAGGCTACACATCAGTGTTTCACAGAGTGATACATTCCCCTTTTAAAGAAAATGTGCCCGAGCAGAAGGCAAACACACCTTAAGAGAAAGGGTTTACCGTGTGCAGAAACAGGAAAAGTAAAGCGAAAAGCCCAACTTAAAGGGTGTGCATGTGATTGACGATCAACCAGAGGAGCTCTTGGTGGAGAAATGAGGCAGCAATCACTAAACTCAATTAGTCCAGCCGGGTGCGCCTGTGTGGGGCAGAGCCTCCAGCCAGTCGCTTAACAGCGCAAAGAGACTCATAAATCCTGATTATTTCAGCTAACAAGAACTTTCTCCTATCTCAGTAAATCATAGACAGGTAAGTGCACACGCAAGGATCATCAAACAACAGGCGTATTTAAAATATTCAAAGTACACACTGCTTCCTCTAGATGTGTGTGAGACAGCTGCGCTGTTTGCTTACCTAAAGGTTTTAATACTGCCCCACATCTGAGAAAACATAACGGTGGAGCAGTCTAGACAGGACACACACATGCACCAAAACCCAATTAGTTGACCCTAAGCTTAACAAGGGCTGTCTTCTTGGTTTTTGCTCACATATGGCTTTTCTGAGACTCACCTTCACTCCTCATATAGGGAAAGTATATCACTTTTCCTGCTTGTGTTTCATAAAAGTCATCTTTACCTGCTTTAGAATACACTGACAGTGTTGAAACTTTTACTTATGCTTGTCATCACTAAACATTTTTTTTAAATATCACTTTTAGTTCATTAATAACAGTCTCCAAACAAATAATATGTTCTATGATTTTGACAATACTACTAGAGGTGCAGTGATTTACCACTTATGGAGCCTCCTTGGGGAATTGGGGCATTTTTATTTCTTTTGTGTTACTTTGCAAAGGTTTTGCATTTTCATGCAATATGTTTATGTTCTCTCATAATAATATACTTGCTAGTCAGTTCATGCAGCATGTTGAACACTGAAAGTCTTTATACTACAGTATAAGGTTTTTGTAAAGCAAGTATATTGTATATATATTGTTTATATATTGTTTGGGAAATATAGCTGAAGTTTTAAATCTTTTTTCCTTAGGATACAAACATACTGCAAACTCATGTACAAAATGCAAAAACTAAAAGGATTAACTTCTTGAAGACATAAATAGAACATTTCTGTAAGATGGAATGAAAGAAATAAAATCTATTTGGACTATCTCCACTTCCGTTCACTATGGCAGTTTTAGATAAGCTCCTCTCCTCTGGGTCTTGCTGAACTCAGAAAGAAAAGTTGACATAATTTTATCATCAGCTTTGAATCGCTGTTCAAGCTCCCACTGGTCAGTATTTATAATTTCTTTATGCTGCAAGGGGTCACTTTCAGTCTTTTGAAAACCTCCTTATTTAACAAAATTGAATATCCTAAGAAAAAACTCTAACCAGGGGCCATAAGTTGTGGTTTTGGAAGTGAAGAGGTTCTACGGCTGATTCCAGGTTGTCTAACTCTAACCACAAGTTCTTCCCCCTTACCATCTTCTGGCTTCTTGGCATTGACCACAACATCCCTCTCCTGCTGTGTGAGTTGTCAGTCATCATTCCTCACATATTTTGTCCAAGTGTCAGCCAAACCCACACATGGCTTTCTGTGTCTGCTCCTCAAGTTTAGATGCCAAACATCTGAGATGTGCTGGGAAGTCTCTTCCAAAGAAGGCAGACTGGGTCAAGTTGACATTGTTTCAACAATAATTTGAAACTATGCCCTTTAAATCCACCTTGAACTGCCCATTTTCACACATATGCATTCGCATTAAAAGTGTGGTAAATAAAATGAAGCTTGAGGCGCCGTAAGAAAATAAAAGTTTAGGCAAGTTGAAGCAGGAGGAAATTGCAGCTCCATCTCACATCAGAGCTGTTAGTGTCAGAGGTGCGTCAGGGACTGCAGGGAAAGACGTCAGTAAGAGGTGACGGGACAAGAGGGGGAGGAATCAGGCTGCTTGCTCCAAGCCTTAACTGCTTTAATATTATGGCATAGAACTGGAAATAGATTGGAAGTACATTCTGATGTAACAAGGCAAAATTGGAGAATACATTTACATAGACTTACGTGGATTGCCTTAACTTTGGGAGGGGTGGCAGGGGGGCATACGGGGTTAAGTCTTAGTGTGTGACATGCAGGTAAAAAAACTTTGTTAACACATCCACAGCTTATTTCACAAGCTGTAGATGTGTTAATTTTAAAGACCACACTTGTAACACAATAAAATTTGGTGGTTGTAATAGTGGTTTCACTTAGCTGGGTCAATTTCTGGAAATACCACATGGCTGTTTCCAGCTGAAGAAATGCAGAATGAAAAGTCTTTGCCCTTCAAATCTCATTTGAGATGTCTGCAGCATCAATTGAGAATCCTTTTATTCACCAGCAAGTTACACCATACTCCCATACTGCCAGGACAAATACAACATCCATATACTGCAAATGTAATTTATCGAGCTGGTCTTGTTATTGCATTATTTCAGTCAATACACTCCTGATATGGAGGATCCTAAAACAGAAAAACGGAGGCTGAGCAAGCTGAAGCACTTTTGAAAATGAGCTTTACAATGGATATCTTGTCAGCATTGTATTACGCCCCTAATGATGATGACACATGACTTGTGTAGTGGTGGAAAAAAGGCACTCGGGGTTTTTACATTTATTTAAATTTACAGTGTGCTGTGCCCCTGCAGCAATGTTGACAAAGTGGGTAACTGATTAAATTAGAAAGACCAGACTATTCAAGGATTGTGGAACTAGTATGCCATCTAGTGGCTTTAAAATGTAATGAGCACCTTCCATGTCTCCTTCCACTGGAGCACAATGCCATAGTGAGCACATTTGTGGCATGTCGGCAAGCTGGAATACCATCATAAGGTTAATTTTTTTCCACAATATAGCTCAAAAACTGACAGTGATCTACAATAAAGATCCATTTCACACCCTGGTTTATATTCCAATAATTCATTTTTATTTTTCAGATAATTTTGTGACTTACAGCTAATGAAAATGTAAATTTTTTCTCAAAAAAGTGTAATATAACATGGGATCGATAGAAACTTATTTTATTAACCCTAAAACATTGAACATACATGTACTGTACAATCAATACATGGTTGGGGCTCCCTTTGCATAACTTACAGCATTAGTGCAAATTGTACAGAATAGATTGATCTGTGGCTTTGCTGTGGTGTTAATTAAGCCCAAGTTGCTTCAGCTCTTCTGCAGTGCTGTCTGGGGTCTTTCAGCTTTCTTTTAAAAGTGCCTCACAGGTTCTCAGTGGAGATTGGATGGATTTGCTGGCTGATCCAGCACAATAACACCATGGTAACTCAGGCAGCCTGTGGTTCCTTTGGCAGCCAAGTGCTGCTAGAAAATGAAATCTGCAACTTTCTTAAGTTTGTCAGCAGAAGAAAACCACACCTTGGCACAGGTAAGATTATTTTAATGTGTCTGGTGAAGGAGTGGCTTAAGCCCAGAGAGCATAACTGTTTTAGTTTTGGACATGTCCATATGTGGTGACGAGAAGCATAGGCTGTAGATGGACAACACATTTTGTGGATCTTGTCTAAAGTCTTGAATGGGCTCTGCCCAGTTTCATTTTAACTGAATTTCATTTCAGTTAAAATGAAGCTAAATTGAAATTGTTTGACTTATATGAGACAATGCATATTAATCAATAGTTAATATTGCTGTAAATACCTCAGGTTTAGCAAGATGACAAAAAAAAAATAACATTTTTACAATATATAAATTGATTCTCTGTTGCTTGCCTACATTTCCCACCACTTTTTCCTTCCACTCAATTTTACATTACATTAAACAGCACTATGGGAACAGCCTCTTTATAAATGACCCCCTGTGGCTAAGCTTGTCAGATAATATAATTTTCTCATAAAGTGAGTATTCAATAGTTTTTAATCATCAAATTGAACAAATATGCAACACTTATAGTCCCTTTACACAAAGGAAATGTTTTTTTTTCTTTAACAATTCTGCATTTGAAAGAAAAATGTATTTGTGGGTCAACCAGCAGAGTTGAAAATTGTGGTTGCAACTATAAAGAAAACTTTCAGTCAGTCCCAAATGTTTTTAGATAGAGGCAGTGTGATGTGGCGCAACTTCTTCCCAAATATTAAAACCAGATTTTAGATATAGTGAGATGGGATCAGTGACTAGAAACACTCCTGAAGTATACCCCTGATCAACATTTTAAGTCTAGTTGAAAAATGGTAAGAATTTACATTTTGATCTCAAAATTCAAAGTAGAGTTTGAAAATGCAAAAGGAAGTAATTGAAGAAAGAGAGAAAAAAAGAAAGAAAAAGTCCAAATCTTTTCAAAAATGTGTATTTAGTATCATTTTCTGTTAGGTATCTACACTGTCATAATCTTCTGGTGGTAAAAAAAACAAAAGCTTTTGAACAGCCAAGCTGTTGTGGTCTGATGCAGTAAGACAGTCATCGTAAACAAGAAAAAAAAAAAAACTTGCTCTAAAATCTAATCAAGAACAAGACCGCAGAGAAAATGAAACATTATTTTTAATGTGGACAAATGTCTGATCAAAATACACCAATGTTAGATTCACAAACAATGAAAGTTTAAATAATGTGGGATTTCATTCAATGATTAAAAAAAAAACAGAAAAAACACTGAAAATGTACCGCAGTTACTATTTAGAAGAAAAACAAGAAGAGCCACATTGATGTTCAGTCAAAACCAGAAATATAAAAACAACAAACCAACATGTGTATAAGTGACAGAAACAAAAAGTGACTTTAGCTTTAGCCTTACTTAGATGAATGTTCTTTAAAAAGATTAGTCATACAAAATGTTTCCAAGTAATTATTATTCCTGTCCAGTATGTGTACTTTCAACATTCCCTTCTCACTAGCCTTTATTTGGACATGAAAATGTACAAAACCCTTTAGTTACAGAATAAAGTGCCGATCAGTTGTTTTTGAGGTATTTATCTTTTAGAGAAGGTGTCAGTAAACATAAACGACACAAAAGCTGGTTCAGCAAAGGTTGTAGGATGTTCAGAAATGTATCTCTTCTTAAATATATCTCAAGTAAATGATTGTGTATTTTTGTCTCTTGTGAGTGGAAATGTTGGGAATGTGAAGGACCATATTCTGAGACATGCCAGATATGATGAGTGGCATGAAAGAGCACCTTCTCTTAAACGTAAGAATCTGGGGAATCACAACCACATGACGGCTGGGCGTCCTTACCCTGCGACCTTGCTCTCAATCTGTCACCCGGAGAACTTGTAGCATGCCTCCCTGTAGGAAGTAGCATTGACAATACTGAATATATCCTTCCTGACAAAGGTTAGGAAATTTTTTAGAGGGCAGAGTGGCTGGTTGATGTGGCGGTGGCTGGGATGACAGAAAGCAGTATGAAATGTCACATCCTCACCATTGTACAGCACTCTGATGAACACTTCCCCATCTTTCCGATTTGACTTTGACTTCTCACTTTTTCCTGCTTTGTTTTTTGCTTGGCCTGGTGTTGGCGGGCTTTTCCACATTTCAAAGACAATTCTTGCTGCAAAGCGAGGAAACTTGGCCTCCTCCAGTCCCAGGGCGCTTAGCAACGGGGCAATGGTGACATCATGACCTGAGGAGAGGGTGAAGACCTCCTCCCCACCCAGACGTGGCTGCCGGCCTTCCTCGTTGGCCCTCGCGACCCGCTCCATCTTGTTAGCAGTTCTGTTGAGGTACGGGTACATGGCCAGGATGGCGTATTTACGATAGGCCCCAAATCTTCTCCGATCTACTTCATCGTCCAGCTGCTGTTGCCGAATAACCGCAAACTGTGCCATAGTCAGGCATCCACCAGTACCACCATCTCCACTGGAAACACATGGGAAAGAAAGGCCGTGACACAGGTGGCAAAGCAGCGAGTCAATAGGGTTTGCAGCTCGGAGTTGGCGAGTGAGAACACCTAAAGTGCGTGCCATGTCAATGTAAGTCCTCTCCAGGTTGGAATCAGCCACTCTGAGGCGATACTGCCTCCTCTGCTCTTCCTCCAGAAACTTGCTCCTGGCAGGACATTCGCATGCCGAGCCACAAAACAATGTGCTCCACTGATGACGCACAGTCACCTTAGTCCAGTCGAAATCTGGGAGGAAGCCGTAGAGAAAAGCCATTCCGCTTTGGAGGGTTCGGCTTTTTCCTGTAGTCTCTATCCAAACCTGGCGGGGCGACCAATCAGAGGGGAGCAGACTGTGGTGCTTGTAGGCACGTTGGAGGAGCTGCCCATTCCGAAGGTGCTGAACAACACCTGTTGAGAACAACAAAGATTTGGATTTTAAGAAGAAAAGATTTCTACGGCATAACCAAATACTTTTATTCAGTTATTAGGGCTGTCAACGTTAATCCATTAACGTGACATATGTAAAAGTTTTTAAAAATTAATATCACATAATGCAGATCACTCGCATTACCTATTTTGAGTAAGAAGCCTCTCTTCTGGAGAGGGCTATCTAGTTTACAGCAGTATGTTACATGATCTTGCAGACCTGAGTGAATAGATGACAAACTGCTGTTCTCACTTTAACAAAACACCACAAGACAGATACTACGTACAAACTGGAACTGTGAATTATCCTTCCACTGAAGCACAAGAAACTCATAGTTAAATGTTTTAACTTAACATTTGAAACAAACTTACTATTAACCCTTCATAATTATGACAAGCTGGAAAATGAGAACACTCTCATTCTTTAACATTTTTCAAACTTACAAAGTTAAGTATAGTGATTAATCAGTGCTAGAGTCTGATTAATCTGATTAAATTTTTTAATTGATGGACACCACTACTAATTATGAACAGGAGCATAGAGGAAGCCAACACATTGGGCTGAGATTTATAGCTGTCTGGTTTGAACACCTGTCTGCGTGAGTTCTCCCATCTCACAGACACTGTGGTTAGGGAGACGTGAAATGGAGCCCAGCTGTGCCTCCCAGTGGCCTCTGGTCCCCTGGCCCATGTGATTAATGAAGGAGGTTAGCAGAGGATGAGAAGGCTGCCTGGGAAGATAAAGAAAAAAATGGCATCAAACGTGATTACTGTGATTATTGTCAGTCGCATGCATGGTGAGTTTTATTTCACATATAGGAGTTCTGCTGCATGGTTTACTGCATTTGGGTTGTATTCAAATAAGTGTGGGTATGCTGAGATTGACCCATTACTCTTTTCTTTGTGGTTGGCAAATCATACAAAGGTTGAAAGATGCTTTTTGGAGTAAATAACTAAATATGAATTAGCATATTAAAAAGAATTATTGGCGACTTTAGATAATCAGTAGACCAGGAAAAACAATTGAATGATGATTTCCAAATAACCTGGCTCTGTGTAAAAGTTATTAATTGCCTTCATGAATTAATGACTCTGATTGACCACATTGTTTGGAGGAGCAAATCTCATTTACAGCGATGTAAAAGACAGCCAGTCTTAAAAAATAAAATATTAGTTGTTGCTAATAAACTCAACTATTTATTTGCTTTAGGATCCATTTTCCAAGAAAGGATTAGTTGGTTTGGATATATTTTTTCCCCCTTTAATAAATGTTATGATTTGAAAATGGTGCAGTATTTTATTCAAGTTACCTTTTGTCTGTATTACTTTGGATTGCTGTCTTGGTGTTAAAATGTAAGCAAATTAATAAAACTAAAATAGCAAGTATTATTTTAATAATATTTTAATTTTAATTGCAATAATAAATGCAGTAAAAAATGCTAAGTGCATTAAAACGATTAGTAAGTGGGGGAATGTGACCAGTTCCTAAACCTACCAGCAGGTGTCTCTTTAACACAAGGATGTGAACTTTGACAGGATACCTCAATGTGTGTGGGATAAAAAAAAAAAAAAAAACAACTAAACATGTAGATATAAAACGATGAATGAATTTGTGACATCAGGGCACATGACAATAAATAAACACACACACACAAATCCCAGGATACACACATCATCATCCAGGAATGAGGAAAGCAAGAAGAGCAGTCAATGATCCAGAAGATTAAAGAGGATTGAAGATTATAGATTAATATGGTAGAATCTATGGGAGCTGCAGCTCAACTCACCCAGATTAAGAGTGGGTGCGCACGCACAGTTTCCATAGTGATCACAGAGAGATTCAAGAACAAGCCATAAAAATAGATCAAATAAAACCTACCATCATGTCTGACCTTACACAGCAAAGCCTAATCTGTCATCTACAGCCACCTGCTACATCAAAAATGGACAATGAATGCCTTTTTGTGCCGCCAGGTCATGTCAATCTTCACGTCACCATTCTACACTGTTTGCATCATCATACTCTTATTCATTAGCACTATCATAAACACACTGAGTGTGGGCTGAGTGTGGATGTGCTGAAAGAAGCGATTTTCTGCCCTGTCAGCAGCAGATCCGACTGGTTTGAGGAGAACCGAACAATTCAGATTTAATTGGCTGCACCGGGAGACTGGATGTCCGAGAATAGAGACGCCACAGTGGACAAAAAGCCTCTATTAGGTTCATTGTTGCCAGCTGAAGATTAGAGAGCCCAATTACATTAAGCAGGGATTATTATCACTGGATAGGATGGGAATAAATTAGTGAAGAGGAAGGAAGGGACGGGTGGAGAGATAAAAAACAAAACGAAAAAAAAACAATAATGTGAATGGTGGGATTAACAGAGAGAGGCTGTGCTGGAAATGCAGAAGAATTAAATAGAATGTATTACATATGTAGTGAATTTATAAAAAGACAAAAACATTCAGAAACTGATGGGAAAGAAGGGAAGGAAAGAGAGGAGATGCTCCCTGCAGATGGAAAGAGCTCAGTTAACCGCAGATGGAGACAGTGGGTCGGCAGGCTGGTGCCAGAGCATTCAAACACAAAATGTACAGCCACACATACACACACACACACACACACACACACACACACACACACACACACACACACACACACACACACACACACACACACACACACACACACACACACACACACACACACACACACACACACACATCTCCTGCTCCCTGTGACGATCTCTCTGAGAGCATATGCAAGCTTGTGTGCTTCTGATCACAGTTTGGTCAAAGAAAACAGAAGGAACTACCTACAACATCAGTTCTAGTCATACCCACTACTACTATTGGAATTAGTTGGCTTCATTGTGGTGAAGCAGAAATTTCACCCTTGCACATCTCTGCCTCTCAACATCTGCTTGTGGTGAAGCTTAGAGCTAACAGCTATGAGGGATTTGGAGAATGTATGGAAGGTGGAAGACTTCCACCCTCTCAAGACTTCAGTCTTCTGATTAATTTAAGTGCAACCCACAGAAACAAGACATCATAAGTCACAGAGTCATTAACAAAAGGGAAATACATTACTAGAAAGCCTAAAAATACCAAAAGTGTGTACGGTAATAGATGACAAATGTGACCATTCTGTTGTTTTTCCGAAGCAGAAAAATGCAGAAACAGTTAGTGAGATTCAACAACATGAGCCCTTCTATCCCACTAAAAACAGCACGACTACGAGAAACACTTTTTGTCAAACGATTCTGAAAAAAATGGAAACATGGCTTTAAGAAAAGTCACTACCTAAAGCTGAGAGATGGAAATGCAACACATGTTGCTCCACAGCTACAGCAGATGTCTCTAGTAAAGTCTGGAGCCAGAACCATGACAAGATCAGAAACATTGTTTGTGAGTATAAAGTTCTTCATATAAGAAGACCTAGTGGCTTACCATGGTTTTTGAATTTTATATTTGCAGATTGTTTGATGTAGTCTTATAGATGATAATTAGTTCCAGTAGTGATTCAGCTTTCTTAGCGTATGAGCCAAAAGAATGGTAACTCGTATTTGACTCGTATTCTGTCCACACCTTGTAAAACATTTGTTTGAATTAACAATTCATGGCCAAAGATGATGTTGTAAAAACTGTGGATTAAGTTGAGTGACATATGGTGTAATCAGAATAACACTTTGTCTTTCTGAGGGCACCATGTCATTAATTATAACCTTCACAAGAACGAAACTGATGAAATGCTTCTACACATTGCGTCTGTTTTACACAACCACTCCATACTTCACAAGCGTGAGTGTATATGGAAGTGTCCACCACAGCAACAATGCTGGTCAGAACTGGAGTAGAATTTACATTTAATCTAATTTTGCAAAATCTGATATTTTTATATCAGGAAAATCCATATTTTTTCATCTTTAATTGGGGAAATACTGGCAATTACAGTACAGCATACAGCAATAGCTCTCAATTTTTTAACTTGTCACACACTTGAGAAACAGCCTAAGTTCTGCTCTTAGAGCTTTTTGGTCTGGATGCCGTTTGATGGAATTTAAGAGCTCTTGTGGCATTTTAGATTCTAGGATGCATTTCTTGCAGAACTCTGATGCGAGGTCACAGAACTATGAGAGTAGAGTTCAGTGCTTTTGATTTTCGCTGGCTGGAACTGGTTCTGTCAGACATCCGGTCTCCTGTGCTATTAGACAGCAGATAAAAAGAGTTCACTGCCTGTCCGTTTTCAACAATGCTCTCAGCTGCAGAAAAGCTGAATCAACTGACATACAAAAAACAGCTTTTTAATTCTTTAATCGACCTTCTCAATGTCAAGATGGAACAGCAGAAAGTTAGATCAAGTGAATGCATGTTGTAGCGTTCTAGCCTGTGGATTTACAGATAAAAGTCTCCTTGTGATTTGTCCAGATGTGCTGCTCTGTGCAAAATTAAGTCGCTAGCTAAATCTGAGCTCAGGTGCACGGCGTCAAGAGGATTTGTCTCAGAAAATCTGGTGACCATATGGGCCGATTTTCTGGATTAGTTTCCTTTGCTTATTTATTTATTTTTAAACTATAATGTGCCTACTCAGTTTGCTTTATTTGAAGGAAATAAATTCTGAAAAACTAGCCGATTTCAGATGTCCTAAGCTCAAATAGAAAGCAGAGCCGGCTTTTAATAACTGCTCATTATTATGAAATCTTATCTGACCCTCTTGAACCAGCGGAGTGAGTGTGAGCAGACACAAAGCTCTGCAGATACAAAATGAGAGTAGAGTTCAGTGAGTGGAAAGAGATAAGGGATTTTTTTTTAGCACTTTGGCTGCTTCCTCCCACACTACCTCTCTGGGAGGCAGAAAGTGTGCATCAATGGCTACACAATGATGAAAGACGTGTTTGTTAGCATTTGTTTGTGTCTTTCCAGCTGTACAAAAGCGCAGATGTGCCATACCACACCCGTTGCTGATGACACATGCATTACGGCTGAGAAGCCAACCAACTGGTAACAGTGTTGTGAGCAGAAATCCAGTTAATGCACCTCATTCAGATTATGATTTCAACTAAATTCAGCTGGAGTGTTAGAATAATGATGTTTTCTTATTTTTACATAAGTAGTAACCAGTTTGTTCTTCCTATAAAGGTTAGTTTAGTTTTTTCTCACCCCAGGGAAAAAGGAATTTGCAAAAGTGTGTAACCTTTCTATAATCTCCAGCAGATTGTTCTTTAATCATTTGCGGCTGGTCTTAGGACAACTTATGAGATACTTCTCAGTCGTAAAACTGGGTTGCATCCTGTACTTCCCCCATGCAGCTTTTCGACAGTTTTTATGGGCGAATATTAAAAGCTCTGACATATGTTTGTGTCTCATGCTCTGCTACTTTCACATAAAAAGTAAACTTAGAAGAAACACTGTGCCTAAGAGTTAATTTTACTCACCTAAAGTAAATAAAAACATTTGTTTGGGTCCAACTTGGCTTCACTCTCTGTGACACTCGTGTCTACCAATAAGGGTCTTTTTGAGCTTTACTGGCATCACAAAGGTGTTCTATAAATTTTATTTATACTTTCGCTGGTAAAAAGGATGCAAACTACTTAGGAAGTGACGAGTCATAAAATTTTCCATTTGAACAGGACTTAGCTTGGGCTGCTTTGCAAAGAAGTAGCTTCAGTGTCTAGATGTGCAAAACGTGTGCAGGTGTCGTCTTTCAAATGCATCGTTGTAATATCACAATATGCAAAATAGTTCAAGGGATGTGAACACTCGTGCAAAGCCGTACTGTATATTCACTGAGACATCCTATACAAATTGTGATTGTATTCACTGTTATTGTGTACCTAATGGCAGACAGGGTGCAGTCAATGCTGGGACGTCTGGTCTTTGGGATGGCGTAGAGAGGGTAGCGGTCTCCATGGCGAATCATCACATGAACAGATAGCAGCTTGTAGTCCGCAGGGCTGTGACCTGTGGCAACACAAATTGACTTTTTTTCTGCTATCATTTACTTTCCAATCTTTAATCTCGAGAGAAATTTTATTTTATTTTACGCTTGACTTTGCTGATAGGACCAAAAGGCCGAATATATAAAATAAAGGATGCCCTATAAAAAAATGTATCACAACTAAAATACTGAAAAGAGCGGTATGATTGTTTTTACTCAAACAAAGACTCCTTTGTTAACAGAAAATGGATGAATGGAGAAATATGCCAGAAATCTGAAGATATGATAAATGGAAATTTCAGACAATGACAATAGAGAATAAAAACAAGGCGAAGGAAACTCTAAATTCAGAGAAAGAAGGTTAAAATTGCTAAAATGACCAAGTCAAGAGAGGTGGGAATCAGGTTCACTGTGAGGAAAAAGAGAGAGAGAGAGAGAGAGAGAGAGAGAGATCTCTTTGAGTGTGTTCAATACTTATTCCCCGTTTCATTTCATTATTTCCCTTGCAACGACATATGTGAAGTGATATGATTTGATTTCATCGAATGTATGAATTACTCGGGTTGCTGCCCACATCTGGTATGAATTTTACAACAATGGCCTCATTAGAAATATCTTGTACACATAATCATGCATCTGATCAATACCGAAGTAGCATCCTGACGTATATTCAGAGTTGGTCCTGTGTGTGTCTGAGTTTACAAGAGTTGGAGAAGATATATTAAAAAAAAAAAGTTAAAAAGGAGATTGTGTAAACAAAAGCAACATTTAGTGAAAAACAATGCATTTTGTAGTGCTTATGTATCTTTTCTCCAGCAATGCAGGATCTTTTCCACTGACCCCAACCTACACAAAAACGGCTCCACAATGTAAAAATACGGATGATGCAATTACAAGGAATTGACTTTACCAAATTTAACACATCCCTGGAGTTCTGACACACTAAAAGTATGCTGTGACTGAATTATATAAATTTTCCACATGATCTATTTATAATTCTGGCTTTAAAAACTAGCTGGTCTCAAAACTGAATATAAAAAGGAGCCTGCATTTCCCGGCATTCGGTGGTCTTTCATAAATCCTATAGTTACTTTTTGTTTATGCATTTACCTTCCCAGGCTTGTTCGGTGCGGTTTGGGGTGTTGCAGTAGCTGTAGGCCTCAAAAAAAGGATCAGGCTCCTGGTTGTGATGCACAGGAAAGACTCGCTTTCTGCTTTTTGCCTGAAGACCTCTGAAACCTCCATCTGCAGCCTGGATTGTTTGCTCATCCAGCATGGGAGAGACGGGAATCAGGTTCACTGCGAGGAAGGTGAGAGAGGGAGAAGTAACAACGTTAGAGAGGAAGGAATCTGTGGTAAAAAGCCTGAGGCTAAATTTGGTAGTCCGTACAGATATTTTCAGGTGAAGGGAGAAAGAAATAGAGGGGAGAATAGAGCAGAGTAGCAAGATTTATTTTTTTTTTTTAATGGATAGAGTAGCAGACAAACACGACTTTGCCACAGTTCCACCACATTTCACGTCCATGACAACAGTTGTGTCCCGCTTAAGACCTCACTGTTACCATGGTGTAACAAGGACAGAGCTGCTGTGGGAACTTAAACCAGCTTTTCCAAAGATCCAAGAAAAAGTAGCACAGCCCCAATGTCCCCTTTCGGAGAGCCGGAGGTCTAAATCTCACATCACACACACTTTAGAGTAGACAGTCAGGTTTCAAAGTAAATTATACAAAACATTGAATGCCTAAGTTTCATTCAATGTTGCTTCCAGCTAGAAAAAGAACAGACACATTCCTGCTTTGATGGTGACCTAAATAGATTATGTAGTTCTGATCATCGCAACATTCAGGCCCAAATCAGACTCTGAAAGAATAAGAACACTCTGTATGCTGTCAGAAATTGTCTGTCTTCTCACAAGCTTAAAATCCACAAGGATTTTGTGCCAACAATAATTTCTCTCTTGCCCTGATTTCTAACCAGGTATGGTCAGTGGTGTATCTGCTTGCCCACTGTGCCAAAAGAGTGAAAAATATACATACAACCAGACATACATACAAAATTGTCTTTCAAAAAACTGATAGTTGACACCAAAGCACCAGACTTTGGTGCTTTGGAAAAACTTTTCTATCAGTTTTGATAGACAGAAAAGAGACAAACTTTAAAGTTTCTTGTAATTTATTGTGCGATTAATTGATTTACTGTCTATTGTGACAGGCATAGTTAACCGACTACAGTAATTGCGCCTGGAATTAATAAGCATTTATGTCTGAGTTGTGGATTCAAAGAGCATCCTTCCACCTTTCCAAAGGTGGGTCTGATTGGTGCATCTATGTTACAGAGTGACTGCTAACCTAAAACTTGCTCTCTCCTTATTTTATGTATCCAAATTGAGATTAAAATATGTGTTTACAGCAATATATCCAACAGCAGAAGTAGTAAAGAATAAAGCACATAATGCTTTCTTTTTGTAGAGCAAACGAAAAATAGTGGTTTGATAAAGATAAGCACACAGAGATTCATGCTGCCTTCTTTAGCTAGTTTTAAAATAAAACTGTAACAGCTGACAAAGCCTATAGTATAAAGTAACATTAACACTTCAATCTTAAAAGTAGCTGATACACTGGTACATACTTGTATGAGCATCAGTTCCTCACTGGCTACCTAAATCAAGTTATTGTGGTCTGCCAGGGCGAATAAATTACACCCAACGGAAAATGGTCAGCTAGGCACAGAAGTTTACCAAAACCCTGGATCTGGAGCTACATCTTAAGAATTACAACAATATAGCTGTAAAAGTCAGCAAACAATAAAAAAAAAGAAAGAAAAACTGTTCATTAAGCACATTTGTATAAACTCACCAGAAATGATGTAAAAGAAGAACACAAAGTGCCCGGTAACACTGGAGACCATGCTGATAGCTGACTGCTGCAGACACACACACACTGGAGCTCATTCACTACCATAACCTGTTCCCCATATGCAGCCACCTCCTAAGCCACCGTCCAAACACAGGCCTCCGCAGACTGACCAAAGTTCTCCAGTCCAGCTCTGCCACAGTCCCATACACAATGGGGCTTTTGTGACCTCATCCTCAGTTCGAATGCGAGCACAGGAAAGCTGCACAGAGGGAGCTGGAGTACACACACATTCATGGGTCTACACAAAGTTTGGCTGCACTATTTAGAACGTCTCTTTCATCACATTAGAAATAAAAGGGGGCTTAATTAGAAGGTTGTATTCAAAGGAAAAACAAAATTTGGGTGATGAGGGAGGGCTGGTCATTAACATTTGAATACTTTAACACTAAACATGGTGAAAAGCTTAGATCCTACCTTTGAATAGGATCTGGCATGGAAAAAAAAAAACACCAACAGAAAACTACTTGCTTTCTAACTACACCACAGCTATAATTAGAGGGTAGGAAAGCACTTTGATAAATGATCTGATCCAGAAGTTGGTTTATCCAACCAACTGTAAAGTTGGTTCATCCAGATCCATCTAGATTCTGCCATGTGCTGGCCTGCCCTGAACTCCTCCCTGAAGCTAATGTTGATTCAATAAATGATACCAACATTAGTGACTGTAAAGTCGTTTGAAGTAAAAGGCTGACATAAGCTTGTGTTTCCTAAGAGATAACTAGGAGCCAAGCATTATTGATCTTTGAAGTAACTATTCTGCTCTTTTCTTTTCATTGCACCAATTTATAACCAATTTCTTGGTTATAAATTACAAAAAAAGTATAATTAATCATTTTTTGGTAATATATATTTTTTTATATTATCCCTCATTATAAAATCATTGCAAATTATCACAGTAAAGTAAATGAAGCGGGACAGTTTGTGAAAGACAAAATGTATCTGTCATTCCCAAAAATTTTAGTCAAAACTGCAGTCAAGGTCTTACAAAATTAAGGTATAAAGAATCAACACTTAATTTCGAATCATGTATTTCAAGTTTCATCAGCGTCTACATTTGAGATTTTGAAACAGGAGAGAACAAATTTAGTTCAAATTGCTTTGAAATTTGTGAAATACGTCTTTGGTTTATTTGCTGAAATGAAGATTCAAATTAGATGCTAACTTGAGGGTGCTGGGGTGTACAAATGTTTCTTACAGCATTTATTAAAAAAAAAGAACAATCAAACACTATCAATTTCACATGAATTGCTCAATGTGAAACATGGAGCTTATCCTTTATTCCTGCCCATCAAGCTACCAACTCTTCTGCAGAAAACGGCTCTGATTCCCTTCTCTTTTACAGATTCACTTCTTTGTGTTTATCTTGTTGTCTTTTAGTCACTTTAACCACCCTGTGCTCCACCACTCCTCTCTGAGATGTCCATGTCCTTTCATCATATTTGTCCCCTGGAGGCAGGTGGACAATCTTTTCATAGTAAAGACCATCAATAAGCAATAAACAGGTGATCAGACTTAAGTGCAGCGAGTCAGAGAGGAAAGAGCAATGAAGAACGAGACAGACTGACGACACGACAGCCATTTATTAAACATGAAGAGAAAATCCCCTGTTTCTCTCCGGGGCTACTCCTGGATAATGGTTCAATTCTTCCTCATTTATAAATAAATTATGGCAACTATTTTCTCCCCTGCAAAACCACTGAAATGAAATACGCAACAGGCATAACGAGCATAAGCCCAATGCACTGCAGGAGGCTGCAGTAAAAAGTGAAATGTATAAATGCCATTTGGGACCCTTTTATAGGCACTATGATATAATTTTATGAGCAGCTGGTGTTTATAAACATCAATCAGACGTTGTAAATGTTGGCAAAGATTTGTCAAGAATACCAAAACAGCATTTATAAATTACACTTATTCTATGTTAAAGAATCTATTTGCAGAGATAATGTGCAAATTATCTCTGCACATTAGCTTCATTTGTGTGTTTAAACTGTCATATTGCACTGGGAACCTTCATAGGAATAAAATGGAGTGGTGAAAACACTTCATATAACATGCATTTTCAGTTGCATGAGGATTTGAATAATGATTTGCATGCTTTTCTCCACGTTCATGTTGTTTGTTTTGTTTCTTCAGTTATGATGCTGGATCTGAATTGGTGGAACAGAATCCTAGTTGAACATGTTGAAAAGTATAAGGTTAACTTATACAGCCCAGCAAAACAATTCAATAAGAAGATTTTCATTGAAATACTCATGTTTCAAGTTGATTTGTATAGCACATTTCAAGGTCGTTCAAAGTGCTTTGCATCATAAAAACACAAAAAAATACTAAATCATAAAGGACATCACACAGTCAATAATAGAGAAAACCACTAAACATTTTACATTTTGTAAAGTGTCAATGTTACACAGCAGTTATGTTGGTCAATGTTTCATTTATTAAGGTTCAAAATCAACTCTAAAAAGGTAGGTTTAAAGAAATTCAGTATTCTAGTTGTTTTGCAAAAGAAGCTGAAAAGAAAACTGAGGTTGCAACAGCTGAATAACTCAAACTCACATTTTGAAGTCTAAGACAGCAGCTCTGAGTCATAGATTCCATTTTAGTACTTCAAATAAACATAAGTAGCATGTGACTAATAGCACATCTGCCCTGGGAAAACCGCGCATTTACTTTAAAACTTTGCTGAACTCTGAAGTGTATAAGAAGAACAAAAAGGGTGAATTTCAACACATAATGAATCCAAGTAACAATCGTGATCTCTAAACTTTCTCTCCATCAACCACTACTTTTCTTAGACTTGCACATTTCCACCAGTGCAAAGCAGTTCATCTACTTTTCCTTAGTGTTGGAGGTTTCCCAGCATTCAGTCAGCTCTACATTCATGCACCTTCAATTCAAAGACACAATTTTGTGCACCTCAATGTGCAAATAACGGAGATGGTGGGAGGGAAACAAAGCGTCCAGAGAAGCCCACTGCTGGTGCTGGGTATTTATAGGAATTCTACAGGGAATTCTGCTTTGTTTTTGCATGAATGGAATGTCTAAAATAAAACAGCAATGAGAGGATATACATGAATGATTATTCCACACCGCAATTAAAAAACGGGTATCTGACCACGGCTCCTGAGTAACAGAAAATGTATATTTATATAAACGCACACGGGTGGACTTACAGAACTGGAGGCTGAAACTGAGGACGGCCAGCACCGCCCCGCCCACCACCACCAGGAAGAGGAAGCGGTTACGAGCCAGCATCTTGGAAGCGGTCGGCGTTTCTGTCCATCAGCCATCCAGACTACGTTTCATCCCTATAAACACACAAACATAAAACTACATTTGATTTACAGCAGTTGTTGTTTTGATGCACATGTGATAAATATGTGCAACAAAATGACTGGAATCTAAGAGTAAACCCTGACTTTTTCACTTCCTTACAGACTTTCTTACCACTGAAACCAGTGATCATGTTAATACTCACACTCCTAAATTACAATCCTAAAACAGAAAAACATGCTCTGAGAACATAGAGTAAAACATAAAGATGAATAAAAATCACTGTTTGTAAGTGATTAAAAATGACTTCATAAAGCGGAAAACTCTCACTCATGCTAAATATCAACCACTTACATAAGCAATCCAAATAATTGTTCATCATTTTATATCAGATTAACAGATTTATTTACCCCAACTAAAATGTGTTGCACAGTCCAAACAATGGGTTGCATTTCCAAACTACTACAATTAAGGCTACATAAAATACATATAAAAATAAATGTGTATATATGTGTGTGTGTGATTTAAACCATTTCTTCTCATTTAAACCATTTAGAAACTTCTGAAAAAAAGGACCAAAATTAGAAACAAGTATGAATTGAACTAACAAAACGAAAAAGCCAATGAGAGGCCTAGACCTTAAAGCCTACCATTAGGTGGTGTAGAAATGTGCCCAGCACTCAGCAGTGAAGCTGCAGCACCAAAACCATAAATATGACCTTCCTGATTGGTTCTCCGAACACACTCGTCCACATCATCAAGACATCAACGACGAAGAGCAGAAATAAAAGTTCATTTGTTTTACGTTTCTTCTGTATGACTTAATAAACTCGTTAATTAACGAGAGACTGTTAAATTACCAGTATGAATCATGCACGATAACAACCACCAGAGCACAGTCAAATGAATATTACGAATTTATAATGAAATGTAAGGAACGGTCTGCGCATGAGCAAGAGAAAAAAAAACTGCCATTTTTGAGGAAAGAAAGTCAGGGAATTTTTTTTATACATAGACACAGGAAAATACATCAGTAGCTTTCACACAGGTATATGCGGATAATGTAGGAACGTTCTCCCTCTCTAGGGAACTCAAACCGTCCTTCAGACTGAGTCGTTCCTTCACTTAAAGAAACACTGAAACTCGATACGGTTAACCGAGTCGATAAGCTCTCCTGAGAACAGTCAGCTGGTTAACTAGTTAGCTAGCAGTTAGCTAGCTGACGTTCACTATACTTCGCTGCACTAATGAACGTCACCCTCCGCTGAGGACATTATCATACCGAGACGCAACAACAGAAGTCACAGGCTTCCTTTCATGGTGAATCTACATTGACGGAATGAACTCAAAATCCATTCTGATGAAGCTTTTATGTTTATTATCATTCTCATCTGTACCGTCAGATTTTACCCCGCATACCGCGCTGGCGCAGTCGAGCGTCGGACTTTTAATTACCTGAATTATTTTGTCGCACATGAACATTTCCGCCAACTTTGCTCATCGATACTTGTTGCTTCCACCTAATATAAGGAGAAACTCTGCGCCGACAAAAGGCTTTGTGTTATGGAGGAACAGAGCCAATTACAAAAAAAAAAAAAAAATGCCACATCAACAACCGTGCACACTGCAGCAGAACATGGTCAAAACACCAGAAGATAATAAAGCTCGAAAACACAAACTGACATCAATAACGGGTCTCTTTACCTGCAGATTGCAGTAACGGATCCACACGTAGTTACTCGGTCAAGCACGACTGCTACTCAAATCCAGCGCTCTAGTTTCTCTGTTACACCTGACTGCCTGCAGAGAGCGGACAGCGGCATCAAAGTGCAAAATGACACTTCCGGGGGCGTCCTTTCAAAATAAAAGAAGAGGCTTCTTGCTTTGATGTTCAAGAATGAACAGCTAAGAGTCCACTCTTAGTCGGAAGTGATCATTAAAACAAATTAACAAAATAAATAAATAAATCTGCCTGAAATTTCTTCAGTCACATTTGAGGTTCTTTTCTAGTGCTCTGAAAACAAGGATTTTAGATTATTTCCATTATAAAACTAAATGAAGCAGGGCCCTTGAATGATGACTGTGTCTGCAATTCTAATTTTTAATGGTTAAAAAAGCTTTGGGAGCTGAAAAGAGAGAAACTGCTTCTGTCCAGAAACTCATTATAAAGTGTTTTTGATTCATAATTGTCATATATTTTAATGTTGAGCAAGTGTCTCTGAGGAGTAAACCACAGCAGGGTACATGAAGAAAAAAATAAGATCATAGGATATGAATTATATGTGTTAACTCCTGATCCCTTTCATTATGTAAAAATAAAATGAGATGGGGTCTTGACATTCACCTAAACTTTGTAATTATGGTTTTAATATAAAAAATATAAACAGTGTGCAAGTAAAATTATGTGTGGCGATCATCTTAGCAGTAGAGGATGCAGCACAGTTGTGAATGAATGGAACCGAAAACTAAGACTCTTAGCGGTTATTTTGAAACAAATTTTTTGGTTCACCAGAAAGGCTGTAGCTTCCTTTATCTAACTTGACAACAGAGAGAACGAGCTCTTTTTATATGGTTTGCGGATTCTTGGCCAAGGCAAAAGCCCGACCTAACTGCCCCATCTGCTGGACTATCTACAGCAATGCATGTGTTGTCTTTTTAGTATTAATGCCTCAGACACTTTGATTTACTAAATTAAACAATGGAAATATTCAAACATTTTAGATTATTTTAATATATTTTTTTAATCAGCTAAATAGTTGATTTTCCTTAATATAGAATGCTAGGAAAGCAGGCATCCACTTTTTTTATACTGATCTAAACCTTGATCAGTGTCACAGGGGGAATTGGGCTGGTGCCTTTCTCCTGTGGTCAGTTGATATAAATAGACAGTACAGACTCAACACATACAAATTACCTAACATGGATGTTTTTCGACAGTTGATGACTATTCCCCCCCCAGCTGTTTTGTATCTCTGAATATTGTTTTTCTGTGTGGAGGGCTTCAACCTTGGTAAGCTGGCGGCGATGTCCATCCAACTAATATCCTATATTGCCGGAAGAATTTGCTCTGCCATCCAAATCATTGAATTCAGACGATGCAATCTCTGACGCCTCGGGATGCAGACTGCTCTTGCAGCATTTGTTAAAGGATGGAGTGATCTAAGGAGCTCAGTAAATTCTGGCATGACACTAGTATAATGTAACCAACGCAAAAAAGAAAATGTTGGGTATAAAAGCAACTTAACCTTGAAGAGGAAGGTCACATTAACACCACAGGCTGAGATCAGTCGTGGTGGGATAAAGCACATTTCCACCATATGAGTGGAGCAGTGTTTATTGGATTGAATAATAATCTCTCGCTGTTTGGCAGTCCAACAAAGAAGCTAGTTTGGCAGCTGCCAGGGAAATAACATTCGCCATACCGTATTTTGTCAAGATTAAAGTTCGCAGCAGAGAGGATTACAGTGTAGAGCTCTTTTTTAGGCCCTTAAATACACATGAAAGTAACTATTAATGCTTCAGCTCATTTAGGCATTTATGAAATGGTCAAACGCACTCTAAAACATAAAGCTTTTATAGCTGCAGAGGATGGGTTCAGTATCACATTAAACCATGTAGATTATGAATGAGATGAAATTTCCAAAGTGAATACTTTGGGCAATATAATGTTGATCAAATGTCCTTTGATCTTTAGCCATTGAAGTCAATGTTAATTTAGAAATAAAATTCACACTGGATAGAATGTTAAAAAATTGTTAAGGTAGTAGTGTTTGCTTTGGGCACAGCATGAGGGTGTTCATGTCTGCTCATGTTTGAATAAACAAACACAAAATTTGTATCTATATGCGGTTTTGTACCACAACAAACCAATCAAACATATTTTTGATGCTCTCCTGCTGACATCTTACATGTATTTGCTTCTGTATCATTTTTTAAATTGAAAATATGGCCTGTGACTTTCTTTAAAATATGTTTTGGCTTGTTGGGATGGGAATAAGTCGTGTTTGCCCTCAGTTCCAAGGGCAAACACAAACTCTTTAAAATGTCATTCATACTTGTAATGTGGAGGTAATAAGACAGTAAAAATGCAATTTTGACTGTGTGCTACCATGATGTCTATCTTAGCTAACACATAAACAAAACTCCTTATGCACTTGGGGCATTGATAAAGACTTGTCTCAAGTGGAAAATGTTTGTATTCTCGGGTCATTGTTCAGGACATATGGTTCTTGCTTAAAATGAATAATGTCCAAGACAAAAATTCCAGATGATTATTCAAAGAGCTGAGTTGTGTTTGCTTAATATAGAAATGGGGGGTGAGTGAAAAAAAGATGAACTCCTTGGACTTAGCTCTGAGATAAGCAGATGCACATGCGCCTCCAGAATTGATTATACAATGACTTTATGTTGCTTAATGGTTTCAGTTAGGGAGCTGTTCCCAGGTGAATCTAAAAGAAACTACAAGTAAGGCTGTAAAATGAAAGTGTCATTGAAATAAACTTAGTAGCTACTGCTGTATTTCTATTGTTTATAGAAAAGTCATTTAACACCGTGGACTTAGAGTGTGACCATCACAGTGTGAATCAGACTGAGGAATCTCCTGGGCTTTCAGTGGATCATTGTCAACAGGCATCTTCTCTCTTCCACAGTAATATCTAGAGGTACGTCAGTCATTTGAGTGGAACTGCTTGAACGTGCAACCACTTACCTTGCCGTGCTCCCTTCAAATTCTACTCAGCACCAATGCAAGTCATGGGATAGAGATGAGGATGATGGCAACCTGCATGACATGCATGTGTTTGGGAGTGAGTATCTATTTTACCACGTGAAAGTCTATTAGGTTAAGAATAGGAGACATGTCTGTCTGTGTCTTTTATACAGTGAGACAGTCAGTCTGTCCTGATGCTAATGTTTTGTTGATATATGATGTCAAATAATATTTGATCATACTGAAGCCTTTGAACATAATAACGTACTTAAATAGAGAATAGTTGAGGATAAAATACAAAGATTCTTTGGTGAAACTTATTTTATTGGAATTGGTTGGTAGGACTGCGAGGTAGCGCAATTTGCAGCATTATTGCCTTACGGGAAGAAGATCATGAGTTCAAATCTAGGCCTGGGGTCTTTGTGCATGGAGTTTGCATGGTCTGTCTGTTCAGGCATGACTTTTCTCCAGCTCCACTATATAAAAACATCCCTGCTAGGTCAGTTGATCTCTGTAAGGTATGAGTGTGTGCATTCATGGGTGTTTGTCTTGTGTTACTCTGTGATGTATGTGTAACCTGAGGCAAACAGATAGAGACAAGAAAGGGAATTGTTAGGGACACCAATGATTGTGACTGATCACTTTTACAAATTAAACTATTTCTTAGCTTGGGACTAAGAAATAGTGCCAAGTGGAATATTCTTCCATTTACATAAAATATACATTAACTGATGTATTTTCACACATCTTATAGGAGTGCAAATATTTTTAAAGGCCATTGTTTAAGTTAGTGCAGATATGAATCACAAGCCAAGCAAGCTGTGGAGCACATGCATTCACTTTCAGTTTACAAAATAAGGAATTCTGCGTTTAACATAGTTTTCTCACTACTATTTTACATGAAGGTTGCATTATGTTATAACTGTAACAAATGATTTTTCTCTAAATAAAAAATGGACATGGAAATATCTGTAAATCTAAATCTAATGTAAAATAGTATTGCATGCTTTTGTTTATTGTTCTGTTTTACAAAATGTACCTAACATGAGTCAAAGAACAACCAATGTAGTCAACAAAAGGTAGAATTTCAGAAAAGCAAGAAAAATCTGACTCTAAACCAGAATCTCAAGCAAGCTGTGCCTCCTTAAAAAAATGAGGAAAGATTTAAGACTTTTGCACAGTATTGCACATCCCAGACTCCACAGCTATGCAATGCAATGACTGTCCTGAAGATGCCAGAGAACATGTGAGCACCTCTGTAATGACTGACCACTCTGTGGTCACATGCGCTAAACTTAAAACTCTGAAAATACCAAAAAGAAATTTTCCGAAGGGCTGATGGTGTCATATTGGTTAGCAATGTTGTCTCAAGGGTTCAGGGTCTTTTCTGGGTAGTTGGACTTCCTGCCACAGGCCATGTTCATGTCAGGTAAATTGTGTTTCTAAAATATGTGTTCGTGTTTGCACAGTTGTATGAGTTGTACCCTCTTTCCTGCCCACTGACTGCTGGCTCCACACTCCAGCCTGCAGTTTTGAAAATTATTACCCAGCGACTGAAAATGAATGGGTGGGTATTTTCTGAACCCATTGCACCTTATTGTTTTAATGTGCCTAACAACAGCCAAGATCAGGACAAGATAATCACAAAAGAAACTAATTATAAATTGTAGTGCCCTCTAATTATTTTAGCTGTGAGCTCAATTGACTACAGTTAAAAATCCTAAGTCTGAGTTAATATCTGGAGCTCCTTACAATATAACTTACATACTTTTATGAATATAACTTGGTGACACAGAGTTTGCATGGTATTGCGTCAAACTAAGGGATTCCCCAAATGCTTTATAAGGCAGAACCATAATATGCATGTCACTCTGTTACCGGGTTTCTGAATGTCTGTTAGAAATCTAAAATTTTCCACATTTCTTTAAAGACCAGGAAAGTCTTCTCAATAAAATCATGATTGCTGCTCTTTTACTCTTGTGACTTTACATATGCAGTCTTGAAAAACTGTCCACAAAAATAAATCTAAGACGTGTGTTGTGTATTTGCGTTCACTTCCCTTTTTATGTCCATGAATAAAATTTTATATAATCAACTCTCTTTTCTATTCTTTAATTTAATCTCACTATAACTAAAGATGTAATCTTAGATTTCTTAGGGAACATTCTCATGAAGACCAATGGTGAGAGCAGACTGGGCAGAGATATGGCTGTGAATCCTAAAGCAGGATTGAGTTATAAATGTATATGTGTCAGGCTTAAAATATGACACAGTTCTGTTCAGTCCATCATCTGGAAATAGCAAGAGGGTGATAGAACAACAAACCTACCAAAGCCATGACTTTCCACAGCTCATGCTGGTAATTCTGCTGACAAGACAATTTCAGTATTGTCTTTGCAACATGTAGTTCTGTGGTGAACACAGCAAATGTATGGAAGAAAAAGCTCTGCTTCGGTAACACCAAAGCCTAACATTTTGGGATACATACAAAATATGCCAAATACAATAGTGTGTTGCCTCCTATGAGGACAACACTAACCTCACGAGGGAACCTTGGTGGAATTATCATGTGGATAATTATCCAGGAGTTAAGGGGAAGATGAATGAAGGAAAGTCCAGGACAATCTTGGAGTAAATCGTTGCAAAAATCTTGAGATTGAAGGAAATGGTTCATGTCCCAACGAGACAACAGTTCTAAATATACAACAAGAGCTAAAATAGAATAATTTAGATATAAACGTTCAGAAAGGCCCAATCAATATCCAATTCTTTCACTTCCTCAAAAATTATTGTTTAAAGACACTTTTTGCTGAAATCAGCAAAAAGTGTCAGTCTTATTTGCATAAGACTGACATAAACCTAAAACTGTGTATTCTGGAAGGAGCATATTTAGGCAGAAGTGACCAGGTTATTTCTCACCTGAAAATGATTGTTTGCAAAAAATGTAGTGAACATGTTCAGTGTAGACCATGGATTTATTCTAACATACACAAGGAAGCATAATAGGCCTTTTTATATTCTGTCATTCCTTCTTGTTCATAAACACATATTCTTTTTTGTGCCCAAACATTTTGGCAGCAGATCTTTTTAGCTGTGATTGCATTTGTCCTCGGAGGCCAACTAAAAGCCACAGAAGAATGTTTGAAGTCAAAGTTCAGACTAACATTTTATTTGTCCAGATCGTGGTGACCAAGATGTTGGCCTCTGCATCAACAGCCAAAACAAACAGAACAAAAATACATTTTCTTCACATATGACCCTAGATCATGTATGGGGTATTTATTTTGCTGCAGAAAGAAAAAAAAAAAGGGGGTAAGAACAGACAGAAAAACAGCTTTCATAGTTTTAAAGGATATTTTTCTGAAGCTCAACACAGGAAGTGTGCATGAAAATACACAGCAATGGTTGACTGGACATTTGATTCATAAAATGACGTAGGGCAATAGGGTCGTAAGGCTACCTCCAACCACTCTCCTATAGTACGACTCTGTCTCCAACGCTGCAGGGGTAAAGATTGGAGACTGTGCTTTGAAGAAGAACATAAAATCTATTTAAAGACAATAGATTTTATATCTATTGATATAGATAGATGTTATATCTATATCAACAGTAGAGCCATTGTTGTTTTCACTGTATTAAACTGTTTAAAAGAAATGCGTCATTTGGCCTATAAACTATATAAAAGATAGACAGATGCTGTAAAAATAGAAAATGGATTGGTGTCTGTACGAAGACTTGCAGTGCTTCCCTAATAAAACGAAGACAACCTATCGATTATAAACTTTCCCCAGCAGCACCTTGTGCTGCTTCTGACTTCCATATTGTCTGGAAGTAATGTGATTACATGGGAAGTAGCAGCACAT
Organism: Poeciliopsis prolifica; assembly: GCF_027474105.1. Taxonomy (NCBI): domain Eukaryota; kingdom Metazoa; phylum Chordata; class Actinopteri; order Cyprinodontiformes; family Poeciliidae; genus Poeciliopsis; species Poeciliopsis prolifica. The sequence continues at coordinate 11,972,512 of NW_026562379.1, forward strand.
GATCTTAAGCTGTTAAAATGCATCTGTAATTATAAAATGAAAGGCAGTATGAGTTTTATTTTCCTGTCCCACTTTGAAAACCTTATGTTAAATGCGAGTATTCTTCAATTGTCTTCTCTTTTTTTCTCTTACAGTTGTCACCAACCACCATATACTGTCTAAAGAGCTACTGTATCAAAAATTTAGATCATGAACTCTATCTGGCAGTTGAAACCAATAGTCAATTTCTTTCAGGAGAAAAATCATAACATGCAACCTATTTGCCAGTCCATCTAGATGAGACCCTGGATGGATTGGCGACCCGCCTCTCCCTTGTTGACCACTGGAGATAGGCACCAGCACCCTGGGAATCCAACTATGGATAAGAATGTAAAGATAATGGATGGATGAATGGAACATATTTGATGAATAATAAAATGCCAACTCAAACTGCACAAGGATTCTGTATCAGTTCTTTTCAGGAACTCAGGTGAGAGTTCTGCATTTTATCTGAAAGTCCAAAGTTCAAATGTCTCATCATGCAAATAATTAGTTGGTTATAAAAAGATTACTATGCAAATATGTAAGATGTGTTTTACAGTGACTGTTAAAGAAACAGAGCAACATGAATTCAATGAACGGATATTTCTGCTTTAAGTCTGAGTAAAAGACAGTAGAGCAAAAACAATTTGTACAACTATTTCAAATTACAGGTAAGAGATCATTTCGGCATAATATTAAAACTCATCTTTAAAATATAATTAATCCGAAACCAGTGAAGCGGTCAGATTTCCTGACCCAGATCTTTTCACCCAGTCTCTGGTCTCACCGCCTGTACAGCTCCGATGATCTCTGCCCTTCAAAATAAAGGCGGCTATCACGTGAAGGAGTAGTGACGGGGCGGGCCTCCGGCACCCCTCAGCCAATCACGTTCACTGTTTTGCGGCTTGCCATTCGATGATAAACATTGCGACCTGACCCGCTGAGCACACAGTCAGGCAAAACACGTAAACGTGGGGAGGTCAATCAGAGCGAATCCTCCCCTTTCTGCAAGTCGCAGTGTTAGACTGGAATTAACAGGCTACTTTCCAGATACGAACACTTTGATGAAGTAGTGTCCTGCTTCGGAATGTGGAGACGCTAAGCTTGTGCTCCGACATCCACCTTTATCACCGGAAAGCTGTTAGCTTCGTTAGCTAACAAGAGCTAGCTCAGTTAGCTGCTACCTACTCTCGTTTTCTTGTACGCAGCTGACCTCGAACATAAGACAGACGGACAGTGTCGCTGTTTGTCATTTCGGGGAGGCTTACCCCGTGGCTTGACATCCCTTCTTTGCTGTGTGGCTTTCCGCGGACGGTTCTCGAATATGATACACAATGAGTCAAAGAGATACTTTAGTTCATCTGTTTGCTGGGGGGTGAGTATGTTCTACAGTCGTGTACACCAGAAGCTAAGCTAGTTAGCTCTGTGCTAGCAGCCACCAGCTAGATGAGGCTTTTCAGTAATTACAGTGGTATGTAAATGTAAGTGAGGTGTTATTAAAAGTAGTCCTGTAAGTGTGTAGCTTTAACATCAGCCTGACAGAGATGAGCTACAAAGGCTTGTCCCTGATTGTGTACCCGTACGAGCTGACACCTCAATGACAGTTGTGTATATGAATGAAATGGCTAGCTTGTGGTCACGCCTTCCGTTTTCATTAACAATCAGTAAAAGCAACATTATTCCCAATGTTTCTTTTTTTTTAAATCACTATTTTTCAGGTTTAATGTGCAGACGTGTCAGAACCTCTGACGTATTAGCCCTAATTGCATAAAAATACAGGAAAAATATATAGAAGCCACATACCAACAGGAGTTCTTAGATATAAAGCAATATCTGAATGTCTCATTCTTTGCTAGATCCAGTTTAAGCAAGGCAATGAAGATTTATTTACTTTGAAGTATTTAATCCCACTGTACATGTCTTAGAAAATGTAGAATATTGACATTTTGTTTGTGTGTAGGCTGATAATACAGCTAAACTTGCTTTTACATATCACAATTTCACAAGAAATATCCCAAAGTGCATTGCAAAACAATAGGATTTAAACCATGTATAACTACAAAGAAATATGTTATCAAATGCCATCCAGATGTGGGGGCACTGTAGGAGCCATATTGACGTGTCCACTAGAAGTGGTGAAGACTCGTCTGCAGTCTTCCTCCATCACCCTCTATATGTCTGAGGTCCAACTAAGTACCGTCAGTGGGCCCAGCGTGACCCGTGTGTCTCCACCAGGCCCCCTGCACTGTCTAAAGTGAGTAGTTGAGTATTTTCTTTCCTTTTAGATTCATAAGTACAGAATATGTTTTGTCTTCAAATGGAGATATCAAGTCTCTGTTGAAATGAGATGATCAGGGGGATGATAGAACTTCTCATTTCTTTAGTAAAAATAATTGTGTATGATTTTCTGTTGTTTAAAACTATGCTCTGCTTTGTGTTGGTCTATCAACTAAAATCCCAGGAAACTATACTGTTTGTTGTCATAGTGTAGAATGTGAAATGATGAAAGACCTATTAAACTTACAGCTATGAATGTGCACAGTCTGCTTCTGCTATATCCGTAGGCCTTTTTTAGTCTGTAACCAAGCTTAAAGTGAGATGAGTTCAAGTTTTGTTATGTGAAGCATTTGGCTCCGGCTTTTTTTTACTCGCTCTTTGCACCGCATTGTGGCTTTTGTTTTTGTTTGCTGTGTCCATTGTCCCCCAGCAAGTGGCCACATCCTGAAACCAAATGTTCTGATCTCAGTAATTGGACAAATTGTTTCAAAAAACAAAACAAAACAAAAACTGCTTAAGCTAGATGACAACACAGACTATCATAAATTGAAAGTTGTTCATGGGAATCCTGAGATTACTGATAGAGCATGACTCAGCATCAGGGAATTAAGATCCAACATGTGTGAACAGAAACAACTCAAGGGCAGGGCAAAGCATAATGTTGGAACTTATATTTGATAAATTATTGTCTGTTTATTGTTGTATGTTCAAATGACCTTGACGGAGAATCCAAAAATGTCAGACTATTTTTATAATTCTGTTCCACTGATGCATCTTAGGCTTTGCATGAAGGTCAAAGTTCCTCTGCCACTTCAATAGAGTTTGGTTTGGTTTCATGGCGGTGTGAGAGTGGAAGCAAAAAATAGCTTCAACAAATGCTTTTATCGACATCGAATGACAAAATGTTCAACATCATGAGTCAAAATGAAATATTTTAGACCAAAAACTGATTGTAACAGAGTAGACTGGTTTTAATTTAGATTGTGCATAGTTTTTGGCAAATGTGTTCATCCTTTAACAGTTATGTGATTGTAGAGATAAATATGTGTGTTTGTGTGTTTTGTACTCAGACTGATTTTGGAAAAAGAGGGACCTCGATCTCTCTTCAGAGGCTTGGGGCCAAACTTAGTGGGCGTGGCACCTTCCAGGTGAGCTCCCTTCTATTTTAATGGTCAACACAGCATCTATCTGAATAAATACCCTCAACAACATTAATTGTTGCCCATTTTAAATCACATGGATATTTTTTGACAAATTTTGTTAGTATTGTAATTCTGCCAGTACTGTCTTTTTTTCATTTCTTTGCTTTTTTGGTAGTTAAAGTAGTTCTACAGGGTTTTGTGTTGGGAACTGTGATGTTTTAGAGTACAAAACTTAAATCAAATATGACATGAATGAAGTTTTGTACTCCAAAGCTTTCAATCTTTCCTGTAGAATCTCACTGTTGGCCAGTTATGTCCATTGACACTGTTGGACTTGCTCATGTTAAGCTAACGCCTGTGTAAGTGCTGCATCACACAAAAAAAAAAAAAAAAAAAAAAAAAAAAAAAAAAAAAAAAAAAAAAAAAAAAAAAAACAAGTATGTTTCAGTTATCGTCTGCCCACTGTAACCATTTGATTGGTTTATGCTATCTAGCAAAAATATATGTTAAATATTGTACAATAGTCTAACAAATGTTTTCAAACACTGAAATATTAGCTCAACTGGAGGAGTTACTCCCACTACCCTGATGGCTGAAAATAAAAGTCCATCAGTGGAATAAAACCAGAGAAAAAGGCTTAATAAAAAAAGTTTAATACATGAAGATAAATCAGGCAGATAAAAATATCTTTTTTTGTTAGAAACAGCTTTATTATTTGTAGTTTGTAGCATGTAGTAGGCATGCCCAGTTTTCGTTAACATGGACGGGTTCTGTACATTAGCTGTCATTATGAGCCACTTACGAGGTTTTTTGAGGTTACTTGGAAACAGACACATTAAGGCAGCAGGTCATTAAGGTGCCGTTCATGCTCATGGCTTTCTCAGCAGCTTGCGCATTGGAGACATGGCAACAACAGCTGGCGCGTAATTAGGAAACTCACAGACGGCGATTTACAGTGCGTTTCTCCACATTAATGAGAGGAGGAAAGTGAGGACTAATAACACAGAGCTGATGTGGAGGGGAACAGGTGGCACTGTTCAGAGTACATAGTGTTTGATTACATGAATGAATTCTGCTTTCACAGCAAAGGAAGAGAAGACACCTCCAGAGCTAAATTTTAGATTATAACATGATGAATATGCATTGTTATTGATGTTGCAACACACAAACAGTTGTTCTGAAAATGAAAAAAAAAACATAAAAATAAGTGTGTGCCTTATTTTCTGAATGGCATTTGTCTGAAGAAATGCCGAAAATTAATTCTGCTGTTGGTGTTTCATCTCACGAATTGTTAAAACTCCCTAAACTCCTGCCTGCCTGTAATTAGGAACCTGACTTGTAGTTGGAGGCTTAAAGTAATTTGTTTTGTAGAGAAATAAAAAAAGTGGCCTACTTAGCTTTTTAGACCTCATTCAGATAAACACCCACTCATCCAGTTGTTGCTTTTCCTTCAAACAGAGCAATCTACTTTGCTGCTTACTCCACCGCCAAAGAGAAGCTGAATGCTGTGTTGGAACCGGACTCCATGCAAGTGCACATGCTGTCGGCTGCAATGGCAGGTAAACATGAGATCAGACTGACAGGGCAGTGCTGTGTCAAATTCAGCAACCAAGTGAGCAGCTTTTTTTTCAGCAAATGATTTCTGTGTGGTTTAGTGTTGGGTTGCTGTTAGTAACTGTGGTGCTGCAAGATCAGACTTGAGTGCAGTGTTTTTATTTTTTGGTTTTGTTTGCTGCTATGTAGAGCTACAGAATTAGTTTTCTACTGAAAACTAATTCTTTGTTTTTCTGAAGCAAAACTAAGTTAAACAACCAGATAATGACTTATGGATAATATTCTAAATCCTTTTTCACATTTTTTCATATAACAAATTCAAACTTTTATCTTTGTGAATTTTAGGAGATAGAACAATGCAAAGTTGTGTTGGTCTATGATGTGAAAGAAAAATTAGAAATGGTTTTCAAAACAAATCAGAGTTGGGAGATCCAGCTACTAAATAAACAACTTTGTCTTGGTCTTCTACATAAAATACCTGAAAAATACAATAAAAGTTGTGGGGTATACCACAAGAAGAAGCACTGTATTTACTAAAACTTTTCTACTGCAACAGATAAAATAAAAAAAATGATAAAGTAGTAGAGTGGTGTTTTGTTGGTTTCTGCTCTGAAGGACTCTAATCCTTCTGTAAAAACCTGATCTGTCAGTCACACAGTCAGACAGCTACAGCTTTGTGTGTGGTACTGGGTGAAGCAGAAAGTGGACTCCGCCGATACTTTTAGTGGACCGTAACTTTGGTCTTTCAAAAGCCTAGTCGAGGTTGGCATGTGTCACTGGGTCTCCCTTTCAGTTTCACTCCACACATTCTTTAGTGTTTGCACTGTGAGAGCAGAACTGGATGAGGTGTCTGCAGTCTGAGCACAGTGCTTTCTTATGACATGGTCCATGATAAATAAGATTTAATTTCTGCTTTTTATCTCTACTTCACATTTAGCTTAATCTGTGCAGAACAGAACAGCATGGCATTAAAGATGTATTGCAAAATTATTTTGATGGTAATAAAAATGGATGAACAAAGCACCTAAATGCTGGAGAAATATATTAGAGGGCAGAAGATTTAGAAGGTAATTTGCACTGTCCAGCTGTCCCTGTTCCTCTCTTGTGATCTGTTTGAGGGTGATCATTTTTTCTTAGTTCTTTTTTTTTGTTCGGTTTGTGGTGGGTTAATTCCTGTGTTTTTGTGGGGAATGGGGAGTCAAATGGTTGCATGCCGGTCATGTTGCTACACACAAGCCTGTGTCTGTTTTAGGCTTTTACTCTACCGTAGCTCTCCTCTCGCAAGGGCATGAGACCCCCGCACCACCAGGGGTCTCTAGCTGCATCTGTGAGGAGTTACTTGGGTCTGCGTGAGTACTCACCACAGATCTGTGCCTCTCTTTTTGTACCTGGTTCTTCTCTTTCTCTTTCAGTATTTCTGTCCTCTCCTCCATTACTATGTTTTAATTGTTCATTTGTAAAAGCTATTACAGTTAAATACAGCTTCCCTGACATGCTGCTACTCACACATGATGGACTATAAACAGGCTGTATTTCCTTCTATAAGCTGCCTTTATAGAGCTTAGATTTATGTAGTTTTAAAACAAGTTTTCACCATTTTATTCTATTGCTGACATGGACGCAGCTACAAGAACATTTACATATTGCTGTGATTTTACAGTATCGCTAAATATCACAAATGGCAGCTTAAAACATAGCTTATTATATTTGAGAAGTTTCTGGTTGTGTAATCCTCCTGTTTTTTCTCCTTCTTTAGGTTTTACAGCCATCACTGCAACAAATCCAATATGGCTCATAAAAACGCGCTTACAGTTGGATGCAAGGTAAACATTACACTGAGATGGCAGATATAGAAACTACAGAATGACTTTGGTAGGAACACTAGCAGCTTTGATTTTGACTTGTGGGAGTTTTCTGAATTTTTTTGATTTTTAAAAAAATATTTTTAATTATTTTTTAATTAATGTTAAATTCCTTAAGGCTTTGCTGATTCTTGCTGGGGACAACATTTGACTTGTTTTTCCTCTTTATGATTGCTTAAAATATTCACGTTTTTCATTCAAAATGACTATGCAAAGCCTTAAACCAAAAGTTTATTTGCCATTTATAAGAATCACTTCTGTGATTTGTTACTTGTATATTGGGTAATTGCACCATGTTAAAAGAAGCTCATTAGCAAGCATTAAACGTGCCTCTGTAATGATATTCAATTAAACAAAATCTAATAGTAAGAGGAAAAGATCCTGGGGCTGAAACGATTACGGCGATTTATTGTAGTGAATCAATAATTGAAATAATCATCAACTAATTTAACGATCATTAACTAGAGTATACTGATTCAAAAATTGGCCATCTGCTGGAAGAACACACTCACAGCACTTTTTAATCAAAAACTGAACAAAAAATAAATGCATGTTTTTAAAATGGAGAAAAGCCCAACTTTGTCTGTAAATGTTAAGTTTGCTTGAAGTATTGCTATCTATGTTTGCTTGTGCTTATTTTTGAGTTGCCTCTGCTGCCATATACAAATCAAATGCCAGATACAAATCACTTCATTCCACATCCCTCTTTTTTATTATTTTTTTTCAGGAATCGAGGGGAGCGGAGGATGAGTGCGTTGGAGTGCATTCGTCGGGTGTATAAAGCAGACGGCTTTCGTGGATTCTACAGGGGAATGTCTGCATCCTACGCCGGCATCTCAGAGACTGTGATCCACTTTGTTATCTATGAAAACATTAAGCGGCGCCTCTTGGAGGCCAAAACGCCGCAGAACATGGATGAAGAAGAAGAGGCATCAAAAGATGCTTCGGACTTTGTCGGGATGATGCTTGCTGCAGCTACATCCAAGACTTGTGCCACAACTATTGCTTATCCCCATGGTGAGAGTTGGAGATCAATTATAAGTAACTAAAGCTAAATTACAATCCTTTTTTAAATTTTTACTTACCCAAATCGTTTAATTTGCAGAGGTAATCCGCACCAGGCTACGAGAAGAGGGCACCAAGTATCGTTCCTTCTTCCAGACTCTAACCACAGTACCCAGAGAGGAGGGCTACCGCGCCCTGTATCGCGGCCTCACCACCCACCTGGTACGCCAGATCCCTAACACCGCCATCATGATGAGCACCTATGAGCTGGTTGTCTACCTCCTGAACGGTTAAAACCTCCCTACCCCACAGAGAGTTGGTGCAACCCTAGCCCTGATCAGAGAAGGAAAGGAGAAAACAGCAGCACCTGCACACTAGTTAGCACTGCTAACAATCTGCTTGATGGCAATGGTTAGAGAAAGCACCTCGGTCTTTGTCTCAAAAGCAAGGCCTTGGATTTTGTTTTGCAACCAAAGGAAAAGGCACTAGGATACTCGCATTCACTCTGGAAGTCATTGTTTTGATTTCTGTTCTGCCCCTTGTTCAGGTTCAGAGTTCTGAAGTAGGAACCCGACAAGTTGTTGGCAGCTCCTGAATAGATGTGAAAAAATAGCCTTAAAATGCATGTTTTATTGCAGCAACAAAATCTCACTGAAAATGTGAACAATTTCAACCCATCATTTGAGTGCTTTTATTGATCTACATTCATAATTAATTTGAATAAAATCACTGGTGGCCCAATTATTGCCATTGCTGTTGATAGCAATTCATCCAAATGTCTGTTTTGACAGTAGGTGAGCATTTGGAGGTTAAATGTTGGAGCATACAAACCGAAAGATGTTGGACCATTCCTGTTTTATTGAAAATTGTCTAAAACCCTGTCCTCCTTTCAACATTTTCTATTGGGGTTACTTTTGAGGACAGGGATGACATGGGAAAATATTTTTGTGTAAATTTGGTCATCTGGGGGTGTGATGTAGTGGGATAGGGGATAGCGTGATCCACATTTGGAGGCATTAAGTCCTCGATGCAGCTGTCGCGGGTTTGATTCCCGGACCCGACTATATTTGCCGCATGTCTTCCCCCCTCTCCTAATCCACTTCCTGTCAGACTTCTTTCATATAAAGGACACCAGAGCCCCCCCCCCAAAAAAAAAAAATTGGCCATATGTTTTTGACCATTATTTTTCTCAATGTTGTCAGCTTCTGATACAATAGACTGGATATTTCCAGTTCCTTTGGAGAAGTGAATCCTCATCACCTCATCAGATTCTCTTGTGTACTTAACATTAAAGTGGTCTCCTTCCTATCAATCTGTTCTTTTATGATACACAAATCTAACTCAGTCCAAACCAGAGAGTTCAAGTTCAGCAAACTCCCCATGTTTACATTTGTGATAGTATGACATAAATGGTTTTTTTCTTACATTGGCCCAAACAAATAGAGATCAGATCTAATGGCTGTTAATTGTGATTTGTTGACTTCCAATATCCAGTCTTCAGAGATATTCTTAACGTCCTGCTCACTGTGTGGTATAGAAAAGCCAAGTGTGGCTCTTCGACCAGCCTATCTGCCAGGAGAGGCTGGCAGCTAGGCTTACCATATCAGTAAAACAAGTGATTGCCTTACTGTTACTTATGTTAGTAGTGGAGTACCACAAGGTTCAGTGCTCGGACAATTATTTTTACTATGGCACAGGATAATTTTCTTCTGTAATGAGGTTGATATTCGGCTAAATTTATCCCAGGACAATCTTGTGAAGGAGATTTTGTTTCAATTAAGGTTAAATAAAAATAAAATAAATCCCTCAGCTTTTAGTCACTAAAACATACACCAGATGTTGGCATCTGGGGCAGTAAAAGGCTTTTCAACTCACCAGATGTTTCACTGGCATCCAGAGTGAGAATCCAACATGCCTGAACCATAATATCCTATCAAATAGAAAGTAGAAGAATCCTTTCCAATTTTGATATTGGAAATAGTAAAACTGTATTGTGCAGCTCAGTTGTTGTGCCATCCGTGATTTTGTTCAGTCATTCCTTTGTGTGATTGTTTTTAATTTTATTTTTTTGTCACTTGAATAAATTACAAGTTTATTTTTCATAGCAAGATTATGTTGCTGCAGTAAAATGATTTTACTCATATTTCTCACACCTCTTTACCAGGCAAGCCATCCAATTGACCTACAGCCTTTAAATCGGTTCAAACTGCATAAAATGGAGTGAAAAATTGTTCAAAACTTGTTTCCTCACAGCGATTAAAGTAGCACACAGTACTCCCTGCATCCTTCAGAATCAAAAGTGAGGTGGAATGACGAGAAAGAAAGATTGCCTGAGGTGCAAAGGAGGGAAAAGATGACGTGCCTTGTGTGAAAACAACCCGCAGACAGAGATGCACAGCAGACGAGTCGCACAATACTGGAGTTTCTATCAGAACGGAGACGTTTACAGAGTTCATACAGTTTAAAATCAGCCGGCGCTTGGCAGTGAACTCTGTAGACGCGACTGACTGCTGAGCCAGTGGGTTTTAAATGAAAAGTCATCCAGCTACAGCAGAACTGAGTCCAGTTCTCAAACTAACTGAATGTACATAAAGAAGAGCCAAGAAAGGATATAAAACTCACCCATGTTGTGAATTAAAAAGTTAATATAATTAACAAATTCTGACAAAATTTGTGATTTTTTTTTTTTTTAGAAAAATATATATTGCCCCTAAAATGTGATTGTGTTGCGGTTTTGAGCCTGTTGTGGAAAATATTTAGTGCATTTTATCTAGGGGAGAGTAGACTTATCTCATTACTAGTTACAGTTATCTACAGAGCAGGTATTGTTCAAATTGCACTTTTCCATAACTTTCTCCAGAAATCTTTTTTTTTTTCCTCAACTTTGTGGTGGAGACAGGCTTGTTTTACAGGTGAGGACAATCCTCTTATGTTTACACCAGGACACCCATAGTGTTTAGTCAGCAAAGTGGAAGAAGTGGACAATAAAATGCTCGTCATAAACTCACATTCATTAAACTTTCACATCTCTGTGTATGTTTTACTATTTATGTGTGAAGCATTTCACTCTTATTTTTGTTGTTTTCTGTGCATAAATGTTGCTGGCAGAGATCAAATTTAACTTCGTCAGAAGTCAGATTTCTGATCTGACTTCATTTGTAATAATCCACCCCAAAGCGAACACCTGAGCGCAGCCTTGAATTTGGTCACTCATCTGTTGAAATGTCATATTTTTCTGAGACTTGTGAGGAATCATTTTAATACTATTTCCTTTAAAAAAAAAAAACAAAAAAAAAAAGTTTATGTTGTACAAGTTAACTAATTAAAACAAAAAAGAAACGTTTGAAGGAAATCCCTGCTATGGCCTAGTTGCAGTAGTGTGCACATCATTGCTAAAGCCTCCTTTAGATCAGTTTCTGCATTTAGTTTTCTTTGGAGTTTGTCGAAAACCCACTCTTGTCTTCAGGTGACGGGTGCGGTTCTGTTTTCTGGACAGAGGTTTAGTATGTTTCCAAACTTTGTCCTCATCTTTCTAGCAGTCACCTAAAGGTTTTACATCTGCACTTGCTTTTTGAAATTTTCACAACTTCTCCCACCTTAACACAAACTTTTGTTGCATTTGAAGATGAGCTGCTTCTCACCATGATGCTCCCACCACCATGTTGGGGTGTAAATACGATGTTCTCTCGCTCACGTGCCGCATTTCTTCAAGAATTAGGCTCCACTGGATAATAACACGTTGCCCCACAAGGTTTTAGGAGATACTAGGTAGGTCTGGGTGCATTTTTTTTTAGGACAAAGTACTTCTGTCTTGCAGAGAAATATAACATGTAGAACACAACCAGTTGGTACTTCCTGCAACTCTTTTACCATCACTTCAGCCTCTCTAGATTTTTTTCAACCTCCCTATTGTACTTTATTTTTCTTGGTAATCGGAACTGTCTCCCCCCACTGTTTCTCATATAATGCCATAGAACTAATTGTATGTGCTTCTCCTGACTGATACACTTATACTCTGAGATTATTTGTAATGTCTGTGCAAGAGAAGCAAATGTCAGTAAAAATCTGCTGATAGAGCTGAATTTTATTTCAGGTCCTTCAGATAGAATGGATGTCAGATGTGACCTGAAAAAGACTAAATGTTGGAACTGGAACTGAAATGTTGCAAACAGATTTGCAAAAGGGTTACTGCTGATTTGTACTCTCATTTCTGCCCCTGATTGTTTCCAGGTGAATAGTGTAAAGTCAAGATATGTGGAAAACATTTTTAAAATGATTTCTCAGTCTCAATTTGTTGACATAGAAATACCTGGCTTTTTACATAGTAGTTCTGAGAGATTCTCTATGCTCCAGTCTCTGGTTTCCAGCTTCAGAACTGACCCTTGTTATGACCCCACCCTTTTTTGTTCATTTTTATGATGAAAACAGCAGGGGGAAGCCCTCTGTGTTCCCACAGTGTAGGACCATCAGTTAATGATTCCAGTTCCCAGACCCCAGTTGCTGCTGGTCGTCAACATGTATCTATGGGACCCCCAGCCCTAACCAGAAATGATCCTTCCATGCAAATATGAAGTAACATCTCAAGATCTTGACACTTAGTAATTTATTGTTTTTTTCTTTTTCCTATATTTCAAGCTGTTCTATCAGGTATCTGTTGCCAACTTGTCATGTGGATATCACTGAAGAGTTGTAGTGGGTTGAACAGACCCCTTAAGTGTTCATAAGTAGACATTTCCTCCCTTGTGTCATTGTCTTTCAGAAGGATTTTTTCAGCCCTCCTACTTGCCTTTGTGTGTCAGTGAGTTTGCCTCTGTCTGTATTTCTACATGAGTTACATAACAGTTCTCATTGGCTTGTATTTTGTATGGAAGAGACCATATAGAAGTGTGTGTTGAAAACCTGAAGACAGTGTTTTGTTGTTTTTGTTGTTTTTTTTAATAATTTGCTCTCACCCTTTAGTGTTTTTTCCATGTCAAAGATGAGCCTGCTGAGGCTCACTCTATGCATTCTGATTTTACCTGTTTTTGTAAGAGAAAATGTCAATAAAATGAAAGAAGTGTATGTAACTTGTTTTTTTTCTTCTTCTCCCTCTTCTCCCTCTTGTTTGTTTAGCTTATGTTCTTTGTATTTTGACCTATCTACACTTGTAAAAATATCTGAAGGGTTTTTAAATAGCTTTTTGGATTTTTTTGTTAAATTAATTAAATTAATTAATTAAAATAAGGATATGATTTGATTGACCACAAAAAAAGTTTTTGCATGAAAAGAACAGCTTAATTTTTATTTTTTTTTTACTTGCGGTACTTGAGTAAACATTTATTGAAGTAATGCTACTATTGCTTGAGTATAAGTTTTGTCTGCTCTGCCTCTAGTTAAGAGTCAGAAAAGCAAAAATACACAACAACCCTGCTGAATGAGTACCTGAAGAACAAACAAGGTAGTTTTAAGTGATTTGCTTCCTCCACTAAATTGTTTTGTGAGAATAAGGAGATAATGATGCACATACTGCAAAAACCAAGAGTAAACTGGGTGTTTTTGGACTCTGAAAGGGAGACTGAATGAACGCAGCATGATTTGATGTTGGATTTAGGTTTGTTTGGCTTTACTTAGCTGGTGGGGATTTTAGACAAATATAACTTTGAGAAGTTTCTTAAGAAATCAAGAGGAGCAAAACCAACAAATATTCACTCTCTCCCAAACCAAAGTACACTGGACCTTTTTAGGGAGCCTCCTCTGCTGCCTAATCCAATGTAAACTATGATTTAGGCCATCATTTTATAGGACATGACTAATAATAAAGTATTAATACATCCATCCATCCATTTCCTAAGACCCTTGTCCCTAGTGGGGTCGGGAAGAGTGCTGGTGCCCATCTCCAGCTAACGTTCCGGGCGAGAGGCGGGGTGCGCCCTGGACAGGTCGTCTCTCTGTCACAGATTAATACATTGGCTTGTAAAAACAAAACAGCCATTCAAAAAAAATTATAAGCCTTCGCCAGTACTGAGTAACCATTTGATCAAAACAATGGTTGTAAATATTTAAACAAATATACACAGACTGATCTAAAGTTATGGGCAAACTTTGAAATAAAATTAGAAATAAACCAGGAGGGAGAAACACTTTTTTGAAAAAAATTTCTAAAACTCTTTTTGTTTTACGTCACTGTTCTACATGCAGTAAAATAAATGCTGTACTTACTGAATAAGTACTTCACCAATAATAGTAAAAACTATGGTGCAAAAGTACTTTCTCAAGTACTTTTTTACCAAAAATAGTTTCTAAATTAAATGTAACTTGTTACTACACTTCTCTGCTTATTAGACTAGAAAAAAAAAACAAATAGTTTTGGGTTAGTTTTTGTTTTCATGTTTTGTGTGATAGTTGTATACACATTTTCTGCCAGCAGGTGGCAGTATGGTCGGGCCCAGATGGCCTCCGTGACCTCCTCCAGCGAGACATTGGAGCAAGAACTGCAAAAAAGACACCCTGCTGCTGTTGAAGTCCAAACCACATAAAATATCCAAATAAAAAACAACCACATCAAGCATTTTCTACTGTTACAAACAAACATCGGCATCTTTCCTCAAAAAAGGAGTGGCATGCAGCCCCAAGAGATACCAAGAGATACCCCTTGGTATCTGAAAAACACTCTTCCCTAATTCACAACTTATTTCCTGGACCTGAACAGCAGCACCTCAGTATCAAATCTGCAGTTACAGAAGCAGACTGACTCACGCACTGCATGGGTTTATTTTGTATGTGATTTGTTGAGTGTGTTTTTCCGAAAGTTTCTGCCATGCATGGCAGTATTCTTGGCATAATCGGAAGAGCCTGAGGGTGCTGGTGGAGTCTCACTTGTAAACCAAAAACTGGGGACAACATTGTAGGATGAAGCAATCCGGGGGGTAGCCAGTGTATTTATTGTCTTCCAAATTAAAACTAAAAGATTACATATGGTTTTCTGCGTTGAGTCTCTGATTGAATGCAGCATCTTTAACATGATTTCATTTTTTTTCATGCTTTTTTTATGCATAAGGGCACAAATTAGTGCATTACTGATAAATAAAAGCAAAATTATATCACCCATCTATACCTCTATACCTGCTTGTTATTGCAAGGTCACGAAGAAGCTAGTGCCTATTTCTAGGGGTCATACGATAAGCGGTGGGGTATAAACTCAGGACCTTCTTGCCGCAAGGCAGTAGTGCTACCAAGTCCATAACTGTGCAGCTACACAGATGTACCAGGTTCTCAAACTTCTTATATAAATAGAAACTAGGAAACAAAGGCAAGCATTTCTATTCATCCTGCTGAGTCAATATAACAGCTGCAATTACAGCTGCAAGTCTTTGGGGTATGATTCTGCCAGTGTTGTTTTTGCCCATTCTCTGTAAAACACCTCATGCTCAGTCAGACCAGCCAGAGAGCATCTGGAAACATGAGTTTTCATGCCAACTCGTGAACATTGCTTTGATCTAAACGAGTGCTCCAATCCTTGAGGGTCAATATCCAGCATGTTTGAGACCTGCAGAGTTAAGTGCGCCTAAATTCAATAGTTTTATTTCTTGCACCCCTGGGAGAGAGAACACATTTCTGTCTTCTTGTATGTGCAGGCAGGCATTTAATCTCAACATGCACAAGTACTGACCAAAATGATCCAACTACAAAACCAACTGACTACTAAAACACAAGTACCCACTGATCAAGACGCTTTTCCACAATGGTTTACATCCTTCCACTCTTTCATAAAAAAACAGATTTTTAGATAGCATGTCTCATGGTACAGATTCCTCCACTTGCACTGTGGATCAAATAGAGAATGATGAAGTTTTTGGGTTTGACACAACAAAACGTGAAAACAGTTGAGCCATGCAGACTCGGTACGAGTAAGAAAGGGCCATGCAGTACTTTTACTTGATGAAAATGTGGGTATTCATCTGAATCAGGTAATTTTTAAAGTCTTCCAGTCCTTTTAAACTTTTATTGTATCACAAAGATTTTTTGCTTCATTTCCAGAGCCTGTTAAGGGAATCAGTTTTGCTAAGATCCAGGCTTAGGAAGAAATCTCACTAGTCCTTAAAGGGACACTCCAAAGATTTATGAATGGCATTTTGTACGGCCCTTCACATAGAAGCACTTTACATAATTTAGGACATGAAATCTCCTCTAATAAAAGCTTTAAAAGTGAAGAAAATGCTACTCTTTCATTCCTGCAAGTCAGCAGCAATCTCTGCTTATGCTGAGCTCCAGTTTCCTCAGTCAGTGAACACATTCAAAGCCTACAACTGTTTTTGGATAAGCAAGCACTTCAGCAGTGTTACATACTGGACAATACACTGTGTATCATTTTTAATGAAACAAACCTACAGAAGCGCTTATAAAACATTTTTTCCTCTGGAATATTCATGGTCCTGTCAAGAGTTGTGGTGTGAGGTGGTAAGGCAGAACCCAGGGGACCCAGGTAGAAATTAATGACGGTGGTTTTAATCATGAAAATAAGCACAAAACAATCCAAAGTCCAAAATCCTAGGCAGCACAGCTGAGCGGAAGGCTAAGGCTCAAAACTGGTAGCGGCTGGTAAGCAAATGACCAGCTGACATCTGAGGGGAGACCTGTATGACACATAAACAAAGACCCAACAAAGACACAGAGACGCAGGTGACATTAAATACATAGGAGGTAATCAGGGAACGAGACACACCTGGGAACGAATGAGGGGAAGACAGGAAAACACGGTGACTCATAAGACACTGAAACCTAAAATAAACACACAGAAAAACTCAAACCATGACAAGTCCTGAATCGTCTCTTATACACTTGTCTGTTCATTTTAATACATGTACATTAAATACATAAATCTAATCCTGCATTTGTTTCAAATTAAATGGTAAACATTTCATAGATTGCAAAGATGAATAACCATTTGTAAAAATATAGCGATTACATTGTTGTATTTAAGGCTAGCCATAAATATGAAGCCAGGACAAACTTTGTTCTGTGATATGGTTAGCTCAGCTGTCGGCTTGCCAAATAATTTCTTTGCCAAAGCAAAGAGAGAATTTACTCGCACTCTGGTGAACTATGACATCAGAGGTGTAAATTGTCCAACTAAACAATATTAGTGGTGTTGAGTGATGAAATTGGAAGTTGGCCCACTCAAACCAAACTCTGCTTTGTGTCTTGCATAATCTTGGGCTGCCTCCAATAGCATCTTATATGGATGAGGATTTTGCTGAGAATCATCCTACTATCTACAAGTATTGCTTTTCTTAGTAGCAAAGTTATTTCTATAACGTATCTTCTGCAGCGCTGCAGGGAGAAGAACCCTGCTGACTCACAGAAGGTAGGGGCTGCAAAAAAGGGAGCCTCTACCTCCTCTGTCTCCTCTGAAATGGCACTTTCTTTTTCGGGGGAGAAAATTATTAACTTTAATATAAGACTTTCAGTCTGTTGAGGTTCCATCTCTACAAGTTATTTTTCTGTTCATTTCTGACATGTCATGACTTCAGCAGTTTGTGTGCTATTTCACCCATTCAAATCTAAATCAGAACTGGTTTCAAAACATGATGCCTATGAATTCTTCTGTTTATATCTTTTACAAAAAGAAAACCTTTTAAAGTAATTTATTCCTATCAAGTAGAAATAGAAAAGCTTTCAAATCATCAAACAGGTTGTGCTCTTTGAAGGCTCATTTCTTCCCCTTACATTCACCTAGAAATGCCATTCAATCGTTAAATAGGTCATAAGACAATGCTCTATCATCACGTACTTGAGCTTTCAAATATATTTCACCATTTTTACAAGATCCAAGTTTAAATATCATGAGGCTTTTTGATCAAATTCTGCCTAATGCTCATAACATCGCAGACTCCTACTATCTACAAGTATTGCTTCAAACTGAGGTTGTGCAACTCAAAATTACTGCAAACTAATTATGCCTGCTGCCAGTTCTTTAACATTAGGTCAAAATTTTCATAGATCAGAATGGTGGAAATGTTCTCTAATCCAATACACTGAGACTTTCTGCTAGCTGAGTCTTAAAGAATTTAAACTTCATAGCTCAAAAACAAGAAAATCTCATCCACTTCTTCAAGGACAACAATGTAAAAATTAGAGCAGGTACAGCAAGAACAAATGCATCATTGCTTTTAACTCACACTTGTGTCCACATTTCTGACCCATTAGTACAATAAAATTTGAGGGTTTTTTTCTCAAATTAACCCAAAAAAGTAATTTGGGTTTAGTGGGTTTGTCTATTTCTTTTAATTATTATTTTATGTTTGAAATATTTTCATTTTTCACCTTTTTAAGCATTTTTTAGAACAATTTGTAGAACATTTGTGACAATTGGCAGAGCATTTTTAAAACAAAATGACAACAGCAATTTTACCACAGCAATGTTGGAAAAACGTCAAAGTGCATTAAATGTGCGTGCGCGTGTGCGCGCGTGTGTGTGTTTAGGTGTGTGTGCATGGGAGCAGGGGTGTGCGTGCGCACGTGTGTGTGTAGGTGCGTGTGCGTGGGGGGCAGGGGTGTGCGTGTGTGTGTGTTGATGAGAAACAAAAATTCCCATTAAATTCCATAGGAAATGAATGTGGGTCATTTTGGACCCACTTATGGAAGAATGGGATAGTGATATAAAACATGATATTTCTTAAAATGTATCAAAGGTAAATAACAAATTTGAATCACATGATATCAATAACATGTTTGTTGAGGAACACCTGGAATATAAAGTGATGAAAACTTTTCATTACAAAGATATTGCAAAACGATAACATCACCGGGTCCAAAAGGACCCACTTATGCATCAGATGGTCAACATATCCAGTATCATGAGACCATCAGTCCAAAACACAAAGCTGCTTTTTCAAGCCACTCTGAAGGGAGTCATTAAAGGTCTGGTTCGACATTTTGGATAAACTCACTTGCCAAGAGTTGTTGGAAAAGATCAGTCGCACTCTCATTCCTGTCCATTAGGACCAACGCTGCAGCCAGTAGATGTCAGGCTTGACACTGGAAGCACAAGGAGGGGAAGATGTATCTATCTATAAGCTGTCTCCACAAGCGGTAAAATGTTTGTTCCTCACTTCAAAACCATGTCTCAGTTAGACAGAGGCAGCTTCAGCTGCATATAACTAAGAGCTACAATGGTGTGCAGGATTTCTCAAGTTGTGTAAGGGCAAGTCTCATGCATATCTGTTGTGTGCTGAACGAAGCTCTGAGACGGTGAGGCAGCATGTATCTGCCTGCCTGTCAGCTTTTTGGGGGGCCGGCTTCAAGGAAACTTGCTTCTGTTGTTCCTCGCAGATTCCTCCCCACGTCCTCTGGCAGGCCTCTTTACATCAGATGTTTTCATTCCCTACCTTTCATTATGTCTTCTCTCTCACCGGTTGCTCCTATATCTCTCCCTCTCTTTGTCTTTCTCACAAAGTAGCCCTGTTTGCCTGCTCCTTCACAGTTCTCACAAGTCTCTTCTGTATTTGTCTTTGGACTTCGTGCAGAGTCTTTAAAATGGTGAAGCAGAGGACCATCAATGTAACAGAATCATTCAGCCAACAAGTTTATGCAAAGGACTGATGGCTGGGATATTATCTTGTGGATTTGTAGGTGAAGAGATGTGAGTGAACAGAAATATGAAAAAAGATTGTATTTTCTGCCAAGTAATGCTTTAGAATCTACAAAAATGAATTAAAAATGCCATGAGCTAAAAGGCTAAAAATCTAATCCAGTGTTTAAATCAAATACAATATTCTTAAAGAAAGAAAAGTTGGGCTGAGTTGACAATTTAGTGGTGCCAAATTTGTAACAAAAAATAAAGAAAAAAAGAATGTGTGGGTTTCGCTGCTAAGCTTAGAAGGTGGGTAGCAACCATGATGAACTTGCCAAATCCTTTTTGTGCCAAAGCTAAACAGCTAATAGCGCTAATGGTATTTATTGGCTTGGAACTTCAAAGAAGCAAGACATATCAGCAGTTTAATAGTTTATGCTTTTAAAAATCAGGGACTATTACGAGCGACTATTAGATCCTTTCCACTCTGATACTCTGGAATTGGTCTCTGTGAAATCCTGCTCGACTGGGGTGAGCATCGACCTCTTAGGGGGATAGATAGAAGATAACATCACCGGGTCCAAAAGCACCCACTTATGCATCAGAGGGTTAACAAGGATATGTGATATGAGATAAAAGTGATATGAGATTTCTTCTAGTTACAGAATCTCATCTGCATTGACATTGCTTTATTGATAACAGGCCTTGAAAAGCATGCTGCTTGACACAGTCTTAATGGCTCCACTGTGGGGCATTGGTTACAAATCTGCTCAACTCAGCTGTTCAGCCCAATTATCTGCATATTTGCCCGTTGCCTAATGAATACTCCTTGCAGAGATTAACAACTTTAAGTAAACATTGATATAAACTGCAGCTGTGTAATAAAGTTAAAACCAAAGCTCTCTGTTTGTGTTTTAAATTAAATTGCTACTTCAAAGCATTTTAATTGAATTTAGTCTGCATTTGATCACCTTTAGGTAAGAATGATGGCATGCTCAGACTTATCAAATCTATAGCTGGATACTCTACACTAAACATACATTGCTAAAACAGTTTTAGATGAATGAAACTATTACTCAAATTGTAAGACTAGAATTGGATAGCCTATTACATCATTTCATGTCATTTTCACCACACTGACCACTTTAGACAAAACCAAGAATGAAATAACACAAAATCCAGCCTAATCCAAGATAGGCTGAACATATGCGCAAAGATATAAAATAAAATGACAGTCCTTAGGACTGTGTATTTATAGTGGCGGGAGACATTGTGATTGAGTTTACTGCTAATAAACAAATAAACATTACATCTCGTTCAACTGAATTTAAATGAGGTGATTTTTAAGATTGAAATTTTAGATTCACACACAAAAACTGGAGGAAAAAATGGAAAAAAAACGATCATAACACATGAATTTCATAGGCACGAATTTAATAAGTAGCAGAATATCTTGATTAGACTCAGTATAAAACTATGTAAAGCATGGAAGCGCCTCCACCCTACCGTAGGCTAAGCGCCAGCATCAAACAGGAAGCACTAAAAACATTACACAAAAATAAAAGCACCAATTAATCAGGTCTACAAAGTACAGCACTTTTGAAAGTACGAACCATAAACACTTCATAAAATTAATACAAATTTTACTATTTTAGCTTTAGTCCTTTAATTTGTGAAAAACTATTAACTTTACTAAGAAGTATTCTTGCCATATCGTGGCAAGAACACTGTTTGGAGGCATCGTGACCGGAAATGATTTGTAATTGTGGCCAAATTAACGTCACTCACCTTTGCTTGATCCCGTGGCTCCAGCCAATCAGCGGCTGTCTGGGACACGAGCGGCTATAATATATCCACAGAACAAGCTGCAGCCAGAAGGAACAAAGAAAGAAAGCCGCTCCGTTCCCTCTTCACAGTCCTTTCACCTTCCCTGCTTCCGCCAAAAAACGGACTACATTCAGCCATTTTTCACCGCTGTTTGTTGCACTTTCCCGACATTTTGCGTGTTTCTGTTGAGTGCTCAGATTGGCTGTGGAGACACGGAGTCGCGAGAGGGGCTTTCTTCTGTCTCTAGTCGCTTTTCTCGGAGACGCGCCTGGATGCGTTCGTTGGAAGGCTGCTTATGGTAAGTTTTTGTTTCTCTTTTTTCCTCGGACGGTGTTAATAGAGCCTAAAAGAGCTGTATGTAACTGCATTCGCTCCACTTTGTGGACAACACAAATCTCTTCAAATGCAAACTTTCCCTCCAGTGCCGGTGAACTCAGTTCGATTCCCAAACTCCGTTTTGCTACAATAATGTGTCGCTGTGTTACTTCGTTGCTGTTACAGCGACTACAAGAAGAAACCAAGACATGGATATTTATATATGTTTTTTGTATTTGTAAGAGTTGGACAAGTTTTTCTCTTTGAAAGTGCGGTTCTGTTACAAGTCATCTTTTAACCTGTTGACCTGATGGCTCTGTCACTTTTACTTGAGTTGCATGTTTCATGACCCAAGCTGTTACCTTGGAAGACGGCAGCAGTGACTGGCTTTTGTGAGACTTGTTTTGTCCTACCGACCTTAAAGGCTTTAGATTGTCTGAATCATTCAAAACGATTTCTTATGTTCTCCTTATGCAGATTCAGATATACGCTTGGAAGTGAAGTTTTTAAACTAAGCAATACTGCTGCACTGGCTGTCCTCATGGGGTCAGTTTAAAAACAAACAAACAAACAAACAAACCTCCGATCCGATCAAATCGTTTTTCTTATGTAATTGGAAAGAAAAAACCAACTAATCAGCCGAATAAAGTTGATAAAAAGGCAACTTCTCAAATGTCTGCAGAGAGATGGCGTCAGCATCAAACTACTGGAATTGACGCTGCTTGTCTTTTATGACTCCATCTCACCACATCCATGCATTAACAACCCTTTGTCACTCATGCATTGCACCACACTGCTGGGAACGTGTTTCAGTCTGTACAGCAGTAAGGCTGCGGGTCTCCGTTCACAGTCTGTCCGGTTTAAGGCTTGCCTGTTAGTGGAGACTAAGTGCTCAGCCTTTGCCCACACCATCTGCTTTGCCCTGCTGGGCCCTGGCAGGCTGCTGTCCAGATCAAGTGTGATAAAGGATTGTGTGGGCGGACCAGCAGCAGATGGACTACATAGTTGGCTGATGTGGCAGCTTGGCTGACTGTTGTCATTGTTTGGTTTATTTTCATTTGGGGTTTGTTGTAATAAACAAACGCCCCTCTCCTATAGCACATTGTATGGAATGTTATTTACTGGGTCATGTTATCACAGTTTGGACCAATAACATCATCATCAAAACTGAAAAAGACTGAATTTTTAACTCGGAAACTGTCTTGCCAGTGTAATATGGTAGCAGCACATATGAATAATCAGGCCAAGATTGTGTGCAAAAAAATAATTTGACTTATGTATCAAGTTTTCACAGAGTACAGACATAAAGCAGAAATGCATAAACTAGGGGGGAAATACAAT
This sequence comes from Poeciliopsis prolifica, assembly GCF_027474105.1. Classification (NCBI taxonomy): domain Eukaryota; kingdom Metazoa; phylum Chordata; class Actinopteri; order Cyprinodontiformes; family Poeciliidae; genus Poeciliopsis; species Poeciliopsis prolifica. The sequence continues at coordinate 11,995,407 of NW_026562379.1, forward strand.
TATTACAAAGGAACAATATCTATATGTATTTGCAGCCACAACCCTATCCAGGATGTGTGGGGTGTGCAGAGAAATTGCAAGTCCTGGATGGAGGGAAGGTCAGCCCTGGTGATCTTGCATAATCTGAAGATGACCAGCAGTTCCAGCAGAAGGTTATACTTGTTTAGTTGTCGCTGGAAGTGCAGTCTCTGCTGGACCTTCTACTGAACAATGTCTCTGTGAGGGCTAACTCACATCACAAGATGGGGTGCTTCCTACGAACTGGAAGTTATCCATTTTAACAAACTGGAGTCAATTTAGGAGGTTGAAACTGGTCATAACAATCAAAGTAAAATTCAGATTCTGGTTACAAAATGAACTGTTGGGTTATTGTTTTCCCTCATATGAATGGATCCTTTCTGTATTTCTTTCTAACCCTCATATTAATAAAACAGTACAGCCAAGAAAGTATTGGCCATTAGCACCTCATTTTCATATCTGCTCTGCCAGTAGGAACCGAGTATTGGTTAACCTCAGAGATTAAATGCTGTGAAACTGGAGTTATTCAAAAGTTAGTTTGTGGTTTCTAACACCAAAACAGTTTAATACAGTGAACAAAGTGTTTTACATATTTCAGTGAGTTTTGAATAATTCCAAATTCTTGCAATATTAAATCTTAATGTATTTATCTTTGTGCTGCTAAATCTCACATGAATCAAAGATTTTTTCTTTTTTTACTACGTCCAAATGAACCTGAGCAACATTAACATGAGTGTGATCAATGACTGTTGTTGCGGATTGCAAAAGTTTCTACCACTTATCTCGTATCTGAAAGTGATGCACAAGTTTTCAGTTGTTCCCTAATAATATTTCCCACATGCACAATAATAGAGATGTACAGTTAAGAGCCCAGGCTGTACTCAGCACATCAGCTACTGCAGGCACAGAGTCCAATGCTGACTCAGTAGAATGTTAATGTTGTCAAATCCCATTAAGAGCAATGCGGTGCTGAGCAAAGCCCTGCGCTGGCTCTGCTGGACAGCAGGCCATTTAAACGGCCTCGTGTTTGTTTTTGTATGAGAGAATTATATCCAGTGCCTCACCATACACAAAACTGCTTTTATATCTCTGCCAAACACTTTTCATTGCTCATCAAAGAAACTTAAACTAGTTTTTGTTTGTCTTTTAACAAACCAAAGTTATTACATACTAATAGCTTTGATATGATGCATGACTTTAACCTTTGACTTCTGCACAAAGGAATAGATTTTTGGTCTTTCATCAATGAAAGCAAGTCGGGACAGTACAAAACTTCAAACACTTTTGCGGTAAAATATTTCCTAACCTAAATGAGATGACGTCTGAAATAAGTTTCGCATGCAAATGAAACTGAATCATTATCTGCAGAAGGACAGGTTGTCTACAGTCCAGAACCACTTTGGACAAAGCAAAGCTTGACATTAGGAACATATCAGGCTGTAGTAATGGAGAAGTTCGCTGAGTGTCTTTATAAGCTAATTTCAATCTTTTAAGCAGATTAGTTTTCACAGAACTACTATGAAAACACTGAGGAAAAAGTTAGACATTTATTGGACTTTTTTGTCCAATAAATGTTTTCATTGCTTCTTGTAGCAATGAAAATAAAAACTTGACAAGATATTGCAAACATTCTGACATCTCATCGCTGCGGAAATGTTTGCAATATGTCCCTTCGATTCCATCTATGACACCAGTTCTCCCTATACTCCACAATGTAAGTTGCATAGATGGAGTAAAAGGCTGGGTTGATCTACAGTATATGTGATCACTGTTGCTGCTGTTGACTGAATTCTTAAGTTCTTTAGCAGATTTTGGAGGTTTGCTACAGTGTTAATGCTCACCAGAGAGAGCGAGAAGTTGAGGTTACTTTCATCTTTTAACCGTGAGAAGGATGTTGTGTAAACTGCTCCTCCTGGAAGAATCTTCCACCCACATGTTTCTATACTCGTATACTGAAGGTTTGCAGCAAGGAGCTGGAAAATACTTTGAATGAAAATTACTCCTGACGATAATTCCCTCCTGTTTATTCCCAAACTGCTTTCTGTGTTCAGTAGCTGCGAAACGCTGTAATTTCCAGCCTCTGAGGCAATAATGCACAACTCCTGTTGAGGTGTTAATAATACAATCCACTCTTTAGTTTTACTATGGTCTGCACAGTGTAAAGAATGTGACTATCTCACCAATTAACATCATACTCTCATCATCCTCATTTTGTTTCCTACCACAACAGCCAGCCATGCAAAACGATGTACCCAAATCGGGGGGTCAGTGTAAGGACATGCATATCATTGTAGAGAATCAGCACAACTCTGCTGATCCAGTATGCAGAGTTTTTGTTCTCTATATGCTTAAATAGAGACTAGACCTCAGTCAGACATTGAAGCAGCTGTTCAATGACTATTGAAGAATGAAGTTTTTATTATGGCTGTCTCTGGTTTGTGAAGTAGCATTCATGGTGCAAACTTTCTTCTTTCGTCTGAAATTGAACCACAGAAGTGTTGCTAAACTCTGTAATTTTCCCTAAGTTAGTGCATTAAAGGTGTTTGTTCTGTGTGAGCTAAGATTTGGAATCTACATCAAGATATATATATTTTTTATAAATACTGATAAGGTAGAACTGACAAATGCATAGGGTTTGATTCAAAACACTTTATCTCAAAGGAAAATAAAAAAAATTCAGCTCATGTCAGAGTCATTGTGGATGCTGATGCGGTGGGCAGAGATGTGTTGGAGGCAGGAATGTTGCACCCCTTCAACTGATTCTGTTTGAGGTGGTCATGGAGAAGAGGGCCTCTACTTTGTAGTGTGGAAATGTCTGGGTCATATCTTTCCTGTTTTGGAGGTATTGTGGTTCTTTTGGCATCTTCAAGCCAGAGTCTTGAATGTGCAGTGGTGCGGTTTTCAGTCCAGGCGTGGAAACTTGCTGTTCTGAGTTCCTCCTTGACAAATCTTCAGCTAAAATATTAAATATTTTCACTTATCACATAGTAGTAGCTCAACAAATGTGGAAATATTAAAATAGATCTGTGTGCAGAATTATTTTATTTGAGTACATACATCTCTGCTTTTTTTGTTTGCAGAGATGTATGTACTCAAATTGGTCTCTGTCTGCTCATAACTATATAGCAATAAGTCTTAAACTGTGGGAAAAGTGAAGTGTCTATGTCACTAGGAAAAATATGGGTGTTTTAACACCCTGATGAAGGTGTCATCTGTAGACATCTTGTTTCAATCTCTGGGAGTGAAGAAAAATTTGAACCTAAAAGCTCCTCATCTATTGCTTGGTTTCAACTCATCTCTAGGCTTTGGATACCGATTGTATGATTGTCTCAAGTGTCCTTTGTCGGGTGGGTGGACTCAGTGTTAGATGTGCTGAGGAGCTTCGTCATACAAGGTTGAGCTGAAAATACAGCAGCTACTCCTTCACATTGATAGGAGTCAAAAGGGCAGCTACCTCTGGAGGTCTGCCTCTGAGAGAAAAAACAGACTTCTAAACTCGCTGGCAAAACTGTGGATCCCTTTTGGACTTGCTATCCCCTCAGGCAGATCTTAGACTTAGACTTAGACTTCCTTTATTGTCATTGTACAAAAAAAACAAGGTGAATCTTGACAACGAAATGTCGTTACTTGGCTACCAGTGTAGCAGAGCTAAAACCGTATACTACACAATAAATAAAGACGATGGCTCGATATATAAAGGTTGTTGTCTTGTCTTCTTTGAAAAAGTTTCAAATATTTGGAATCTATGCAGTGTTCCTGAGAAGTTTCTCATCTTGGGATATCTTCATAGTAATTTTCCAAATTAAGTAGTTTTGTGACTTGTAGTAAATTAGTTCTGGTCTTTTGGTCCCTCTTTCATATTTGAAAAGTTCTTGACCTATTGCATGTAATTGCTGTTAATTTCTATGAACTAATACTAAACTTAAATTAGAACTTTTTATCTAACTGTTTCAAAGAATTTCTTTTGAGTAGATCTGGCTTTGTAGTAAATGTTGGCACAAGAAGATTGAATAAACTTTACAACTCTTTTCAAGCCCAATTCTTTTCGTAGTTTCACTTAGTCCCCTGCCAAGACCGTCTTCCTGTTACCTTGCTGTAACTTGACCCATACACTCAGCTTTCCTCTTATTACAACTATCCATTCAGTTGAGCCATTGTTTCCTCATGTTGTAATGACATGAATAATTGAATTGTCCCCTGATCTGGTAGACGTCCACCACTGGGATCTTGTTGCTGCAGTGGCGTACAGCATCCTGCTGTCTTCTTTCCAAGGTGCCTGTCGGTTCTTTCCAATCTGCTCAGGGTCATGTTGGTTATGTTCTCTACTGAGGGTGTCGAAAAAGAAAAAAAAATATTTAAATTTGGAGATTTTTTGCACTACCGATTCCCTGACTGTTCAGTTAGGGGTAGTACTAATGTCGGGACTACTGGAGTTTGAAGAAGAGCATCTTTGTGAGATCAAAGCAACATGGAAATCTGAAGACACTTTTCACTAAAGTGGTTTTGTCTGATACTTTAGAAATTAGCTTCTTTAATTAAAAATTGTTAATTAAAAGTTGACGTTAGTTGCCCCTGTTCTTTCATGGCATGTTTGATCGTAGTTCATAATTTTTATTTTCTTAACGAGGCCACAAGCTTAGATATGAGGGTATACCAAATTAACTCCATCAATGACATGCCGTCCAAAATGCCTCCCAGTTAAGCTCCTTGTCACCACTGTTTCTAGGCTGATGTGCAGCATGTGTCAAGTCGTCTTTGAGCGTGTCTGGATTGGCTGGTAGGCTCTGCTTTTAATTCACTTACTTTGAGATCAGACCACTATCTCCACACTTTGATATACACAAAGCAATTTTATTTCCTGCCTGAATCTGTAAAAAGAAAAAAAAAGGAACTTGAATTTTGACTTTCTTTTTTTTCATAACTTAAAAAATGGTCATGCCAGAAGGATGAAGGAATTAATCTGTTGTCCTGCTGCCAAAATCACCACAAACTATTTTGCATCCATCTGATCATTACAAATACATGATCAAATGAGCTAATTATATTTGTGTCCCTTTTGAGTAATTTTTGGAACTAATGTCAAAGGATTGATCACCTTGCTTAGAAAGAAAAGTACTTTTAGAGATGCACCAATCAAATGTGTAAACATTTTTTCTTTGCTGTAGAGCTGCAGTTAACAATTATTTCAATAATCAATTATTTTGATGTTGGATCAAAACACTTAGCATGTTCTACAAACATATTTAAATTCCCTTTTGAAAAAAAAATGCCTAAAATGAAATGACATTCCTTTAGTGTACAATTGCTCATTTGTGGCAGAATGCACCTGCTCCTAAAACAATACTTCTAACATGTTTGAAGCTCAACTGCTGTAGTCATGTGGTTTCTCTTTTTCCTTTTTTATTTAATAATTGGATAGCAAAAGGTGTTGTGGCTTAATTACTGCTCAAGCTATAAGACTATGTGGCAATGTCGCATTTCATGAAAAATTTGTGGACAATTGTGATGCAGAATTTTGATATTGCTGTCTGGTCTAAGCTACTTTTGCATCCTTTTACAGAGGAAAAAAAATGAGTAGAGGTCAAAGCTTAAACAACAAAAATAAAAAAGAACACATTAATCAAAAATCTGATTAGATTATGGCTAGTACAATGGAAGTTGCATGTCGATTTATTGCTTCCTTATAGAGTGTTAATATGTTCAAATCTTTAGAAGAGTAAAAAGTTGTTTAACACAATTGTTTTACTGAATGGCTTTAGGAAACATTCAGAGCTGCGTTTCAGTCAAGATGTTTCTATTCTTGGTCATGTGACTGAGGATGTTTTTGTAAGGTCATTTCACACTTAGTATTATCATGGGACACCCAGCGTGGCTTTTTATTGGGAAATTTAATGACTGTTATTTCAATCTAAACCCATTCAGAGGTGCCAATGACCACAGAAGCAATCGGTCATTAGAGACGTGTTTGAATTGAAACGCATTGGGTCTGAAACGGTTGGCTGTCTGTGCCTTCCCTGAGGCCGTCTGCTGATAAATGGTTCACTCTCACTTCCCTCTAGCCTTCATCAACAATGTCGGATCATTAAAAGCCACAGTTTTCCATATTCGCTAACCTCTGCAGTGCTTCCTCTTGGGAGCATCTTGATATGCAATACAAATGCTTGTGAACCAAATTGGATTTGTGCCTTAGTTACTGCAAACTAATTGTCCTGTTAATGAGAAGTAGATAATAAAACGGAAAGGACATGAAAGAGGTTTCACAAGAGATTCTCAGCAGAGGTAAACTTGTTAGAAAGGATTGCTGTGCTGTTGGGACTTTAGGAAAAAAGATGAGTTTAAATCTAGTAGCAATCTAACCCAGTTTAGCGACTGATTCTTGCATATGAAAAACTATTTGAAACAAAACTTGTACTTCCAATAAAAAATATTTTTGATCTTTAAAGAACAGCATGTTGTTCCTCCGCATCAAAATAACAGTATCGTGTTTGTAGTAATGTTCACCTCATCTTCTTGCCATGCTGCAGTACTTTTCAAACACTGAAACCTGGCTTTAGGATTTTAGCTTGGTCTAAACACATCCAGTTTTCCTAGAACAACCACCAGTACTTTAGTGCTTACTGCATTTATTATGCATGACATTGTGTTGGACTGTTACCTCTGCTTGAGCTCATTAACATGTTCTGCCAAATATCATTTATTATGGTAATGGTAACATTTCCTTCGTGCCTGTAAATGAAGAGGAAGAAGGTGACCCATAAAATATAGTTTCATTGTGGCATCTTGATTAAACATTTTTTTTTAGTAAGGAAATAACCTGAAATTTGGTGATGTGACCCAGGTGCTGTGAATCCGATATATGCAATGTCTCAGTATGTCAGATGTAGATGGATTAGGATGTCTGTCAATCTTCAATTCTTGTTTTAATGTTTGAGATAGGAATTGAAAATTGTTGTCGTTTGGTTCAATTATTTGATTCATTTTCAAACTAAAAATCTGTCTCAAATTTGTGGTATTTATCATTTTGATGATGGAAAGAACAGATTTTTCTCAAGTTATTCCTTATAGCAATTTTGGGTGAAATGGAAACAAATTTCTAATCTTTGAAAGCACATGTTGAAACCTGACCACACTAGTTATTGACTAGTTTCTAGTTTTATCCTGGAATTTCACTAACTCCACCCATTCTATATACCCACAAGGGGTCACAAGGAGTGCTGGTGCCTAAATCCAGCGAACGTTTCAGGCGAGAGGCGAAGTACACCCTGGACAGGTCGCCAATCTGTCACAGGACAGAATTGCAGAATTTAACAAACAAAATGGAATTTGTAATAGTGTTTACTGATATTGGTAGACAAGAAAAGCTTTAAAATGGTCTCTGTAGTATTTTTGAAAAAGATTAGGTTGACGTAATGTGCATTTTGTCCTTTATTTGGGTTTTTCTTTTCAATAAAGTTCATGTGTGAATATCTAGTATCTACATTTTTGACTGCAGTACCAAAATTCAAATGTTTCTCATGTGTAAAAAAAAAAAATAAAATAAAATAATTAATTTAAAAAAAATCCATAATGTAGAGCCATACCAAGAATTGTTGAAACCTTCAGTTGTTTTTATTCCTCAATGTTGTGCTAATTAAGGTTTTGTCATAAAATACAAGAGCACTTCTTTGGATGTTATAATGTGACAATGAAAAGCAGTTCAGTTATAATTGTAATTTCTAGCAGTGAATGAAATATGAATTTTTTGACTGCATGAACTTTAAAAAATCATCCAGACCCTTATCCTTCTGGATAAGGGTCTGGCTTAGGCTCTAAACCAGTGTTAGAAATACCACAGTCTGTATGAAAAGCTGGCACTGGCTCCTAGTTTTAACACGTAGTTGCCAAAGTTATTCTTCCTGGGTAAACGGAGATGCACAGACTGTAAACGGCCTCTTATCCTTTGCTAATGGGTGTGTCTGAGAAGCAGGAAGTCATTTGGACAAATGGGTCCATTATTGACCTTCCTCTGCCCTGGCAACAGCAATCAGCCAGATGCATAAAGGGAGAATTTAATGTGCAATGACTGCGCAAATGACGGTTTTTCTTTGAAATGTCAGTTTTGATCCCATTATTTTTCCTGTTAAAGTTTAATAACTCTCACAATGATTGCTATTATAAAGCACTTTTTATGCTAAATGAATCTGTTTGTGTCAATCTCAGCCCCAATTATTATTTTTATTTGAGATCTATCAACAGATCCTGTCATGATAATGCAAACTCTTATTTTTCTCTCAGTGTTACTCTGCTTTACCTCTTGCCATGTAAAACACAGTTTGCTATTTTTGGAGTTTCTCCTAATTGAGGAAATTCTGTGAAATAAACATATCTTCACATTTCACAAAGCTGATGGAGATATTTTAACTTTGTAACATCTAGTTCAGCCTCATGTGGAAATGCAATAATAATTTATAATTATTTGATTCAGCGGTATTGGTGTATATTGCATGTCTTCCTAATTATAAGCAAGTGTAAGCGCTTCTATAAAGAAGATTGTGCTGTTTAGTGCCAGACTTTGCTTGCACCCCGTCAAGCCAAAACTAGGTTTATAGTTTACACAGAGTTTGTGCTTGCAGCACTGGTGTGCAGATGTGAAACCTGTGGGTATTTATTTTTAAACAGATCAGTATCCTTAAAGAACTTCTTTTTTTGTTTTTTTTTCTTGTTTGCTATTCCAAAGTATTATTTTGACCACCCTAGGTCAGTATCTCATGTCAGAATCTTTTTAATTCTATAACCTTCAGTGTAAAATAATAGCTCCTTAATGACACTAAATGTATCATTTTGTTCTGTTGTGATATCAAACACCGTTTATGGAACGGTGTCAATTGCTCTCACATCACATGCTTCTGATGTCACTTCCTTTGATAGGTGCTCTCTCGCTGATTTCACTGCCTCAGAGGTGCTGGTGAGTTTTGATGGGTCTGCACTTTGTTGGACCTAATCCTGAGCAGCCCTGTGGGTTTTCTCCAGTTCAGCAAGTTGAGCTGAGCATTAATTTGCCAATCCAGGCAGCTCTGTGTGTGTGTCCACATAGTCTTCTCTTCTGAAGGAGCTCAGTCAGGGTATCTGTGAGAGTGGGTGGTTTTTGGACCGCTTTGGTAACTCTTTGAGCATGCTTCACACTGAATCCTGCCTCCCTGTGTTTTCCAGCCCCCCTCCATTTCCTCCAGCAGCTGTTTCCCTCTTAGCTGGGAACTGAAGCCAGGTTTTTTTTTTTTTTTTTCTGTTTTGCTCTTTCCCCATACTCGCGTCACGAGCAGGAACTTGCTGTCTTCCCCACACAAACGCACTCTTCTTGTCTGTCTCTCTCTTGGCCCACACTCTCCTGGCTGGTGAGTGTGTTCTGACCTCCTGTCGGATGACACATTGAAGAGCAAGTATTCCCACTATTCTACTTGGCTGCTGTGATTATATTTGCATCGCTGTGTCAAAATTGCCTGACTTGAAGCGATGTCTTTATGGTAAGGTGCCACTTCTGTGTCTTGGCCCTTTGTGTTTCTAGCAGATCTTTGTTTAAGTGACAGGTTTCAAGACGTCTCGACAGTTACAGCGTAATTGGTGTATGTCAGCTCTGAATAAGCTTTTTCTTGTTGGACGTTAAGTCATGTGTTTTTTATTTTTTTTATTTATTTCTACTTTGTATCACAACTTTTATACCTCCTATTTTGATCATCAGGTGACTTGTTTGGTTTCTCGTCAGCAGAACTTTTGATTGTTTTGGATTTCAGCAAAATGTTTCACATACTCGTGTGTTGGTGTAGCTGGAATTAGCAATTGTTTGTTTGATTACACTCTTGAGATGGAGTGTAACTGGCTTTTTTTCCAGCCCCAGAACACCTTTAAGACTGAGTCTAAGCTTCTAAGTTCTCACTGGAGGTTTGAGATTTAGTTGATTCACTTAAGATGGTCAATCCGATCAAATTATTGTAAGTCATTGTTTTTGCTCACATATACAATAAAACATTTAACATTTATGTATCTGATAGTACCAAGTCTCATTTGCTACTTCATTACTCTTAATAAAAAACAATTCCCTATCTATACTTATACTTTGTATCATCAAAGGCCAGTGAAAATAACATGCTACATATTCTCCAAAAAATGGTTAACTCTGTTAGGAAAGCTGTCTGATGTCAAACATTTAGCTACAGCTTTCAGTAAACTTTAACCTTTCTCCTGCAGAAGATTTAATGCAGAACAGCCAGCTAAACTGATTAACATCAGGATCCTTTCTCTGTTTTGATAGGTTGTTCATTCAACTCTGAATGTGGTTCAATTTAGAAAAGTTCATCTTCTGCTTTACAAACTTGTGGCTTGTTTTTGAAAAGCATAAAATGTTATAAGTTTCTCAGCTGCTGTTTTTGCAGCCTTTACTCACAAAAAGCTCTCTGTGGATATGAACTTGAGCAGCATGTTGCATCAGACAGAGAGGGAGCTGCAGAGGCCAATACAGCCTCTTTTTCAATGTGAGCATTGTAAATGGTAAAGAACACCAAGCAATGGAACAAAAAACAACGCTCAATAGATCACCAAACTGTCCATAACACGTTCAAGTCAGAGTTTCATAGTGAATACAGATCAGACCTTGATTTGATCATCTGACATGTTGGCATAGAGTATTAAAAGACAGAGGGGGCTGATAGTGATTATATATAATATAATATCTCTTGACCTGGAGCCTTTCACTTCAGCCACCTGAAGTGATTTTTGTAAATGACTTCATTTAAAAAATGCCTCTTAGTTGATTATCTCATGATTTACAATCTTACTGCATGTAAAGAATCTGGAGGAATGCCTTGGTTTTTCACTTTTTATTTGCAACTAATTTGCCTTCCCACTTTGTGTCTCCACTAATTTTTTATCTGAGAAACATCATCTGTTTTCGATTTGGTTTCCACAGACTCCCTCTCAAATCCGATGCTCTGCGTGAAGGCCATATACTGCAATCTGCCAAAATCATTGCATACCCATTTCTGAGTGCTTCACTGAGGGTTCATTTGCAGTCAAACAGAACAAATAAAAGATGGAAAAGCAGAAATTTTATTTTGCATCATCCACACCTGTGCTGCTCTGCTATTTTGAAAGTGTAGCAAAGCATGATCATGCAGTGATTGATGCATGATTTAAGCTTAACTTTAAGCATAATTTTAGCTGGGATCCCTGCAGAACATGGTTAAAAAATATATTTTTGGTATTCTGCCTTTTTCAAAAATTTATCTAATATTTAATATACTCTTAATAACCTGCTAGAGAGTTCTCGCTCACTTTCTATTAGTCTTTTGTCGTGTTTAAGGTTATGGGGTGACAGGGACTTTGTCCTTGGGCAAGAAGCAGGGTATTTACTGGACAGGTGGCCAGTCCAACAGGGATCAAAAAGTCAAAAGTATGCATGCACACACACCATCTTTGAAGTAAACCAGGGGTGCCCAAAGTTGGTCCTTGAGGGCTGGCATCCTGCATATTTTAGTTCTCTCCCTGGTGGGACCAACAACCTTTTCAGCATGTCAGTGTTCTTCTTAGGCCTTCTAATGAGCCAGCATTGGATCCAAGTGCATTAAACCACGAAGAGAACTAAAACATGCTGGGTGCCGGCCCTCAAGGACTGATTTTGGGCACACCTGAAGTAAATGTTTTAAATCTCATGCATGGTTCTGCAAATTGAAACGAAACTGCAGAACTGAGGGAAAACTCCAAATGTTCTCATTAGAACATTTAAACTCCATATAAAAATAATATGTATAGAATTTAAATGAAGACCTAATTGCTGGGAGCTGCAATCTGCATCACATTAATTTTGCACCTGTAGACTTAAGAAGTTCCAAAGTAACAACCGTTCCAGTCAACTATGAAGGTATTCAGACTGAAAAAGCAAGTTGGGATAGAGCTGTTTGTAGAAGTGATCTGTTCGGTTCATACTGGTGACATCTGCTTTTACTTCCAGTTGGTGTTGAAAGGCAACATACAGAAATTTAATAAGCTCTCACTGAGTTCATGTTCCTGTCTAACCTCAACAATTTTACTATTCTTTCTTTAGTCATGTCTAATTTTATTCTGTGAAACTTTTAAGTTTGAATACAACTAAGAATTTCTTTTAATTCCAAACATAAATGGGTGATTATTCCCCCAAATTTGATTTGAAGTGTTTGATGTTGAACCAGAGCACTCTTGTGCCTCTCATGACTCTAGCTTTGAATTAGCAAGGCATAATTCTATGCTTTGCTACTGCATATGAACTCTTTCAGAGTTGTTTTCTTGTCTTCCATTGTATTTGTTCCAATTACAAATAAAATGCACCATTGAACTCTAAATCTCAGAGGAGTTTCATGGATGCAAAGCAGGAAAAGCACAGGAATGGTAGAAAGAAGTCCAAAACATCCCTTCCATCAACCATGATGTGCAAGGATCAGCTCCCCATCTCAGTCTCTCTGCCCCACTTTCTAAACATGCAACCAATCAAAGATTTAAAGTGTGGCAAAACAAAATTGGATGAATTAGCAGTGCTTGCCAACTGCTGTCATTGATGACATGTAACTGAGGGAAATAGTTTCCTATGCTTGAATATTGAGTTCTCAGTTGGACTTTCAGTCCAGCAACACTCTTCAGTCAGAGTCTTCCTCAGATTTGTTGCAAGACTGACTGCTACCAGCATCACCATCCATGACTCTCTAAAGATACATGGATATGAGCAAGTATTATAATATTTTAGCACAGGACTGATGACTTCACAAATTTGGAAATAATTTCCACGGCATGCTCAATTAGTATTGAACAACCAACAAATGCCTGAAGTCATTTGTTGGTTAACAAATGATTTTAATTTCTAGTATTTTTAGTGGGGAAATATTTAACAATTGCTAATTGTAAAGATCCAAACTGCCTGTAGCGACAAATAAAATTTTTCCACAGAGGTTCCACTCTGTTAATCATCAGAGTAAACTGGCAGATATTTTAAGTTGAAGCAGCTGTATTTGTTTCAGAGCATGAACTCTGAAGACATTTCAGCTGGACAGTTGAATTTGAATTTTGAGACAATATTCACCACCTTTCATTCCTCACAAGTTGACAGTTCAAACGTGTGTAAAAAGGATTCTGATGTCTTTTTATAATGAAGTGTACCTTGACCTGCTGTCTCAATTATAGTTACAACCAGGCTTTGAATGAAACCTTATACGCATGTAGAAAAGAATTGATTAAATGAAGGCCACTGATTAACAGATTTAGATACATAATGCAAAGTACGACATGTAATTATAGGCTTGAAGTTAGAGAGATGGAGGTTAAGTGAGCTTTCTGAGACACCTAGACTGATTAAACCTGCCATGGTGAACATTGGTTTCGCTAATGGGTTATAATTAAAGTAACTTGTTGTTTAACAAAGTTGTAATATTGTGTTTTTAAAAACTTCTCTAGAAGTTTTTCTCCACAGATGAGGTTCATATAGTCATTGTGCTTATGAGATTATTTGAATATTTGATTTGTGTTGATGTTTCTATCTTCAGTAGAGAAAAATGCTGAAGTTGCTCTGTGTTGCAGTCCAGTCATGAGACAAGGTCCAACAAATGATCCTCAGAGATTGGATGTCTGAATATTCTGACTGCTGTTGTCTTTTTGTCATGGGGTATGTTTTTTTTTCTCTTTCCTGAATTGCTCTTCTGGTTTCACCTCTGTATTTTGAGATATCCTCAGACTAAAAGTTTTAATGTTCCAAAGCCCATGGTATGACCAATAAAGCCAGAAAGTGTATTAATTCTAAGGATTGATTAGGGATTTTTCCTACCATTCAATTTCTATTTTTATGTAGACATAGACAAGTTTATGCATTTCTGGGTCTTTTAGGAATTCTTTAATCTTGTCCTTTTCTCAGCATTTCAAGCAGTTGTGAAATGTCCAACCTATTTCAATATTCTGCCCAGGAACTGTACACAGTCTTTTCTCAAAAGACTCAATCTTTTGAGAAAAGACTCAATCAAAGCTGTTTGTTCTACATATTCTTGCTGCATTTCCCCCCACAGCCATGTCAAATTGAGGGCAGCCCTCAGCCCTACTTATAGCAGCATTTGCAAAAACCTTTGAGCTCTGTCTGCCAAACTGGGAGACATGGGACTGTCTTAGACAGGACATTTTTGAAATGCATGGACATTGAATTTGCGTGCCACAGATTTTCCTGCTCAACAGTAAATATCCTAGTCTTACACTGTACTTTAAGTATGGCAGATAAGAATTTTATAAATGCAATACATTTTGGTTACAGATTTCCATTGTTTGAACCAAATTTGGCCCCTGGCTTTTTCATATCTGTGACTGTAAGTAGAAATCATTCACCATTTTAGGTTTTTAAGCAGAAGCCATCAATAAATGTTGACTTTGAGGGATTTAAGATGATAGGGTTAATTCCAGTGACTGTACATTCCCTGGAAGAAACACGTGGAGTTTCCTCTGAAACAGCAGGGGATTGTGAAATCTTAGAATGTTTGCAGAACGGACAAGGAGTTCTGTTGGTACAGCAGGTTTTAAGCAGCTTCATTCTATTAAATCACACTGCACTCTGTATGTTTGAAAGTAGTCAGTGGCCTTTAGTCTTTTCTTCAAGCTCAGCTTGATGTCTTTTTCTTATACAACATAAATGGCTTAGCATTTGAAGTTCAAAGTAGAGAGAACTGTGCAGAGGCCTTAATGTTTAGATGAATTTGAAGCAATCAGTGTACAACCTAGTCGCTGAATAGTAACCAGGTATTTGTTGGTTTGAGAAAATTAGACTAGCGTCAGGAGGTGATGAAGGGTTGAAGCCAAGTTAGTATGTGCTCTATACAGCCTCTGTCACATTGCCTGTCATTAAAATGACTTAAAACTGAAGGAACATTTTAATTTTAGGCTAAAACAATGCCCCTTTGTGGAAGAATGACAAACTATTTGTTCTTGACTTACCAATTCAGAACAAAAAATTAGGATCATGTCTCTGTGTGTTTGCAGGGTTGTGGTCCCCTCAGGCTGAAGACTGTGTGTGCCTAGCAGCATCTTTCCACACTGACCTCACATCATCTCTGTGCGCCCATGAGGTAACGTACGGACCTACGGGCCCCTCATCACCACCCTTTGTCCATCCTTTTCCCTCCCCTCTATCCCCTTCTCCCTTGGATCCCCTAAACCATGGGCCAGAAGATCTCTGGCAGCATTAAGTCAGTGGATGTACGCGGGGAGTCTTCGTATCGGCCAGTGCGTCGCGAACTACGGGGTCCGGATTTCTGTCGGCCCCCCAGACTGGATTTACTACTCGACATGCCGCCAGCCACTGCTGAGACACAACTTCGCCACGCCTGGAACTCTGACGACCGATCGCTCAATGTCTTCGTCAAGGAGGACGACAAGCTGACTTTTCACAGGCATCCCGTGGCTCAGAGCACAGACTGCATTCGAGGGAAGGTTGGCTACACCCGTGGCCTACACGTGTGGAGGATTCACTGGCCAGCCAGACAGAGAGGCACACATGCTGTAGTAGGGGTGGCTACTGCTGAAGCACCTTTACACTCAGTTGGTTACACAGCCCTAGTAGGCTCAGACTCTGAGTCCTGGGGGTGGGACCTTGGCCGAAACAGACTTTATCATGATGGAAAGAACAGACCTGGTTCCTCTTCTGTGCCCACGTACCCCAGTTTTCTGGAGCCAGATGAGTCGTTTGTTCTCCCAGACTGTCTCACAGTAATATTGGACATGGACGAAGGGACGCTAAGCTTTATGGTCGATGGACAATATCTAGGAGTGGCCTTCAGGGGCTTAAAGGGAAAGAGACTGTATCCCATCGTCAGTGCAGTCTGGGGACACTGTGAAGTATCAATCCGCTACGTCAATGGACTAGATCGTAAGTAAAAGTGTTAACTGGATAAAGTTGTTTTTTATTTTACTATTATTATTATGTTTTAATTACTTTGTGAGAGTTGGACTCTGCCAGGACTGCCCTTTGTCACCGATTCTGTTCATTACTTTTATGGATGGATCCTGCCCCAAGTGGAGGAGTTTAAGTATCTCGGGATCTTGTTCACGAATGAAGAAAGAAGGGAGCTAAAAAATGAATAATCTCCAATATCAGGCATTAGTGCTAGCTTTGAATCTGTACCTGACTACTGCTCTAGTGCGCTTCTGTAGTGGTACATGGTCACCCTGAACAGTCTCCATTAAGTTGGATCACTCAGTGGAATCCAGCCTTGTACAGATCAACTGCCGTTGCTTCTTTTGCCTCAGTGAACCTTCTTGTTCAGATTTACAACCACCTGCTAAATAGCCTCCAGTGCTTTGCATGTTTTATGTGGAAAGGAAATTCTTCTCGCATTGCAAAAAGTCTGTGTCAACTTGACCTTTTCAGTGTTTTTCTTTCCCATGCTGCTCCAACTAGTGGAATTGTCAAAGTTTTGCAAGAGCAATCATTGTAAGTCTTGCTTCGCTGCATGGCTGTGGGCCACAAACCTGTGGTGGGGACAGCAGACAGTTAAGTCCTGGAGGATGTCCCAATGTGTCACTAAGATTAACATCTGGAGTTGTTTGGCGTGAAGTCCTACATTGTGGGTTTACTCCCCCTCTTTTGCATGATATCAGCCAAACTCTTGGATTTGGTATTTCTGTTGACAGTGCTGTGCAAAGGTTTTCCTACCCTATTTTGTGACGTTTCAACCACAAACTTCAGTGCAATTTATATATTTTTGTGAGATCCACACAAAATAGAAGGGCTGTTGTAAACAAATATTTAAATAATTGAGTAATCAATCGATTATCCTTACGATTATTCAAGTAATCGGATAAAAAAATAAAACATTGGTAAATCTAACATAACAGCTATATTGCTGTTGCATATCAACAGTCCAATTTTTCACATTTGAGCCAACAATAACTTTTATGTAGTTTAGAAAATTAACCTGTAACAACAATGGCTCACTTTTTAAGTTGATCTGAAGAAAAGTTATACAAAAATCAGAAATTATATTAAATTTAATAATAAAGAGACAGGCTCACAAATGTGCTTAAAAAATGGTCTATACTCCAGCTTTTGATTTATGTATTCATCTTCAGTGAGTTTAAGATTAACTTGTCTAAACGTTTATAGTGTTTGTGTCCACATTAGTGACAGGATTTGACACCTTTGTTTGTCCCACCGAAACATCTACCAGCTATGTGCCGCCACAATGAGCTCTGCCACCCATTTGTTGAGATCTGGATGATCTGAAATGCATTTCCCAGTTTGTCCGTAAAGCTACACTTGCGTTAATCATCTAATGCGCAGCCACCCGCAGTGTACAGTCTATCTGCTCACCTGTATAAATATACCTGCAGCGCTCTTTCCCGCTGTTCCCTCTGAACCGCCACCAGGCAGCAGCTCTAGGAGAAGACTACCATACTCCAGGCATTGTGCCAGTCATTTTAAGGATGCTTTTTGGTCGAAAAACGACAAAGACCCAGACATCATGAATTGATAAAATCTTCCCAAGGCGAACTTGAAAACTGGACGTTACGCTGCTAACACTTAGCTTTCGTCAACAACTCAAATGGAAGTGAGTGCTGTGCAATGCAACTAATAACCTGGCCCGGACACGGTGCGCTAAATAATAAAACATAACTTAATGAAGCTTCGAGGCAGATAAACTTTCCTCAAAGAATTTTAATAATCGAGGTACTAGAAACACTGAAGGAATTGTTTCAGCCCTACAAAACGGTCCCAACTATGAAATGAAGCAAGTATTTCAAAGTTGTAGAAATAAAATGTAAAGTGTTTCAAACAATATGAATCCATCACAAATGAAACCCACTGCAATCTAATCAGTAGATGTAGTTTACCTGTGTGGAACGCCTCAGATGTTTTTAGAGAAAATTAGTACATGAAATGGTAAGGCACGAATACAAACTTGGACATTGCACCGTTGAATATGATGGCATAATGGTGGCAGGCTGGGTCAAACCGGTCTACACCTGATTGTGGGGAGGGGTGACATCCTTGTCCTCCTTTTGCAAATGAATCCTGTATGACCCAACTGTCATTGTGTTCTCTATCCTCCCACCTGCTTTTTAACAATCTCTTTTCTTCTTCTTCCTTTTCAACACTAATCCTTTCTTTCAGTAATTAAAAAGCTAGTTGTGGTGGCAAGTTGCTGTGGAAATGGTTTAGCTGACTTGTGGCTTGATGGGCCTTTTTAATTGATCTTTTGAAGTCTGCTTTGTAGCTTTTTGGCCTCTGGATCACTACTGTTCACAACACATGATCGTGCTGGACTTGATCTAAAGGCATGCAGATTGCATGAGTGTTTTAGTAGTTGCCTTTGAAATTGTGGAGGTGTGCTGAATATGATTGTCATGGCAACTACAGACAGTTGTATTACTTAAAAGATTTTATTCATATTTTTCTTTGGTAGTGAGTACTTCAGATACTTCTGTTTTCTCAGTATGATTTTATATGGCGCTATAATGCAGAGTCTGCAAAGTCAGACTTGTTTTGAGTTTTTATCTGTACTTTAGGAGAGCAATAATATTGCAGAATCGACATGTTTTGACAACAGTTTGGACCAGTAGCAGTGTTGCAAGACCTTGACAGTGTTTGTTGGCCAATCTTTTCTTGCTAAATAGCCAGACATGTTTAAAGCCCACAGAATGAAGATAAGTGTCATAATGAAGGCTTTGTAGTAGAATGGAATTCAAAGTTGCCTCATCAAAACTTTCTGAAAAAAATCAAAATTAGTTAACATTGTCTTGAAATGATTCAACATTCTTGGAGGATCATAATGCTGACAAAAAGGCCCCATCTGTCACAATTCAAAATTACTTCATCAATCATTTCAGCAATTTTTGTAGAAGGTCAGATGGCGGGAACAAATGCTTTGCAATTTGATTTTCTTACTCAACTGTAAAAAATAACTTCATTTCAAATATCCATTTCAAAGACATTTGCATTTTCGAAATGGACTTTGCTAGCTAGTTTTGCTGGCAATAAAATTATTACATTGAAGAACAGAAAATGTCAAAAACAATTATAAAGGTAAAGTTTATAATTCAGATTGTCAAGTTGAAGTTGGTGTCACTAATTTTAGAAGAAAATATTTGGTGTAAATTTGTTTGGTATTTTTTTTCTGGTTTTACTCAAACATGAGGGGAAAAAGCAAGGTTAAGTTCTGCAGATGTGACTATTACAATATGTTGCTGATTCAGAAAGTAACATTATTAATCCATGATGTCCTGTTGCTCTGATTTATTTTGTTTTCAGAATAACTTAGTCTTTCCCTTGTTGATGACTATAATTGACACTGAAGATTTTTTACTTCGCGTTTGTGGTGAAACGGATGTTGCCCTATAAACAAGACTTTAAATTTGAAACAATTTTGCCATAATTTGTGGCAGTGGTGGAAGGAGATCCTCTTGTAATTGATGGGTTACCAGTCAGAGCCCCTCTCTGTTGTATTCTTGGGCAAGGCATTTCATCTGCCTTGCCTGCTGGTGGTGGTCAGTTTTCCACTTGTGTTGTCAGTGCATGACAGACTCACCTCTGCGAGTTTGAAAACAAAAAAAAATAGATACATAAAAATAATGACTCAGTTTTACATGAAGGAAGAAAAAAACAATTGAAACAGGTGTGAAGTGGTTGTTTTTGTCTTGGTGCTATTTTCCCACTTTTAACTGAATAATTTCAATATTTTCTCACTGCATGAATGAGCTGGTAAGGTCATTCAAGCAGCTTACCAGTACTGCGTGAATGATTGAATGCTTTGAAGAATTTTAGGGTCTTTTGGACTTAATCAAGCACACTAGAAGTACTGGCTAATTACCATTTTTATGATAATTCATTTCCAGTACAGGAAGAAAAAACCTAATCTTTTGTCCATATTGTTCTACTGCATTTATTGGTCATACTAATGCTGAAGGAATTAGTTATTGAGCTTTACAACAAGAACCTAATTCACATAATTATAGTGGGCTCCTATAGGTAACATTTTGATCAATTAAACCCATTAAGTATGCTTTCACTGTCTATTGTTTCTCACACCTCAAATTTGTCTGTAGTGTTTGGTATTAACCCACTTTCCCTTATCTCAGATATTGTCATACTGCCAATATTGCAATGGCATGATTTCATAATGCTGTGCAGGCCTGAACCTGCAAACTATGTAGAACTCCTTAGCCAACTCTAGTAATGGGCATAGCCAGAACTTTCTATCAGCTTGCAACTACATTAACCATGATTGACATGGCTTTCTAACTTAGTCTTTCCCTGGTTGATATTCCAGTTCTGTGTGTTGGTGTTTCTCCATTCCTCCTGGTTCTCTTACTTATTTCAAACATCAATGATCTGGTTCTGTCCATTCCTAAATATATCTCACATTCATTGTCCCCCTTTTACTAATTTGTGAAGATTTATTTATTTTTTTTCAATCTCAGGCGTTCCCACACCTTCCAGGGTGTTATGTACACCTAGGATCTTAAAACTGGGTCAGATGGTCCCAATAGTGTTGCATTAGTATAATGCATAAGCATGCCTGGAGGTCTGTACCTGACACTGCTGCCTCAGTGCGTTTTTCTTAATGAGTTGAGGCAGAAACACTGGGTAGGAGTTCTAAGTTGGACATAACTGGGTTGTGCTGTCTCGCACATTAAGCTGAGCGATGCCCAACTGACCTCTGATATTCACTGAGCTCCATGTGTGAAAGTGAGAGGAATTGGAAGGAACTCTCACTACTCGACTGTAAGCAATCTCACATGACTGCGGACAGACTGACTGACGTCCCGCCATCACAGAGTCTATACTCTGTTCTTCTGCTTTGTTCTCAACGAGGTGCTAGGTGTGCACGCCCACCAGCCTGCGTGGTTCAGCAGTGCATCATCATGTCTTTGGTGCCATAAAGCTGTCAGAAAGTCTCTCTGCCTGCTTCGGAAAAGATGTGAAGAGATGTGAGAAAGGGAAGCTTACAGATATTGACAGCTGCATGATGGATTGGTGGAAAGAGAGGGATGAAGGTGTGAAAAAGGCCCACCAGTCAACCTAAGAATGAGATAGGATAAATTATTAAGCCTGCCATTTCATTCTGTGTCATGCAGGGGCTTCAGGTATAGAGAAGTAAATGGTTGAGAACAGATGGTCTTCATTTCAATGTTCATCATGATATGGGTCCCAAAGAATAAGCTGTGATTAGCATCCAGTTGCATCTGATTTAGAATGTCATTGCAGCAATGATCTGCAATATGTGAAGTTGGAGTAAAACAGAAATGTCAAATGCTTCCAGTTGACATTTCTATGTGGCACGTGTTTTATCTGCTCTGACAAGTCTCGATTAAAAGCTTGTGGTCCAAACTGAGCCCAACAGAAATGACTTGTTAACCACAACAGAGACCACTCACAGCACCACTACTCCTTCAGACCATTTGATGGAGCGTGCACCTCCCGTCGGTGCTCATCAGTTTGTCTGACAGGGCCATTTGTCGCCATAGGCAACCCTTACCATGGAGACCAGCTCGTGATGGAGGCAGCAGTGATTGGCTGGTTTTCAGTCCGTAGGATCATCACCATTCTGCCACCCTCAGGTGTTCGCTGCCAAGTGATGCGAGTGTTTGTGGTAGCATCACCGCAAGCAACAGTGATTCACCCCCAACGAGGAGACTGTGCATGGAGCGATAATTAACTTTGTTTCACCAAAGGAGGCATATGCAGCACTTCAGCTGTGCTACGTTAGTCAGAAAACCTGTCCTATGTGAACAGCTCTTGGAATAACAGAAATTCATCTGTTCCACTAGCAGAATGGAGAACGTCTCATCATTGATGTAAGGATATTTTAACCACATATCTAAGACAGTTCTCGGCTCTCTAGATTTCTAATGAACATGTGCATTTGTGACTTCACACTCTTTTCTCATGAGGATGTGGATGTCATGGAAACTTTCCATATGTTGGAGCTGTTTTAGTGATACTAACTTCCCAAACAGGATGTTATGGGGCTTGAGGGGGGTACAGTGTTCTAGGATCTCTTTGAGGACAAACTTGTGTCGCTACAAGGTGTTAGTTGGTTTATTTCTTTATCTACATCCTTAATGTCTTAAATATATTTTTCTGAAAAATATTTATACAAGACCTTGAAATGCCCAAAATGTTTAAAAAAAATATAAGTTGGCCTTAAATATGTTGGTCACTCGTCTTCAATTTTGTTGTGGCAATGCTATTTAATCTCTCATTCTATGTAGGTTTTTCTTTGTGGGACATTCCAAAAGACGTTGTGGCATACATTTTTATTCTGTGATCCAAGACGGTCACAGAATGAAGTTAGCTAGTTAGCTGGCTAGCTAACTAGATAGCGACCTAGTTAGAGCAATATGCCATGTGAGAAGCACTGCCAAGATTCACAAAAAGATCCCAGACATTTTTCTCCATCTGTTGTGATATAGGTCTTAAATTGTATTTATAATGGTCCTGAAAAGATCTTAGTCAAAAGTTTTTAGTTTCAATAGTGATACCTGCATAAACCCTCACATTGTCTTTGTTCTTAAATCACCTCCATGTGACTATTAATTATTACGTTATCTTCAACAAGTCCCTTCATGTTTCATTGTGTATATCTAAGCATAATGGATCAAAGTCTTTGCCCTCAAAATTCCTTTAAACAAAGCGTGGCAAAAAGTTACTGACTTCATCAGTGCGTACAGAGAAAACAACAAGGTTTAGCACGAAAACAATCAGAAATCAGCTTCTATAGCCCCGTTCATACAAGATTCCTGTCTAAACGTGGCCTTGAGTGAAGCTGCTGCTCCCTCTTTGCTGACTGCCGCATCCAGAGTTCCTGTAACAGGGACAGCAGTGATGGCTGAGGTCTCTTATTCCAGTCTGCTTCCATGCATGCTCCAGTTTGTGGTCGTCTGTGGGCCTTTTAATAGACTGTTGAGAGAAATAGTTTAGCCAGTCACAGAGGACTCATGTTTGTGCTCATATTTTAAATGTTATTTATAAAATATTTCTGCCTTAAACATTTAACTGTGCAGATGGATCTTTCTCAGGGCGCACAATTTGACTTGTCACTGTAAGTGAATCATGGATGCTTTAATAATTTACATGCTTCATGATGGAGCGTTTGCACATGTGGTTTCATGACGAACTGGGAAATGAAAGGATGGCTTAACGGCACCCTTTAATGGCACTGTTGTCACAAGTCAAAGCTACGTGCTAGAGTGAGATGTCGCTATGGAGATAAACTCCATCATGATGGGATAAAGTTAAAATGGTCAGTTTCACAAAAAGGCAGCAAACCATTCTTGCTTGGTTAAAGCAAGAATGGTGGACTTCAGTTCCCTGAAGGTTAACCATTTTTTGTGTTCACCTACTTGGTCAGGTGTGTATTAACGTTTTCATGCATATGTGTGACGGCCTGACCATGTCCTTCAAACTGTTTGTGAAACCGGTGCATCAGGGCTCTCCTCAGCCTAATAGTGCATCCAGATGGTGACGTCTTGTTGGTGGTAAATGGGCAGCAGTTACAAGTCTGACTTGACTTTTCTTTCAGAGCACACATTGTCACACATTGTCCACAGTCGTGACGTGTTGACATGCCAGATATCGGAGCTTTTTAGTCCTGACAGAAAATGGTTTACAAAGATGTGTTTTATATCACCAGTCTTGCAACATTTCTACATCCTTATCATTTGATGTCATAAGTTCATTCAACACCCATTTATTTCAAAGTTAACAATTGTTCAATTTTTGTTGCAACGGCACATTTCTGTTATTTCTTATCAGTGTGTATCTGTGCTCTTCTGTTTGCGTGTCACTTTGCTGCTGATGCACTGAAATTCCCCTACTGAGGGAAAAATAGATTATTCAGTTTGGATTTCATGCATGCATATTTTAATAGGATGCAGTGTATTGTAGGGGGATTTTGGGAGATGGAGTGACACAAAGTAGTGCTTAGATGTGAAATGTAGCTTTGCCCAGTTAAAATCTGAAAAGTATTAGTAAGTATTCATCCCCTGAGTCAGTAGTTCGTAGAATGTTTTGCTGCAATTTCAGCTGTAAGCGTTTTAAGTCTACACCACCATTGAATATTTATATTCAAAGTGTCACAGAATAGTTTTATCTCAGTCAGATTGAATAGACTCTGAATATTCTACCCACACATTTTCAGTTGTAATTTTTTATTTATTTAGTTATCTTTTTGCAGTCTCCAGCAGGTTTTCTCTCAAGATTGCCTTGGATTCCCTCTCCAGTTCCCCTCCTCTTGCTGCAGAAAAAAGCATGATGCTGCCAGTCTTGATGGTGTCTGTGGAGTGATGCAGACAGATTAGTATTTTTCATGCGGGCTAAAAATTCAGCTTCAGAGGCTCTTCCTCCACATTTTTGCATCGTCCCGTACCATACATGGTGTGTGGTTGGCTGCAAATAAATATCTTCCTATAGATTTTTTTTTCTTACTATTCTTCCAGAGACAAAGAATTTTTGAATAGCATAACTGATAGCTGTCCTGTCAGCAGATTCTCTCACCTGAGCTGTGGATTTCTACAGCTCCTCCAATTACCACAAGATTCTTGTGCGTTTCTAAAATAATGCTCTCTTTGCCCAGCCTGCCTGTCTGAAAGACAGAATTATGGATTGATCAACACTCTGAGATGATCAGAGTTCAAGATTCTTTTAGAACCCAATTTGCTTTTTCCACAACATTCTGCTTGACTATACAGTAAAGAGTACCAAATTATAATAA
Organism: Poeciliopsis prolifica; assembly: GCF_027474105.1. Lineage (NCBI taxonomy): Eukaryota > Metazoa > Chordata > Actinopteri > Cyprinodontiformes > Poeciliidae > Poeciliopsis > Poeciliopsis prolifica. The sequence goes on from NW_026562379.1 coordinate 12,020,165, forward strand.
ATAAATTAAACTCATAAATTATTTCAGTTATTCTTGCATTTTCTAACAAAAATATTAACCTTATTTATAGCAAACAAATGCTCTTTGAAGCAGCCAATCACACATGCATGTCTATAATTTGATGGGTTTGATGGGTGGAGTTGACTTTTAATTGAATCATGATAAACTTCAGCACAGAGAATTTACTAAAGCATAGAACATTTTTAAAATGAAATAAATACATTTATTTTAGGCATGTAATAAATTATTCTTCACTCTTTAGTCTCCTTAGCTGTCTTCTTTGCTGTTTTTTTCCTCTAACAAACCTTTTAGATTTCTAAAGGACAGCTGAATTTATACTGGGATTAAATTACACAGTAATGAACTCTTTGGTTTACCTGTGAAAAATATTTACATTTATGGTTGTATTATACATTTGTGAGGTTCTGTCTCATTTTTGTCATCTTACTTGATTAGATTTTTGTCCCTACATCTTGGTGGTTGAAGCTCCCTCTGTGAGCCATATGATGAGCTCTCTGCATGGCTCCGGATCTCATTATGTAAATGTCTGAACGAGGCTCTGAGGTCAGCTGTGCTGTGTACGCACGTGTGTAGGAAGTGTGTTATGTAGTCTAGCTGTGATCAGGGGTTTGTGGGACTGAACTGGACCCTAAATGCTGCTCTCTCCTGTCCCTCGCAGCGGAGCCCCTTCCCCTCATGGACCTGTGCAGACGAGTAGCTCGACTCGCTCTGGGTCGGGAACGCATCCAACACATCGAGACGCTTCCGTTGCCGCAGACCCTGAAAAACTACCTCCAGTACCAGTGATTGCTCTCCTCTACATGCACATGTTGGGGATCCAGGCAGCAAAACGCAGAGGCCCACCTGCTGCCTCCAAACTGGACTTAAGAAATCTGCTGATGTAACACAGCGACGTTGACCTGAAACAGGTGGTTAAGAAGTGCTAGAAGCAGGGGATTGTTTACACCTTTAGGATGTTTTCAGTTTGGATGTCATCTCTTGGTTTTTAAGCTTTTTAAAAAAAAAAAAAATTAAAATATATTAGTGGTTATATACTTCACCTTTTTTCACTTAGACGTTATTAACGGAGCTGATGAAATGATTTGATTTGCATCAAGCTGACATAAATAAGTCGACCCCTATTCAGCACAGCCTTTACGCCATGTGGTTTACACCGACTGTCTGCTCTGCACAGCCTCTTTGAGGACGCTTCCTCTCAGACATGTCGGTTTTTATATTTATGTTCCCAACAACACAGTGGGCTCCTGTGGGGACAACACTCCCTGCTAGCCATCGGAGAGAAAGAGAGAGAGAAGGTAAGGGAGAGTGCATCTTCACACACATACTGTTCTATTTTTGTTAATGCGCACGCACAGATCACATACACATACGGTATATGGAAACATAGTCTGCACTGTCGGTAGCAAGAACACGATGGTGTAGAATGTGGTTCCTCCATACTGGTCTGAATGTTTAAAATCTGCTCTCCTGTCGGCGGTTCTCTCTCCGTGCGTCTCTGCCACTTCCTGCTAGTTTGAGATTTTTAGGTTTATTGAACTGGAAGGGGTGCAGATGCAGTTATCCTGCTCTCTCGCTCTTAAGCAGAAGATTAAGCTGTGTCTTCAACTGCTAATGTGCCTGCTCCGCCACAGTAAGCATTCGGATAAAAAGCACACTACTTTCTGTCACAACACAACTTTTCTTCTGCCACAGAGTTGAAAATGCTGCTTTTTTTTAACCTGTAGGTTTCATTGTTTTACTGTTAGTTTTTATCTCAAATTTGCTTTTTTTTTTCATAAATTTTTAAATATGTCTGTGGGACATATCTCGCATGCATAGGTTTGAAGAATGTGCTACCATGAAAATGTTTTCAAATGTAAATAAAAATAAAACTGCTAAACAAACACTGGCTCTGTGGGATTTCTTTTTGGCAAATATCAGGGTTGGAGAAGATTATTATTTTTTTTTTTTTGCAGCTGCTTTATTACAGTCTTTCTCCTGAACCCCAATAATGATTATTATTTCTTTGTGACATTGAAATTGATCTACTGGGAATCTTGTGCACTTAATGAGACGTATGGCATCATGAGAAAGACATTGTTAAAGTGTTGAAGCAATATCTCAACAAATAAGCCAGAAATATGAAGCGGAATAAAAACGAGTCTTGCTTAAGAGTCTTCTCTTAAGCAATATTTCAAAAGGCTCATTCTTTCATTTGTTCTTTATTTTTTGCCACAAGGTGGCTATCACAATAAATTGTGGTCATGGGTATAAAGTTGGCTTTATGTATTTTGGTCTGTCACCCTGACTCTTGCACAGCAGTTCAGTTTAAAAGGTGGATTCTACCAAACTTTGAAAAATATAAAAAGGCTCATTCTGGTCTTGAGCAAAAGGGTTTTAAAATTGGAATTCTACTGCAGCAAGATGTTATTCAGGCCTTGTCGTAGTTGACTGAGGAGAAGTCATTGCTGCTGATCCTGGCTGTTTTGGGGGGCAGCATCAGAGTCTACCGTCTCCATGACAGAAGCACTGTCATGGAGACAGATGCACTCAGAACCTCCAGCACAAAATCTGTAAATGTTAAAAGTGCAGCTTCTGTTAACACCTAATCACCCAGAGAGGCATCCTCTGCTTTTAGCTACTTAGGAGAGAAGAACTGCTAATGCAAAACAACTGATGGATGTGCATATTTAATGCTTCAATAAAAATGTCTAAAATGTGTTGAGGCAGACTTGAGTGATTACTGACTTGAGAAAGTGGTCATTAACACTCAGACAGAAGGAATGAAGCACAAGTTTCAGCAGACTAGATCAGCTTAAAACTCTCTTCTCCCATTGATCCTCAGCTGTAGAATGTCTCCCTCAGCATGCAGAGCTGCTCAATAATGCAAGTACTGGCCCTTTAAAGGATTATTGAACACAGCCTGAAAGGTGAAGCGCACAACTTGTCTGATTTAGTTCGAAGTGACTCGACTCGATCCATATTTAAGTTCCTCCTGACATTGAACTTTCACTTTAAATTTACCGTGCTGTCTTTCCTTCTGCCTCCACTCATTTTCTTTTCTCCCACTACATGAGCTTCATCAGCACTCCTGTGATAGTTTTCTTAGGATTTGTCCTTTGCAGAAACTGAACTATTTTCAAAAGCAACAAAGGAAACAAAAAAGTTTTAAGTGATGATTCAGTTAAGTGAAACATGCTTTGCAGACCACTGTGTCCTTATTGAATATGTATTTTCCCTTCTTAACCTAACAAGTTGTTGTGCTGTGTTTGGAAGCAACAAGTGTCATCTAGCATTTGCAGTGCCTGGCATTTAGTCTTATCACTATGGAAGGATTTTCAGCAACATTCTTTGCAAAATTGTTTCAATTTAATTGCAGTGGAGGATTTGTAATTAAATTCGTCATGCCATATATTTATAAGATTGAAGTCCAAACCTTTGCTAAACCACTTCAAAATCATTTTTAATTATTAACTGCTGCCATTTTGAAAGCGTTTGTGATGCCTGCAAAGCAATAACCTGTCTTTGCCAAATCAGAGAGATGACTCTTCTTTTCCACACTATACCTCTCAGTGTAACAAGGTGACTTATTTATTTGACAGACAATAATGAAGCCAGAAGGTGGCTGGTGAAACGCACAAAATGTGAATCTTTGTTAATTTATGATATGTAGAAGGGGAAAAGTGTTATTCTCTCTGTGTGGTTTGAGTAGCTTCAGCAATTGAAATCAGGTGAAATCAGCCATGTGAATAAATATTCTTTGATCAACATTTATTTGGTGAAAACAAAAAAAGGCCAAAGTTTTATAGAGTCTTATATGGACATGGTGATGAGGCTGACTGCTCCGAAAGGGTCAGAAATCCTAAATTTCAACCGGGAAATCCAGTCTGCTTTTCTTGGAAGCCCATTTAAAAGCTGCCATTTCCCATTTATTCACAGCGTGTTGGAATCCTCAGAGGACAAATAATCCTCAGAGTGTAAGTTATGCCTCTGATCCACTTCATGATCTGTAAAAGCTGCAGATAAACCCAGTAACATCAAAGATACATGATCTGTTCTTGTTCCCGGGATTTATTTATTTATTTATTTTGCTTCCACTTGTTCATCTTTAGAGACAGAATGATTGAACGGGGATTTTGAACAACTTAATGCAACATTTTTCATAGTGTGAAAACACTGCAGGAGATTATGGTAGAGTGTGGAAATGGGAAGATTTATTTACAGCAGCAAAGAGAGGACATAAAACTGTCTTCCTGTGGTATCAAGGAGATGGATGGCTGGTGAGCTGCTCCACGCCTGCAAGTCTGTCCTCGGGAAAGAATTAATGAAGTGGAAGCAACACGCAGGATGTAGTTCTCACTAGTACTGCTTCAACAAGCCTTACCACAAAAATCATCGATACACCAGTTAATTATATAGCCGCTAAACACAGAAGCGAAGTCCATGGAAATAAGTTGATCTTGCCTCTGTGATGTGCTGCAAACAATTTATATACTCTGGTTTGCTGGCATACACATTGTGTAGATATTCATAATATGTCAAGAGTGAAGAGACAACTTGTTTTTAGTTCAGTAAGTTTGGAATGTGGCAACAGCTTTAAACAGCTTTGCCATCTAGTTTTGCCAAACTAGATCGGTCTCGTCTGTGGATCGGTCTCGGTCAGGACTCACATTTTTAAACTAATTTTTTTTTTCTGAAAAAAAAATAAAATAACGAGTTGAAAAAGAACAGATCTTATGTCAAACTGACACAGAAAAGTGGGAAGTTGATTTGTTGAAAGAACTAGCAAATAAAAATAAGATGGACAATCAGTCCTTCATAGTCACATTTATCTGTATGGTTTTGCTTTCAGTCTCTGTTTTACTATTTTTTAGTACATAATTTCTTCACGCTGTTTATCCCTGGCAAAAGAAGACAGAGCGTTATTATATGTTCACAGTGCACCCACTTGTCTAAAGTCATGTTGCAAAGTCTCAATAGAATAAATTTGTAAATGAAAATGAATACATTAACATTCAGTATGAGCTGAAGTGGGATCCTGCTGGCCTGGATCCTGTATGTGTGCCAGCTGAAACAATTGTGGGCCGCTCCGCCCTGACAGACAAATATAGCCATACATGTTCTAAAACAGGAGCAGTGCATAGATCAGCAGCAGGCCCCACGGCAATCTGAATTTTCTCCAAACTATAATTTTAACCTTAATTCCTTAGAGAGTGTCCTGTCTGTGATGTCTCAGCTCAGGGTGTCTGTTATCAGTGCTTTGCTGCTTTGTAATCACAGCTCAGTGAGAGTTTTCCTTAAAATGTGTTCCTGTAAACTTGATAAATGGTCTTTTACAGCTTGGGAACTTTCTGAGGCAGTAGCAGCCTGCTGGCACCCTGCCGAAGGTGTTCCACTTGTCCAGCAATATGACAGAAAGCCACATTTACGCGACTGATACATAGCACTGCTTCTTCAGTAGATACAGCTTCTGCTGTGAAAGATATGTCCTATCTTTTCAAACGTTAGTGCTGTTATTGGAATTGATCAAACTACCATCATTACAAGTAAATATCCGCATCAGTCACTTTTAAAGAGACATTAACAGATGGAAGAGTTAAGAATGTGGGCTCAATTTTTAGAATACTCATCTTTACCTTCAAAGTTACCTTACTGCCTCTCAAAGCAACATTTTAAGAGATATGTAAAATAATCACTACGGAAAACATCTGATTCTGACAACTTTCCAGATCATTGATGTATTGTTATTGCAGCAGCTCAGCCTCGGTGATGGCGCGCGCTGCAGCCAGCTCCCAACATTCCTCGGATGGTTCTTGAACAGTCTGTTCCTCCAGTCTGAACACAGTGCTGATAACCAGACGAAAGTTGGCTCAAAATGAACAGAGATAGGAAAAGGGAAAAGAGGAGAGGTGGCAGGGATCCACTGAGTGGAGAGAAGATAACAGAAGGAAGAAACAAAAACCATCACAACATGATGGCGCAGAGAACAGAAATGAGGGTAGCAGGGCTTTTTCCTGTTTTCCAAACAGCAGCCTAATGAGCTAACACACAGTCTGAGAGTTAAATTCTAATTTCAGCAGCCTTGCTTCAGCATCTTAACATCTATATTTAAGTGAGGATATGCGTGAGTCACAGTCACCTCAGCACCACACACCCCCAGCAGGAGAACTCAGTGCGAAGCCAAACAGCAACTGTTTCTTATCATCCCTTCATCTTTTCTCCCTCTGCTCTCTGCCATCACCACCTCTCTCTCTTCGTCTTCTTCATGTGTGTCTCTCGTTTTTTTTGTCAAACAAGTAGAGTATTGACTCCAGCAGGGTTACTTTTTTTTTTTTCTTAGAAAAGAAAACTGTAAACGAGAAGCAGAGCAAGCTGCTGCAGAGTTCCCCGGTTTGAACTTGCTAACATGTTTCAGTCGGACCACCCATGTGCCGTCTCAACCTTTCCAAAATGTTAACTGCTGCCTGCAAAGACAAAACACCTTTCTGCGTCTGAGATGAAAAAGAAGCTGATCCCTGGGTTCAGACACACACAGAGATTTAATTGCAAGCCGTGGCCTTCAGGCACTATTATTTTTGTGCATAGAGATCCAGTGTTTGTTCAGAAGTAGATTGATGATGCAAATGCTAAAAACCAGAGGGTGACCTCATTGTTTCATCTGAACAAACACTGCAGCCATTGTTGTCACTGACTGTGCGCCAAGGCTGTTTAATTCCTCTGTAGCTACACGTGCCCCCATGACGTCAAGCCAAAGAGTGGTCTGCGCACACCGGCCCGCGCTGGCTGCCCTGCACTGTGACCTTTGTTTGTTGTGTAAATAGGAAGGCAGGGATTTAGGTTTATGGTCTTTCATACTTAATCATCCCAATTTCGGTGACCTTATTAAAAAACTTACTTTTCCACAATAAATCAAACATTGTTAAACGGAATTCAGTGGGTGTGAAGACCACAAGTGAATTGAATTGAAAACTTTTCCCTCAGCAGGAATTTATTTCATATATTAATCAAAAAGGGTGAGCGTCAAGAAATAATGCTTTTTTGAACAAAATACAGTGACTTCACTGCAAAAACAAAAAAAGTCTTACAAAGTACTTTTGATCTATTTTCTCAAGAAAATATTTCAGTACTCTTGAAATAAGACAAAACTAACAGGAACTTTTCAGCAGATCTTGTTTAACATAAATAATTTGTTTTTGTTGATGAACACGTTCTAGTTTCATTGGCAGATTGTTTCACTTTTAAATGGGATAAATGTCTTATAAGTGAAATAATTTGCCAGGGGTACTATAGTATATTTAAAAAAAAAAAAATCAATATTAAAGAATCATATAGTAGAAACAGGCAGCTATGTCTTACTGAAAAGTTAGTTTTGTCTTATCTCACATGTTTAATAGGTGTCTTATTTTGTGTCACATTTAAATGACAAACTTTAGTTTATTTCTTGTAGGTTTGTAGGTGAAACAGAAGGGATATGAATAATGCTGCAATGCACTCAATATTTGCTATATTGTTCATGCAGCAAGATTAAAACAAAAGCGTTTTTTGTTTTCATTAGCTATAGCATGTATTTAAATACACACTTGAGCAGAGAATGAATGTGAAAAATGTTTTGCGTTTTTCTGATTTTGTACTGAAGTGTCACAGCTGCCACCATTTGGTTGAGTGTTAGTACTGCAGCATTCGGGATGGTCAAAACCCCTGAAAAGTGAACTCTTTAATATAATAGTACGGATTCAGAGGCACTTTAACATTAAATCCATCTGCGTAATAGAATAAGCTCTATAAGTCCTAAAACTCATTATTCAAGAAAGTTATTTTAATTGTGACAAATTCCAAATTTCTTGACAAAGAAAAATAATACTTTCGGTAAGTATAATACTTGTACTTTCACAAAACGCTGCATTGATATGTAGAATATCTTATACGGTAACCCAATGCCTTCTAAGGGTTTTGAAGTAAAAGGGGCTGTAATATAAACGAATGCCACACTTTTCAGACTTTTGTTTATTTAAAAGAAAAATATAATTTTCCTTACACTTTTATTATGCGACAATTCCAGAGGGGTGGAAACTTTTGAAAGGCATTGTAAATCACTTCTATGTATTGAACTGTTTATTACATAGAAGCTTAAAATGAAATCATAAATGATCCAAGTTAAATCTACCAATTTCCATTTCTCTCTTCTTTTCTGTTTTTCTTCTCTTCTGTCTTCAGTTCTGCAGCCTGATGCATGTAAATAGATCCCTGTAAGAGTCCTACGGGATGTCTCAGTTCCAAACATCGACGCCAAAACCTGAGACGTATAAAAGAGGTGAGACACGCAGCTCCGGCAGACCTTTTCTCCAGCGGAAGCGCAGCTGGAGTAACATTAATAATGCCTCAGTTAGCCGTAAATCTCTCAGTGAGGCATGGCAGTGAAGCAGCATGCACAACAGCAGGAGCCTCAGCCATCTGTACTAAAATTCATGCAAAAGGATGTAAAATCTTCCACTCTTGGAAACATCTCTACCTCCGAAAGCAGTGGTGTTTCAGTACGTTGAAGGCCTGGTATCTCTTCTTCTGTTCAGCACCTTTTTCTTATCCCAATTTCAATTAGTTGAAAATTAAAAGTTGGATTTTATTTGTATTTTTTATATTATTTTTATTTTTTTAACAAGTGTGCTGACGCTGAAGCAGCCACCATATAACCTGAATCTGACGACCTTCCTTTCTGAGAGGCTCGGCTTGATTTTCGGGCCCGACTCCCATGTTATCCCCGTAATTAGAGCAAAGTGGATTAAAGTGTACTTGACTGTGAAATGACGTGTTGCTGCTGCTCACTGGAGTGTGAGGAACTGTAATTGTCGGTCAGTACGCAGCATATGTGTGGAATCCCTTGTTGAGTTTAAGAAGTGATTATGAAATCAAGTTTACACGCCGAATTTAAACTCATTCAGGAGCGAGAGACAAACCATGTTCAGCAGACTAAGTGAAGCTCTGGGGCCATGAAAATATACAGCAGTGTGAAAAAGTGTTTTTCGTCTTGATTTGTTATGCATATTTTTATAGTTCAGTGTTTCAAACTTATTTAAATTCAAAGACAACACAAGTAAATATATATATATTTTTTAATGAAGGTATTTATTGAGGGAGAAAAAATCCAAAAATCCAAAAAATCCAAAAATCCAGAAAAAAAAAGTGATTGCTCCTTAAACTTCATAACTGGTGGGTCGCTGTGGAGAAATTTTGGCCCACTCATTTTTACAGAATTATTGTAATTGAGCTTTTTTAAAGACATGCTACACCATAACAATAAGGCTCAGGGCAGGAGTTTGACTAGGCCATTCCAATTTACTGGTGCATTTTGGATCACTGATCTGCTGCAGAAACCAAGTTGGTTTGAACTCGTACAACATTCTTCAAGATTTTTTGATGGGCAGCAGAATTTGGGGTTACATTTATGACAAGTTTTTCAGGTCCTGAAGCAGCAAAGTAGCCCCTCACCATCACAATACCATACTCATATTTTATTGCTGGTCTGATGCTCTTTTGCTGAACATGTGATTTAATGATGTCATTCACCACCTTGACAGCAGTTGCAGTTGTACTGTCCTGCTTCCTGAAACCAGACTGACAGTCTGATAAAACATCGTTCAAATCTAAAACAACCTATAACAGGAATCTTCAGATCCAGCCCTTGGGGGGCCGATGTCCTGCAACCTTTAGATGCCTTCAGCTTCAACATGCCTGAGTGAAATAATGAGGTCTCTGGAGAACTTGTCTTCATACTGGGAAAGTAATTCAGCCATTTGATTCAGGTGTGTTAGACCAGTGACAACTAACTGCAAATGGCTTCCTCTAGTCGTCTGTCAAGCCACATTACTTCCCTGCATATTTTAAAAACAGGGAATAAACGAATCCTTGTGCTGAGGAGTTAACTCTCCTGTGGTGTCCCATGCAGAACTGAGGAAGAAGTATACATCACAAACGCTCAGCATCTGATTATTCTAGACTCATAGTCTCTACTTTCATTTTCTTGAGATTTCTCACAAGCATTGGCTCGGCATTGTATTTCAAAATTAGAATGATCAAACCTTGCATCTAGGGAAGCGTTCCACCCTAAACTATCTGGTACCTCTGGCATCTGTGAATCTTCCTCAAGTTCCAGCGTGAAAAAAAAATGCAATGAGATTCACTTGAGTCTAACTACAGCTGCAAAAAGCAAAGTGAATATTATTTTCAGGGTGTACAAACAAAGAGAAGCTACATCCAAAATTCCACAAACAGCATCCAAATGTGTAACCAGTAACTGGGTGACATTTCAAGTGAAAAGTTAATGGTCCTTTTGCAAAAATGTGGTATTTTATTTTTTGTTTTGAATTGTTATGTTAATTTGGACAAGACTTTTAACTCATTTATGAGTTTTAGTCAACAAAAGTGAACCAAAAAAAAATTAGAGGAGTAATTCAATTACCGAAAGAGATCAGTTGATAATGAGAGCCGAATCTGCAGCTGTGTAGGAAGTGTTTTTCCATATTTTCACTTCTATGGACAAACAGCATCTCGTTCACACTTTTAATAATTTACTAAAACTCTCTCTGATCATTCCCAAGCAGGACAGTACTACATGTCCTCAGTAGGAACTGGAAGGATTTTCACAGATTATGATAATGTTGGAGGATCAAGTTAAGCTCTTGGCTGTTTACACAGAACAGTATTTTCTGTTCTCCACTGTGGATTTGTGTGAAGTGCTGGTTTGTGCTCCTTCTTCAAAGTGAGTTTCCACACACTCCAATTTATTTGTCTGCCATGCTAAAAACTTAAGGATAAGAATAATAAAAAATTTTTAAAAAGTTGTTTTTAAACTATAATTTAGCAGTCCAGAGATGCATATCATCAGTTAATAAGATAAAATTAAACAAAAAGCAGCCTAAGCCATACCTGCACTAGTTCATTCATGTAGATTAATTAGTATTGTAAATGTATTAGTATCAAAAATTTTATGATGCTGAAATCTGGTGAAACTTGTATTTTAGACCTTTTTCAAGTCATTGCTAAAGACGCACTGATTACAAATGGATTCCTTCGAATTCAAAAGCTTAGTGTCAAAATAGAGCCGCACAATTTAAGAAAAGCATAACTTTATAATATTTGTTAATTTTGCAAAGAGAGTTCTGTGATGACTAATGATAGATAGATAGATTGCATTTATTGTCATTGAACAGAATTCAACAAAATTCCCATTGCAACTCCCGTGCAAAAAGTCAAATATACACAATAAATAAAATAAACACACAATAATAACAATATATACAACTAAAATTAACTAAAAGGCACTCCAACCACACTAAAGAAGAAGCAGCAGGTCCAATAATGAATGTTTCCCTCTGTACTGTTTGTGTTCCACCAGCAATGTTTCTTCTTCACGGTGTGCAAAACATACAACTCCCAATTTTCTCAAAGATTTCTATTAGTAACGAGAATAAAGTTCAGTTAAAGCTAATGTTAGTGGCCAAATATATTATATGAAAGCAGAATTTAATTGAGTCTGAATATAGCCTTCCAAACATTGTATCCCTCTGTCATTTTGCCACATCCTGACATTGTGATAATGATTGTAAATCAATATACATTATTTATCAAATGATATGCTATCATTTTCCAGAAGGTTAAAATTGAAAAAAAAAAAAAAAATTGACATAATTATTACTGGATAATTTGATTATCACGTGAGCCAGATTTGAATCATATTCATTTTCTTGTAACAATGATTTATATAGCACTTTTCCAGGCATAGTAACCTTAGCTCAACCAATACCCACCTTGCATGGGGTCAGAAAATACAGAGCATTAGTAGTTTTGAAGCATTCTCTGCTTTGAGTTTTACTGCAGGACACTGTCTGGCCGGCATGAAGGCCATCGCTCACCGTGGGATCCAAACAGTGCTTCATCAACTTCACATTTTCCACAGTGGAGTAGTTCAAAAATTTTTCAAATTCCCTGCACACCTCAGAGATCCCTCTGCTGGTACATTAAACTATCAGCCTGACCCTTCCTCTGGCTCAAAATGTTTGATCTGGTCATGATTTAATTTTCTCATGATTTAATTTTCTCAGTCTACTTCTTGTGTTAAATTATATGTCCATCTCTTTGTTCAAAAGAGATTTCCTTCTCTGTTCAGGGTTACAGTGAAGGCTATATACCGGACTGAAAAGCTGCATAATGAATAATACATAAAGAATGAGGCTCTGTTTGAGGCAAGTTGAGCTTCATTATTCAAGTTCATGTGTCAACCTTCACTGGCATGATGCCTCAGTCATGCTCTGATTTCACAGCCTTTGTTGCAGAATTCTCTACTGTGAGCTTTGAAGGCAGGAAAATGACCACTAGGTTACAGAATTACAAATTATTTCACAACAGTGAGTTGGAGGATCGCCTTGGCTTTTTTGTAACAGTGTAATTATGATCGGCTTAAATGTGAGCGAGGTATTGAAAGTGTTTTAAAACTCTGTACTGTACTTTTTAACCACTAGATGGAAACATTCCATTAGATAATGATGGAAGTTAGTCCAGCATTGAAGCTCAAGAGATGAATAATGATACACTTTACTGTATGTGTACATTTGATTCTAAGCAGTTTTCTTACACATTATGACCAAACATAGTAAATTGGAGTATCATTAACAAGTTTGTTTGATTCAAAAAGTCAGTTCAGCAAAGGTAAATTAACAAATCATATTCATTTATTCTGCATGGAGGGATATGTTTCTGGCAAAAGATGACTAATAGTACAGCTAATGGAAACAAAATTCAGCTTCTTTTGAATGTCAATGTTATGTAAATGCCATATTAGTTTTGCTTCTTGAATAAAATTTCTAAAATAAGACTTTTTAGATGCTGCATGTGACACAGTTGTCTCATAGCAAGAAGTTGCTGGGTTCAAATCCTTCAAGGACTTTACATGTTTTCACTGGCGATGTATTCGGGTTGTATGGGTAATTTCAAAATATGAAATAATTTCAGAACTGAAACAATTACTAATTGTACTTCTGAATTCATTTCAAAACAAAAGCCGGGATAGAGATCATCCAGGCTAATTTAAGTGAGGCCAAATTTACTATTTGCCATCAAACGTCAAGGCTCAGATGCAGGTTATTATTTTCCAGATGATAGAAACTTTGGGCCGTCACATTCACCACATTATGTGTTGTATGTCCGTAGTTATGCAGTGACGTAATTTGTTCACCCTGCATCTGGAGTGTGCACAAATCACGAGGAGCTGATCTAGTTGAACGCGCGTCAACCCACTAGACATGGAACTGGTGATGTTTTTTACCTTTGTAAAGAGATTAGTTTTACTTCATAATTCACTTAATGGGCTACAAAAGAAAATAATATATTTATTGTTCAACAAAACGAGAGCATTTTGGATGTTTTACAAAGTGCTTTGCTTACTGGAACGATGAACACTGACAATCACATCAGTGTTCATTCAAATAAATGTCAGTGTTCAATATACCCCTTTCTTAACTGTGTTGGCCCCAAGATGTTCTATAAAACCAGTGTTTGCTTTAATAGTTTCACGTTGCCAAAAGTTCTGTCTGGTGCTGGGAGCAAAAATCCACCTTCCTGAATTCATTAAGAAGGTGTGTGTGATTAGTTTGGCAATCCCAAGCTAATAACAAAACTGCCTGCTGCAGTGAAAGGAAAGCCAGTCAGCCAGAACTAAAACAAACACCCAACAAAAATACCCAGACTGCTTACTATGGGGAGAGCAGCCAGGTTTATAGGCTGGGAACATTGGCCCCGCTGCTCCCAGTTTGCAGCTTTTCAATTTGCATACAAAAATAAAGAATCCTAATTAAAAACATTTCAAATAACCCAGATTTAAGTCCCTGTCTAAACTCAACTACAAACTCCTGTTCATATCTATAGTTCTTTAATTATGCAGGTCAACATCACCAAGTTAAAGACATCCATGTCTTAAAGTTGTGATTTTAAGAACTGCAATTTGATTGTGTTTTCACTTTCAGTTGCTCAAAACAAACAAAGCAAAGCACTTTGTAAAACATCCAAATGATTTTCTAATATTTTGAAATAGATGTTTTCTATTCCATTGGCCTAAACACAATAACTCCTTCTCAGCAGCTTGAACATGAAAATTATTGCTATATTTAGGTGTAAAAGTGTACTGGTAAGATAGCAGGCAAAAAAAAAACAAAACAAAAAAAAAACTACTAATGCTATTATGTCATTTGTAGCCAGGCTTTAAAGAGTACACATTGAAATTTGAGCACTAATTATACTCCATAAAGCAACTATTACAATAACTCACTCACTGCACACACCAGAAAAAAGCTCCCACAGCTTGATTCAAAAAGAAGTTTTTATTGGCCAATTTACAGAAAGTGCTGTAGTGACCATTCCAAAGTAAAACAGAACAAAGAGTCCAAAAACCAAAACCAAAAAAATAATAAATAAAATGTACACGTTATACAAGGTTTCAATGTTAATTCCAATGTCCTCTTCTAAAACAAACGTCAGGACAACACTGGGGATCGGGCCGATGCAAAATCCACCAAAGTTTTAAATTGGGGGTGCGGGAGGGAAGGTGATATCACAAGACCAGGTTTCAAGGCAGATGAGGAAAATTCCTAAACAACATATGAGAGCTTTACATGGAGATACAATAGAGCTTACGGTACACACATAGAGTAGATTTGCCCTCAAGAGAAGAACTGGAGGCTCACCAGAGGCCGCTTTCCAGCAAAAAAAAAAAACTTTGATTTGTCCTCAAACTGGTTTCTCTGCTATCAAACGGTACAACCAGACTAAATCAGGATGGCCACAGTCATAGATTAATGTCCTTTCACTTTGATATGAAAAAACTTCTATCTGAGACCTTTAAGCAAGTGAAAAGTGAGTCATGTATTCATTTTGTTCTCACTTCTTCCACAGCTGCACCGGACTATTTCTCAATTTTTTAGATTTAAATGGCGGCAAAAGCACTCGGATTATGTTCTCCTGAAGCATATTTATAGACCTACTGCAAATATTTATAAAAATAGCACACAATAAAATGGCAACCATGTGTTTAAATGACCAAATTGACTTTTAATTACTTTGGATAATATGCAGTTGATTTGATAAACGTGTAAGACATAGAACAGTTACTTGACAAGTTTAGAATTTCTCTCTCTGGTGTCATCTTATTGCAGCTACAACTTAATTTCATGTGTTATACGTTTGTATTTAAGTTTGTCAATTGGTGAGGAAATGTGTAGTGAAATAGGATTCTTCAATTGGACAATTATTTGTATGGCCACAAGGTGTCATACTACAGCTGCAGATCTTCGGTTCATAAACAAGAGTCAAAACTAACAAAACAATTCAAGGTCGTAAAGTTTTTTCACAAGACTGACTTAAATGTCAACAGCAGCTTAAAACATACAAGTAAAGTTGTTTTAAAACCAAACAATTCTACTCAAAATGTTATATCCTTTATAATCAGTTACTGGATCACATAATTATTCCTTGATCATGCTGATCTCAAATGGAAGTTAATGGAAAGAAGACTCAGAGTTAGCTATTTTAAGAATCGGTGAGGTGTTAGATAAACGTAACGGGCAGCAAAATAATCAGTAAGAAGCTATTAAAAGGGCAACTCTATGTTCAGCTGACATTTCCAAGTTTTTTCTTCAAACTTTATCAACAACAACAACTGCTGGTTGTTTCCCTTCTTTTGATGTCTTGTATTTAATCAGTTTTAGGAATCAAACCCAATTTTTGGGGGGATGTAAAAACCGGAGCTGCCGACTACTGGATGTCATTTGTACCTCAGTGGAATCTTTTTTGAAATGGAAAATAGAGACAACTTCAGCAGATATCAGCAAGGCTTAAGTTGATCATTTCTTTAACCTCTGACCTTTCAACCTCTGTCTCTATTGTGAGTCTAAAGACAGCTTCAACCGTCAATTTCAAATCCTATAGTTTGGGATGTCGCCTAATATAATTCAAGAAGACTCACAGCTGTAAGATTACATTTTAATGGCAGCCATAATATGTATTTTTGAGAGAACATTTTGTAAAACGACATCTTGAAAATTCTTGACTAGTACAACAAAACTGCAGAACCTACATAGGCAGTCGCACTTACATTTGAATTAACATCAATGTCAGCTGCAATGGCCTTGTCCTTGAGCTAAACCATAAAAAGTATAAATTGCCTTAGCATTCTGCATAAAGCAGGATTTGTAAAGACCAGTTGGTGACAATTTATTTATATCAACATGTAAATGGCACTGAGTGAAATGGGATTTAAATTTGCGATACTTATTGCAAAGCCTTGACACACATTACTTACTAAGACAGATACTAAGACAGCATGAAGAGGATAGATAATATTGTGTCATTCTAGTGTGAATCTGATTTCTTAAACATGGTGACGCTTGGTGTTTTGTTGCTTTTTATCTTGAATTAAGGAGACGTGAGAAAAAACTTTCAGACAAAATGATCACTTTAATTCACTTGTTTCTCTGAGGTCTCTTCATCTTGGGCCAGTAAAGAGGTTTTGAGATGCTTCACCATTTCAAACATGAAGAAATTCTGCTGTGGATCCCAGTTAGTCTTGGAACCAGTTTGATTGGGGGAAAAAAAGCAGCCTTTGGGTTGTATTCTTGCAGGCTAAGGGATCAGAGTGCGTCCGTACATATGAACAGGTGACGTGTGCTGTGTACAGGTGAAGATAGGAGGGTTGTTGAACATTTCAGGACGGTGGTAAAGGAGAAGGATGAGGAGGGGTGTCACTTACTATACTTGATATTTACAAGAAGAGAGCGTATAAAAATGTACAAGGAGACTCCTCTTCTATTCTCAAAAATCCAGAACGTAGAGCTGGCTGCTAATTCGACATGACATCTGAAACAGCACATTGATCTTTTTTTTTTCTTTGTTTTTTTAAAATACCATTGAAAATATGTTTTTTCTGTAAAATCACCTGGCTTTGCCATATTGGCTAGAATAAAGACAGATAAATAATAAGTATACAAACCAAAATATAGTGTCATTTTCTTTACTTTTGCAACTCATTTTTTTCTTAAATAAAGGCTGTTTTGCATTTTTAATGTGGGGACATCAGAAATCTTACTGTGGAATTTTACACATCAAACTGGATAGATGGGACCGAGTCGACAAAAAAATGGGTTTCTTACAACTTGTTCTCACAGAAGACAGTAGAAATGAGGGGGAGCTATCATCTCTCCGAGAATGACCCAGATTTGTGGAGCTTTGTTGTTTGAGAAGCAGTTCTAGCGCCCCATTGTTTCTCTGATCTGCATTTGTTGGTGTTTTCATACAATCTTCCACTAGGGGGCAACAATACTTTATTTTTCAAGCACGTGAAGTCCCTTTTTGTTGTTGTTTACAGCCATCTGATGTGGGATTTCATCGAGGATGTGTTACAGAATGCGTGTGCGTCTGTGTGTGTGTGGGAGTGAGAGAATGTGTGTGTGAATGTGTGTTTTCAATAGCATATTGTTGGTTTGTCCCATCTTTGGGGCTTCTCACTTGAGCGTTGCATCCTGGGTAGCTGGACATCCACTTCCTCCTCACTGTCATCTGATTCATCGCTGGTGACCTCTTCGTCCTCCTCATCCTCATCATCTTCCTCCTCCTCTTCTTCCTCTTCCTCCTCACTGGCCTCTTCCTCCCCTGCTGTGTGGTTCTTCAAATTCTGTGGTGACAAAAATACAACCTTATTTGTCTTATCGTCCCAGATTAAAGAACACAAAACTTACTTTTTTACCTATAAAATTTGGGTCAGAATACTTTGCTAGATTTGTGACTCATTCCAATTGCTTACACATAACTGTTCTTTGAAAACATGGACCTTATTATTTTTAACCAGATACGTTTCTGTCCTTATGATGATGGCATCTATTGTAGCGAAGACCCACGTATCATGATGCTGCCACCTCCGTACCTCACCATTGAAATGGTGCTCTCAGGCTTTTTTCTTCAAATGGTCATTATGGCCAAAAAACACAATTTTAGTTTCATTGGATCAAAGTAAATGTCAAAATTAATATCCTGCTCCTTTATTGCTTTTCTTAGAACTGACTATTTCTCCCCCCTTCCCCCCTGATATTTTTTGATGTCATTTTATTTTTGCATAATTTGACTCAAGCAGTGCAGTTGTTCTAAATCAATAAATCAGAACTTCAGAATTTAAAAACAGAAAACTCTTCTGAAAAATGTTGTGCTTATAATTCTTGCATTTTGCAATCCTAACTTGCCTAAAATGTAAAAAATTCAGTCTGAATTAAAGTTCATGTGTCACTTGATACAGTGTGTGTAAATATCCGGGTTTGTGTTGTATTTGTCACACATGTCAGAAAAGATGTACTTCACAGATCGAAGCGGGTAGGACAGCAATTAAAAAGAAGTCCTGATGTGACGTTGAAGACCTCTGTTTGTCAGACACATGAAATGTGATTGAGTTTTACATTTTTGTGGAGTAAGACTCCCAAGACAAACAGAAGGGGTGCTTTCTTGTCAGCCAAAAAAAGCTCTGCCAAACTGTTGCGGCATGCTTGCATGCTTCACAACCGCTTGCCAAAGTAGAACCAGGCAGCTGGGTTTTGATCAAATAACTTTTTTTTCCTCATTTTTATCAAGTCTCATTTAATTTATTGATTTTGCATTGCAAAGCTTCAGGTTTGCGCATTCATAATCAAACAGAGGAATTGTACTTTGTAGCCCAGATACCCTGCATAAATCTTTGATGCTCCTTCTTTTTTTTATTGCATTGTTCATTCATGTGTTTTATTTTAATAATTGATGTACTCGAATCACTCGAGCAATCGTTTCAGCCCTAAACTTACTGATGGAAGGCTTCAAATAGATATTTTATGCATTGTAAATCAAAATTGTCCAAACTTAAATCAGCAGGTCAAAATTTGATAAAAACTGAAGAATCTCTGATTGGAGCATCTTGGCTCACGTAGGACTTATGCTGGAGTTAGATTTCACTAACTTACAGCTAGAACACTGGAGACAGTCTTATTTATCTTGCAGAC
Organism: Poeciliopsis prolifica; assembly: GCF_027474105.1. Classification (NCBI taxonomy): domain Eukaryota; kingdom Metazoa; phylum Chordata; class Actinopteri; order Cyprinodontiformes; family Poeciliidae; genus Poeciliopsis; species Poeciliopsis prolifica. Next base: position 12,039,220 of record NW_026562379.1, read on the forward strand.
ATTCTGATCACCAACACTCTCTCCACTCCTACCTCCATGGGGTTGACTGTAATCGTCAGAGCAGAGTCGTCCCAGTTTGTGTCCGCCTCCCTAGCCGTTTCCCCCTGCTTCACCTCCTGCTGGTGGGTCATGTGGATGTGGTATATGCCCAGCACCACCACCACCACCAGGGCGGCGATGCACATGACGATCACCACTGTGGCAGCGCTGGGAACACCTGAGGACAGAAGGAGAGGAACCAGATGAGGTTGATGGAATGCAGAAGCAGCATGTTTCTCTGTTATAGCTGGGCATCATTTAGTCTGGATTTATTTTGCCGTTAGTCAAGAAGAATAGTAGCTTAGTAGGAGATTTTTATGAGTAATTAACAACACAGAGAATCAAGACACAAGTCTCAAGTTCTCTCCCTCTGCCATCCCTCAAATTCTTGAAACAAATACCAAGTTAACACTTGGAGGTTCTGAGCTGAGTCCAAAGTCCAAAGTCCATGGGAGTTGACCCATGCAAGTTCTGGGTCAACTCCAAGTCATAAACTTCAAGTTTATGAAGAAGAACATTGATGTCCCACAGCAGTGGAAGCAATGACGGATGTCCCCCCTCTGTGGATCAATTTAAGGTTTTTCAGGAATGGAAGCCAACAATATGAAAATAATAAAAATACAGCACAATAAATGGTGACAGTCTTCTGCAGAGCAACAACTGCAACTCCTGTTGTAATTTTCAGTTAGTGTTTACATCTGTATTTACCATTTGACTTCTTCTTGTGCAGAGTTATGACGCATGGCTCATGTCAATGCCGTTGAAGTCAGACAAAATGCAACATGACCATTCAGTCTATAGATGCTTTGAAACAATTTCAAACGGATCCAATTTAGTACCACATATGGACGTGGCAAAACATTATTTTGTGGGGGTGAAAAGTTTGGAACTGGACCATTTAAAATGCCTTGAAAAAGTCAGATCATTCAATTTTAATATGAAAAGTAATATGCTACTTTGTGGTTTTGGTATTACAAGGTTAGCAGGTAGAGGGTTAAACATCTGATTTAGAAGCCAATCTGCTACTGTCTTTTGGGTTTGCATCTAAGTTAGAACCTTTCCAGGCTCCATGATTAGAAGTTGTTAAGAAAACGTTACCCATACGTCAGTCACTTTATGACCTTTCACTCATTAAGTGAAAGGTTTCTCTACAACTCCTGATGTTGTAGAGAGACATCAGCAGTTGTTGCCTCTTTACTGTGGTTAGCAGTCTACATGTTTAGCAAACTAATATTCATACTCATTATTTAGAATAGTATTTTTCTGTCTAGTGTTATATGGGGTTACAGTAAATTACCCTAAACTGCCTGGCAATTAATAAAGCTTTCCTTAACGGATTCTAAAAAAAATGTGATAGATGATCCTCTTTATTAGTGACATATTAATTACAGAACCTTTCCACACTGTAAGTGTCTCTGCTTCATCATAGGGTGCAGAAGAAAAGCAGGTAAACAACAGTATGCAGGATGAGGAAACACTAACAAATGGTCAGAACCGGATAGCGGGACGAGTATAACAGTTCAATCTCGAAATAAATAATAAGTCACATGTGTGAAAATCCAACTCAAGCCCAAAGGGTTTAATGGTTTTTTTTTTTATCAAGTTGTCTCTTGAGTCATTAAATTTGTGACTTGAGTCCACACCTCTTCTCTTAATATATTTTGTTTCAGGTTATGCAGCCATTACTCTGTGACTGTTAATCGGCTCCCTAAATCGGATTAGATCTTTATATGTCAGAATGGGCTTCTTTAATAATTTAGATTTTCTTCTCTACTTTTTTGTCCAGTAAATTTTAGGCTTTTCCTGTAAAAAATCTGTCAAAACTAATCTTATGTTTTGCTTTATAATTAAAACATTTATTGCTCTTGTCAGAATTGGGTTGGTGTGTGAATCTTTAGTAATCAATATTCTCTCCCTCTAATTATTCATGTCTAAACTGTAAGTAGCACAAGCAGGTACTTCTATTTTTTTTTTTTTTTAATCCATGCCTGAAATGAAGAGTGACGGTAAATGAATCATAAGAAAACCTTAATAGAGCCTCACGTTTCCCACCTGGGCTCAAACTGCCCCCTAATCCTGACTTTTACTGCTTTGGTTGACTCTCATTATAGACATTATGAGATGAATATCAGTGAAAAAGCTCAGAGAGACATACAACATAATGTAAACAATGTATTATTTTGGGATTTCATGTGAAAGACAAGATAGCACTTAAATGTGAAGAGCACGTAAAAAGATTGATAACAACTCAAATCGCTTTAATTTGCTGTCGTATCATATTATTTTGCACTTTGCAAATGTTTATTTAATTTTTTACTTTTTATATAGTTAATTTTTAATATATCAGCATGTTATTAAAGTCTACATTCTATCTTATATTTGAACAAAACAACTGAAGGAAAAACAAAAGAAAACAAAAAGCACCTAAAAGGCAGAAGTTTGATGATTGTCAGGCTGAAACTAAAAATATTGTTAGTGGCATTGGCGATACCGTCCTTGTATTCAATTGATATTAGATCAATACCAAAATATGCAATATCGCATACATACTAATACTAATAACCCTTTTAGACAAGCTTGTTGAATCAGATTTTAAGGTTAAAGTCTAGAATTAAACATTCTGAATGAAGTGTGTACAGTCCTCACGGTGAGCATGCCAGTACAACTCTCCATGTTTTCTGTTAATGAGGTAACATGATGAATAACTCAGTGCAAAACATTTTATTCTGAAAATAGAGCAGATTCTATTTAGACAGTATTTTTACATCCTGTAAAAAAAAAAAAAAAAAAAACTTGTTACAGCAGATCAGGCTGTACCCAAATCTAAACACTGCAAATGGATTTATTATCTAGAAGAGAAGCTTCTTGCCTCATACGAAAAAAAAAGAAGTCATATTTAATCTACATTAGACTTATCTCTACTTATGGAAAGCCTGTGACGGAAGGCTACAAAGGCACATGATAATATTGCAGCACATGCTGAAGCATGGCTCTGGTACTGAAGTTGTTTATTTGGTTCACTCTGATCTCCAGCCGCCTGAAAGATGCGTGACTGCTCTGTGCCGGCCCTCTCTCCAGCAGTCCTTCCTGGTGAGTGGAAGCGTGCGGTTAATGAGGCTACGGCTCGTAGAGCACTCTTCAACTGATCATTTGATTCAGTCTAGTTTGTAGATTTTCACACCAAATTCAGGGACTTTGATCTTCTGAGTAGCGCTTCATGCAGTAACCCGAAAGTCTTCGTTCGCACAAGTGCATCACCACCCCTACAAGTACTCAACATACGGCAAGTCTACAGCTGCAGGCACATGTGCCTAAAGAGTTGGGAATCTCTCTTTGTTGAGTATTTAGTTTTTTGACATACTCTGATTGCTCAGCCGCTCACTGCCCTCTTTGTTCTTCTGACCTCCTTCCACGGACACACACACACACACACACACACACACACACACACGCCCCCCCCCCCCCCCCCCCCCACACACACACACACACACACCCACACACACACACACACACATACGCAAGCTATCTGCTCCGTTAACAGCCTCAGTCACTGAACTCTCCAGGACTCTAAGTAGAATCCATTAGATTCTGATGAATAATTAAATCACATGTGGTAGATTAAGACCGGCTCCCCTCCGCCAACCCGCACTCTTTTTACCTCAGATCACTCGGCTGCTCAGAGGGAAGAGCAAGAGTGGCATTAGAGAGCAGCCCCTTGAGCAACAGAGTCATAAACAAACTTAGAAAAAGGAATTGAGCATTCTCTTGGATCTCTACATTTTTACTCCACAACAAATAACATATGATTTTTGATTTATTTGCCTTTTTATTGAAGTATTACTTCAATTTCAATTTCCTGAAGATTGAGAAAATCAAGCCATCAGCTGTCATGTGGCTTACCCCCCATTGCATAGCAATGCAATGCTTTGTGTTGCTCACACGAATCCCGATAAAATACATAGAAATTTGTGGTCGGAACAAAACTGAACTCTGTGTGCTGCAAGCGACGCTTGCTGTGCTGTTTGGTACTGAAATCTTACAAATGTGCTTTCTTACCTGAAGCATGGTTGGGGTAAAGGTCGCTGATCATGGATGGGTGGTGGACCACCTGCATGTACTGAGGAGGGGCCGCCATGTGACTGATGTGTTCCTCTGTTTCTGAGCTGTGCCAGACGCTCACCTGGTGGAAGGACAAACAAAATCGGGTTGAATCAGGATTCCTGGCTTTAAATTTTTAAACCATTCAACCCAAACAGAAGTTTCCTCCAGGTAAACAAGAAGAAAGTGAATTTTTGTTCCAGTCAGGAAGACAAACAGTGACTCACTCATCAGGAAAGATTCAGCAGCTATCATGTGCAAATGTTTTTGCTGCTAGAAAAGGCTGCTTAAGTGCCTAAGTGCATCATTTTGTGCACCTTGAGTTTTTGAAAACGTGTTATATAAATACATTTGATCTTGACCTGGTGAGAATGCTTCAGGGGAAAAAGAAATTCAAGTTGATGCTCTGTTTCCTTTCTTTATAATGTGAAACAGCTGTCTAACTTCTGTTGAATGTGTTCATGTGCAACAAACTCATTTTCTCTTGAACTGCCGTTTTGCCCAGTTTATGTGACAAAGAAAATGGTGCGGGTGCCCTTTAGTGCAGTTTGCAAGAACAGTGACACATGTGAGGATTTGCCTTTACTATTAATTTTACATTTACTATTTCAAATTTAGGATAATACTTTTTCACCATAAAGTTTCCTTGACTATATCATGTCATGAGAAAATGTATGGATTTCAATGTTTATTTTCAATGACGAAAAGTTAAAAACTCAGAACGAATGGCTTGATTTAGAACTCCTGTAATTTGGTTCACATATTGATCATTAACAGTTTAATTTGCAAGAAGCTGTGATCTCCTAAGAAAACATAAGTGGGTGAATCAGGAATATATCAACAGCCTTGATGCAGTATCTCAAGCATCAGTGAAAACAGTGAGTGAAGGTCACCATGGTGGGAGGAATCCTTATAGATGGTTTATGATGTATTTTGTTTTTACTTGGAAAATTTTCCCTTCCTGAGTTCCCAAGTTCAAATTACAAGGTGAATGGCCCCTGAAATGGAAAAGTCAGACCTCTCCAAGCAGCTCCAAGGTTTATTTCCAACATGGCAACCACTGATAGAAACATAGTGAAGGTTGCAGACAGTGCTCTGTGTGAGAATGTTATTTTAGTTTTCCGTTCTCTGCATGTGCACCACAATACACGTATGTATTGTGGTGCTTGACTTATCCACAGGGACTACATGTTAGTATCCTTATATGGTGGCTAAAACCAAAGCACTCAGTAAAATTGTAATAATGCTGGTTTGGACATGACACATTTTATTTTGATTAAGAATTACTTGTGCCGACAAATCATCTAATATTGACCTGTTTTGCTTTCTGGCATAGTTGCAGATGTCAAACAATGTGATGAAAAGAGAAAACAACTATTTGGTTTCTTATTTTTGCAAATGCCAAACAGCAGTAATGCTCAAAATCTGTTTGGCTGCAGCCAGTGAAAGTCATGTCCATGTTCTATTTGATGTTTGTGTATCTGCCATTACTGAGCCTATTATATTGCAGTGAGCCATTCAGACTTGCACCCTTTTTGCCTCAGTGATAGAGATTCAAAAGAAGCAGAAAATGAAGCAGTCCTCTTAAAATCCTCATTGTAGTCCTCAAAATGTCTGCTGTGAGCAGCTTCATTTCTGAGACTATTTTCATTTAGACCTAAAGCAAACATTTAGTCGTATTTATGTCAAATTAGATTCAAACTATGAATGCCATTTCTGCTGCTTGTTATTGCCTTCTGCTATCAACAAATTGATGATTTCAAGTCCAAATGACCCACAGGGGCACAACAACGGCAGGTGAAAAGCATATAAACAATAAAAAGTCTAACAAGCTACAAAGAAAACAAAAATAATATAAATAGAAAACTCTATTAAGCTGCTGGACGGCTGACCTCAAGGGTAAACTCGTTGCTGGTGTAGCGGCCATTGAGCTCTGAGCAGGTCAGGCGAAACCTCCTTTCTGTCAGCTGTCCGGGCTGCAGGTGGTAGTAATGCACCTGTCTGATCACATGCTCATAGTTTGTCATGGAGTCCACACCTGTGGACAGGGACAGTAGAGGTGTTATTACTACAGATATTCTATATATGCAACAGACATGACAGAGTGTTTTTGATGTCGGTCACCTACCATATATGGACATGCCGGACGTGGAGTTAGTTGCATCGAGGTGTTTTCCCAGAAGCGAGCTCAGCTGCAGCTGGAGAGATTCTTGTTTTGGGTTTAGCTCCTCCCCCAACACAAGGATGTCACAGTAGTCCAAGTTATGAATGATCTCCTCCAGGATGCCAGGTTGATGAGCTTTGCAAACAGAAACATCATGGTACAGTCTGACTGCCTGGCACTTAAGCAGAAGAGATAAGTGCCACTGCCAGATACCTTTGCTATAAATTGTTTCTTTAAAACGTTGGTGAAAAATATTCAGTTAGGAATTTTAAAGATTGTTTTGCACCATGTTTCAAAAGTGGAGAGATTAGACAACATCTTTTGAATTTATTATGGAATAGTCCACAAAAGGTCACAATCAGACATAAAAGTCCAGGTATGTATACTCACTAAAGTTGCATAATATGTTATGCAACTTTATGCTTCATAAAGCTTTACACTTCAGAATTACATTATTAGAAGTACGTTATTAGTGTGTGCAATATCTATATTGCTAATATGTGGGATGCAATAATTGTTGGCTAAAATAGCCCAAAGGTTATGAACTTGCATTTCTCATGCTAATGCAATATTTAGCCATTTAGACAGAGTCTCAAGGCAGCAAATAATGTAATCTAACAAAATATAATGCTGGGGATGTTGAGGCAAAAATATGCATCATTACACCCAACAATTATCCCTTTAATGAAAAAAAGTGAAACAAAATAAACTTGGTCAATCAAAATTCCAACAGGACACAACTCCATCTTCCACACACCCTTTAACAGTGAAATCTAGCATAATATAAAGCTGATTGTAGAAAGGATCACACAAAAGAAGAGTTCAGATAAAAAAAGCCTGAGAGAGCAGCTGAATACCAAAGGATAAAGGAAACAGTGACCTCTATAGCAAAGCAGGACATTTGAGAAAAGACAGATAGCTGAGGAAAAAGTGCCAAAGTATTAAGCACAAAAGATTGTGACTTTCAGAATCATCTGAATCAGTTTGGAAAAAGACATCTTGGGGAATTATTGGGAGGAAGATGCAAGGAAGTGCTGTGTCAGGTCAAGTAGAAGACAAACCAATGGCAAAGAGGAAAGTGTCATAAACTTCTGCAAGAAAGAAACTTATAGGATGTCTTGCAAAAGAGATCCACGGTTTATCTTAAATCCTTTAGGCTTTGACAGAGCACAGAATCTACCCATTGTGACACTTTAATGTAACTCCTCCCTGACAAATTCCTATAAACTCTTCCCATCCATCCGTCTTCCATTCTTTCCATTCTCTGATTTGCTGCTAATCTTTTCCTCCCAGCCGTAGCTTCCATTTCACTTGCAAAAAGAGTTCCTCTGACTCCCTGAAAGCAATGCCACTTTCCGCTCCTCTTCCTTCACACATTACGCACAATGGAGGGATAAAATTTCCCTCCCGCCCCGCTTATCTGTTCCTAATTGACTGCCAGCGGCAGGGCTGCGAGGCGAGGCGGGCGGTTTCTTGCCTCTGTGGTCTGATCGTTGGACAGAACAGGAGCTGGTGAGATTTAACAGTCGCACTCGTTTGCCACCAGTCAAGGCATTGCAACAGAAAGAATCAGCCCTTGGGCAGGTACAGGCCGCATTTAGCAGCAGGAGGTCTGCGGTCGCTGAGTGATAAAGAGGAACTGGAGGGACTAATACCAGCAGTCTGGTGTAGAGGGGGATGGACTCTGCTGCAGGTGAACGACTCAACATGGTGGGGAGTAATCAGAACAAAAGGCTCTCGCTTTCACTGCAGCTACTGCTGCTGAGAAGAGCTGCTCACCCTTAAAGGGGCATTGTTTAGTTTACAGCTCTCTCAGACTTGTGTTTGGATGTCATTGTGTTTCCATTTTATGCAGGTTTAAGCATCTGGGAGCGATCGCAGTGGGACTTGAACAGGAGATAAATTGTTTTGGGTTAATCATGTTTGACTTGCAGAAGAGACGGAATTAAATAAGTTATACTTCTTTCCATTTTCCACTTCTTTCCAATCACATATCCATTATTTTGTTAATATTTGCATTATAATAACCAATTTGCTGGGTCCAATACTGAGGAATGGATCATCATATTTGGGGTAAAGTTTACAACAACAACTACTTATGGTAATAACTTCCACCCGTACATTTTAAAAAGTAAAGGTATATTTACAAAAACATAATCTCAGCATAAATCCATCTGTTCTCTAAAGGCCCAAGAGGACAACAGAGAACAATAGAGAACAACTGGCATCATGGAGACCAAGGATCATAGCAGAAAAGTCAGTGAGAAAGTTATGAAGAAGTTTACAGTTGGGTTTGGTTAGAACATAATATTCAAAGTTATAATTGTCTTATAGTGCTCCTAGATAACAGGATCTCTCTCTCCAGACAATCTGAGTTTGAGTTATTCTGCAAACAACTAGCAGAACATTTTGTCTCTAGATATACTAAACTGATAGTTACACATCTCCAAAGCCAAAGTTGATTTTATATTAACTCAGTGGGTCTAAATATGAAAGCATACCAAACATTTCACATTATATTTTCAAATATCATGTATCTGGAAGTGAAACAAAGTCAAAGTCACGACTTTGACTTTGGATCACAAAGCCATGTAATCCATGACTGTATTTTTTCCTCATCTCAAAAAACATGCAGTCTGGTCTATTACACTAAAAGGTTTACTAAAAAACATTAAAGTTTGTGTATGTGGTATAATGCGGAAAAGTTCAAGGGTGTGAATATTTTTACAAAGTATCATACATGAACAGACGGTAACTGTTTTTGTGAAACAATTTACGATGCAGGACTATCCTAATTACATATTTAAGAAAAAAAAAAAAAAAAAAAACTTATATCCCAAGTTGGAGAATTTGCCATTGTGAGAGTGAGAGCACGATGGTTTGATGCTTTTACTTGACGGATTGTGCAGATGCGGCAGATGAAAGCAGCATCTGCTTATCCACGGTCTCAAGAGGTGTTATGAAATGTTTAGCTTTCTCTGAAGCTTTGCTTAGCGAGACAGGTGATGTGTGAATGTGCTGGTGGGCTTCATGAATGAGTGAACACACAATGAATATGAAAAACACTTGCTGAAATATTTACCCAAGACAGACTTCCACCTAGAGGGAGGTACATAGTCAATCTAAAAACTTTGTGAGATTGTTAGACCTTCTTCCCTGTTGGATGAGAATGAGAGATTGGAATGCTTGTGTTGACAATATGGACTTCAGGGGCTTACAACATAGGAAATGTAACCTTAAGAAATCAGAAAAATCTTCACCGGTTATTCCCACTGGTGTGTGTAAAGGTCCTACCTGTGTGACGGGGGGCGGTGTCTGCCCTGGTGACTGTGCTGATAATGTGGAGGTCCTGAAATAGAGAGATGCCTCCCGCTGCTCTGAAGTCAGAGGCCGACTGGCTGAGTCTCTCCACCCCACTGATGGTGATCCTGGGCTCACTGGGCTGCAGCACCATCACCACTGCCTCGATGCTGGGGATCGTGATACATGTGTCTTCACCAAAACACCTAGACCAAACAGAGGTGGAACAAAGAAGTGAGACGAAGAAGAAAAGAACAGCTGGCTGAATCAACAAGCACAGGTTGGTTGAAATGACATCAAAACTGCGTTTCTTTGTGTTGTGTCACAGTAAGGGTTTTAGTTTGTGACTATTAGTTGATAAGTAACAGGGGTTCAGGGTCACAGACACGTCAAGCTTGGACCACAGGCAGAGTATAAAAGAAGACAGTAGGATGCTCTGTTTCTGTTTTCCCCTAATGGAAACCATAGAAGTAAAAGTCGGAGCAGAAGGAAATGATTTTGAAGTAATATTAGCAATCACTTTGAGGTTAGAAATATTTTTTATTGTCCCCAAATGGGGGAAATAAAGACACATTTTATTTTCCCCCAAATTCAGTTGAGACAGCAGCTTTGGAGCTTTCAGGTTCACAGAAGATAAAGAAGAAGTAACATCCATAAAACCCCTTTATTGTTCTGGTCGTTAAAACTTTTAACTGGCTTATTTTCAGACTCCAGATTTGGGAAGTTGTTCGCTACAAATTGTCTCCCTCTTTTAAATTTTGCAAAACCAAGGGCGAAAAAATTCACACTCAGTAATGGCAGCAAAAGAACAAACCAAAACAAACACAATTATGGCACCAAATCGTACAACTTCTTGCAAAAGTATGGAATCAGAGGTCATGGAGACACACAGTGAGAGGTTTCCTATGGGGAAAAAAAAAGCTAACATTTGACAGAAGACTGTTTATTTTTCTAGATTTGTCAGACATACCACTAAAAAATGCATGCTATTGTTGTAGTAATTGCCACATCATTTTTTCAGATTATGTGCGTGAACAGACAAATAAAAATAAACATTTGTACTTTATCTGAGTTTTATATCAGCTTGAATGTTTGGATTCTTCAATTTCATCAAAGACAAACAATATTCTGCATGGTTTTGTTTTTTGTGCTTCATCTTGTGCCATTCCACATGTTAATTTGCCCTCCTAAAGGAGCTTTGTAACCTTTCCACTGTGTGAACTGTTGAGGGCTTGTTTCCTGTCAATCATCTCAGAGTCACAGCTCAATAAGACCCACAAATTATAGGATGATGATTAATGTGAATACATATTTGCAGTTGATTGCCACTGTTCATACATTTTTATGAACAGTGCTGCCCACATTTGCTGGGACCTCTGGTTAAGAATTGTAAAAGCATTGAAATGAGGGAATCTCTCATTGCAGTTTTGAATATTTTAGCGAAACTGAAATGGATAACTATTTATATCCCTAAAAATCTCTTTCAGACAGATAAAACTGAAACAGTTTTTTATATTCAGACTTTCCTTGTTTGCTTTTAAGAACTTATAATACGTAGTCTGCTACTTTTGATTGTCTTGGGTATATGACATAAAACAGAGGCCTGTTTCTTTCTGGGTCTGGCCACTAGCCTGGATGACAACCCACATGTATCTTTTCTTGTCATGTTCATATTTAATATAGTGGGAGATCTGACATGCTGTGGCCCTGCTACTTCAAAAGGTAAGGGAATCTTGAGTCCATGGATTCTTAGAAATCTGGTAGCTTATACCAAATCAGAATAATGATCCACAAAAAATGGAAAATTCAACCCAAACGTAGTTCAACAAATATACAACTAAATCATCTTTTACTTCAATCTATGACTCAAACTCCAAAGGTTCATCTCTGAATGCTTTAACATTTTGAAGTGTTCTGTGAGAACAGTGAGAGCTCTACTAGTGGGGAAGTATTAACAGCAAGGTTACCACTAGTTGTGTAATCTTACATTTTGCTAAATATATATCTTTATATTGGAATGTCTTTCCTTGTTGAATAAATGTACTCAATGTTTGACTTGATTAGTGTTTCAGGGCATGATGCTGAAACATGCATGATTATGAATATATTTAAATTCTTTAAACCCATCTTTACCAGAGGTGCCAATAAACGTTGCCTACACGTTATATTTTATAGTTTACAAACCCAGAAGATAATTTGCAGTCATATTTCAGAGGGTTATTTTGTTACAGTAGACTAAATATCATCCAAGAGCTGTTCTCAATAGCTTTTTTTTGCCAGAAGGTTTAGTAAACCTCCTATCAAACCTGATAGTTCACAGACAAAGAAAAATAAATAAATAAAAAATCCTAGAAAGATCTATTCCGTAATTACTACAGTTATTTAGAGGGCAATACATTCTGTTATGTACGTTTTCATTTAGTGGAATCAGAGCTGCAGGACTATATTTGTTTTCGATACCTGCCTCATAAACACACAGCTTCCATTGGCAACAAATAATGGGTGGGAGCTCATTGAGAGCCTAGAATTAGCTGTGATCTTACAATGAAGCCTGAGTAAGCGTTATCCATAACCCACACACAGACATACATCTGCCATGTTCACACATGTATGCGTACAGAAATGATGCAAAGCCTGACAGATGCACTGGTGTAAGACTGCAGGTTGAACATCAATCACATGGAAAACAGGAGCTATTAAAATGATAATGGAAGCTGGGAGGCAGGGTGAGGGATTGATGCTGCAGCTGGTGGTGATGTGGTGGTGGGAGCTGAACAAACATGCGGGATTTTTGTTTTTACATTTCACCAAAGGCCTTTCAAACTCACAAACGTGTTGGTGGGAGGGACATCAGAGCTTTCCCTCCATACTGTGCAGCAGCTACAGGAAATGATAACATGTTTTCTTTCCTGGATTGGAAACCTGGAACGTACAGTTTACGCTGCAAGGCATTATCTGTCTATTCCCACCTACTGATGCAAATTATGCTGCAATACACCAATCCATGACACACATCAGCATAATGTTTTCTCATCTCAAGCTGGGATGTTTTTGTTGTTTTTTAAGAAATTTTAATTTGCATTTAAACTCAAAAATGATTTACAAGAACTTCAAAGCTTTACTTTTTATTTCATCATTCAGAGTTCAGGCAGTTTAAAAAAAAAATCATATAAATTAAACCAATAGGTGCAAATTTTACACGTAAAATGCCCCAATTTTCTGATTTCTGAAGAAAGACAACTCATACTGTTCCCACTTTTACCTCAAAACAGAAATGAAAAGCTGTGAAAATGAGTAAATACCTGGAATATGTTAGTTATGTTAATATTTCTCTTTGAATAAACAAAATATATTTGAATTGTATCTGAAATTTACTGAAATTGAGAAGGTGGTAAAGCCTTTATAAAACCACGGAGGGACTTTTAAAGGGACAGTCGGCCTTGTTGTACTTATCTCCTCAATCGGAATGACTGTCGCAATACTTTTAAGATTTTTATTCTGCATTGCAACTTTTCTTCTTTCAGTTTGACGGCATCATCCAGCACACATATTTAATAAATTGCATAAACAAGAATTGGGTGACCGACTGGGAATTCATTTTATTTATTCATTTTAAATAATACATAAATGATGTTCACCAGCAATATCAATTTCACAGTAAAAACAGTCAAATGCGAAAATATTATTGTCATATCTTTATTATAATTGTATTTTTAAACATATGAGAAAATACACTACTGCGTAAAAGAGCTGTATTAATCCCAAATCCATTGTCTGTTAGTTGAAGAATCAAAGGACAAGTAGCAAGAAGTAAAACTAAATGCAGTAACATCAAACCTTACAGAAATATGGAACTATATAAAACTTTAAAACAAAGTGTGCCAATACAAACTTTCAAGTTTATTCATGTTTGAAGCAGAACATAGACAGCTGCTGTAGGGTGTTTCCTTCTTTCAAAACCGAAACTGGTTTAAGATCCGCAATTAGTTGTTTCTGTAATCTCTTTAGACGTTTCCTCTGCTTGGTGCTTGCCAATGATTTGACCCTTCCTACCATAATAATATCTTTTTCACAACTACAGGATGTCTCTTTCCACATGGTTGTTTAAGAAATGAGAAGCTACTTATCTCATCAGTTGGGGTTAAATAACTTGTTGCCAGCTGAAAGACAGTCGGCCATGCATTAATTATCCAATAGGATGCTTCGTTAAATCCAGGTGGCAAGGTAATGCATTACATAAAAGATTAGTTTTAAAAGAAAAAAAAGAAACATATTCGAGAAAGAAATAAGAATCTGGTGGAAACATAAGTTTGTGCTGACATTGCAGAGGACAAACAGAAAATCCCACAAAAATAACATTTTATGTCGCTTTTTGCTACTTTTTCTGCTCCTTTATGCCTTTCTTGACAAGAAATGAATTTGTTAGGTTTTGAGTCGTGGAAACCTTAGAATACTTTGGAGCGACACATCAGTCAGAAAGCTTCTGTGCGTCTTCCTCACCAGCAACACTCGCTCTCACAAGTCTCCATTACAAACAAGCAGAGCATTGAAGCAGCTTGAAGGCAGTTGGGGCATCATTTTGGGAATGGAGCAGGAAAGCGGTGCTGGACCCACTGAGTCATAATTTGATGTGTGCTGTTGCCCTGCAGCTCTATTAGGTCCATCTGCATGTACAGGCACCTCTCTGCATCAGAAGCGAAAGGATTATGAAAGAGTTCCAGATTAAGTTTTGCTCATGTTATCTTTAAAATGTGCACAAGCCAAGGCTGACTGAGTTTTTCCATTGCTTCACTACATAGAAAGTCTGGCAAGTTTCCTTCCTCCATCTGATTTTCACACAAGCTAGCTTGTGTGGACCCATAGCTGGCGTGATGAGCCAGTTGTTCTGTGCATTATGGGATATGTAGTGTGAATAGATCAACACTTTAGAACTAATTGGTAGACCGATACAAAATAAACTGCACTGAGGGGCGGAAGCATACATTCTTTAAAACGTATTATTTCATCAATCTCCAATGATTATTGTAGATATTCAAAGAAGCTGCGTTTTGTATGACTATTTTGTGTTGCAGAAGGAAAGGTTGAATTGCATTATTAAAAGGGATGTCCATGAGACATCATGCCCAGGCGAGTAAACATTTTACTGTCAGAATAAAAATAAACTAAGTGACTTTACTGAGAGCTGGATAAAAACTATTGCATCTGATCCTCCAAAATTTATTGTTTGGATTTACGGCAGAGGTGCCCAAAGTGCAGACGATGGACACCCCTCGAATAGTCTTGTCTTTTTTTAAATGTAAAACCTCTTTCAATGGAAAATGTTTGGTACAACAAAATGTTCTTTTTTCAATAAAGCATTTCAGATTAAAGAATGAGCCTTACCTACCATACTGTTGATGAGAATTGACTAAAACCATTTCTGGACCAACAACAGCTGTAAAAAACAGCCCACTCAAAAAAATATTAAAAGAAATATGTCTTTCTTTTAACAAGGCACACATTAATAACCATTTTTTGTTTAAGGTTTATAATGATTTACAAGTCCCCTGTTTTATACAAAAATCAAAGTACTTTGCCTTATTAAAATACTCAGTTTTGTTTATGGAGAAGTTTTTTTTTATTTGGAAATAAAAAAGATGGAGTGCAAGTACTTAAACGTTGCAGTTTAGTTCGGACACAACTGATTCACAGCCAGTAATTTTATTTCACGGTCAGCCTATTTCCAAATTCAATTGTTTTTACAGTTATTTTGTGTACATCATGCCTCTAATACTTAGTGACAATAAGTGTAATGGTAGAGGCCAGTGTTTCTGCTGGTCATTCATCTGGATAGAGCAGTAAAACCAAGAGCTAAAAATTAGATCAGCAGAAGGATCCAGAACACACTTAACACACATTTGCTGTTGTTAACTCAAAGTAGATGAAACAGTAACAACTATGGCGAGAGGCAAACTGTTTAGTGGTCTAAGGTTGATAAATGTGCAGAATTAAAGGTCATTAGCAAAGTCCACCTAGGTTTATTAAATACACTGCACAGACACTCGCCTTTTAAATGCAAGAGCAAAAGAAAGAAGTTTGCCAAATAATGTTAAACCATTTCATTAAAATATTCACTGCTGTTAATGAGTTAATAAGAGTTTATGCATTTGTGGGCAGTATACTTTTTCTATCTATTCTAAGGTTCTAATTTTATCATCTCAGCAGAAAAATTGCAACTGGAGCAGAAGAATATCAGAGGCAGTCTATTCTCATCAAGACATTAAACCCTAAGGCCACAATTACACGAGGCTGCTGTCTGGAAACTGCTGGTATTTCCCGTTGCTGACCACTAAGGCACTTTGAATCCAATGTAATTGTCATACCGGGCACTATATGGCGCAGTGGCCAAAGAATGTCATGGGAACGCATATGCACTTTTGACCCGTAGCTTCCACCTTATTTAGAAAGCAGTTGTGAAAGGCCTTATTATGGGGCACTCACATATTAGCTAGTTCATTTCTATTGGACGTTCATTGGTCAAGGTTGGTAAAAGTAGAAACAAATCCTGGTATTTTGGTCACCTTGCATTTCTTATGTTCCTCTCACATCAGCAACAAAGTTGATAGCATTTCCATCTTTCTGTGCATTTTTAGAAAAAAACTAAAGATCTGTAGTTAGGAATTAGTGCTGCTGTATTATTGCAATTATGAAACGTCAGAAAGAAACCTGCTTAATTGCCAAAAATCCTTCAGCATCTCAACTTTTCTCTGCACAACAATCCTCGCAACTGCATGACAGGCTTTGTCATGCAGTTGCCAAAATTTCCTGGCAGGAAGCCAAGTTTCAAGTTTAAATTTGCATATTTTTAGAGCTATTGTCGCTTTGTCCAGGATCTGCAAGCAAAATTTCATTTGAGCAAAATTTACCAATGCAATGATGCAAGCTTATTTGCGTTTGTATAATGTATTCCTTAACAACTGCTATGCCTCCAGCTTCAATGGCTTTGGTTTATCACCAGCGTTCACACAGTCCTCGGGTCCGTGTCCGTGCAAAGACCCTGACGGGAGGGAAGAGAGATGGAACCCAGGGCTGTGCTGCAGGGGTCTACATATATTTAAAACAATCATGAATTTTAATAGTTACCCACTGAGGGAGACTGTTTTACAAGCCACTCTCTCTTTCTCCCCCTCCCTCCCTCGCACATACAGATTCACGTTCAGTTTTTTCATCTTTATTTTCTGACTCCTCCAGCAAAACCCGACTGGAATTATTAATACATGACATGAGGATGTTAAAACTAGCCCCCAGTGGCGACAGCAAACTCAATTTGGTGTGTTAACAGGAAGTGACAGCCAAAGAAATGGCAGCACGGGGACAAGACGTGTGGAAATCAATGGGTGAAAAGAGAGTTAAATTAGTCAAGGCTGTCTTCTGTGTTGTTGTTACACTTAACAGAAATGTTGAGGTGGAATAACATTCACAAGAGACCCACAGAAACCCAGAAACAATAAAAGGCATGCTAAATATGAAGGAATCCACAGGGAAGACGAGGACAAGTTGGATTGAAGACAAAATAACTGCAAGAGCAAGTCGGTGACACACTTACTGGACGGTGGTGGAGATCTGCAGGCGACGGATGCCCGGGGTGGGAAACTGGCGGGAGTTTATGTAGGAAACTTTCCTCACCGCTGTGTTAATGTTCTCCAGATTCTCTCCCTCCATCACCAAAATGGACTGAGCTGGGTTGAAGTGGAACTGGAAAATGGAAGAAACGAGAAGCAAGTAGATGTTAAATAAACTGATGGACATTTAAGCAGTGGATCTTTCTGGTTTCTGTTTTGGAAACCATCACTATTCGTCTGTTAGCCATAAACAGGCCAACCTACTGGAGGAAAAAGAGAGATCTGAGTGTTCTGTTCTCCTGAAGCTAACTGGTCTGTCATTTTCTGAGTTCAAAACTGATTTCAGATCAGAATCTACTGGGTCAATCAATAAAACAGAAAAGAGGCTGAAATTGTTATTTTGAACACCTGGGGGCAGTGTAGCGAGTTGGGAGAGCTACGAACCTCGCATAAAACTGTTGCTGAACATGTTTACGGTCAATTACAAATTCAGCAGGTGCAGAGCAGCATCATTAATCACTTGGAGAGGTATCTGTGGCTACTTTGTACAGGAGAGTCCAATAATCACTCTCCTCTTAACTCTGCAGCAATTCCGGTGGGGAATTTGTGGCTATTTAGCAGCTAAGTGCTCCACTTTGTTCACCAAATAGCTTTGTCTGTCAGTTATCTGATTGCAGCACGGTTAGTGTACAGATGTTTTTCTTCTCTTTCGGAATAACAACTTCTTGAGGCTGCAGAAAAGCAGACTGAAGTTATTCAACACTTTTAAAATAGCTTGTACTGGTAATTTATATGTGCCAGAGTTCTGTAAACTATTTATGAGCATAAGGTAGAACCTACACTTAATGCATTTAATTGGTATTGACAATGTAGTCTTTCGAACTTTCAACAGGCAGGAGCAGCTCAGTGGCAATATATATACTGTATGTTCAAAAGATGGAAGTAGCATTTAGATGACATACATATGAATTTTGGAAAATGTTTAGAGTCAGGATTTGGATTTAAAGTTACAACTCAGCTTTTATAGTAATAATACTTCTCAGATCAGTGTTATTAGTCAGGTAATTTTCATTGAGCCAAGTAAAAAACAAAGTGAAGTAAAAACAAAACAAAACAAAAAAAAATCCTGCCTGGTAAAAACAGTACAGGCTGTCCCGATCTAATAAATTTTGGTTTGTTCTACAAAGTTTCCTATTTTTTAGACTTTACAGCAACTCCCGATGAGAAGAAGGTGAAAAACCATCCATCAGTGATCATTTTTGGTACAATTGCCTAAGTATCAATATGGATACAACAGAAGAAACGGAAAAAAATCTATACAATCTGGTCCTACTTGTGCAACCCTTTGATATTTCATGACAGGACTTTCTTGCCCCAAGATGTTATTGTGTGTTCCTCCTGCAACAGCACTGATTGCTACCTATTCCTTCAAACTGGGTCCTGGCGACAAGGTGACACTCCCCAGAGTTCTTCCCTGTCATTTTCCCATCCACATTGCCCTTTCTCTTGCTGACTCCACTCAACATCCTATTTTCTGTCAACACTCTTACTGCCTACCTTCCTCAGACTCTCCTTCTAAGTAGGATATTCTCCTCTGATTGCAAAGTGCCAGCCCTCCACCTCCCTGGATAAACTCTTTCCCTAAGTTCCTGCACTCTTATTGGTTCCACATGAGTGTGGCTAAGAAGAAGATATAATGGTACTCTAAAGATAAACTGCACCGGCCCTTAAGAGGACATCCTCCCCTGCTCTCATAGCCCAGCACCTCGTTCCACAGAGCCGTCTCAAAAGGTTGCCAAGCATCTCTTTACTGCATCACAGCACAAGGAGACCTATGCAAAGAGAGGGCTTTAGGAGAGAGCAAGTCTGAAGAGGGGAAGATGAAAAAGCGAGTTAAAAGAGCTGATGGTGGGTGGTTAAGAGGGGTGACAGTTTCGGGTGTGCACAAACCCCCATTTATCTTGTCTGCCCCCTGTCTTCCACAGCACAGGGAGATGGATTAGCCAGGCTGGTGCAAAGGAAAATTTGGGGGGAGAGAAAGAGAAAAGCAGATAAGTTTCATGGAAACCAGGTGGTGATTCTGCTGGTGTTTGAAGCAAAACATTTCTCGCAACACGGAGATCAAAAATGTGTGCTTCTCCTTGTACACATTCAAGAAGAATGTATGCAAAACATCTCCGTGTAGACAGGAGAGGTTCTGAGCGGGAACAAGCTGTAGAGCATCCACGGCTGCAGAAAACGCTCAAGTTAATAAAGGACTTTTTTTTTTTTTACGACAGAGAAGGAGGGGGAAGATGGGTGATGCGACTCTAAGGTCTGCTCGTCGCTGGTTATTTGTGTGTGTGAGTGTGAAAAATAGAATCAATAGCAGTAACTAGAAAATGATGAATGAGGTCCAGTCGACACAAGCCATTAAAAACAGAGGTTCACTATGCATGTTTCAATTACATTTACACTTGTTGCATGTATATCTTGAAGGTACTGTCTTTTTTACAACCAGGAGCAGCTGATAAGCATCTCAAAAGCTCAAATAACAACTGAATTATGACCCCAAGTCTCAGAGAGGTAAAGACAGTGGCTATACTGTCAAACAGAGATTAAAAAAGTATAAAAGCAAATGAGATGGATTAGCAGTGTTTGCTAACAACTGACTGTGTCATCCAAGACATTTTACTCTGGAATATTCTCTCTGCTTCTTGGAAACTGAGTTTTTGGCATGTCATGTCAATCATAAAACATTAGATTTTCAACTGGATATGTCATCAACTGAATGCCTTTTTTTTAATTAACAGCTGTTTATTGATAGTTTTAATGAAATGTCATCAGCGATTCTAAAATACTGAAACATACCAAACATAATACCTACAATAATTATAAAACATTTAGGCCATAGCAAAAACAAGACAGCATTTCATAAGATAAAATCACACAAATTTTACAACAACTAATACTATTTTAAAGAGCTTCTCATTTCCTGTTGCAGCTTTCAGAACAGCAGTGCTAGTGCTTGAACGCAGGAAGTTAATATTTGGTGTTAGATTAGGTCTTTTTTAATCTCTGTATTAACTCTGCTACAACTAACGTGTTTAAACTTCTGCTCACAGATTTAATCTGCCAATTTAAGGAGATTTGTGGCGCTTTCTGTGTTATCGACGCCTGTTCTCTTCACACCAGCTTAACAGCCATTTCTATGGCAACACCATAAGGTTATTAAGCAATAATCACTCTAACTTATTAAAAATAATAAATTATTATTTAAAAAGATATGTAGTTAATTATGGAATGAACTACCTCATATATTGATCTCATGTCTACCTTTTTAGCATTTGGACCTACATTCTAAACTAGTATTTATTTACAATGCCACAAGACCTACTCTCATTTATGGAAATAAGGTAACATTGGGGACTGAGAACCGACGGAGTTGACCTCAGACAGCGTTTGGCAGCGGTTCTCTCCACGTCGAGCTCTTCTCCCCTTTTCTGCGGAAAAGTAATTTGTGTCTGGTTGATTCTTGCAGGTTGGGGAACAAAATAAACCCAACAATTTAATTTCGACTAACCCAGTAATGTTTACTCACTACTCTTTGCATTCACAACATTCACAATTAGATGGAGCCATCTGAAGTTTGGATTCAGTAAATCAAACAAGATTATTACCAAGATCATAATTTTCAATGTTTGATCTGCTAATCACTGTTCAGAGTCGATCAATGGGAAACTGGCGAGTTTCCACCTCTATTCAATTGTCAGATTATACAGTCTCCTTTTTATAGTCTGGGTTAGAACTGGAAGTTGAGAGAACTTAAAAATGAATATGTCCAATTGTTTTAGATCATGTAGCTTTTCAACATTAGTGCTATGAAATATTTCTGATTATCTGACTTGTGAGTCATAAAGCTCTAATACTATATTTGTCTCTCTTTGATTGTCCTTAATGTTCATTAGTTTCTGTTTCAGATACTGAGAAGGATTTAAAGTAAGTAAAAGTGCCTTTGGGAAGCTGTGCAAGGTATAAAAGCCCTGAGGGATCCAGGAAACTGAAATTGATGGTTCTTAAGTTTCAGACAGGTTCAGTTGGGTCGGTTTTTAGGGGAAGGACACAGTCAAAGTCCCATCATTCTTATTCTCATCCAACCATTCTGTGACTGCTAATGTTTGAGAGACAAAGGCACCTTTAAGACAGGAAGTCTAATTGCAGAATAAGATTTAATACTGTAATTCAGAATAACTTTGTGTTCAATGCAGTATGCAGTATGAAACATTTATTTCAAATTAATCTATGCTATAATATTTGTGACAAAAAAAAAATTATTTCAGTCCACTCTTCATACTTTATTATTCCCTCTGAATTACGACTGGCTTCTTTTTCTTTATTGTCAGAGTATTGTCAGAGTGTTTCTCTGTACCTTTATACTCTTATCCAAGCTCTCAAGGGAGTTAATGTCCAGTCCCTCTTTGCAGGCCTGCAGACAGGAAATGACTTTCTGACTCTCGATCTTCCCTGGTCGGATGGTCAGTCCCGATAAGCTTCCCCGGAAGTACTGAGTGAACCGGGGCTTGGTAACTTCTCCACCTACAAACACAAAAAAAACGTAAGTATCCACATAATGAATTTTTGTATTAGGAACATATTCACTTTGCTTTGAGGAAACATTATTAAAGATAAAGTCCAACTAGGTTTGTTAGTTTTGCAGTGAAGTTTACAGGAACTACATTAGAGTCTAACAATGGAGTTAACAGGCAAATAGTGGGCTGCACAGATCTGCAATGCAACACAGTGTTGTTTTGGAATAACGAGTCAGTGTAAGACTTTTATTTTGACATTGTAGAAAGTGTGAATGTCGGGAAACAAGAATGGACTCACAAGAATGTCCGCTCTGAACTTAATCCTTCTTTTGTTATTTAATACCTAAACCTTCTCAGGCAGGTATTCAAAAGCAATAACAGAGCAGAATGAACTGCTGATGAAAAACTTAGAACACTGCTTAAAAGACTGTATTTTTCTACCACAATTGAACACATTGATATTTGACATTAATTTGATCAAGTTAAGTGTATTTTACATATCACTTTTCAGCAAGAAGGCAGTTCAAAGTGCTTTACATCATAAAAACATAATGGAGTTATCAATTACGAAATAAGCAATAAATATAAAATCAGAGCAAAAAAATCAAGCAATTTGAATAAACTGTAGAAAATGCCTTCTGGAACTTTCTAAATTTAGTTAAGTCAGGATAAACCCACATTTATTTCTGTTTCAAGTAATACAATTAGAAATCACATTATTACTTAGCATTTTGATGCAGGTTGGCCTGTTTAACTATCAATATTGAGTTTGAAATGCTCCTGGCTTCCTAAAAACATGACAGTCAGAATAAGGTTTGTCAGAAAGAATCTAAGATCAGAGCTTCTGAAAAAACCCTGTTTTGTATTGATGAGTATAAAGTCTAATTGTCTGAGTAACACAGCAGAGGACATGCATGTTCTCTTATCAGGTAAATGTGTTGATTGTTTCCTACAGAAGGAGCTGCTACCTCCTTAAATTCCACCTTTCATCAAATAGTGCTTGAAGTAAATCTAATCATTTACAAGACTCTTTATAAGCATATCAGGAAAATGATGTTGACTGATTTTAGTGCATTACTCTTCATAGTAGGACAGTGATTGCTAACCCCAAACTAGATGTTGGTTTGCATAAACACATTTGATTCCCTTTTGTCCTTTTCCACTGGTGACATTTATACAAAAAAACATCAATTTAAAATTATGAGAACAAGATAACAGGGTTAGGCACAAGAAGAAATGAGCAAAACAACCAGGTATGTTGTTGAGCCTTTAGCTCCCAAAGACCAAAAAGCAGTTATGCCTCTCCATGTGGTGATAAAGCAGCAGGGCACTGCAGTAAGTGATATTCAGCCTCCCTATTCAGGCTAAATAAAGGGAAGGAAAAAGTCAATACATTTAAAGTCTGTCCTCTGAACCCCATAAAGGCCAGAATCAGCAATA
Source organism: Poeciliopsis prolifica (assembly GCF_027474105.1). Lineage (NCBI taxonomy): Eukaryota > Metazoa > Chordata > Actinopteri > Cyprinodontiformes > Poeciliidae > Poeciliopsis > Poeciliopsis prolifica. Next base: position 12,062,430 of record NW_026562379.1, read on the forward strand.
AGGGCCTCCAAACCATTCATTAGCTAAAAGGTTACTGTAGCTATGCCTATCACACTTCACCTTTGCATTCCTTTCATTTATTTCTTCTGTCTTTCTCTGCTGTGCTTTAATTCTGGAAGTAATCCAATGCAAGTAAAGAACGTTTCTTTCATTCGTTATCTGCCTAGGAAAAGGCAGATCACGAATCCTGTCTTACGGATCAAAACTAACTAAATAAATTAATTCATTAATTAAACAAAGGGAATATGAAGTGAAGCAATGACCTATAAGCTGGGTGAAACCAACTTCCTGTATTGTATCTCATAGCTTGTCTCCAAACAAATCTTTGTGATCTTCTGTGTAATCGCACTCTTCCTCCCAAATGGATTGTTGGTTTAATTCGTTTTTGATTAGTTTGTAAGTTTAGATGTGCAAAATCAGAGAATCTAATGGGTCTGTCAGTGTACACAGCTTATAGATTTGTCTGTTTTATAAGACAAATTTGACTTTATTTGACTTTATTTCTAAACCAATGTGTGATGACCACAGATTATGTATGTGTTTTATGAATGTGTTATCTTTGTGGCTTATGTTTATAATTTAATACGTACTTCTCAGTCCTATTTGGGTCATAAATTATGGCCTGGGAGTGAAACAACAAAAAAAAGCTGAACACTATTCAGCTTTTTCACTTTTTCCAAATCTATCATGCATAGAAACATTGCACAGAAGTGGAAACTGTAGTGTGAATATCCATTTCAAACAGCTGAAACCCAGCAACTCTGGCAATTGCTTCCTGAATTCAAAACATTAGTCTCTACACTACAGTCACTGGGATAATGTATTGTATGGTTATTTGCAGAGTCATGTGTGTTTCTGTTGTTCATCCTCGCTGCAATAGAGGAGGAATTGTTTTCCATTTGAGCAGCTACATGAAAACATGACTATCTCTATCTTTTCTGTGAAGCGGCTGCTGATATCCCACCTCGGTGCTTATGGGAACGTGGGAAGAATAGTTTTCGTCCACATGTTTACAAAATCCCATGACCACATATTGAATCCCATATATTCTTTCTGTTATTGTCACGCTTCACCTGCTTCCTCTTCTAAACTCACTTTTTAGCAGTCCTTTATCTTAAGACACCCAACTGTCCCTCAGTCCCTCCCTGGCAGATGTTATCAATTTACGATGCAGTCAGGGAAGCTATTAAGGTCCCCAACAGCAGATTAAAAGACAGAAAGTTGAGGTGAGGGTATTAGTAGTACACTGCAGAGCAAGAGGGAGAGGGAGCACAATAAGGATAATGAAGGTGCTGATCATTCCACTTGAGTGAAAGTTATTTTACTGCTCTACAGATCTTCACTCTATTATTTTTATTCATCTCCAAAACAGAAGTGTGAAAAGGCACTGCAGAGCTGGAAGCAGGACTGTTGCTTAGGTACGTGAGAAATGTGAGTTCACACTCAGTGTGATTTAGAGTATGTGGATAAATGCATCCTAGGCTATGGGCCTATATTTATTCAATTTACTTTGTATAAAGGTGTATCAGTTTCAATTTGTGCTCAAGTGCAATCACCAACAGATCACAGCTGCATGCTTGCTGCTGGCGGCAGGAAGTTAAGAGGCCAGGCAGTGGCATGTGATTTCACACTCTAAGAAAGCAAAGAAGGTGGCAAGACGATTGTGCTCCTCTAAATATCAAAGATTTCTCAGAAAGAACTGGTCAGAGAATAAATATAGGCGAGTGAGTGTGAGATTGCGAGAGAAGAGCACAGCCAGCACTTGCTCTCTGGTTTTAGAGAAGGCCCAAGTGGGAGGAAGAAACTTTTCATATAAATAGAAAATAGCTGCTGCAGTACAAAATAAATTAAAACTTTGCGAGGGAAAGCGTTAAATCAAATTTGTGGCAATTAAAGTTTGTTGAATAAATGTGACTATGTTTATGCATGAACACGTTTCAAATATATAGTTATGTAAAACAATTAGCACACTGTGACAGCCTGTGTGTTTTCAAACATATTCCAGTGTAATACGGATATTTAATATCATTTTTACAATTACTGAGAAATTTAAGTTAAATGAGAAAAATAACTCACAAAACACATTTTTGGCAAGGAATAAATTACCACGTCAAATACAAAAAAATAACCATAAGAACCTAGTCACCATTTTTCAGGATATTTGCCCTGTTTAAACCTCAAAGTGTGATTTGCTCCTGACTGTTGAAATAAAAGTAAACACCACAGTGAGATTAAAAATGTATCTGAAGCCTTCAGAAGGAAGATTATAGCAACTCTTGAGTCTGCTTTGGGACATAAAGAATATAAAATCAGCTATTCCACTGTAGGGAAAATAGTCCCCAGGGCGTGAAGACATTTAAAACAACTGCCAACATACTAATGTATGAGCAATCCATGCAAGTTCAATCCTGAAAGCAAGTTGCAAGATTATAACAGTCTCCAAAACATCCAGGAATTTCTAATAAATCCTTACTCCACCCTCAGGAATATTGTTTTATGGACATATTAATCTAAAGCTGAACACCAGAGCCAGGGACTTGATTGGTGTAAACCAAATTCAGCATACCAAGAAAGAGAACCTCATACCAATAGTGGAGCAAAGACAAGAAAGCATTATGTTTTAGGGAAACCTTATTGCAACAAGACCTGGTCAGCTCACCATTATTAATCCCAGAATGCTTAGGGTGCTTGAGAAAAATATGAGCACAATCCATAAAGAAATTTAAATAAATTAAAAGCTCAAGACAAAGCAAAAGGGAACCCTGCAGACCCAAAACATACCAACAAATCCACAAAATAGACTGACAATAAAAAATGTAAAATCCTGGGCTTTCTTTGCTCCCATAAGGTTCATTCTGCCTATCAATTATAGGCTTTAATTGTGAACATGCTGATAAAATTCCAGTTTTCTTTAGGTCAGAAAATATGTTTTCTTTTTAATACATTATTGTAGTGCTAAAAATGAAATCCCATATGTTAGCTTCTGCTAATATTGTCAACAGCAGGCTTAATTACACATTTTACACACTCAGAAACCTGTCGCAATAAACCAGAATGGCTCCTTTGGGTAAACACATGAAATACAATAATTCCACATGAAATTTATTTGCTATAATCCAAACAGATTCTGTTTAGATTCAATGGCGAGTGAGACAATGCTCACTCGCCATTTGTGTGTTATGAAGCATGAAATTAAATCATTAAATTGAATTAAATACAGCAGACTATCACGGAACTGTTTAGAGCTGACAAATCTTTTATTTACTCCGCCATCACACTCCATCAAGCCGTTTACCGAGAGAACTTCATATCAGTCTCTGAATCCTGTTTTTTTTTATATATATATAAACCAGTAAACTAGAAAATGCAGATAATCACTCCAGCAATTCTACTCCGAAAATGGGTTCAGACCAGAAGCTTCAGAAGTCAGTCAGACAACAGATGAGCTCATCTTTGCAATCAATATGGCAGATACAAACAGCTTAGTGCTTTGAAAAGGCAATCTGCTGTGGCTAATGGCTTATGTTAAGATTTCGGTAGCGCCTTTATGACTCTTAACTGAGGCTTAGCCTCAATTGTGAAACAGCTGCAATACTCTCTTAACTCGCTTTTCAATTGAAGCCCCTTTTAATCCTCCCAAAAGCACTTCGTGCTGTGTTCACTTAAAGAAAGGGTAGGGGAGGAAGAGGAGGAAGGCGCGGTGGGGCGGTCTCTGCCACCGATGAAAGTGACAAAAGATGACCCTCTCTCGCTCTCACACAGAGGGATATCTTCATCTAAGGCAGAGCATCGCTGAGCAGCTCTTTGGTGTGTCAGATCAATGGTGGGGTGCACCAGGGGTAAAAAGTCCCTTTTCTTCTTCTGTGTCCAATTAGCGGCAGCTATCAGTTTAGAGGACACTTTAATTTGGGGCCTTCATTCAGACTGGGTCAGTCGTTTGTCAAAGACAGACTAAGGGTTCTTCTTAATTACATTGTGCATTCAAGGCCAAAGAGCATGTTCGGCAGTCAGTGTTTCCCTGAAAGTAATACTTATTCTGGAAGCAGCAGATTCCTTAAAGCCCAAATAATGACTTTGACTTTTACTGTATGTCCAAACTTTTCTCCCAGTTGAACTCTTTCAGTTTCGAGGCGATTAATTCAACGACTGAATGCCTCTTAAAACTTCCAACAGCATCACCTTGCCAGCAGGCACCAACTGTGAGCTGCACATCAATCTGCGATGGATGGATGGGCCAGTCATCCGTCACCAGGTAGGGATCGTAAGTGACTCCATCCACGTATAGCGCCACCACTGGGAACTCCACGTTGATGACGTAGTAATGCCACTCCTTGTCACATATCTGAAAGGAAGGAAGAACATGAAAAGGGTCAACTACTAAAGATGTAGTTCAGGAAAGTGCCACAAATACACTCTATGTAGTGTATATTTCAAGTGCAAATATCAGCCACGCTTTAGGAAATTAACTTTTTTCCTGAAATAAATCGCTAGATGTATCAACTTTAACTTGACTGTAACTTTATTGTCTTCAAGGGGAATTTATTTTCATTCTCAAGCTAACACATGTTTAAGAACATCGAGATTGTGCAAACAGATGTTTATTGTATTTAACCACTGTTTCACAAAAAAACAGGTTTGACTATATGTGCTTATGTTAGTAATTATTAATTCATCCTTACTTATATTTGATTTTTTTTTAAAAAAATATGAAGTTATTATTTGATTCAAAGTTTCATAATCCAAGCACATGCACACAAATGAACATTTCTGCAAGTAAGTATAATTGCAGAAATAAGTATAAGCACTTAATTGTAATACTTTATCAGTATTACTCATTTCCATTCCTTGGTAGCTGAAAAGCTTCATGCCTGAAATTAAACTTTTAGAATTTTGGCCACATACTACCAATTTTAGCAATTTAGTCATTACTAAGCATTCACATATTTTTTTATCGCATAACTTAGTTCAGGGTTACGACTTTATACTTATTGGCAAGTTTATTATGCATCCGGTGTGCTGCAGTTCACACTCTGACCACTAGACAGGCGTCAAAGCACTTCTGGTAGTGGCCTTAGGATGAGAGGGGTATGTAGAAGCTAAGATTTATAGAATAGATTCAGCCTTTAACTGCATTAACAAGCAAACAGGTATGAAGCTCATTAGCTCCACCAGTGCATGAGGGGTTATACTTTACTTAACATTCTCATTCTGCAGACAGCTGGTTTTGTCTTTCAGCATTTAGCCTTGTCTCGCTACTAGACAAACCAATTGTCTTAGCTTTTGTTACAACAAACTGTATGTGCTGTCTTTCATCCTCGACCCTTTCAAACTGTTGCAACATGCTCGTCCATGAGGAGTGAATGCTGAAAGTCAGTGACTCAATGCTGTCTGCTGGATGGAGAGCCTTTGAAAAAACTGGAATAATAAACTGACTACATTGTAACTAGGATCGATTGCAATTTATTTATGACTGATTAGATTTTTAAAGATAAATTAGAATATGTAAATATTGACATAACAGCATAAAGGAAATGTCGTTGTGTGAGTTCAAATGTACTACTGCAACAATAACATAGAAGTTGCTGATTTATTTTGATTTTTGTTTTAAAGATGCAATGGCAATTTTTTATTTGTACAAATTTTGAAGCTAAATACAAAATATGCCTCATGTTTAAGTAGTTCTAGTTGACATATTTAAAAGTTAAGGTCTTGGTGAGAACATGTAAGATCTTACATACAGCTGTGAGAAATAAAACTAAAACGCAATCAGAACAGTTAATGAAGGAGTTTCTTTTCCTGATGTTTTATGGTTGTTTTCACTGTATCTATTAGTTTTCAAGAACATTTTTCTTTGCATGTTCACAAAACAACTATTTTATTTCTCTTTAATGTTGACTATTAATGAATAAAAATCTAGATAAATATGAATCGATCAAAGGCCGAACTGGCCATATGCTTTTTGATATCGCTAAACTTTCAACCCGTTTAAACATAAATAAATTGGATGAGCTTTGAAGCTTCTCTCAGCAGGCTTTTGCTTTTCATGTTTAAATTGGTAAGTTACAACTTCACTATTCACTGAGAAATCCTTCACAGTTGAAAAAAAAAAATCAGAGGCTTTTGCCAAGATTGTTTTCGGACAGTGTAGTTTTCTGTGTGTGAAATGCTCACATAAAAAAAAAAAAAAAAGATTAATACCTCAGTGGTTACACCTTCTACAAGAAATACAACACTGAATGGTTCTCCAGCATGTTTGACCATTTAGCCAGCATTGCTCTAGAGCTTTAATTGCAGCAGCTTGGACACGCCTCCTCCCTCTCTTTTCTACCTATGGAGCTGTACTTCAGCTATGGCAGCACTTATCAGGGTGCGCTTCTCCTCTTTCAGTTCCTCTGATATGACCTGGGACAGCCTTTGAACCACAGCCTTTGTGTAACTTCGCTCTCTAATGAGGAGCGCTCGGCAGCCGGCTTATTAACACCATGCTAGCATGACAGATGGGAGTACTAATCAATGCGGTTGATTTTCTCAGTTATGGAGGAGTGAGGTACAACATCTGGCCTATTGATAATCATTCTGCACAGCTGCTTCACACACTCGCAGTGTGTGGATCTGATAAGACGGTTGTGAGGGTAGTCAAGAGGGATAATCCTGTTAAGGTTTTGATGGTGCTGCAGATGTGATCGAGACTAATGGGATTGACTTTAAGTAGCTATTTAGGATGCTACGATACCATCTAATACAGAAAGAGGACAAGACATACAATTCCTTCAGTTCGTTTCACCGTGATATAATAATTTTTTAAAACCTCTTTTGATATAGAGCACGTCATGGGTACAGGTAATTCTTTTTAATCCTCAACGTTTCCATAATAAGGATCTTCGTGCCCTTTTATTTAAATCTGGAAAATCCTATTACTCAGCTCCCGGGCGTAATGCAACTATGTACACTGACATGCACAAATACTAATTCCTCTGACATTTAGACTATCCTATCCTCATGTGTTAACACTTTTAGCTGCTCAGCATTTCAAAGAGATCTCGAACCCATCTGGGACGCGAGGCCCTAGCGGGTGACTTCTTCTTGAAGGCATCAAAAGAGAAATGGTGCAGCAATATTGCCCAAGAGGCTGTTGCCTGAGCAGGCTTTTGATGACAACTTGGAGAGCTCTCTTCAGAAGGAGGAAGAGAATAGTTCGATCGCATGTGTCAACAGAAAGCAAAAGACCCAAGGGCAAAATAAAAACTAAAATTGAAGAAGCTCAGAAAAAAATCTCACTATCCAGATATTGCTGATTTTCTGGTCAGACAAGTGTTTGCAAGTTGGTCAGTGAAAGAGATTTTAAGAAATTTTGACTACTACATGCAATCAGACCATCATTTGTCAATTTATTTTTGCATGGAAAATGGAAAATGTAATCTTAATTTGTACAATAATGTCTAACTTCCTCAGACAAGGATCCTGAGTACCTCTTATGTAAGAAATTAGTACAATGTCAGAAACTGTAGACATACCTTACCATGTCTTAAGATAACCTAAGTAATGATGTCATGTTCTTCCGGTTTCACCTGTCGATGTGTTTTGACACAACACATGAAACGCGCTGACATGACGTGAAAAATAAGAAATCAACAAATACTTCAGGGAGAGAATTGTGAATCTTCACAACTTTGGTTTATCTTTGATTACACCTCACAGATGCCTGAAGATGCCACATTGATCTGTTCAAGCAATTATACACAAGCATAAACACGATGAGACGGTCCTGCCATCGTGGTGTTCAGCAAATGTGAAAATGTGCGTCAATGCCAGAACAAAAGCAAATAACATTGTGCAGATTTTTCTAAAGCTGGTAGGAGAATGTTATTCCCCTCGGTGAAACATTTTCTGTTACAATGGGTTGAAAGGCCACTTAGTGAGAAAGAAGTCATTACTCCAAAGGATATATAGAAAGAAAGCTTAACAAAGAATGGTCTAGAGCAGGGGTGCCCAAACTTCTCACCAACCGGCTGAGATCTACCTCATGACACAAAAATATAAAAATTGTAAAACTCTGCTGATTTATGTTATATGCAAATATCCATCAGTTACAGCAGATATATTAAAGTGATAGAATCAGAATCTTCCTCAGTGAGATTCTGACCATGGGAGGAGGTTACTGGTTTCAGAAGCTGGTTGCAAACCTGAGACCAGCAGGTATTAATCGGTTATTGTAGATCTGAACTTTGGTTTGATGACATCAATAAAAGACATTTGAGACTAACAGGAGGAACGACAGAGCTCCGTTTAGTTAAAGCCACATCTTCTGAAGTTGGGATATTTTTCCACCAACAGGTTCCAGAGGAATCACCTCAAACCTGATGTTGGACTGGGATTTATTTCAATGTCATTTGTGAATGTCAGCTCCTCATTTTCAACAGTGGACCGATAAAGGTTGAAAAATATTATCATTTTGGAGAAAGTTTCATCAACATCAATATTTCCACTAAATAAGAGACAAAAATAAATAGCATGTTTGAAAGAGGAAAAGCCTTTCAGACTCTTTGTCTGTTAAGCACAGCCGTTGTTGAAACAACAATCACTGAGATCATTAACTTGAACATGCTTTGTTGATATATTTTTATTCTAAAGTTATAAACGTTTTGGATATTTCAATATTTTGGTAAGCGCGTCAGAAGAGGACGCGCTGGTTTCAGACTCTTGGGAGCACTCAGTTTGTCACCTGCTGCTGAGATCGATACAAAACCTTCGACATATTGAGCACCCCAGGTCTAAACTCAGAAATGTTTGGCCATAATGGTCCGAACTTTCGTTGAAGGAAAAAGAGGAAAAATTGTAAAACCTGAAAACACAATCCCAACTGTGAAGCATAGGATCATGCTGTGGGACTGTTTTGGTTCAAGAGAAACTGGTACACTATAATATAAATGGTGTAATAATTAAACAATTTAAGGAAATACTGAAGCAAAAAGAATTCAGCCAGGAAGTTAAAGCTCAGAAGCATGAGTACATTTTATCTCCCACCCCAAAAATTTCTTAAATGGTCCTGTAAAACTGCGAACCTGTCAAATGAAACTGGAAACAGAACTTACCCCATTAAAATTGGCATTTTGTAATCCTTAAAAGATTAAATCTGAAGTTTTTTTGTTTAAAGAACTGAAGATTTTTATTGCTTATGTGTGAAATAAATTGTGATAATAATTGCAACCTCAAAGCTTTATAGCAAAACTACTGTCCATTTGTGCATGTACACATGCATTCGGTCCTCATCCAACTGCAAAATATAGTAGAAATGCAGAGAGAATACTTCTAGGGTCATACATCTCCTAACACATTAGTCTAACTCTATTAAGTGTTAGCTTCAAAAACCTGAAAGGTGAAGCTCAGTTTCAGTAGAGCAGTCCTCGCTCTGCCTGCTGGTGGAAAAAACCCAAAGAAATTTCCTGTTCCCCAAGGCCTCCTCTTCCCCATGTCTCTGTTTGATGCAAATTGACAGTTGGAAGAAATGAATGAAAAGAAAATAACCACACAAACATGGGAGCGAGAGAACTCGAAGCAACCAGAAGACAATGAATAGAAGTGATAGAGGTGGAGAATGAAGACAGCACACATCAAAGGACCCTCCATCATCTCTTGGGGCACTTGTCGTGCGAGACGAAAACAAAAGTTCTATTGCCTCTCTCTATCTCAGTCTTTCTCTCTGCGGTTTATTTGCACTCCTCTTTGTTGCCTGTCTTTCCATTAGAAGCTGACTGTGGGAGTTGTTGCCTCAAGTTCTTTGGAGTTGAAAGGCTCTTGGAGATCTGTCGCCCAAACCATCATCTTAACTTCAAATAGGAGATGGAAAATGAGATAATAGGATGAAGATAAGGTGGTGTGAGATAGGAAACTGGCCCATGGATGAAGGTGGTGGAATCACAGCTGGAGCAAAAGAGAAGGATGAAAAAATAAAATCAAGCAAAGCTTACAGCGAAAAGCAAAGGCAAGAAAAAAAGAAAAGCTTCATTCTAGTAAAGAGAGCAAGTCATAATAAAAACGAATGACATTTTAAGCCTAAGTTTCATTTCTAGAATGCACAAAACAGAAGAAATATGTTGAAATACATAGCAGGAAAATGAAAAAAGAACTGCACTGCTAAGACCTCTGCAGGTCATAACAGCCTTTAAAAAAAAAAAAAGAACCCATTCCTGTCCTCCATAAGATAAGTATTTGTTAGGGATGTAACTGTGAATCCATATCATAGTATTAGGTTTAACAGATTGATGATTGATGCAGGAAAATATTTCAGAAAAATGTTTGAAAACATTAAAAGTGTGTTCCCTACCATAGGTTAAACCTGGAGACCAACTATTTGATTGGCTGCAATACTGGCTAAAATATAAAAGTATTACAACTATACGAACCAACATTTCATTTGTTGTTGACTCACTACCTCTATATTTGGTGAAGCCATTTCAAACAGATGTATTTGTCTTACCAGTCAAGTACCTTGAGGTAAAAATGTCTTTCAATCTCCTATTTAGTAGCTTTTAGAGCTTCATTTCCTCGTACCCAGTGAAAACGGAGTCTAAAAGCCATACTAATAAAAAAAATAATAATCTTATTTATAAACATTTGTCTCCAGGAATTCACATTTATTTATTTGGTGTAAACAATAACACAATAATAAAGAATAATGATGGTGAAGGATGGTTTGGTTTCTGAATGAAAAAAATTACATCCCTATAAAAGACTACAAAAATTGATTCATCAGAACAATTTGATAAAAAGATTAACAATTTGTGATTTATGTCTTTAAATGTGAGCTTCCTTTTAGAAACAGAGAAAAAGGATGGAGGAAATAGAGGTAAAAGGGCTAAGAGGGGAGTTGGGCCTGTGGGGTGTGCTGCAGAAGAGAGCCACAACAGAGATTGATGAGCATTAGAAACAAGGTGACTTTACTCAGAGGGGGAAAGAAAAGGGAACTAGAAAAAAGTGGATTTTTTAGGTTACAGGTGAAATAGAAGCAGCAATTTAAAGCTGAGTGCCAAATTAATGTAAAAACACACAAAAATCTAAATTAAATAGACCTTATTTTTGACTGGATCACACTAAATGTATATGTTAGAGAAACCTACTATTTTATTGCCTTTATCAGTCTTTTCAATGGCTCTTGGTGAGCATAATAAAGTAGAAGTAATAAATCAGAATACTTGGTTAAAAATTATTTGCAAAAACAATGCAGTTTTTCATATTGACAATACAGCTTCCCACTCAAGGTGATTTTGCCAAAAGACAAAAAGAAAAAAAATAAAATAAAAAATAATTCAGTTTGTTGTGAATGAGTGTTCTGTGGTTTATTTTAATGTCCACCTGTCTGGTTTTGTAAATGCTGCTGTCCGTTGTATGTCTTTTTGGCATTAAAAGGAACAGTTTGCAGAGGGCATTATCAATGCAAGAACTGTCACCAAGAATAGAAGTTATTTAGAGACCAAATTATTCCATTAAAATCAGTGTCAGCACAACATTCACAATCTCTCTGGTGTTAGACACACTATTCCAGATTAATTAAATGTATTGTTTGTTAACACCAAAATGTCATAAATCATTGCCAGCTCAGTGTCAACGTTGACACCTTTATCATGTTAAACACTGGAAGCTTGAGAAATCAGAGGTTTTAGGGTCTATAATTACAAAAATAGAAGGAACAACTAAAATAGAAGAGTGATAGGGAAATAATGGTTTCTTATCAGTGTGTACAAAGTGTGCACACCATTATTGTCATTGTGTTAAATGAGGACTATCCTTGAAGGTGACTATGAATTACTGGCTAGCTAAAGTGACTAATTAGAGAAGCAATTATACAAGCACTCCAGGCAGAATCCCCGAGTCAACAGCAAAATGACCTCTGTACAAGCTCTTAATGGACCACACATAAATAGATAGACACACTCATGCACTGTATGCATGATACAGTAAGTCCAACACAATGATGTACTCTATGGTTTTGATTTATGCAAAACAGAGAAGCTTAAATAATGTGACATGTTGGAGTTTTTTGGGGGGGAATTGGAGGGTTATTAGTTTTGGTTGTTTGCAAAATTCTGTGATAAGTATCCAGAAACATCAAATAAAGAAACTTTTAGTTTTAGTGAATGAATGTGTCTGATCCTGGAAAACCAATTAAGGAGCAGCATGGAGCATGAGAGGCCAACCTGTAATCAGGAACTATAGTTGTACTCACAACTAGAAAATTCTAACTTCCCATTTGAAAAAAATCAACTGGAAAACCCTCCAACGTCACAATTCCCACTGTAAAGTGGGAGAAACTTCAGTACCCCCAGTTACAACGAAGGTTGACTTCGAGAATGAACTGTAGACAGCTGTAGTGAAAAATATTTATTTTACAAGACTACATATTTTACAAGAACTCAATACTGAACAAATTAAAAGCGGTGCTTGCTTATGGAAAGTAAAGCTCAACATGATGCTTGTCAGAGGCACTGCGACCAGTGTTTATGGGGGTCGCCATGTTGAAATCCCAACTTCTTAACTTGAATGCAGTTACCTCAGGTGTGATGTCAAACCCAATTCCAAGTTCTGTCTTCCAGGCTAAACAGAACCCAGTATTTGTGTATTCTTTCCAACCAGCAGCTGTTTTTGTGCTATGAATGTCCGACATGGCGTCATTTTCACAGTGACCCAGAACAATCTAAAAGGTTGCTCTGACTTTTCTGAAGCTTACAGAAAAGGCGTCTTCATTTTTTTCTGAATATTTTTTTATACATCTCAGAATAAACCAGAAAAAGCAAAAAAATAAAAAACAAAATAAAAATAAAATAATTCATTCTCGTGTAACCAAGAAGCAAAATCTGTATTTAAATTGACTCCAAGCTTCAGCAGCTGATACATGAGATTGTAGGGATAAATGGTTCTTCCTAAAAAAAAAAAAAACACAACACTATTACGGCATTCCTGGTGAAGATGTGTACAAAACGCTAAAAGTAATTTTAAAAGACAGCACTCTATGCTGCACACCTCTTACAGTGAGCATTTGAGATTTTTTTCTTATTGTTGCCTCCATTAGCATCCGATTCACTTTGATTTCTGGACAGAAAAATGTCTTCATTCATACATCAGCTTTAGTTATTAGAAACCCTTCAATTGTTGCTCAGACTGTAGATATGTTTATCCAAAATTGTGTTTCTTCTTGTAGCCATGTTTTTTTTTTTTTACTTATGGCGAGTGGACTAGTAGACTTCTGTTGCACTTTTTCTCACATACCCCTCCAAGTATTTTAACCTACATGTCACATTCACCATCCATAATAATAAATGTTTCAACATTCTTACACCTGAGGAGATGGAAATCAATTGGTAATCTACTACTCTTACTACTAAGCCTGCTCTTTTGCTTCTCCTATCATAGAGTTTGCCTAAAAGCTACAGGGCAATGCCATAATACCCTGTATAACCTAAAAAAAAAGAAGCTTTTTTTAATGTGGTTTGTGGTTACCCTTACTTAATAGGAATTTTTAAGATTTTTAATAAAATCATGTTGGCATGATTTAGTTTTTTCCACTAGCTAAAATTAGAAGTACATTTTATTTGGTTATTTTTGTCTGATATTTTGCACTCAGAGTGAATGGTTAATTTATGTTAAGAGCTTTAATAAATAAAAATATTCAATATTGTTGGTGCCAATGAATTTGGAGAGTGCTTTGCAAAACTTCAGAGAAACACTCCTACACCAGCCAATGGTTTAATATAAATTAGATGTTGAAAAGCCCTCCAACATTGATTTTATGACCACAGATTATATTTATGTGTATGTAAGTAGTTGAAGATTATTTTCAGTATTCTAGACCAAAAAGAGCAAACATCCAGCTGTAAGGCCAGTGAGAAGAGAATAAATTCCAAGGGCCATAAAAATAGAGAAACATTTGAGAGATTTATATTTCTCCTTAGCAGCATCCATGTTCTTAACAGTCTCATAGGAATACCTCAAGTCTAGGTATTCTGGGAAATGAGAGGCAACTAAGATGGAAGTAACAAGCCAATTAATGGCAATAAAAAAATCAAGGACCATAAGGTTCACGTACAAGACAGATGAAAGAGGAAATATTGTGTAGGAAATCTTAAAAACAAGGTACTACTATCAAAGAAGACATTTCACTTTCACCTACAATGTTTTAGATAGAAAATCAAATGATGCACACAGTAGGTATACACGGCTCTTTTCCTTTAAGTCGCTACTTCTCTAAACACCCACTCCCACAACAACAGTATTTCTTGTTTTAGAAACACTTTGGCCCACTTTTGATTCCAGTTCTCCCCAAAGCATTTTGCGTTGGCTCAGCGAGCAAAGAGAGAACATTCAGTTGCAGAAACTGGGACTTCCTTATTTCACCCCGGTGGGAAACTCTGGGGTTTTGGCGGATAAAGCGCAACCTCATGCTGTGCTGCAGCTTTAGCTGCAAATTACAGTGCTCTGCGTCAGTATCCACCAATTCATCCATTATAAAGATGTTTTTGGGAAGCAGGATGTGAAAAGATTATATCCTGGATTTGGACTCAGTATTACATTTGCGTCATAGTGTGTTGCATGAAGGACTTCCTGACTCATTGCAGAGCTTGAAGGATTTGAACCAGACACCATGCAGCCAATAATATGTTAAATATGTCTCTGCCCTCACAGTATCCCACTTCCTTTTATCTTCCTCTTCTTCTTTTCTCACATCTGAGTGATATGCAAACACAGTAAAACACTTAAGTCTACTTCAAATTCAAACGAGGGGAGAAGCTGTCTGATCTGAGATTGGAGCAAGTGGAGAAGGAAAAAGCTAAAATGAGCACCAGAGGCTCAGTGTGAATATATAGTGTGCTCAGGTTTAAATGGGATTTGAAAAGAGGGAGAATTCAGGCCTTTAAAGGTTCAGATCGTAGAGACCAAATCCGAATTAAATGTACCTTTAGCTTCCATTTAGAGCAAACTACTTTACATGTGGTTGGGTTCAAAAATGAAGGAGAGGCCACTTCAGTCCACCAACACACACGCGCCAGTTAAATTCACTGGAATTCAATGGCCCCCATAGTGACAAGATGTCAATCCAACACAGCTCCTTTGGGATGTGGAGATTCACATTATGGATGTGCAGCTGACAAATCTGCATCAACTGTGTGACCCTTTTATGTCGATATGGAATTAAATCGCTGAAGAATGTTTCAAATACTCTGTTGATGTTCCACCCTTTGGAATTAAGGCGATTCTGAAGGCAACGGGCTATTATGAGCAAAGTATTTACATAAGAAGTGCTTATTTAAAAAAAAGAGCCCAGTAAGTGCAGTTCCACTGGTGATGTAAAAGTGTTTTCTCATTCTGAGGATAATCTGTAAATAAAACCCCAGGTAATTTCGGGAACAGTTCTGTATGGCTCGTTATTTGACACCTGGCCACACATGAGAGGTTTCTAATTTAAATCTAAAAAGTGAGATCACCTGCTCTGGTGTTTTGTCTCTACTCAATCAGCTCAGTCATTGAGTCTGACTGAGCTTATCAAAATTTAACATTTATGTGGTAAATTTTGTGTAATGAATCTTAAAAATAATATACTGGTATCGAAGAAGACATTTCATCTTCACCCTTTAGGTGGGCCTAAACAATTTCATCATACCTCTGACTTATACTTATTTTCTTGCTAGAAAATATATACTTCTCATTAGTCATTGCTTTAAGTCTTGGCATTATGTGGAAACAGACCTGTATGCTCCACACCAAAAAGTTGCCAACACTGCTTTTTGTTTTAGTTTCAGCATCTTAATTTTGCCTTCTTTAGTTGACAAACAATAAAGAGTTGGAATGAGATATCTGGTTCAAATACTTTAGATCAAATTCGAATATTTTTATCATCGAGTAACCAACCACATGTTTTATGCTATCTTTTAAAGCATTAAAACCCTGAAATGAAAGGACTATACATGCAAATATTAGTGCAAACCATGTGCATCGTTTTTCCATAAGGTTGGATGGCGGTTCATCTGTCACGCTGTCTGGTGATTTTGATAAATTTATTTGCAAAGTAACAGCAACTGGAAGCATCATAGTATGCTAGAGTTAAAATTACATTTTGTGCAAGGCAGGGATTCATTATTAATGAAAGCATGATGTTAGACTTGGTAATGTCTCTTTCTGGCCGACATGCCGAGTGGTGCATGCTGATGCAACGTGTTGGCTGCTGTTTACCGTGAGTAACTGTGAGGTAAAGCCGATGTCTGAAAACAGGAGTAAAGACGGGTCAAGTCACAAAGCAGAGAGATTGTGAAAGAACCGTGGACAGACAAATCAGAAAGTATGGTCAATATGAGCCGAGCCCTGCAGAACCGTAGCAGTGAGGCAGAACAAGCTGTAATGGGAGAAGAATCCTCATGCCGCCCCTCCTTCTGCCACACCGCATTCATCACACGCCCCCTTTTGATTATTGAAACCCGCACAACAAGTGCATCAATGTTACTCCTACAACAAATGTACCTGCCTTCCACCAGGCTCCCTCACTCCTTTCTGTCTTGTCGCTCCTTCCATTCATCTTTTCTCTCCCATACCTTTCTCCTGTAACACTTAAGGTCAGGATGGGATGTAAACAATAAATCTTTGGTGCATGCTCTGACAGGAGCCCTCAATCCAGGAAGTGCTTTGGCTCGTTGGACACAAGAGCAGCACTTCACCTAAACACTCCCCTCTTAAAAATGATTTGAGTAGGCAGAAAGTCAGGATGGAAAGTTTGGAGAGAGCTATTTGGTGTGAAAGTAAGACAAATTGGAAGAGGGGAGAAATGAAGAGAGGAATAAGTGGATGAGGGCGAAGGGTAAAGGGACAGATTTTCTGTAAGAGGAGTGGATCCGACGGGCCCAAGTTGTCGAGATTAATATGACGAATGGCACAGAACAGCAGCTCTAACTGCACTATTATTTTCTTTTATTTGGCTTAGGTGCTCTCTTTTTACCACAAAACGATATCAAAGGTCTTCGATTTCTCACCCTCAAACTCACAAACACCTACACATACTGGAGGCATGACAATGTGCGAACCGAAGCTGTTGTCTAGGTGCAGATGGTGCTGTTGCAAGGCACTGGAAACACTCAGCAATACTTATTCCTACAGTACCGGTTCTGTTTTGCACATCTTCAAGCATAAATTAAGACTTACCTTTCACTTTTTCCACATTGTCATTACTTATGTGACAGTGGAATGTATTTATGTCTGTCTAAATATTTAATTTTAACAAAAGTTCCTGCAGAACTAAATATTTTTTTTAATCAAAGCTACACAGCAGGATTAAGAAATGCAATGTATCTCAGAAAAATCACATGAATACAATGATGTGAAGTTGTATATATGTTGTCTAAAATTATGTATATCTTTGTCTAAAATTATGACAAAGGAAAAGCCTGTTAATACAATTATTTTCATCTGAGCCATTTTCAAGTCATACAAGGTGTTTGAATATAGTTATAGTTCCATAGTTAAAAGTTCCAGTTCTTGTGGGTAAATATTTTTTTCTTTCCACTTTGAAGAAGTTAGTATTTTTGCTAAATGTCTCTTTGAGCTGCTCACTGACAAATAGAAAGCTTTTTAATGTTACTATCAGAAGCAGAGTGCAGTTTCATTTTGTCAGACAACAAAGGTGGTCAAGCCCAGAATACTCCAAAATGTTTTCTATCACACATAAATAGTTTTTACAAAACTACATGGACTTTATACTGCATCTCAAAATTGCGTCAGAATTTGCTTCTGCATAAATTTGTGATTTTTGTATTGACTTCATTTTGTATCTTCACCAATGAGTTGGCCCAGGAAGTAAATTAGTCTGTACAGATTCTCCCAATGCATAGGACAAGCTGTGATAGCCCTGTGCACAGCAACCAAAATGCACACCCACCTTACTCTGAGATCACTGCCACTCAGTCACCCACACACACCGGGTGAGAACGGGCGCCATAATAAAAGCTATTTCTCCTCTGCTCTGTCATTTAGTGGCCTCTCCAGCACCATTTCCGCCCATCTAAGACCCACAGCACTTCCCACGCTCATAAAGAGGAAGGTAATATCATCCTGGGATGCCTGTGTGTGATGGAAATAAAAATAATGGAAAAGGGCATGGATCTGGCTTTTAGAATATGTTTTTGTAATAAAGGTTTATTTCATTTGTGAAAGAGGCTGTGCTTGCAAAGGTTGAGAGATGCCTCGGCACACTACGATAATGCTGACTGATGAATGGGTGATATCTTATGATGAGGTGTGCTGCAAGAACACATGCTAGTTACAAATATGTTTGTAAAATTATCACTATGCAAAATTTTGCCTCTTCATCTAATTTGTTATGATTTTATGTTGATATAATAATATCCATCTACCTTTTGTACATAATATTGTGGTCCTTACCCAATCTAAAGAACAAATTTTATTAGTAGCATATCAGACTCTGTTCACACATGGTATATTTTTAGAAGCACAATTCAGAAAAATGTGCGTCCACATGACAGGCGGCAGCACAACTGAAATGGTGTAGTGGGTATGCCAAGCCAATTGGTGGCGCTGAACCACTGCCAGATGTCAACACAAAAAACACTGAACTGCACCATGTTAACCATTTGTGAGAGTGAAGCATATGCAATACATAGTGATGGAGTTTTAACATCATGATTTTAACCTGGAACCCGGTTTCAAAAGTGATTGTTTCTAGCATTCCAAAACGTTGAATCCGTGTGGCCTAAAAGACAAAAAACACACACAGAGACACCCAAAACTGTCTCTGAGAGGATGCAGCTTCCAAGTGATGGTTGGGTTTTGTTTTCCAACCTGCTAATATTTCAATATTTCAGTCCTGCTTAGCTGGCATTTCTGATGTCTCCTAGATATATCACCTTTTCTTTCTCTTAAGCTGTTTTTCTCTTTTAACCTTCGTCCCCTGAGGTTTTCCTTTCCTCCATTTAACTTTTGTCATCCTTTTATGGTTTCTTTCTTCAGTTCTCGCTCCCCTCATCTCCCATGGTTATTGATTGCTGTGACAATAGAAACCTCTACCTGAATTCAAAAAAGGTCATCTACACGCCTCACTATCAATCTCCAAAATGCAGCAGAGGGAACGCATTATTTAAAAGCAAATCTAATGTTTTATTTTTTGGGTGCTACTTGACTATTAAAGAGAGCATGGAGATTGCTGTAACAAATACATTTCAGGGAGAGTTTTGCTCAAATTGGAGAAACTTTTCAGACAGAGTGGCATGCTCTAAAAGCTAAAGTGCTAAATTAAGTACATGCCTCACTTCTAAGACTCCAAACAGCGTTTTTTAGTAAATTTGTAGTAAGTTCATCTTGGCTGTGTGCAGGATAAATGACTCCCTGTCCTACCCATTGAGCAAACAGATGGCTGTAAGTGCACAGGCAAACACATTTTAGAGTGACAGTTAAAGATTTTCTGAAGAGCAGTTGTGTTAAAACCTCCACACTCTCTTGACAGCTTCATTAGAATAAATTCAGGCATGTTGCTCCCGGAGGGCGGAGATAAGAGCTAATCAGAGAGGGGCAAAGACAAAGCAGACTTCTACTCTCTTGAAGAACCTATTTTATCTACTATGTTATTCACCTTCAAACTGTTGTCACATTTGTATTGGGTTAATATTTACACAGAAGATGGTTATTTACATGGGATACGGAGGGTGGTGGTGGCGTGGTATATATTATGCAACATGAGTCACAAACTGGACTGGATTCCTGCATCTTTTGGATGTGCCATGGCTCAACACACCTGAAATAAAAAAAACAAATTTTCCCTTCAGCATGCAGTCACTGCATTGCTGATGTCCTAATATTTGGTTCAATTGTTGAAGCAGAAGTAGAGTTTAGATTGGGCTTAAAAAATCCAGCCAAATTAACTTCTGCATTTCCCTATCTTTACTCAACAGGGTAAACTGCCAACTCTTCCATTTATACTACATGTAGATTAAAACTTTAGATTTCCCATTCTCGTTTGCTTTTCCCTGTGCTGTATTCGTTGCAGGCTTATTAAATGCACCATATAAGTTCAAGCCAACCTGACCCAATCATCAAGAAAATAATTTTGGCTCGATCTGGCCTGAATTTTGGGTCGGGTTTGTGCCATAAATCTAAACTCTAAGCAGAGACACATCTAATAGCAGGAAACAGGCACTTGAGGACTGGAGTTTAAGATCCCTGAGGTAAAAAAGGACTGAAATGAAAGTAGGATAGAAAAATATGCATTATAGTGTCCAAGTGAATGCTTATTGATTTTTACAGCTATTTTCCTTCATATCAGACAGTTACTCTTACTTGATAAGCATTAAATTCTCTGCTCTCATTATCTCTGTCACACAAAAAGAATCCTGATGGTGCACTTCCTTCTACCTCCAGTTTCTTTTGCAAATCTGCTTCCCTGCCAATGACTGCCCAATGCAAACATGACATAATATATAACAAATACTATGACAGAAATAAAAAAATAAAATAAAGCTATTTTAAGACAGTAAAAATGTGCTCGCATCTGTGGCTTCTCCGAGACTAGACTATAGGTCTACCTAATGAGGTGAATCAAAATGCAAAGAGAGTTACTTAATATTGAAAAGATATTGACTACTTACAATGAGCCTGTAACAAAACTTTGACTTCAAAAGCCGTGAAACCGTATCCCTTTAAAGTGTTTCTGCTTTAGAGAAATAAGGAGCGGCAGCTCTACATACGCCTGGCGACTAAGGTTTACAGACAGAAGCAGAATTGGAGCTTAAACTACCTGGTTCAAAATGCTTCAAGACAGTCGGAAAGATGCTTCAAATGTATGTGTGAATTGTGCGTGCGTGTGTGTGTGTCCATCAAGTTCTTTGGAGACAGTTGGTGCAGTGGAGCTCTAAATTTAGCAGGCCCTTTAGAAGGAGTCATCTATCATTCAACATGACCCCTCCCATGAGGAGTGAGGTGCTGTGTGTGTGCATGTCTCACACACTAAGAGATACACATAGAAACAGTAAAATATTTCAAGGCCTGTTGAAAGCTGGAAATAAAAGGTTCTGTCATTTTTTTGTATAAATTCTGCTGAAATGAAATACCATGAACTTTTGTGCTCACAAATTATGTGAACATCTTTTATTTATCCTTTACCAAACTATTACTGGGAAATGTGTTTTTGAACATCTGTCTGCTCATGATTGTGAATTTTCTCATACCTTCAAATTAAAGTCCTCAGGATAAAATGACGCATATGGAACAAAGCCGCAGAACACCCTTCAATGCAGATGGGTTTAGTGAAAAACAGAAGCCAGCTGCATTTGCTGTTCTTGGAGCCTTTGGTAATGGCCTGTGCACCTTGCACAGGATCTGAGCCTGAGGCTGAGCCATGGTGGAAGAAAGCTGGATGCCTTTCTTTTCCTGCTTGTAATCTCCTTCTTGTCTGAGCCAGACATATGGCTCTCCACTTCTTGCAACTTTTGGGTTTTTTGTCTGCTCTATGACTTTCACTGTGAAAAACAGCATAATTTCACAACCTTATCAGGTAGGGTGGTCCCATTGCAGCCCATAATTTGTTAACAAGCTGTTTCAAATGATAGCAGTCAACGATAACACAAAAAGTACCAGATGCTGCACATTCAAATAACACTCAGGAGATTCCTGTTTTGACAAAGAATATGTGGGAAACTGTGGGAAGAGATAATGGCAAATGGGTTAAGACTTTTCCCAGCTTTCCATGCTCCATTCTATAGACTATTTTGCTAGTAACCAGGTTTATGCAGGTATTTAAAAGTTTTGTAGACCAATATATTTATATTATTTTTGTCATTAGCCATGTAAAATCTCCTTTTGGTGATTTAAATATAAAACCTCCCAACGTCACCCCCAAAACCCTTAGATCGCCGCGGTGTCCCTGAGGACGTGAATCAAGATCAGGAATGAGTACGTCAGTGGGGCAACTGATGTACTCATCGTCTAACATCTAAACATGTTGGATGTTTAGGAGACAAAGCCAGATTGGGATTGTTTGGACATGTTCAGAGGAGAGGAGAGCAAATTGTCAAATCGATATTAGGATGCAGAGATTGAAGCCACAGGACAGGAGGACATGATTGAGACCAAAACATAGATTTATGGATTTGATTAAAGAGGACAAAAAGTTAGTCAGGGTGAGGGTAGAGAATGCAGAGGACATGAGTAAATGAAGACAAATGATTTTTTTGTTGTGACCCCTGAAGGGAAAAGCTAGAAGAAGATGAAAAAAGTTGAGTCAAATTTCAGACCTAACTGTACTGAAGAATCTGTGGCAAGACCTAAAAACTGATATTCCCAACTCACTGAAGTTGACTGAATTGGAAATAAGAATCTAAAGCCATCCTGGAAAAAAACTAGTAACTTGCATAGCAGGAAATGAGGGTTCTACAAAGAATTGCATTTGAGGACTGAGGTCAAATGTAGGGAACACTTTTCACACTTTATATATTTATAAAATGCTAAAAACAATAACTCATTTTCTTTCTATTAGTTATGAGCAACTTTGCAAGCCTGGTCTGTCACATAAAATACTTGTAAACTGCATTATGGTTGTAATGTTGCAAATGTGAAAAAATGTGCTGTGCTCACTGAAGTAGTGAGTAGTCAGCACACGACCTTTGCTTCAAATATTGGTTACCAAGAGCAATGTTTCATGGGCATCAGGGAAACCACATAACCATTTAATTTGTTTCCAAATATACAAATGTCATGGTACAATTAGTCTTATTCGGCAAAAATACAAAAAAAAAAATTATAGTTATGAGGAAGAGTAGAGCTGTGCTGCTATTGCACAACAGGACTTGTTTCTGATTGAATTTGAATATTTTCCACTGCTGTTCACAGATGAAGTCAGAGAATATCCCCCCTGGAGTGTTTTTCTGATTGCTTTTGGTTTCTATGGGAGTTGCTGACGGTAATGATATCCTTACCACATTCAATTTAGACTCCTGTTGCAAACATCATTGAGATCTCAATTACCCAGTTGTCTTTTTGTGTTCGGTTTTTCCATCTGAGCGGGTCGAGGTAACTTCTTATAGATTTCTGCTTTGTGCAGAAAGTACACTAAAGAGACAAATGATGATAACGCTCCAATTTTCTAACTTGAAAACAAAGACTTCCACTTGTCTTTCTACTTGGTTTGCATTATCCTACTCAACACAAATTTTTTAGCAAAGGAAGAGAATTTATTTGTAAAATGTTGGATATTCCCATCATGTTTTTGCAACATGTAGCTTAACAGATGAACATAACGCATGCAGATTTTTTTTTTTTTCCAACAGTATTTATGAAGTCTCAGAGATGCTAATAGTACTGGACTAGTAACCTACTGGTTTTCACCCAATCTTTCCTCCCATTAGTTCGGACCTCCCTCCCTCCTCCACAGGCTACCCATCAGTCATAGGGGTCAACTCAGTGCCAGCTTCCCTTCTAAACCATAGCTTTGATTGTGTTAGTGCTAAATTATACATTGTTCTGTTTTTGGAAACAGAATTTATTGCATGTTTGAAATTTCAAGTGTTTTTGCTGTAACCTTTCAACAAAGAAGGCACCACAGCTTGAAAGAATCGTATATCTAAGATATTCATGATAAGTGCTTTTGAGATATCAAAGAGAATTAAATTCAAATGATTTTTGCTTTTCCAACCGAATAGAATAGTAATATATGAAAAGCTCTTACAATGTGGATGAACTAAAACATGAATCTGGCGTGGTTTCAGGCAATGCATTTCTGTTGCTATTGTGCTTTCCAAATTTAAATTCCCTTTGAGGCTGAAAAACTTGCAGGGCCTATAATTGCTTATGCAGGAAACATTTGAAGACAGACAGCCTTCTTCTTTGAAATGCTTGAGTTTGGATCTGCGCTGAAAGAATATGGAACTATGCACAAAAGTCATGCTGAATGCAACCTCAGTGCAACAATTGTCAGTGATGTCAATTAAAACTTCAGGCGCCAGCTGTTAACAATGCAGACGACAAAGATAAAACTAGTGAAATTATGGACCAGCACTGAACACAATGGACCAGTGCTGAGAAAGCCACCCTGCCTCTGAGTTCTGCATCTATTATTAAGAAACTGAACTCTCATTTTGTCAGTAGGTAAAATTAATATCTATAACCCTCTCTCTCCAGTTCCACTCATTATGTACCAGCTCACTATGCCTGATTGCATTGTAAGAAAAATTAATTGGGCCTCTGTGATAAACCAATGTAGCGAAAGATTCTTTAGTGGAAGGCTTCGCTGAGTTTGAGGTATTCAGATGTTGTTAAAAAGACATTTAGAGGCACAGGAAGTAAAGAAGCCATTAAGGCAAAAGGAAAAATCAACTTAATTGAAATCTCCTCCTACACCTCCACGTTTGAGGAAACCTTTAACAAAAGAGAAAAAGATAGAAGCACATAAATTATAAAAATTAAAAAGGAATGCAGACGTTCCCTCAGCAATTGCCGTAGAGGTTATTGCGAAATCAGCGTGGTCTTTACAAATTATTATTTTTTTGATTACAGATAAGAGAATATAGTTTGAGATAAAACAATTGGCCCATAAAATAATGATAACTTGCTGTACACTAACCATTTCATTTTTATTACATTATAGATATGATTATGTATCAGGAGAATGCAAGTTCAGGACATATCACACTGTCATGCATAACTCGCCAATTAAAAAGAGAAAAGTTAAATAGATATTGAAAAGTTCTCAGTTTAAGACAAATGTAGTTGAATGCCAAAAGATGAAAAAATGTCTACACAAACATGTCCATTATTGTTATAAATTGGTGCTCAGGTCGTTAAATCAAATGCTCTAAATAGGTCTGAATCTCAAAATCATTCTTCTTGACAACATTAGGAAGAGAACTACAAGGCTATAAACGTCCAAATCACAACATATTTTTCTGTTGTAAAAACAAAAGTCCCTGGACAACCTTAAATAACCATAAAAATGTCTATGGGTACCCAGATTCTGCTGGGATATCTGTTTTTATTATAGTTCAAATGTTACTTAATAAAATTTTAATAAAATGTTTCAAGACTTAAGAAGCTTATAATAATTTCTATATCTTTGAACTGTGATTTGTATCTTTGTTCATTTTTTAATTATTACTTCTTAATGCATCTAAGCAGATAAAATGTTATTCAATGTATTTTATCTTTCATTAAGCTCATTCAATTCATTGTCATCAGCCGTTGCTGCTTTAACTTATAATTATAAGTTAAAGCAGTTGGACCATGTAACACATTAAGTTTTTTGCGGAGGAAACAGAGGTTATCATACACTGAGAAACTTTTACAAACTAACTTTTTGCAGCGTCAGTATTTGACAAAATCATCTTGTGTTTTGTTCTATGTGTAAGATTTATCCGCTGTAGTAAATTAGTATATTAGATGAGCTAAACCATCCAGCTTCTTTGGTGTTTGTTTGCAACAGTCATTCTATGCATTTCTTTTTGTTAAGATTGCAATGTCAGCACAGTCTTAATAAAAAGAACCTTTATTTCAGAGGAAATAATTTTCTTACAACTTTTGAAGGTTGTTGTTCAACTTCCTCTCAGAGAGAAAATGTGTAGTCAGAATACAAAAACACCAATAGTCTGAACTCTTTGCCTGAAAAGCCTCCAAAAGATGACTCATACACACTTTACTGTCTGTCAGGTGGGTGATGGATGACCTCGTTCATGCTTTCTCCCCAATCAAGACCAGTGATCCGTCTGATCAAATTAGCCTGCAGTTCTCCATCTGGATGTCCAGGCTCAGCTGTGTGTCTCTAGTCCGAATCCAATGTCCTTGTTGGGTGCAAGTGTGAGGTCTTTGGAGTCGAGGTCAACTGTCTTACATTTGGACAGCCTCCTTGAGCAAAAGACAGCTGCTGCTGTTAATACACAACACACACACACACACACACGCACACAGGCACCCACACACACACACACACACACCCACACAGCTACAAGCCTCTGGAGTGACCATGTCTACTTCTGCAGTGCCATCCATCCATCCATCACTTAAAAGCAGAAGTTTGAAAATGAAATGAAAAATAAGTGTTGAAATTGGTTATGTGGTTTCCCTGAAAAAAGACATACATTTTGTCAGCATTTAATTAGCTGTCTTGTAAATCATTCATTCATTATTTTCAATCACATATAAGTTGACATGTAGCTTTAGTTCAGAGCAGACAGCAGCTGTTTAAAAATGGATGGAATGGCAGAGGCAACAGAGAACTACAAAATAATGTAAGACTTATGGGAAAAGTCCTTACAGGTCTGAAATGTTACCACCTCCCAGTGAACAAATCCCAACTTACTTTATCCTTAACAAAAACTTGCTCAAAGTTGCTCAAAATAAATTCAGTTCATAGGAATGTATTAACACATCATCTCTCTGCCATGCTGACAGCAGTGAGATAAATTTATACTCCAATCATTTACTAATTTAGGTTCATTTGCTAGTTTTTACAACATGGAGTCTTCTTAAGGTAGCTGTATTTGAAATTCTGTTTTGTTCTAGAGTTTCTCAATTCATAAAGATACAACATGAACTGAGAAACTCTAGGAAAAAAAAACAGAATTTCAAATACAGCTACCTTAAGAAGACTCCATGTTGTAAAAACTGGTACATGTTGTATTTTACTATAGCATCAATTATACTAAACCAAAGCTAATTTACAGTTTTTCTTGTCTTGCTTGGTCATGAAAAAACAAAGAGATCAGAGATCAAGACTGAAAAATAGGTTGCTTGATGTTATATTAGCAACAGTGAGACACAGAATTGTTTTTTGGACCGAGCAGCTCTTCCTGAACCCATAAATCCCTATTATGAAAATATTTGTCCTTTCATATCATCTAAGTTCATTTGCCAGGACCACAGGCAGCAGGATTGAGGCGTCAAAATGGTCGGGATAATAGCTCAGCATTCACCTGAGCAAAATGAATGTGATATATGAGGGAGATTTTTCCTTTCTGGCTGAGTTCTGTCATATTAAAAAAAAGACACTTGTCAATCAGTTGTAGATCCATAGGACAATGATACAGTATGATTATGGTAGAGTTGCAGGATCACACAACACAACTCATTGATTGAGGTGCAGAAAACATCACTTCCTCCGCAGTGGAAACATTCTTCGTTATAAAATATTGTACCAACCTGCACCAACCCATGTTGTACAGTTCAGAGGAAATGAGTCATATGTACATTAGGTTCTGCTATATCCGCAGACAACGATGAATGCTGTCTGCCAGTGTGACGATGAACAGCTGCAGTTTTTGCCTTTGCCTTATGAGATTATCACGTTATTAGTCAGAAATGGTTTTAGATTTCACACCTTAAGACATGAATTTGGAACACTGCTATCTAAAAGTGATGGGGAATAAATCATTTTTATCAATTATTTACACAGAGAAACTTTGCAGTAAGCAACCAGATTTTCCCCTGAAAGAAAAGTTTGCCATCTTTTTCTGAACAATAACCAAAGTTTGACCTGAAGGTTTTCTAGTTTATTGCAGCCATCCATTCTGCTATAGGAAATAAACTTAAATATAGAATACTGCAGTAAGTCATAACTCACCAGAAAGCAAGTATGTTTTTTATGTCCTGTGTCATTCTGAAACAGCATGATCACATTTTCACATGACTATCAACGTAAAGCAGTGCAATAGCAGCAGTTAAGGTTCTTTACCTTGTCTTTCAAGAGGTTTAATGGTTAAAAAGCGAGAGATTAACTTTTGTGTGTTACATTTTAGCAAATTAAATTTAGGTTTTGTTCAAAAAACCAAAAAAAGAAAGAAAATTAAAGCTTGTTCCTAACATCAATACAGATTGAGTGATTGCTTTAGTTTTAAACACAGACAAAGATGGATTAAGTGAAAAATAAAAAAAATAAAACCCCAAAGGATGTCTAGTAAACTGCATGCTTAATCCAGGATAGAAGCTTCACATCTCTGTGACAATGCCCTGTGACCTACTTATTTAATCCTCAAAGGGACAATGAGGACACACAGGTTCTTCTGTCTGCCCTTTAAATCTCAACATCAGATTCTTACCTGCTCCAGTTTCCAGTGGAACTCTGCTGGCCTGAAGGTGTCCACCTGCGTAAAGTCCCTCCTCAGCAGGAATACCAGCCGGCAATTATGGACATACAGTGAGTAGTGATGACGATTCATCTCTGTAGGAGAAAGACAGATGAGTAGGCACCAGGGAGCAAATCTCACCACACCTACTCACAACTGTCAGGTAAAGTCAGTCTGACATCTGGCTTCCTGAATCCACAGGAAACTGGGACAGTGGTGCTTTCTCTGACTGAGGCCAGCTGTCAGATATTCATCCCCACTTTCAGTGCAAATATTAAGACAATTGGATTGCTGTATAAAAGTATTACTAAAAATGAAATGATTTAAAAAAAAAACAATTCTCCTTTGCTGTTAGACAAAAACTGCAAATGAAAAGAAAATAGCAGTGAAGTATCAGAAATGCAGTTGCTATTTGAAAATCATCAGTTTTTGTAGAACCTTGGTATAAAACCACCTACATCATGGGTCATATCAACATTACTTCACCATACGAAGCTAAATGGCTCTGATAATGACAGACTAAATGTGAAGTAAGCAAGAAGTGTCAATTTTTTCACAGGGAAATTAAAATAGATGGGTTTTATGTGTGCAGAGTGTGTAAAGCAAAAGTCTATTTAGTGTTCATTTTATTTCCAAAACAGAGCATCAAATTCTTGCAGCTGTAACTAAAATCTGGAATACGCTAAGGTTTCCTGGAGATGGCCCCTAACTTTAGATCACAGAGCAGATCTTTGTCACAGGCACCTGAGTCAGATGGGTACAATCAATTTGTTGTCTATCCCTGTCTCTTCCAGGCATTTGCCAGGAAGAAACTTCAGAAAAGACAAACGACTCACCGGTTTTGTCAGAGTTACAGAGCAGTGTCTCCTTCTCAGCTCTGAGCCCGGGGCTCGGTCCGTGCTTCATCCAAGTTGCGATTGTGAACTGGTCAGTAAGATTCTGGGGAACCACCCAGTCGGGGATTTTGGCTGCCTGACGCCCGTCAAACCTGAAGATCAGGTCGCTGTCCCGTCCATTGTCAGACACAAGGGAGGCTGTCCAGTTGGTGGCGGCGCTGGGAGCCGGGAGGAGGTCAGTGCTACCCGATGAGGCGCCTGGAGGTCACAACAATGGGAATGAAGAAAGAGAGCAACACAAGATGTGTCAATAACAATCATGGAAGATATGTGGTGTATATTGCCTTAACCTTGGGTATGATTACTTATGAGTAAGGAAGATGACAGGGCTTAATATGTAATCAATAGAGCAAGATGGATAGAGGATGCTAGTATTGATTCATGGCAGATGAGACTAACTTTAAAAAGAAGAGAGATGTGAGTCATTGTCCATAAATTTGGAGTATAGCTCAGAGCTGAACTGTGCCTCTATGCAAACCAGAGAGGACACCAACTCAGCACTGTGGTTACACAATGAGAGGAGATGCTGCAGGCACTTACTGAGGAGGACAAAAGTCTGGTATGAATTGTTTACAGCTGACACTTTTGGTATATGATCCCCACAAGTCCTGACAAAATACACCAATCATCACTGCACAGCATTAAGTCATTCCATTCCTTTTCCCTCTGCGAACAGCTCAATCATTCCTTTTACACAATAACCTCAGTGTCTCGAGATCAGAGAGGCCTTTCTTTTTAAGCTGTCACCTTGACAAATAATATTTTGCCACATTGCTCATCTTGTGCCTTGACATATTTGACATGCTCTTCAGTGATCCGTCATTTCCTTTCAAGATGTTGCCCTCAATAAATGCTGCTCTCAATACATGTTCTGAAGATTTCTTTTTTTTAAATTGTCAATAATGATAGTGGCTCCTGTTGCCTTTCTTTCTGCTGCTCTAATGTTGACATTTGGTTGATATCACAGTGTTTGCTGGATCAGAACTAGGAGGAGCTGAAGTTTTCTGGCTCAGATGCTTCAGCTTTCATTATCTGTAAGATTTTGCAGATGCCAGTGGAGTGATTTCAGCAGAATGAAGTCCTTTGGATTTCTGGGTTAACTTTGTCTTTTGTAGTCATGTTTATTTCATCCTAATTTAGTTGATTAAAGTAGGAAGGCCTCCGCTGTCTTGTCTTGATTCTCAAGAATTAAGTTTAGTCTAGAATCATGTCTAGGGATAAGCATTCATACATTAGCTTGGTATTTTTCGGTTTTGAGTGTAATTCAGAGTGAATTGTTAAGGAAGATTAAATGATTGTATACTGTACATCTTGCAAGTTACTGAAGAAATTTTAAACTTTTAGCTAATTTAGCTCTCTCTTATATCCTGACATATGTTGTATAAATGATTTGTAGAATTGTGAGCATACCGTGACTGGCTAATCATTAGCCAATGACAATGCTAAAGTAGGCAGAAGCTTCACAGCTTTCAATGTCCACCTATTTTTCCACTCATTTTTAATGACTCTGTTTTGCTTGTACCCAGCAGTTTGCACACATAAAGCGACATTTGCTGAGCTGGCTGAATTCTGTGATGAACTGATAACAACGCTTATGATGTAAAAAAAAGGGAGCAAATTATATTTCCTGCGTTTAAACCAACATTAGTACTAAACGTGACATAGTGAGGCAAACGAGAAAAGAAGTGGAGAAGCTCATTTTCTTCTCTGCCCAGTCCGGAGCAGTCTGATTTATTCTGTCTCTTTTGGCTTTCAGGGTGAATGTGTGCATGAATGGGTGAATGACTGAATGACCAAATGTAGTGTGAAGTGATTGTACTTGCACTGTATAAGTACAAGCTATTTACCATTTACCATATGTGACTCAGCACACTGAAGTTCAACGTGTCTATTGGGGGCACACATGTTATATCTTTGCATTACAATACTGTATGTACTAAGATAATATATATATATATATATATATATATATATATATATATATATATATATATATATATATATATATATATATATATATATATATATATATATATATATATATATATATATATATATATATATATATATATATATATATATATATATATGTACCCTCCAGATTTTTTAGCCTGTGTACTCTGCCTCATCTCAAGTGTCTCTGTTCAATACATATTTTAATAATTACAGTTTCTACAAAAACAACATAATTTATGATTCTAACGAAAAAAGGAAAGAGAGTCATCAATTACTCTGTCAGTTTAACAAAGAAACACATTCTAGTTGAGCTATCAGTATTTAATATTCTCTTTATTTTTCCTTGGGATCTGTCTGGTGGCAAACCCCCTGGTCTTCCTCAGCATCTGTAGCTACTTCTGCATTCTTATCTCCATGGACATTACAACAAATGTAGCACAGTCCTTCAGTCCCCCAGGGACGTCTGCATGCACTGTCCCTCAATAGTGCTCAACTGACTACATATCCGATTCCCTACACTGTGTAGGTCTTTGCACACTTTCTCTAAACAAAAGGAACATGTTGCTGCCTGTTACTGATGTAATTTATTTAATTTCCAATAATTTTCAGAAAAGAAACCTGAAGTATTTTCAAGAATAGCTTATTACAGGAGGACTTATTAGAATTTCTTCCCCACATTAGACCAATTCTACCATTTGTTAAATAACACCTAAGAGCTTAATTGTTAACTAATGTTCGTGTCTCATACAACAAAGCACTTGGCAAGTTGTTTCAGAGGTGTTCAGCATTTTGGGTGACTGCCAAGTATGTGTGTTTGAAGATTTTATGCACTTACATTGGTTGGCTAGTAGATGGCAGTGTTTGGAGTGGCATACGCTAAAACTAATCAAGACTGACTAGCTGCCCACCCAGCATGAAAGGGACACTAAGTGAGTTATGCACTGCAGGTAAGATATTAACTACTTACAACATTTTTAACAGAACCTCACTTGAAAAATCCAGGATAGTTCCTTTAAAGCAAATTTTGAAATGTTTCTCCACTGATGAATCCTAATGAAGCCCAAGGATACAGAAACCGCAGCACTGTTTAGAGATGATATTGGACACTGTTGTCCAAATGCCACAGGCATCTGCTCATTTCTGCTAAAAGCACATTAGCACATTAATTGGTGTTTTTCCTCCATCTCTAAAGGTCTGATTTCCCTCCCCTGCTTTCTTATGGCACCAGCAATGTTTCAATTCAACTAATTAAATTCCCTCAGTAAATAAAAACTGATCGACTTTTCCAACACCCAGCTGCAAATGCCGCTTTGCCCAATGTCTCTGTACATTATCTGAAATTGATTGTGCTTTAAAAAAGCAATTACAATTTATTCTATTTGCTATCAGATAACGATTATGAGGTGCCAGAAAGGAGCTCTTTAGTGGTAAACCATGCATGGACCGGGAGTCGGGGGAAGAGGGAGAGGCAGGAAAAGCGGGGGTGTGGATTATGCATTCAGATGAGCAGAAACAGGGCTTGTGTGAAGGCCGTTAGTCAAAGATGATGACTCCTGCCCCCCTGCTGGCAGTGTGGTGTGGGCGGGGCAGAAAGGACGGGGGACCTGGCTGCTTTGTTTGGACTCTGGGGACTGACAGGCAACTCTGCTGCTCATCAGTCACTGAGGAGGGAAAGTGGCTGCATCTAGGGCAGCTAATACCCTCGCTCCATCAAATCATTAGTGACACAGCTTTAAGTTGCCATTCTGGTGCCTTCATTTAGCACAGGGGTTTACCAGGGACATAAGAGGAGATAAGACTGTAACCCGGGCTGAGAGCTTTTAGATGTTAATTTAAAAAGGGCAAAAGGAAGGCGCCTCAGGCTCTGTCTGACCCTGCTTCTCTGAGCGTTGACTTTAAGCAGAAAGCATAATCCTGATTTTATGCTCTCACTTTTAGTCTGCTGCTTCGCTTCTCACTACATCAGCAGACATCCACAATAAAACTTTCTGTCAGAATAATTTGAAATCTCCAGATGATGTGCGCATGTATAAGGTTTTGCTAAAGAACTCAGACTTTGAACCTTTGCATGCTTAGTCACGTTTCAACCACAAAGTAGTGCAAGATTGTGAAGTGGAAGGAAAAGGGTGAAAAGTTTTCACATTTGCTACCAACACAAATCTGAAAAGTGTGGTGTGAATTTGAATTTAAACCACTTTAGTCGGATCCACTAAAATAAAGTTGTGTACAACCAACAGTTTTCAGAAGTCATCTACTTTTACAAGTAGAGCCTATGTGTGTGAAATTTAGGGTGCTTCAGGTGGACCAGAGTTTGTTTTCTCAGATAGTCCACTTCAGTTGAGGAGGTGTGCAAGCTTCTTAATTTCTGTTTTGACAAATCTAGCAAACTGCCTGAAGACACAGCAAACTTATAAAGAGTCTGTGGACATACAGAGGGAGCTGCACAGTGGTGCAGTTGGTAGCACTGTTGCCTTGCAGCAAGAAGGTCCTGGTTCAATTTCTGGCCTGGAAATTGAACCTGGAAACTCTTTCTACATGGAGTTTGCATGTTCTCCCTGTGCATGTATGGGTTCTCTCTTTTTCATTTTCAGTCTTCAGAAAGTTGGGCCCACCTGCTTTCAGCTACTATGGGTACAAACACAATCAAAATATGCTTCTAAAACTGCTACATATTTTTTTGTACGGCACAAAAATAAATTATTTATATTTCATTTAATAGTGTGTAGTACATAAAATACTTTTTGGTTTTGGTACATTTTTAGTTCATTTTAACTGATGCATCAAGGTGTAGCTACCAACTGATCTGGCTGAAATTTTTATTGAAAACACCAGAGCACCCGCTAAAAGTGTTTGGCATTTATTTAAATGCAGAAAATCTAGTCCAAAGTAGAGGTGGCTTCTCCTAACCCTAAAAGATCATTATGTATTTATGAATGGATTGTTTAATTCAGGGGTTTGCATGTGGCTCCAGAGACCAATGTGGCTTGTTGGGCCCTACACCGTGGTTGTTAAAAAAACCCCAAATAAAAATGTTTTTAATTATAAAGGCAATTACAAAGGGTGGTATTAGCAGTTCTTCTGTGTGTTTACCCACATATAATAACTACACCAAAACATTCAAGGGTTGTAAAATTACCTTTTTTTTTCTTTTTTGCTTCAAACATGGCTTTATTTTTAATTTGTGCTACCAATTTTCTTTATTTTCCTCGTTCTGCAAAATTTGATTTTGTTTATTTGCAAAACTTGGATATTTTGTTTCATTCTGAAATCTGAAAATATTCTTTAATTTTCTTAGTTTTAAAAATAGAACATTTCAATTAGTACATATTTATGAAAGGCATCTTTTTCACAGCTCTAGATGAATTTTATTGTCTAGGAGGAGGGTTAAGTGGCTCTTTGAAATAAAAATGTTGCTGTTTCATGAGTTAGCTTGTAGGATTGTAAACTAATTTTGTAAGACAGTGGGGCAGTTCTGTTATGTAAGCGAAAATAAACATAATATTCTCAAATACCTGTTGGGTTTAAAATTGTTATTGATTTTTGC
This sequence comes from Poeciliopsis prolifica, assembly GCF_027474105.1. Lineage (NCBI taxonomy): Eukaryota > Metazoa > Chordata > Actinopteri > Cyprinodontiformes > Poeciliidae > Poeciliopsis > Poeciliopsis prolifica. The sequence continues at coordinate 12,096,917 of NW_026562379.1, forward strand.
AGATTTTGTGTATTCCAGATCTATACAGTAAATATTTCCTGCAGTTTTCAGGGCTGTTCCAGTGTTGTTTTAGCAGTGGTCAAATTTACATGTTACTTATGAGAAAATGTTTTTTTTTCCAATTATCTTTCCCATTTTATGCCAAAAAATTTGCATTACTGAGTTTGTAAAGTTGCAGTGTCAAGGCACACGGGTCCAGAAAATACATTTAAACCTTTCTAGCATAAACATTTTTAAAGACAACTTCCACTTTCAAGTTTACTGTTAGGCATGTACTGGCAATAGTTATGCTAAGGGTAAGTATTTGGGTTAGGCTTTGGACATTAATGAAAAATGTATAGAATTCAATGCAAAGTCCTTGTGAAGACAGAAAAACAGACTATGTGTGTATGCGTGTACGTGTGTTAATGTGTAGCACTCAAAGTTTAAACGTTACCAGTCTTTTGACTGTTCTGTTTAAAAATAAGATGGGTTTAGTAACCTGTACATTATGGATTTTGAAGTAATCTCCTGGCAGCCACCAACAGTTGTGTTTATTAAATAGGGAGATGCTGCTGCCAACTGGCATGGTTAGCTGGCCTCTCTGTTGGGCATGTTACCAAAGGAAGCAGAATAACCAGTTTAAAATGCCAAATACAAATTATTTTTGGCTTTGTTTGAGGCCCTGTCCACACAAAAAAGCTTATTTTTGTCAAAAACAGAAATATTTTTTGCACTGCATCTACACTGAAATTGTGTTATATAGAATCCAAAAAGTTGACCAGGTGCTTTGTGAGCTTTGTCAGATGGAAATGATAAAATACAAGCAGCCAGGCAAAAGAATAAACCAACCACAAAGTTTCTGTAGCGATTTCTCTGAGTAGGTCTCACGGTCACAGCCCTTCCCGATGTGGCTGGTCTGCAGCTCCACTGTGACCCTCAACGAAGACAGCGGCTCACCACAGGTCTCAAGGTGCATCTTGGGAAACAGCTGCTTACTGCCTGTTCCTGGCTCATAGTCCACTCGTTTATTCCAGCCTGAGAGAAGGGAGAGATGGAAGGATAGAACTGTAAATAAAAGGAATAGTCTGCTTTTAAGAGGTAAATGATCAATAATCAAAATGTTTTTTTGTTATGGCACAATTTATGACTCCTCTTGATTTTAGAAGACCATCAAAACACAAAACAAAACATGATTTTAAATTTTTCTTGTTTGTGGTTGCTTTGTTATGACAAGTCAGTATTTTCCTAGGACAAAATAGCTGGCTTATGAAATTGTGCCTATTTTTGGAGTGCAGTGCGTGTCTCAGCGGCAGTCATTACACTGTCACTGTCCTGTCAGATGTGAAGATATCATTTTGGAAAATTATTTTTCATCTTTGATGTCCAATCTTTTTCTCCAGTCTTTGTGGTATGCATTTGTGTTCAGTTTCCAGCTTATAGTGAAATTAACACCAGTTCTGTTGGGAGGAAAAGGCTTCCAGCATTTTACTCACATCATTAAGCTAACTCTAACAAATATTGGGAAAATGCATGCAAACCTTTGAATTTGAGGAAAGTGGAAAAAAAGATCTCTAAATAATTTAGTATTTTTGGTCATTCTAACTGACCTAAAACAGAAAAAATTGTTTTGCAAGAGAAAATAAGTTTGTATTTTCTCTTGAGTTATATAATTACTGATGAAAGTTTCTCTTCACAATCCTTTCATTTGCAAATCAGAATAAAAAAAAAAAAAAAACTTTCAACTCAACTATTTAAAACCATCGGTGTTGCTTGTGGAAGTGAATGACTGCCAATTCACCAATCAGTATGAACAGAACATGTAAGGCGCTAAAGGCAAACACATGGAGTCTAGATAAAAGCAGCAGGAGGGGATGAAACAAATTCTGTTGTTCAGCAGCCTGTTAAATCTGCCATGTTCGCTTCCTCACACAATCACCATGTCATGCTCAAACACGTAGGAACACACTGCATCTGTTTTGTTGCTGATTTACCACCTCAAGTCTGCAACCGCTGTGGGCTGCTGCAGCACTGTTACGACGGGATTGTCCGTGATTGTGATAAAAATGTGCACATACTGTGGGGCATGCTTAACAAGAACAAAAAAAACCCTAAAAAAAATATGTGAAAAAAGGACCAAAGGCATAAACAGGCTTTGCTGATTTATTATGGTTTGTACCTTTCTCTCCCACATATGTCTTTCTGGCCACAGTGGCACTGTGTTGTTCTTGGATTTATGGCCCAGCTTCTCACCTTTAGATCACTTCTTTATGTGTCATCTCTTTCTGTAGTCTGCTCTGGGAATTCACAGCTCAAAGGTGGTCAGGTACCAAGAGTAACAATAGGGACGCTACTAGTATGCCGTAGTGTGAAGAAGAAACATCAGGGCAACTGACCTTCAATGAGATACCAAAACGGACGCAACAAGCACTTGCAATGTAACAAGTCAAATTATGTTTTTGATTGACTTCCATAAAATATCTGATTATTACATTAACAAGTATGTATAACAGGGTTTACTCTTGTACAATTCAGGGACTTTTATGAACAAAAGTTTCGTGCATAAGCTGGACTTTATTGTGCATTTGCGCCATCAGTGCACACATTTTTACATGAAAATCAGATTTACGTACAAACCACCACTACTATTTTGGTTAAATGTATTTTAACCCCACACATTTTGCTATTGTCCACAAGCTTGTAGAATAGTTATGGTTGGATATTTTTGTCTATTCCAGAGAATAATTGACAGACAAGACAAAAATATGACAGGAATATGCCAATGGCTCCAATGGCTTCGTCTGCGTATTGGTAAAGAGGGTCATCCTCTTTGTTAATAACGCCCAATAAACACAAATTATTTTTACGTTCTTCTGTTTGCCATCAACATAAGATGAGGTGAAAATGCTTAAAAAGTTCATGTTCTGAGTGGCACCAGTCATTTAAACATTGCCCCTAAATTGTGTTTTTACACTGTACTTAGCTCATTATAACTTGAAAAGTGGCAAAAAACTGTGAAAAAAATGCCTTTATCAGTGTTGAATAGACACTTATAGGAAATGTCTTTAAGCTAAGCTAAAAGTCAATCCCTAAAAGAAAAGGAAAATAAAAAGATTAGATTAAAAAATATGGCTTTGTTATAGTATTCTGCCCTATATTTTTTTTTAATTATTTATATTTTTTTGGTGTGTCATACTGGGACTGGGACTGCATCATTAAGCACTTTCAAGATGGAGTAAGGGCATAGCAGGTTATTTAGCAATAACTTACTCGCCAGAAAACAGAGAAATGACCTGTCTGTGACTCGGCTTTAACTCAATATGGGGCCAGCTTTACATCGTGAGAAATGGAGGAGAATGAGACAGCACCTGGTTAAGAATTCATGGTGAGGAGTCGGTGAAGGTGGAAGGAAATATGAGCTGTAATGAGCTCAGGATGGAGGCTGCATATAGAAAGCCAAGAAAGGCTTGGGCTGTACTTGAACATGAATCATTTAAGGTTTAGAGAGCAGTGGACAAACAAGAAGTAAGGTCTGCAAAGACAGATAAAGATTATTTTATACCTGTTTAAGTCCCATTGTCATTACAGAGGTGGCTTATAATTAACAGCTAATTCAACTATCTTGAATTATTCTTGAAATTATTATTGTTATGAGAATCTGAGATAAATACAAAGTTTCTCAAATAGTTTCTTGGTACAATATTCTGATACCTTCATCACACTATTGTGCGTCTACTGTATGTTTCATTAATTTATGGAGATATACTGCATATAACACTTCATTATGCTTTTCAAAGCATGTGATAATGCTCCAGACATTTTTTGATCTCCAGCTAAATCACAAATGTTTTTTAGTCCCACATCACAGAGCTGCCACACAAAACAGGAGAAGAAAACATAAAATAAACTCTTTAGTTGTGTATAAATGAACAAAGCCACATGCCAATCACATGCACATTTGAAGATCATTCCTAGGAAATACTGCTTTAGCTGAAATAAAAAAATAAACATTCATAAGAAAAAAAAAATTAAAATATTTTTGTAACTTTCCTCAAAGTCAAAAGTTTGCATATATTTGATTTAGCATAAAAGAATAATTTTGGTAATTCTAACTAAGCTAAAACAAGAGAAGCTTTATCCGATTTAACTTCACTTAGTGAGAAAAGAAATTGTATCTGTTTTTACTTGTGCATATAAATATCTGGTTTAAATGTGTGTAAAAGCCTGAGCCACAAGTGAGCAGTGAGCAGGCTGTGTGGGAATTGTCAGATTTGAGCGCGTGACAGAGCACTACTGAGCAAGCGTTTGTGTGATTTAAATGCACACAAATCAAATTATTGTTTGTTCACATAGATATATACGCTGAAATCACTCTCACTGCTTGTTCAACTTGGAGACACAAAAATCGCACCTTATATTCCTACGCTCAAACCGTCTCATGACAAATATTCACCTTCAGATTTTTCCAGAGTTATGCTTTTATAAACAGGAGACGGGTCCAAAACAAACCAGAAGGGCCACGTTGTAGATTGCACTGATTTCCAGTTAGTTAGAAGTCAAATGATGAATTGTGTGCACATGGTGTGAGGTGAACTGCTATCTGATGCGTTGAAGACATTAACTCAACATTAAGAGAACAAAGGAGCAACAGTCACGGTAGCATGGACAGCAGTGGATCAGCAGATGTTCTCCCACACGAAAGGGCACATCACTTTCTGAGACCAGAGTCAGTGAGTTAGAAAGCAAAACAATGTGAGGCTGAAATGTAAGCTGTTAGCGGAAAGAAAAGGGAGAGACATTTTCTGCACAAAGAAAAAGGCTATTTATTCTTTCGCACAAAACAGTGACTAACATTTAGCTGTGACATTTATCTTTAATAAAGGAGACATTGCGGTTATAAAAAATGATTTTTTGCCAAGAAGTCAGTGGGGAAAGATGAACTCATTTCCCTTCAAAATATTTACTTTAAAACACTACTGTGTTTACCCTTGGAGGGTAAAACAAAGCCAAACAAAATGAAAAAAACTTAGAATTGACAGAATTAAAATGCAGAAACTTGTGGTAAGTTGTCATTATACACTTGTAGAATTTTCTAACTTAGGAATGTAAAGCATTTCCACCCTCACTATATTGAACTGTGGTTTAATTATCTACTCACATTTTTATATCAGTCATTGCAAGATTACATGCTTGTAGTAATGGTTTGCAAAGAGAAGGGTAAAATTATGTAAATACTCTACTTTGTTCAACGGTAGTAAAATGAAGTTTGCTGTGTTGCCAAGGAATAATAATGGAAGCCAGAACGTGAATCTCAGAACAAGACAGGAGCTCTGACTTTGAGCTGTCATGGATTTCTTTCCATATTTATGTACAATGTCCTCTGAACAGAAAACGTAGGCACAAGGTCAAGTGACAGATCTCGAAGTGTCAATGTTGACCTTCATGTTGACCTGTTGTCTTTGGATCAGCCTTCCACACAACTCAAGTTCTTTGGTTCAAGTTTACTCTGCATCACCAAAATCTGAACCAAACATGGAGAAGCAGAATTCAATTTCAATGCTCCAAAAATCTAGAACAAATTTTCATAAGACTGCAGAACAGCTGAAACACTGAGTTTCAAAACTTGTCCTTGCTGTGAAATGTAACCCTGTGCGCTATGGTTAATCACATAAATTTGAAAGGCGTTGCAGTCGACAAGGCATCAATATTATAAAAAGCTCCCTGGAACAGGTGGGATTCATCATACAAGGCTACTCAACGTCTTTTGACCCTTTGATGTACGAGGAAAATTGTAATGACAGTTTAATAATGACTCAGTCAGGAACAAGAGACTTGCATTGTAAACTGAAGGACAGTTATCACACAAAAACTCTCAGATGAAATGATGTGTGGTTATAAAAAGACAAATGAAAGAAAATGTGTTAAAAGTAAAACTAAGTTACAGGTTCAAATATCTCAAGAAAAATCCATTCATAAAAACTTTCCATGACATACAAGGAATTATAAGAAACTGAGAACAGAGTCTCTGAGTAGAATAAGATATACGTTTCTGTCCGGATCCACTGGATGCCTTATATGGAGTTCCTTTCCATCTCTTCTGGCTGTATGTCACTTCCACGTATCTTGGAGTTGTGGGAAGCTCCTCCATCAATGACTCCACCACAACCTTGACAGTGTCAGGCGAATCCCTTTCTGTGGCTTCTGCTTGAACCGAAATAGCTGCATAAATGGTCTGAAGGACACATTTGGATCCCAGGTCGGATCTCATTTCTTTTTTCGTTTTTGTTTTCTTTTTTATGTATATTTGGACTTTGAGTCTTGAGTGTAATGAAATCTATCTATCTATCTATATGGACTGTCTTTTCAGTTCGGACAGAGGGGTGACATCACTTCTGTGTGTTTGTGTAAGGGTTAACAAAAGCATTTCAGCGGATGTTTCTAAGAAAATGGCCAGTGAACGTAGTCTCAGAGGAGGAAAATTAGCTCGACTAAAGGCAATCTCATTCTCTGGTGAGTTCTTTCACAAAGCAAAAGCGTATATGATGTTAAATTGCACCTCATATCTAGCTCGTCACTTTGGGGGCACTGTGCTGTCAGCTGTGTAAACTTTCCTTGCAGTGTAAGGCATATTAAACATTTAAACATTTAAAATGCTCTCACATTTAAATGCTGATCGGCTCTTTTTTAAAGATGTTTCATCAGTTGCTTGTAGACATTAATTTCTGTTCAACTATTTCAATGAATTTAGCTCATTGACTTCACAAAGAATTTAGCTAATTGATTTGACAATGTAAATTTACATTAAAACATCTTAAATTGAAGCAGATAAAATGAACAAGACTTAAAACATTCTGCTTTCACTCGTTATAAAAAGGGATTTGTTTTGATCTCTTATCTATAGAACTTCAATTCTTTTCATCCAGATCAACTGCTGACTTGTTTTTATGTGGTCTCTGAATTATTTAGTCCTATCCAAGTCTCTGAAGGAAGATGCTGATATCAGGAGAAGCAGGTAAGTTATGCGTGAAAAACAAGCAAAATGCTACAAACAGCAGAAGTATTCATACTATGGAGACATACATTTAAAAGTAATGTAGGAAGTACTTTGAAAACACAAATTTGAATCATATATGGCATACCACAGAGCCCTGAGCTACGGCTCAGCTCCCTTTAAAACTGTGTGGGTTTATTATGAAGCTATTAGGTCTCTATTGAGATGTGCGCATGAACACAGCACAGGACTCACATGGTGGGCCCAAGAGCTCTGCTCTTTGTGAATCTAAGACGAAGATGAGAAAGAGAAGAAGCAGGGAAAAATGAAACAACCATGTGGAGTCATTTTATTATTGCAGGAGAACAAAGTCCTCACTGGAGTTGTAATGGTACAAAAAATGTACTTTCTTGTGCGTCTTCCAGTTTTCTCATGACAGTTTTTGTTGAATCTTGCATTTGACAAGAAAGAAAGCTCTATCTAAGTTAGTTTTGAAGAATGGGTTGTGTTGAATGGAGGACTGAAACTAAAAGGGTTAAAAACAAAAGCACAAATATGCAAATGGCCCTACAAATAAATCAAATGCACTTTAAAAAAAAAAAAACATTTTCCTAAAATGTTGTCATTTAATAGACCTTCATAATTATAATTTTCAGTTTAGTTTTAGGAACTTGAATTTGATCAATTTTACAGTTAATTTTTTTTTCTTAGTAGTGTAATTACCAGCCTAACTAATTCAACACATCAACGTATATCAAATGGTAATAGGACTTGTGGTTGACAAAGCTTCAGCATTAAAGCAAGAATCTTAGTTTGTATCCCAATTAGCTAGTGTAGAATTAGCACTTCTGCTAACACTAAATGTTGTTGGTAGCTGAGCCACAGTGTCCCAAGACAGATGAAGGCTATTGACAGCACAATTTGGTTGTGGTTATTAAAGAAAAGGCTTACATTACCAGTTAGATTTGATTTAATTTTCATTAAATTTGAAGCATATCACTAAAACGTTTGTTAAATTATAACAGTTTGTATCCTACAGTGCAAGCAGTAGATATTTCAAACATCTTCCTTCTTCAAAAATAAAAAGAAAGCCTTTGTTAGCTTCAAGATACGGACTCAAAGTGAAGTTGCACAGTAGAATAGAATCTTGTGGAGCGCCCTGTACAGAGTGCTCTCACTTCTTTGCCTGCTTAAATTAGGGAAAGTGACAGATGTTCACATGAGAAAACACACATGTGGATTTATGATGGCTGTGTTCCACATTGGGGAGCACCTGCTGATGTTCATGCTGTTTGGTTCCCGTGGTAAACTGGAACACCACAGGGAACAGAACTCTCATTAATTTTATTAATTCAACTCGGGATGTTCCTGCTGTGGTGTGTTAAAGGTTCTGCCCTGAAAAATGGTAAAAAAGGCCTGTAAGCTCACAATCGAGTGCCTTAAATTGGGAAATATGACTAATGCATTGATCCAACATATATATTTTTTTAACTTTAATAAATGATATCTTAAATATAACATAGTAATACTTATTTTCTGGAAATTTGAGTGATTTATTTATTTCTAAAAGCACCTTAAATATGTACCAATTCATGGTTGCTAGTGTCTATGACATACTGTAGAAGTAAGGTATTATACCACAAATCAAAAGGTAAAAACCAGTGACATTATTTAAAAAAAAAAAAAAAATATGGTCAACTGCTTCTTGACAGCCAATGGTGTCCTTGCATTTCAAATGAAATATATTTTCCAAAACAGACAAAATATAAACCTTATCAACTATCTCGATTCCCATTAAAATGCTTGGTTTCTGAATCAAAGAAAATCTGTTTTTTACTTGACTGTATAACAACAAAATTACATAAATAATCCAAGTGACTAATGCAAAACCCCCTAAAAACATCTAAAAAGAGAAGATGGATAAAAGAAATGAACTCCAATGGCATAAAGTGCATAATCTTAACACCGGTTCAGGATTCAAATAACTTGAGGCTTACAGTGTGTTTGTGCAGTGGACAAGGACTGCTCAGATTTTACCTTTCATATATTTTAAATGTTTTCCTTTCGGTCATCTTCAAAATGTCCTCCATTAGATTCCAGATCTTTCAAAACAGTTATAAATGTGGCCATGAAGTAATGCGATCTTTGGCGTTCAAGAGCATAAAACTGTGGGTATGATAGGATTAAAGAAGGATGAAATCATGCCTCCAGTTAATTTTGATTTATTTTAACTGTGTAATTTGATATTATTTGAGACTAATCCACATTGAACCACTTTAACGTAGCATAAACTCCCCAATAACACATGTCGTTTGTTTGATGGAAATAGCTCAAAAGGTTTCTGAAGTTGGAAACAGTCTTCCATGTTCACACCTCTGTTCCTGCAACACTTCCAATGCACACTCCACTGAGCCGCTCAGCTTCTTCCACTTTCTGTCTGCAGGGCCCTCTTGTCTGTCATATTGCAACTGTGGTACCATGCTAAAACAGAAGTCACTCTCAGCCTCATCCCTGTAGCATGATGGGAATATAAGGTATGGAAGGTGGTTTGTTTCAATTTCTTCAGAAAATGCTGTTTCTGAATGGTACATTTTAGGTTGATGACGCTGCTATATTGTGTAATAACATATCTATTACAAAATTTGGAACAGGAAAGGGTACATTTCTTTTTAGTTCTCATTTTGCAAATCGTTTTGGAAAATAAGAAACTGGACGGCAGATGTGAATGGAATATTTTCTTGTGTGCACACAATTCAAACGCCCCGATAGTTTCAAAGCACATCTGCTCCTGTAGACACAAACTTTGAACTAAGGTGAGCTGCGATCATCCTCCTTACACTTAAAGATGTTAAGCAGTGACAGAGTGGAAGGGAAGATGGATAGAAGTGCTTAAGAAAATGATGCATCATCACACTTTCACGCAGCTCCTCATCTCTGGACGCTTTGGACGAGTGTGTGCGTCAGTGTATCATCAATTAGTTTGTGCAGACATTTAAATGCGTATGTAGATGTGTGGAGGTCTGGCATGATGGTTGTGTGAGTATTGCAAGTGTATCTGTGTGTGGAGTCCATGTAAAAATGCTGACACCACATTTAAGTTCGAGGGTGGGGGAGTGTCATCATTACTCATCCCTGCCATCGTTGGAGAGAGCCAATTTCGACTCTTCTCCTCTTTTTCCTCTTTTCCTCTGCACCTCATCCTCCTTCATCTCCCTCCACTTCAGAGAGTGCCATCTCTCCGATTTCTCCTGCTCCAAATTGCCCCTAAAACATTCATTCTAATGCTTTCATGCTCTCTGAGAGCCTTTCAGCCCACTTTGTTTCCTTTCTTGAGTTCATTTAACCAGCTCTTCCTTGCTGAGCTGGAGGACTTGCAAAAAAAATAAAATGAAATAAAATAAAATAAGTAAGGCTTCTATAAGGGTGTGCTGACAGAAACATTTTAAGCAAGATAATAAAGTATAGAAATTTTATTTAGTGAAGGTACAATAACAGAAGGTTTTATGTACCCACCTCATTCAGTGAATGAATAAAATGATCATAAAGATGGCATAAAGTGGAGCTTGTTTACCCATTACTGCTGTTGAGATATGTGTAGTTTATTGCAAAAGTTCAGCCTTCTATCAGCTTAACCACCAACAAGTGTTCCTTCTTTGTATTAAAACAATAGTAAGTTGCCAAAGGACCAGTTTGGTAGGTCAAGCAGGTGATCATAAGAATGTATGTGGTCGAGTTTATTCTCCTCTTCCCTGCCCATTTTCACTTTGTCAGTCTATTTTACTTTGTAAATTAGTTTTTAATTATTGATGGAGAAGCATTACAGGTTAATACAAGCCAAACATCTTGATCCTTTTTGATTTGGATTTTGGGATGCGTATCTGCAAGGTCAGAGTTTGCTTTTATTAGCCACTTTCAGATCAAATGGATCTGTTCTGCATGAACACATGACGTTACAAAACCATTTTTATTACAATGCCACTTTGCAAAGATAATTAGGCCAAATGCCCCAAATTGCGCCATCCATCATTTTATAGAATTGCCTTCTGATTCATGACCAAAGAATATTGTTGCTTTTTTTGAGGAACAGATACAAATGTGTACACAGAGAAACTTTTCAATAAAAATATGCTAATGTTCAACTATCTACTGTCCTGTCTTTTTACCTCTTCCATGTGGTTCATTTTAAGTCCTTTAGTTTAAGAACTCAAGTTCAAAAGTTGCCTAAAAACTATATGTAAAGTCAACTTTCAGATATGAGCAGCTGACAAACTTAAAAACAGAACAATTTAAAGTATTAGAAAACCAGAAACATTCAAAAGTTCTGTGTAAAAAAAATCATAATAAACAGAATTTCGACATAAAAATAGTGGATTTAACATAACGGGGTGTCAGTTTATACAGTGTTCTTGTCTTCTTTGCCCACACCACTATAATGGTACACTAAACACACTATTCCATGCGTTCTACACACTCTGTCTCCTCCAGGGGGTCCCGAGGGAACCCAAAGCTTTTTGGGATATACGCTGTGATCTTTGCAGCATATCTGCCTCAGGGTCTTATCTCTCCAGAATGAGGCATTCCAGCCTATGGCTTTTTAGCTGCTTTCCAAGCCTAAATGTGTACAAAACGGAGTCAGAATTCAATATAGCGGTGGAGGAAAAGGTGAAAGGACTTCACAACTTGCTACTAGATTCACTGTTTTATCTCATCTGTGAATGAAATAGACACTTTTGGTTCCCCTTGTTGTCAGGCAATTTTAGTCAATATCTCCCGCTCTCTATAAGCGCATTTGTAAGACCGAATGCTGAATTTCCACAATAAAGAAAACAGCAGTCTTAATAGGAAAGAGACAAGGACTTGGGCAAAACCTCAGAAAATGATTATTGGAAAAAGTAAGTGCTGACCACTTGCCCAAAACAGGATGTACAAGGTTTTGACAGTTGGGCTATTTATTATTCCTCTGCCGGTATTTTTGTTTGTTTTCCACAGTAAACAAAGGGTTGGCTTTTCTTTTATATTTACAGAGTGAGATAATGTCACTGCAATTCATTATTAATTTATTTTGGCTTTTCCTACTTATTTAAAAGGGGAGCCAATAATGTAACTATAACTATATTGTATCTACTTCTAGATCAAAGTAAATGATCTTTATCAATACAACTTTATCACAATTTTCTTGGTTCTCAGGAACTTAACTTGAACTTTACAGTTTTCTGTAGGTCATTCTTTCATATACTTTCCTAAAGCTTTGTATTAGACCATTTATTTTCAGAATGTGGTCTCCTAATTACGAGGACTGGGTTTTAGAATTAATTAATGATGACTAAAGGGGTTACAGCCCAAAACGTAACTTAGCTTTGTAACTTGTTCGTTAAGACACCACAGATTATCTGTGATATCTTAATTAACCACGTCTTTACAATGTGCTCCTCTCCTACTTTCAATCTAACTCAAATAAGGCCATGCTATAATTAAAAAACACTTCCAATGTAATCAAATTATAAAGTAGTTAAATGAATAGAGGTCATCAAAGGCTTAATTTGGAAGAGCGTTCTGCTCTTGTTTGTTGTGGTGTTCAGCAATGAAAATGCCAGCCTGTTAGGGTGTCAACTGGGTGAGTATTTTCACAAAAAAAAAAATACAAATATTTTGAATAAATTATTAAGTTTGCCCTCACAACAGAGCATAAGTTAGGGGTCTGCACAAATGCACAGAAGCAGTGTGACAAAAACAGCAATTACATTTACAAAATGTGAAACCCTTTAATAGAAATAAACAGGCTATTAGATTTATTACCAAGCATCTTGACAACTAAAAAAAAAAATGTTCTTGTGTTCTTTGCTCAGTTTGTTTGCTTTTTTCTCTGCCAGTATTGGATATAAGGTTTTACCAGTTTTCCATCAAGCAAAGGATTTGTTGTACTGATGGATAACAACATACACCATGCTTGGATGTAACTAAAGATTCCATGTTGTGGTCCAAAACAAACAGGACTTGTGTAGCTGATGCCCAAAAGGGACCACTTCAAGTTTTTTTATTACATGTAACTTAAGTATGTTTGAAATATCATATCTTCCAAAGCTGCTAAATAGAATTTATCTGTTGTCCTAGCTTCAAACTACATGTATTTGTGCCAAAGGGTCCCAGAAGAATACTCTGCAGACTTTAAGTAGTCTGCAGGGATTTTTTTCAACACCCTCATTAGGGCCTGTAAGTCCCATGATCAAGATCTGTGATTGCCCCCCAGACAAAACTAAAAACTAAAGGAGACAGACTTTTCTTCTGTGGCTACAACACTTTGAAACTCCTTTCCTCCAACTCTCAGACCAGTGGACTCAATGGCTTCCTTCAAAGTGTTTGCTTAAATTTGTTTTGTGTATTTGCCATTTTGTTTGTTGAAACACTTTGTGATTTTTATCTTGAAAGGTGCCATATAAATACAGTTTTACTTATTTTAAGGTCTTTTGTATGCTGGTGTTCCAATGGACAGCTATCAAAACTGCTGGTTTCAACATTAACATATGAAAGCATAATAAAACAAAACAAAATAAATAAATGTAGCCTGACTTCCCTACTATTGTTAATACAGAATGTACAAGTATCTCATAAATTAATAATACACTGGAATGAAGACTTTGCTTACAGTGATTGTGTTCAGTCTGAAAGTAAAATCAAAGATTTAGTAACATATGACATTTTCTATAACTTCTTTTCACTTTTAAAGTGTTGTCTCCAATTGTTTTTGGATGATTTCAACCCTAAAAAGTTATAGCATCTTGTCACAGTTTGAGAGATTGGTAGGATTGTCTTAAAATGTTTTGGGGCAATCACAAGTCACTTATGAGACATCTTAAAAGAATGTGTTCAGACAAAGTTCGACAATCCTTCACAGCCAGAAAGTGCTTTCTATTTCCTCTCTTTTCTTGGGTCTGCGTTTGATGTTGTCAGTCACTGTCACAGTTAAAAACCATACTTTAAACAATTTTTCCCATGGAATGCAAACTTTTTTATATCCTACTATAAAGATCAGATAGCAAACCCACAAAAATACATTTTACTGTGGTGGAAGGCTTTTAAATTTCCTCATAAATTCTTAAACTGAAGAAATATTTTAAATGATTAATTACTTTATTTTGTTACTGGATTATTGTTTATGAAAATACATCAGCTGGAAAGTAAGCAGAAAGGAAGAAGGAAAAGGAAACACAGAAAAGTGGGATCAGTCCCGCAAATGTAAGCAAGATGCAAGACAGACATCTGTGCAAAAATGGATGGAGGAAGTAACAATTGTAATAAGGGAAAAACGGCTAATACCAGAGAGGGGATGAAAAGTGCTAAAACAGCATTCAGAGTGAGATTAGAGTAAAAGCCAGAGAGGAGGAAATGGGAAAGAAAAGTGCCAAGCCATTTATTATTCTTCTCTCCTCATTCATTCCTCTACTTTTTCTTCTTATCGCAGATCGGGCTGCTGACTGCCAATACACCCACAGACATGCACACACATTTGTACCTCTACCCATATTAAGACTTCCATAAATTTTATTAACTGCATTTATGCCTAACCCAGACATGTTTCCTAAACCTAATCAGTACTATTATTTTCCTAAGCTTAACCATAACCCAAACGCATAAGGATGTGCCAAATACAAACATTCACACACACCCAAGACTTGCTGGGGTATGCCAATTGGTGGAAATTTTCAAGCATGCAGTACATCCATATCCAAGTTTCCCATGAGATCACACAAACGAGAATGTGTAAATATCGTAATAAATTGGAAAACATTGCAAAGACATAAATAGGCATAGATAAAAACCAGAAGCATGTCTGATAAATTTAGGGTTTTCTGGAGCTTCTGTCTGATTGCCCCAGGATAGCTGGAGCTACAATCCTGTAGCCTGCCATCATCAGTGTGTGAACATGCCATTGAGATTTTAATTTGAGATATAGAGGGCAATATAAATAAAATTGATTATCTATATTATTATGATAAATTGAGTCATGAGAAGTCAATCTTTTGATCCAGTTCCTTTACCTCCTTTATACTCCAATGCAATTCACACAGAAACAGCACCCTAAGTGGTTGTTGGAGAAGGAAATATGATTTATTTTTGGTGCTGTCTAAAATATAGGTTCCCATTGGTTCTTTGACCTTTAATACAGTATGCCCTGTCATTGCTTTAGGTGTTCAAGTAAACGTGTAAATCACAACTGACAAAACACAGGAAGGCTCACTTTGTTACATTTATAGGAAACAATAGTTGTTGTAGGAGCTGCCACACACTACATGTTTGGTGGCAAAGATTTAAGCTTCAGGTATAGCTGAGCTGTTAGATAGACAAGTCCTTCAGACGGAGGGGTGCTGTGTACCACTGTGTTAACAAAACACCGTGTGTTCAGATTTGAAAGGCAAATACCAACCTTTATATTGACAGTTTATTGTAACTTTCACCAATCGTCATACTACACATGGATCAGCTTGCAAATTAAACACATAACCCAATTTTTAAAAGTTGCCATTTCAATGCAGATACCATTGAAACTACTTTACATTTAGATGCAGTTAAGGTGGCATTACAATGAGTATTTGTTTGAAGCTCAGAGACAGTGGTAATTATTGTCTTTTAATAGAAAACCTTTGCTGTGAGTTGGCGGTGACTTCTACATGATATTCAAAGAATGGAAATTTCTTGAAACAGTTCCTCTTTAAAAAAAAAAAATCAAAAGAAAAATCACACAAGTAGGTCGGGAATCGAACCGGCTCTCGCAGGTTTGATTCCCGATCTGGCCACCTTTGCTGCATATATATTCCCCCTTCTCTCATTAAGCACTTTCTTGTCAATTCACTATCAAATAAAGGCCAATAGAGCCAATAAAACAAACAAACAAAAAAAGTCAACATTAAATGTTTCAATTTGTAAAGAAATTGATCATAGAGTCGTATTGCATTTGTTTTTAAAAAGGAGCGCTGGCCATTACATTTTAAGGCAAAACTGTTTTGAAACCTTTACAAGCTCTGAGAGTTACAATATCTGCTGGCATAATAAATAGCCATCAGTTGGATTCCAGGCATTTATTTTACCAGAATACTGTCAAAACATTCATTCTGCTTTTGTGTATCTGGCATTCGTATAAGACATGCCCGGACAACCTCCAAAGCCCGGGTCTGTTCAGATGGGCAACCCATTTTCTCAGCTTGTGGATATTGTGCTTTGAGTATTAATTGATAAGTTATTAACGTAGGTGAGGGACATTGACCCTCATCTACAATGCAATTGTCATATAGTGCCACTGAGCGTTGCACTATATAACTCAGCTCTCTCTACACCTCGGCAGACCTTCAGACGACATCCCATTCAATCGATCCATCTCCTGCTAAATCCAAGAAGCCATGTCTCACCCTGCTGCTTAACTCTACAAAATATACCTTTGGACATATCACAAAAAATATTTTAAATGATTAATTACTTTATTTTGTTACTGGATTATTTTTATGAAAATATATCAGCTGGAAAGTAAGCAGGAAGGAAGAAGGAAAAGGAAACATAGAAAAGTGTTTCAGAGTAGACAGGTTCAAGTCGTATTATAGTTCCCCCTTTTATGAAATTACAGATCTGACATGCACTCCATGCATTTTTAATATGTAGTCACAGCTACACTACATGTAAAAAGGATGTACATTTTTTATCCAGTTTATTTTTAGAACCATTTCTGCAATGAACATTTATGCTACTATGCTACTCAAACAGCAGGTGCTGCAGGAGAAATACGAAACACTTAAATACAAAAATGACATCCCCAGATGGATACTGTTATTGTTTTCCACAAACTTCATCTTTTGGGTTCAATGAAGCCTTGCTAATACAATAATTAATAGAGCAACTAATTGCCCCCCCCGAAAAAAAAAAAAAAAAAAAGAAAATAGTTCTTTAACAAACAACCAGTGAAGACCATCGCCTATCGCCGATAAATAGAGGGGAAGACATGTGGCAAATGTCGCCAGGGCTGGGAGTCGAACCCACGATGGCCACGTCGAGGACAAGGGGCTCCATATGTGGGTTGTGCTAACCCATGTTTTTCAAATCTTAAGTATGGCGTTACACTGAGTTCTTGAATAAGCCCTGTTCTTTGGGGACAAGAGGTGTAACAGTTGGTGTTACCCTTCAAAGTATTGTCTGCTCTCCTGATCCTTCAGAATAAGAAATTACTTCAAAGGTATAATTGTAAACAATTTTATATTTCAAACAAATGAAGTAAAAATAAATTAATTGCTAATTAAAAAGAAAAAAAACATTAATCACTCAAATCAGTCACATTCAACAGGCTGCATTAAGCTCCCACTCTGGGTAAATCCTTGATTTAGATCGGAGCGGCCACAACGATCTACCGTAACACACAAGTGACAATCTCAGAATTAATAACGTTCTAAGATCGTAGTTTGGGGTGAAAAATCCTGTAGTTTGAACTATTGCATCAGGCAGTCGGATGTGTCCGTCTTCTCTATTTAAATCCAATGATTACTAAAGGGCAATATACTATACAGACTTCATAATCTGCACTCTTGGTTGAATGCAGTATTTATTTCCACTTTGGCTTTATGTTGTTTCATTTTTATTTAAGTACATTTATTGTTAATGGCGACTGAGAATGTATTTTATTTTTGGTTTTGATTGTTTTATTTATTTTGTGCATCAGTCCCAGTGTTAAGTGTCTTTTGAAAGTAAAGTGCATCTATCTTTGGCAGGAAATCGCATGTATTATTACGTAATTTCCATTAAATCAGTGTAAAAAGGTCTTCAAACAATATAAACCTTTATCGCAATGATTTTTTGAGACAATTAATCGCCCAGCAAAATCTGTCATTGTGACAGGCCTCCACGATGCATAATAAATGCTTTATTATGCATTTTATGGCTGGTGCAATTTGTACTCCGGAGCGACTTATAGTCTGGAAAATACGGTATTTAAAAATAAAATCTCATAACTTTCCATCATTGTGTAACCCTTTAATCCAATATCCTGCGTAAAAATAATATTGGGTTAAATCAACATTGTTTTCCAATACTGTATTTTCAAACCAATTTCGGGTGGAGAACAAAAAGCTCTCCTTCAAAGTATTACACCACATAACACTGATAACAGTTACAATGGATGAAATGAGGATTTTCAATAGAAACTCATACCATTATGAGTTGTTTCTTTTTTGTTTGTTTGTTTTTATATATATTTGTATGTGTGTGTGCCTCTTTGTGGACAATAGAGACAAGGAAGATGAAGAACCAACATATGAGATGGGAAATTACAGTCGGAAAGGCTTTAGATTTTTTTCCAGCAAACAGAGGGGAGAAAACAAAGGTTGTGTCCATGTGATTTTCTGTTGCTGTAGCAAAAATAATGGTTGTAATTAAATGTACCGATGGTTAAGAATGGCAAGGGGAAAAGAATAAAAAGAGTCTTTAGAAAATTTAACCATGAAAACAACCAAGAAAAAAGAGTAGTCCTGGAAGTAACACAACAATGGATAGCATGAATTACTACGTCATAAATAATTACAGTACTTCATGGAGTGGTGCTGCCACCTTGATAAGGTCATAATGACAAGAATACATTCAACCTAAGGAGTGGGTTTTAAAAGCCAAAAAAAAAAAAAGAAAGAAAGATTGCCAATGAGGAGGGCAGCTGGTTTTCTAATAACAAAACTCATAATTTCTCCAGGGAGAAGAAAATTTACAGGCATGTTTACACTCATCTGAATGAATTATCATCTGGCCCTTTCAGGGGTCCAAAGAATTTAATAATCAACATTAAATCAGTATTTTGTTGATCAGAGAAAAATGTTTTTTTTTTTGCATAGCAAATAAAATCCTAAGTCAATCTTGTCTTCAAATCAAGGCGTTGGCTTATATGTCCTACACAAAAAAGCAAAGGATTATCTTTAAAACTTCAAACTTTTCTCGCTGACTATTTAGCAGTTAGGTATAGCTGAAATAAGATGCAGAGATGCTGTGTTTAATTTGCATTAGTGAAGGTTTTGATGGTTAAAAGTCTTTATAGGAAAAAGATAGTTGCTATTAAAGGGATTGCAATTCAGCTACTGAATCTCACAATCTTATATTCAATAAATACAATTTAGATGTAATCGTGTATGCATCTTCTCAGCATAAGTTAGGGCTTCAAGACTTATACTTAAATATTCAAATGCATGAATATACATAAAAAACAACAGGGTTCAAAGGCATTCCAGCTGAAAGAAGATTAGGATTGTCCAGATGCTTCTTGCACACTGGCCACAGAACTTTCACATCATCTGCAGTGATGCAGGTCTTTACTGAGAGAAAACTTATTTTTCGTGTGAAATAAATAAATAATTTTAAAAAGTACATCAGGTGTGTATCTAAAACTGTTACATTTATTGATGAAAGTGTTCAAGGTGGACTAGAAACTAATTTCAAGAGCTGATGTTTTGTAGATGCTGTGGAACCATTATTTTAAATTGAAAAATACTACACAAAAACTCCACAAATGAATGGAAAATCTCCAACATTTCAAACACTGGAAAACAAGCTGAACTGGCGGAAATCTGCAGACATGAACTGACGGAATAGACTCGATTTTTGATTAAAAATATATATATAATTTCCTCATGTTATAGCATAATCTCTGGAGGTCTTCATACACCACTGAATGCCAGAGAGGGACATGTGTAAATAAAAACATAATAAACTCCAATATGCTTGTGAAAACATATTTTTTTTTGTATTACATTTATGACCCTCACTTTAACAGCTTCGTCCATGCAATTGAGTTGCATGGACAATGGAGCTTCATTTGCTGAAGTCAGAAACTTTTGAAAAATTTACGATGCGAAGGTCCAACAAGAATGTCCAGTACTAAATAAAGTCTAAATTACAAAGCATTTTCTGTTTGCTATCTTCATGTCCTAATGTGGTGAAATGAGTGAACCCTTGATTAGACA
The DNA here is from genome assembly GCF_027474105.1 of Poeciliopsis prolifica. NCBI lineage: Eukaryota > Metazoa > Chordata > Actinopteri > Cyprinodontiformes > Poeciliidae > Poeciliopsis > Poeciliopsis prolifica. The sequence continues at coordinate 12,116,864 of NW_026562379.1, forward strand.
GTGAATGCTTTAAGTTTCAAACTCTGTATCTATGGTTGCAGCTGACATTTTACGCTGGCTGTTGAGTTCCATGAAAATATTTGTCACATGGTTTTTACCCTAAATAGGCAGCTAATATTGGTAGCTTTATATAGATAAAATGTCATCAAACTGCTAATGTTATTTTTATTATTATTTTATTCTTTTGGTTGGTGAGCTTTCGGAAGTAATAAACCTTTTTATTTGAACTTGCTCTTTTCCATTTAGTAACCAACCCACTGCATCACTTATAAGATACCATACACATTGCCAGGATGATATTGGCAAGAACAGAAGTGTCTTTCAAATACATTTGTGCATTTTCAGCTAAAAAAACTCAAAGAACAGTTATACAAAAGAGCAGTACACACACAAAAAAGCAGATTATGTAATCAGTTGGGAAAGCGGCCTGCTTCTCAGGAAGACAAAGGGGAATAATTACAGACGCATTACTTTTTTGATTGAAACAACAGTTCTGACAATATTAAAAAGGGGTCAATAACTGTGATAAACTAACAGGTATTAGTCCTACTATTGTATATCCACATTGTGTTTGTTTTTTATGCACGTTGTGATCAGTACATAACATACTAGATGCCTGTTTGCTTTGCATAACAGGACCACTACCATGATTGTCAGTAACGTTTTGCATATAAATCATTACTTAATTTGGAGTCAGGTTTTCCAGCAGAGCAACTGTTCTTTGTGCATATATTTTTACTGGAAGTTTAGTAGAAAACACACAAGTTCTAATTATTTATTTTAGACATATGCTAAGTTTCATTCTCATGATTTTCTTTTTAAAAACAATTCCCTTGTCTAATAAAATACTTTGTTTGTGCATGACAACTGAAGTAATGACACAAACAAAAGAATTAGACGTATATTACTTATAATAAAAGTTTTGTGGGACATTTGAATTGAACTGATTTAAATTTATTTGGTAATAGCCCATATGAGTGTAGTATTCATACTTCATGACCACAGTAAAGACTTAAAGCTAAGATCTTATTTCAGTCGTTGTCCTCTAGATACCAACATACAATGCAAACATACAACAAATGGAAAACAAGCAATTTGGGATAAAAAGCAAGGACCCTACTGCTAAAGTTATGTACAAATTGGTAACCATGTCAAAAGTAGAAAGACTCAAAAAAAAAAAAAAACTTTATTATTTGTTTTAATTTAATACACTACGCAGCTGCAGTATAGAAGACACTGCTCTTAGACTTACATTTGTAAGGAACAATATCTTTTAAACTGCCTTTATTGGAAAAATGGCAAATATGACTTACAAATGAAAAATCATTCATCAAAGGCTACAGTAACACAGCAGGTCCTTATGCCCAATTAGGATTGCGCAATCAGACTTCTGTGTGATCCAAAATCTACCAGCATGTGTAAAAGAAGATGTCACACAGCAGTGAACTATTTACAGACGTAATAATGGTTGCTGTCATCTATGGGTCAATTTTAAAGTTATTCAGCAATGGGAGCTGACGGTGTTGTCATAAGAAAAAATCTGAGCAACATCTGAGATAGACTGCGGGTTTTTCTACTGTTAAACAATGCGATGTATTGTATGATCTAAGTGTAAACATAATGGAATTTTTACAAATTCCTTAAATTATTTTCCTAAATGATTTATTTTCTACTTAAGAATAAATTTGATACACGTTTTATGCTTTTTCTTTGTAATTGACAATTCCTCTATGAAATCAAAAAAACTTTGATCCATTGCAAATTTAGCAAAATCCAAATTCCCGTTTGTCCAGAAAAAACAGATTGAACAACTGATTAGGGAGCAAGAAAGGTTTAGGGGTACCAGTAAATGGCATCAAACTGCTGCCAGAATCCTGATTTAGCACCATTTAACATAGACTCCTATGGGACAACAGAGGGCTGGATGCCAAATGTAGAAGATGTGACTTGGTTACCAATGCGCTCTGGGCATAGTTCTGCCTGAAGATGCATATACTGCAAAGTGTTTGTATATAATTACTTCTGCTCTGTCCTCTGACAACTGTCCTCAAATGCTGTTGTCCTGAGTAATGTTTGTTGTTGCGGCACCAGACTGCTGCCAGGGGGATTTTCTACCGTGTTAGGAACAACATTGTGGAGTTGTGATGCTCTAAGTAAAGAGTCGGTTATTACACCATCCCATCTTGACAAGCCAACTCCTCAGGGAGGGCAGAAGACAGGGGAGGCAAAAGGGAGAGTTTTTATTCTCCCTTTTCTTACCTTTGCATAAGGTAAGAAAAGTGAGAAAAGAGAAACATGAGCAGGAATTTAAAAACATGTCAGAAGGTCTTAGGGTTTAAGCTAAATTTGCTTCTTGCTGGGAGCTGCACATTTGGTGGACGGGGGCAAGATGCAACAAAGTATTACAAATAAGAGTAACTGTGTAATCTCCAGTAATCAGGAACACACAAACATTACTGCATTCTTGGATGTATTCTTCCTGCACAGTTTGTTCACACATGTCTGACAAAGACCAACCTTGCCAGCCAGGTTTGCAGACCGGCTTGATGTCAATGTGCACCAGGACACTTTGCAAAGCTCTCTTCTGGCCACAATCCCAAGCCGTCACCTGGATCTCGTAGTGTTGCTGTCGGTCAAAACTCAGCTTCTCTGTGTTTCGGATGTTTCCTAATGGGAAGAGAAGGTCAAAGCCAAGGTCAACCAAAAGAGCTTCTTAATAGGGCAAAAAATTATTGACATGAACAAATCATGAGGGAACTGTTTTAAGCAGGAAATATGGAAAATGATGCAGCAGTGGCTATGTCAGTCTAATGTATTTATGTCATTAAGAAACAAGAATGTGTTGTTGTGTTTTGTGTGTTTATTGAATAAGGATTCAGCTCAGTTTGTCAATGCACTCTCCTGTTTCATACAGTTGAAACTTCACAGAAAGATACACATTTTTTTCCTCAGTCTGAAACTAATCAGACCAATCTGCTGACTTAAAACAAGTTATCCTTGTCATTGAGATGTAAATGGACCTCGACCTGATGAGTTTGCTCGTCTGTGTCGGGTCATTTGTTTTTCTAGCTGCCGTTTAGTTTCTCCAAACTCCTTCCTTCCGTGAGAATCTTAAAACATTTTTTTGGTTGTTTCATATGACTAAACTTCACTCTATAAGGCATCAACCCATAGCTTTCCTGAAGTACGAAAAATGATTAAAATGCTTAAAAACAAACTTGCAGTTGTTCATTCAGGGTATGTATAAATAAATATAATTTATTTATATATGCCCTATATGTATACATATAGGGTATTTATACCCTATATGTACCCTATATATATATATATACCCTAGGGTATATATATATATATATATATATATATATATATATACACCCTAGGGTATATATATATATATATATATATATATATATATATACCCTAGGGTATATATATATATATATATATATATATATATATATATCCCTAGGGTATATATATATATATATATATATATATATATATATATATATACCCTAGGGTATATATATATATATATATATATATATATATATATATATAATATATATATATATATAAAAAAAATTCCCTTCTCACCCACCGCGGGTGGTTCTTATCCTCTGAGCTCGGGTCCTCTACCAGAGGCCTGGGAGCTTGAGGGTTCTGCGCAGTATCTTGGCTGCCAAGGACTGCACATTTTCTGGACTGAGATGTCTGATGTTGTTCCTGGGATCTGTTGTAGCCACTGCTCCAGTTTGGGGGTTACTGCCCCGAGGGCCCCGATGACCACAGGCACCACTGTGGTCTTCACTTTCCAGGCCCTCTCCAGTTCCTCCCTGAGGCCTGGTATTTCTCTAGTTTCTCGTGCTCCTTTTTCCTGATGTTGCAATCACTTGGTATTGCTACATCTACCACAACGGCTTTCCTCTGATGTTTGTCCACTACGACAATGTCTGGTTGGTTCGCCATTACCATTTTGTCTGTCTGGATCTGGAAGTCCCACAGGATCTTAGCTCTGGCGTTCTCCACCACCTTTGGGGGTGTTTCCCACTTTGATCTTGGGGTTTCCAGTCCATATTCTGCACAGATGTTTCTGTACACTATGCCTGCCACTTGGTTATGTCGCTCCATGTACGCTTTCCCTGCCAGTATCTTGCACCCTGCTGTGATGTGCTGGACTGTCTCAGGGGCCTCCTTGCACAACCTACACCTTGGGTCTTGTCTGGTGTGGTAGATCTGGGCCTCTATTGCTCTGGTGTTTAGGGCCTGTTCCTGGGCTGCCAGGATGAGGGCCTCTGTGCTGTCCTTGAGTCCAGCTTTTTCCAGCCATTGGTAGGATTTACTGATATCAGCCACTTGGGTTATTTGCTGGTGGTACATCCCATGTAGGGGTTTGTCCTCCCATGATGGTATCTGGCACCTCAACCTCCGTTCCCTGTTGTCTGAGACATTCACTGAGCACATTGTCTGTTGAGGCTTTGTCCCTGATGTTTTATGGATCTTAGTTGTTTCGTCCTGGACAGTGGTTCTCACACTCACTAGTCCTCTGCCTCCTTCCTTGCGGCTCGTGTACAGTCTCAGGGTGCTGGATTTGGGATGGAACCCTCCATGCATTGTTAGTAGATTCTGGTCTTAATATCTGTGGCTTTTATCTCCTCCTTTGGCCAGCTAATTATTCCAGCAGGGTATCTGATTACTGGCAAGGCATAGCTGTTTATCGCACGGATTTTGTTCTTGCCATTGAGCTGGCTTCTCAGGTCTTGCCTTATTCGTTGGAGGTATTTAGCTGTGGCTCCTTTCCTTGTGACCTCATCGAGGTTGCCATTTGCTTGTGGTATACCTAGGTACTTGTAACTGTCCTCTATGTCTGCTATTGTTCCTTCTGGGAGTGAGACCCCTTCGTGTGGATGGACCTTCCCTCCCCCTCTTTGTGACCACCGACCACATTTCTCTAGTCCGAATGACATCCCAATGTCAGTGCTGTAGATCCTGGTGGTGTGGATCAGTGAGTCGATGTCTCGCTCACACTTGGCGTACAGCTTGATGTCATCCATGTAGAGTAGGTGACTGATATTGGCCCCATTTTTGAGTCTGTATCCGTAGCCAGTCTTGTTGATAACTTGGCTGAGGGTTCAGGCCTATGCAGAACAGTAGCGGGGACAGAGCATCTCCTTGGTATATGCCACATTTGATGGACACTTGTGCAAGTGGTTTGCAGTTGGCTTCAAGGGTGGTTTTCCACAGCCTCATCGAGTTTGCAATGAAGGCTCTCAGAGTCCTGTTGATGTTATACATCTCTAAGCATTCAATGATCCAAGTATGCGGCATTGAGTCATAGGCTTTCTTGTAATCAATCCAAGCCATGCACAGGTTGGTGTGCCGGGTTTTGCAGTCTCGGGTAACTGTGCGGTCTACGAGGAGTTGGTTTGGCTCCTCTGCTATTTACACCGATACCCTTCTGTGCCGTGCTCATGTGTTTATCCATGTGTTTGCTTATCTTGGCCGCTATGATGCCTGACATGAGCTTCCAGGTTGTGGAGAGGCAGGTTATTGGTCGGTAGTTGGGTGGGACTGGACCCTTTGATGGATCCTTCTGGATTAGGATTGTCCGCCCTTCAGTTAACCATTCAGGGTGAGTCCCACTTTGTAGCAGCTGGTTCATTTGGGCTGCCATTCGCTCATGGAGAGCAGTGAGTTTCTTTAGCCAGTAGGCATGGATCATGTCAGGCCCTGGTGTTGTCCAGTTTTCATACCTGACTCTTTCTTGGACATCTGTCACAGTGATGGTTACCGGGGCTTGCTCAGGGAGGTTGCTGTGGTCCTCTCGTAGTAGAGAGATCAGCCACTGTGCATTGCTGTTGGGGACGCCTCCCTTTCCCATATGCCTTTCCATTGTTCCGTCTCCAGCCTTGTGGGTCTGCTCTGTTGTTATTGTTACCCTGCCATTGAGAGTACCTTAGCTGGTTGAGTGGAGAAGCCGGTTAATCCTTCTGGATTCATTCTCCCTTGTGTATCTCTTTAGGCGGCTGGACAAGGCTTGGAGCCTCTGTTTGGCAGTCTCGAGTGCTTCAGGTATGGGCATCTGCCTGTACTTCTGGGTACTGGTCTTTTCATTGCACCCTTGTGGAGCTCTGACAGTTGGCTCACTTCCCTCCTTGTTACCTTGATTTTAGCCTCTAACCGTCTTTTCCATGGTGGGTATTGGGTCTCATGGTTGCTCTTATAGCCAAGTATCTCAAGGATCACTGATGCTGAGTTTGTAGATCAGCTCATTGGTTTCTGTTATGGTGTTGGTAGGGATCGTTCTCAATGCTGCATTCACATTCTCAATGAGACTTTCAGATGGTACTTCACTCAGCCGTAATTGCTGTAATTGGCCGCCGCGGCCTGGTTGTCATTCGGGTCATGATTCTCTCTCTCAGGTCAGCAGCTGTCTCGTTCAGCTCTGTTTCGCTCATTGGGGCCGTGTATCCCCTCACTGGGTGGGGACTTGTAGTTAAGTCCCCACAGTCCTGACATCCGGGTTCCTCCCTTTTGCCGTAGCATTTGTGTTGTATCTCTCAATCTCAAGTTGTGATAGCAGTTGCCGTTTGCGGATGTTGGAACACTGAGCTACTAGTTGTTTAGCGCTTAGTGTTGACTGGGGATGTCGAAGTAACCATTCCTTCCCCAGTCTTTGCATGTAACCCCTCTGACTAGGGTTACTTGAGTAGTAGCATTCCAACAGATCCACATTTTCATCTCTCGCCCATTTCCGTCTTGTTCCAGTAGCCCATTTGTCATCAAGGTGCTCTGGTTCCCCAACACCTGACGCAGACCTTGTTTGGCCGGGCGACGTCTGAGCCGGCATGTTATGCAACTTAGTATCTCTCATGGTATGAGGTAGGCAGTAGCTTGAAGGGTCTTGCCTAAGGACCCAGACTGGATTCGAACCCTGCCCTCTCGGTGATATACTGATGCCTTATGTATTGAGCTATCCAGTCAGATATGCTGTTGATAAGGTTCAGAATCAGGATATATATATATATATATATATATATATATATATATATATATATATATATTCACATAAAACATTGACATATTTAAGTCCCATTTATATATATTAAGGCAAACTTTAAGCTTAATGTAAATACTTTATGTCTAAATCTTTCTTAATGGGACTGTTTTTGATCCTGATTCTGAAACCTTATCAACAGCATTCATATTACATTAGATTATGGTAATACTGTAAAACAGCAAGGGTTACTCTCCATTCTGTTTTGTATACAACAAAGTAGTCAATCTAAATAGTTGTTTGCCACCTATACCACTCTTTATGGATGTGCTCCTACTTTTTTTACAAAGACAGTGTGTGAGTGTTTGCTTCAAGGAGTAATGGTTATTTAATCTTACATCATCATTATGTATCATTGTCAAATTAACTTTAATGGCTTAACGTAATCACTGTAACAAATGAGATCACAGTGGAGATGACAGGTACCTTCTATCTCCTTAAGGGGTCTGATTAACTGTAATGCTTCCCAAAATTGGGTACATGTTTCCATTAAATACTTGCCGCCTCCTCGTGTAAAGACATTGCTGCTTGTTGGCCCCCTGTTCACCTCTCAGTGGTTACTTTTCCGAAAGCAGTAATTACTCATGCCCACAAGCATCAACATTAAATCTCTGATTTTATCAACATTCAGCAGAAGTGGGATTTCTGTTGTCCCGAAGATTTGTAAGCTCATTAAATTAAGCACAGCCATGACTCAGTGACTAATTCTGCTTAATTCAACATTTGCTACAGCACACCTCTGGGAGAATGGGTGGTTGTCTCGTATTTGAAAATGACATTTAGGAGTTATGTAGAGGTTCAACAAGAAATTGGGGCATGAGATAATTTGATAATATTTCTCTTCTAAGGGAAGTCTGTCTCGCAGCTGCTGACAGCATGACCTTGTCCATAAAAAATAGCTGTTAGGCAGTGATTCCTTTGGACCCACACTGGCGTCATGTCAGGAAAGTGTGGTGATGATGATGAAGTATTCTCTATATTTTCTACAAGAGTGGATTATGTGTATTCTTTCTGCAGCCAGAGATTGCTTCTTGAAGACTCCACTTATGCTTTGAGAAATAAAAGAAAGAAGAATTTTCAACGCTTTTTTGGGATCACCACTGTGATAGACTTAGACAAGTACAAAGACGTCAACTGTGGTTAAACATAAACTGATCACAGATTATTTTATGTACAAAATGTGATTTATAAAACATTTATTTGCAAAAGAATTATGATTTTAAGTTTTATTCTAAATATTGATAAAATCTCATCTTTTAGTTATAAACCCAGCTGATTATATCCTGTCATCTTGTGAGCTGGTTGTAGCTTTGGTAACATGTTTTATTATTTTTTTCCAATCCTTCCAGGTGTATTTATAAAACTTTAGCAACAAGCTTTGTTTTTGCTGTTTACATGGTGTTTAAATCACTTGAAATTGAATCTATTTCTAGATGTGCAACAAACTGCACAGCAAAAATCAATGTTGTTGAAAATTAAGTTGTGAGTCTTGATATTGCTCCAGCTCAAAGTGATCCACTTCATTAAAATTCTGAGCAATGTGCTACAATTAGACCTGCTGCATTCAGGCACATAAATCAATCCAAATTTGACATAATAGCCTGGCAGCTTTGCTTAAATTTATTTTATATATGCTGGCGGGTTAAAACTCACAAAAGTTAAGGTCTTTCTACATAGCTGTTCACTAAGGAAATTAGTTTAGTATTTTGTTGCCAAGCAAGAATATGTGTCATTTTAGTTTTTTGAATGAAACAGATTTTTTTACATCACTCTGTTTAAGTGCTGCTGACATAATAAAAACACTGCACATGGTCTTTAATTGCTATTTTTTTTTTTTTTTTGCATAGAACCAAATAAAGATATAATGAACACTTAAAAGAAATCCAAAAATCCATCTTTGTCAGAAACAGTGCTCCTCATATTTTCTCAGACCAAAGGAAATAAATACAGCTGCACACAGATGGAAATAATTCAAGTGGAGTTTGTAAGTGCTGCAATTTCAGCACTTACAAACCTGGCACAAAGCAATGTGTGTCCATGTTGGTTTTCTGAGAAAAAAAAAAAAAAATTCTACATATGTATTTAGAAGTGACTGTCTGCAAAACTCAAGAGAATCATTCGTACAAATTTCAGTTTGTTGTGATTCTATGCACTTTAATTATCCAAGTAAAAACTTTAGCTGACCAGAGTGCAAGAACAAAGCACTACAGTTCTAATTTGACTGCTGATAATAAAATACTCTTCCCATAAAGAGAGCGGGGAATTCTATTCAGTTATTTAGGAGAAAATATAGATTGAAAACAACAGCTAAGTAAAAGATTTCATACCATTCTCTTGAAGCTGCAGTAGGTTTCTTGAGTTAATATGAGGTTCTGTACTATGTACAAATCTAACCCCAACCCTGTATACAGTGACAGATTTACTATTTGGAAATGTTAGATCCCTTTATAATTGTGGTCCAGTTTTATAACAGAACTAGTCACATGGAAGTATTTAATCCACATTTTTCAATGTGCTCTGAATAGTCTTTACATTATTAGTTGATTTAGTTTATACTGCATATTGCATAAAAATAAAAAAAAGCTTACATTAAATATTCAGCACAAGCATGAGTCTGACAAGTTGTCATCATTCTAAATTTCTTAGCATGTCAAAACTGATAACTTCCTTTAAAAATGTAGATAGAAATAGAAAGTGATGAGATATTTGGCCATTTTTTTTCCTCCAGTAACTTCTGTCTCCAGTCGTAGTGTGTTTTCTTTTTAAGTCTTGAAGACTTTTAAGTTGCTAGCATAATAAATGTGTTTAAATACTTCATTTTTGTCGCATTTACTAAGGCATCATGCAATGCTGAATATATTTATTCTCATTTCTACTCACCATTTCGATCTATAGCAAAAGGCGTGTTAGTGGTGGTGATCTGGTAGTTGCAGATCTGACTGTACTGTGGCGAACAGTCCTGATCTGTGGCCTCCACTTGCAGGATACTGTCATAAATCTTTCCTTCTGTCACAGCAGCTCTGTACTGTGGCTCTCGAAACACAGGAGCAAACTCATTCACATCATTGACCTGGATGTGTACCACTGCCCTGCAGACAACACACAGACACAGGGGAGGGGAAAGTTCAAACTAAAGTATCATCTGCATAGAGTGTCATACAGGTTAAAACAGTTTTTATTCCAGCTTTTGGAAATAAAGGCATTCTCCTTGTTCAGTTTACATTTTAGCAAATAAGTTATTTCCCTTTCATAAAAAGAATTATAGCTTTTTCAGTTAAAGTGCAAGAAACAGATATTTGAGAACTAGTTAATATGATAGGATGAAGCAAACAGTAATGTTCCCTTCATCCTCAGTTAATTTCAAGTTTTACATTTCACTTAACCTCATCACTGCTCAGTCATCTCCATGTATAAATCTACAATGAGTTTAAACAAGAATATTGTAGATTGCTTCAGTACAATACTGAAGTATTAAAGTGAGATGTGATGCATGCATTATTTTTTCTTTATGTTATTAAGCTTTATTAATAAAGCTATTAATTATTTGAATTGCTTTAGCTACTGCTTGTCATGCCAGAGATGATGTTACAGAAAGCAAAACCAATAAATCATGAAAGTATCAAAAAGACGGAACCCTCTAGTACCTCACTGGTACTACATACAAAAATATTTGTATGTAGTCAGAATGCTTGAAAAATAATTGAGAAAAATGTTGCTGATCACAACAATCAGATGATAAGTGTAAAATATTTAAAATAAAAGGTTATACTGAAAGCTGTAAGCATCACTATGAGTTTGGTTTCAATGTAAAATTTTGACCAAATATAAAGCAGATATTCAAGATTTTGCTGTTTTACTTATTGACCTTTTGTTTTGTAATATTAAGGGAATATTGCATGGTTCTCAAGATGTTTTTCAAAATTCACTGTTGCTTATAAATAAATAAATTCAACTGTACTTTCAACATCAAATTACGGCAATATCAACCCATGATGCCATTTTCTTTCTTAGTAACTATCAGTCAAGAAAATAGTGTTTAATAAAGGTTTGTTTTCTCCCCCCTGCAACAGCAGATGAAAAAGACAAGATACTAAATAAGCAGAACATAAAATTATTTTATGTAACTGATAAAAACTCATGAGTTAGATTAAATTTTTCCATTTCATTTAACCTCTTCCCTGCTCAGTCATAGCTTTTACTCATTCTATAAAACAATATCTACACTAACAAACATGATATATTTGTATGTGTACCAAAGGTATAATAGCAGGTTAATTTGTATTAAATATTCATTTTTGATTTCCTTAATTAAATCAGACATGAACAAATTCGTTCCTTTTAAAAAACGAACTTGCAAAAATAGTCTTTTGTTTAAATAAATTGCAGGCAGAGATGACACAATCGAATACTCGAAAGCAAAAGTAGTGTGTTGCTTTAAGACAAAGGCATACAGATTAACATGAACCTTTGAGTATTAGCAGCTGAGCACTATAAAAGCATTTGACTAAAAGGATCTGTTTAAAACAATTCAGCTACAACTGTAGCAGACTGGAACACCAGGAGGATGGAGACATTTCCCTTCTGTCTTATCATCTTTGTCCAGCATACACAAACAAAGTCCAATTTTTAAGCCTCAATACAGACATAATTTAATATAAATCCACCCAACAAAGGCAAACCTGTACTATCAAGAAATAAATATGTCAGGAAAAGGCAGTGTTGCTCGAAACAAAAAGAATTTAGTCACATATTTAAAGCTGGATTCATTCTAACACGTTCAGTTAATTAATTTTTACTTATTACACATGCAGACACACGTTTGATCAGGGCATCAATGCTATCTCAGCTGAAACACATCACTGTCATTAACAGTTATGTTGTTTTACATTCATGCTTTCGTTGTTTCTTTCCACTTGCGGCTAGAAGACAAACATTAATAAATTACTTTTAAAAGCTGTCTAGCATTTTAATTACCAAATAAATTAAGTAATTAGGAAACAACAAATATAAATTTCAACTGGCAAATTACATAGTAATAATGAAAGTACTTTCATGCAAATTCATTGCCTTTGCATCGGGTTTCAATATCAACATAGCTACGTATTTTCCAAAGTTTTGTCAATTAAATTTTCTCAGATAAATATTCTGAATTTTTTTTTTTACTGTTAGGTAAAACGTTTTATGACATTTAGTTTAATTATTCCAAAAGCATGCTGTCAGCACCTATGATACCTATTAAATTGCATGAGCTTGCATCTATGTGGATTTTCAATCAAAAATTTAAAACTTTATCTCAATAAAGCACTGATAAAAACACAAAGTATTTACATTAAATAAAGATCTTTATCATAATCAACTTTGCATTAAAACTTTTCATAAGTGTTACAGGTTTCGAGTGTCAGGACTGCTATAACAGTGATGAGGACAATCTGAAGGATAACAAAATAGAAGCCCACAATGATGACTGAAGCGCCGCCTTTGGCATCCAGATTGCGTATTCTTTATTTGTTAACAAAACAACCCTTTTACAGTGTAAAGTATGACTGTTTTGCATAACCATTGTCTTATAAAATTGGTTGACTTCACACATTACCTTTTTCACATTTCCATCCTTCACTTAGATGAAGACAATCGAGGTGTAGTGTATCAAACCGGATAAATCAACTGTTTTAAAGCTCATTTGCCTTTAGCTGTATATCACCTGGCATAAGCATAAAAATGCGCACTGACTTTCACTGAATACCAATCAAAATTAGAATTACAAGACTTACAAAAAAAATATATATATATAACTTTGTTTCAATTTTAACCTGAATTCCCACACTTGATGAACAAAGAATAGTTTCTCTACCTTTTACTTCAGCTACTCTCATGCTCTGAGTTACTTTATGAGTAACTCAGAGCATGAGAGTTACTTTATGAGTCAACAAGCAATTAACACTAAATATTATTCAAACAAATGCTAAACAAAACTCCTAAAATAAAAGATTAGTATGACATCATGACCTTCTAATCACATCCCCCTGTGGGATTTTCTCATTACGGGTTTGCCAAATTTACCCTCGCCTGATAAAACTGGCAACTTTTGGCAAAACAGTGCACAGAAAACGTAACACAGTGCTACATACTGATCAAATAAGAAGTAGACATCTTACAGAGTGGTTTTGGTGTGATTTCACCGTATACTGACCTGAAAGATAGCAAAATAGAAGTCAGCAATGATGACCAAAGTGCTGCTGTCAGTATTTAGATTGCCTTTGAGACAAACCAGAACTCCGCCCCAAAACCAACCTGGAAGCAATGACCCCCAAACATAGGACTACTACTCCCATCCCAAACCCCAGGAAAGCACTATAAATGCAGGCAGACTGACATTCCGAAATGCAAACAAAATATAATTTGTTTACTTAGAAAAGTAGATCAAACTATACATGAAAATAGTTCAATATTATAAAACAACCAAAATAATGTGGTGGCATTTTTAGGTGCAAAACATAAACATGAAAATTGACAGTAAGTCAACGATTACAAAACATTACGGACCAGAACAGCAATCAAAACTAACCTGTTTTTGGGCTTGCTAAAACAAAAATGTACTTGTTTATAATTGCACTTCAAGTAGAAATAAATTATTTTACCACAACCTCTTCAAGTTCTGGAAGCTAGTACAGAATACACAAATGAATATGTGGGAGACAGTGATGAATCGCTGAGCTTTAGGAAAGGTGGGATGTTAATGGTGATGCTAACAGCAGCAGAAGATGGTAATAAGATGCTCTGACAGATGAGAGCAGTACCAGTGTGCACAGTAAATCCCTCAGCCAGCCTTGTTTTGTCATATTAATGCAGTTCTCACATAAACATTTCCCCCTAGCTTCACCTCTTTCCCCAAATAGTGAGTGAGAAAGCATATGCTCCCCTCCTCTGGGACTCACATTTGCGAGCGTCATTATGTATTCATGCACACAAATGAATAGAATATAACTAAATGCAGTAATTGTGAAGATGTCCCTCGCCCATGTGAGCGGGTGTTCTCTGCTGATGGCGCACATCTGGCTGGAATAGACACCTCGTACTCTGGGGTGACTAGATATTTGCGTGTACTGTGAGTGTATGAGTTTGTGTGTCTGTGGCTACATAGTCCTGAAAGCTTGCCAAGCTGGGCCCAAGGCCGCTGTCGCTCCCCATGACAAGTGTCAGTGTGCTGATAGGGGTTCACAACAAGTCAGAGAGACACAGAAAACAGCGAGGGCCTGCGTGACCCAAAGGGTGTCAGAATGATTACGACAACAAACTGGATAAAAAGGATAGGCAGAGAGATGATTAGTCAAATAGTGTCAAGTTCATCACATAGTTAATGATAAAGCAACATCAAGAGCCTTCTTTTTATTTAGTATCATTTATTAACAGGATGATCTCAGTAAAACTTAAATATTAGTTGGAAATGACATGTACTCTGTATGTATCAGGTACTGTGGTAAGCTTATATTATTTAGTCTGATCTGATCTGCCCTTAAAATGCTCCCTCAACACATTGATTTAGAAGACATGCAATATAGCCCCCTTGGTGTTTCACTAGTTGAAAGATAATGACACTAAAACATATTTATATTACCCGGGATGCATTATCAGTCAAGAACTGGAACATTAAACCCCAGTTTGGAATCAAGCTGTGTGCTACATCAATTTAAAGATAGTTTTCATGTAAAATGATCTTGCAGACTGTGGATGAAAGGCAAATTACTTTATTTTTTTTTTGTAAATGGAGTACCTGACTTGGTTTCAAACTCAAGTTCATGAGTAACTTCTAAGAAAAATTGTAGCAATCCCAGCCAGAGACTTCAATCTGCAATATATAATCACATACTTCATTCAGCATTAACATGAATTCAGTGGTTTAAGTCTGCACTAACCTTTCTGTGATCTTCAGTCATAGGTAAAAATTCTGAAACTGAAAAAAATGCATTTTTCACAAGCGCAAGTGTAATTTATTTTGACGATGGCAATCTGCAGTTGCTATGAAAACAGACTGAAATAACTGTATAAAAAGTTAATAAAATTAACTTAATCGCAAAAGTTTTGCTCTGCCACAAAACAACCGTTTCAGTGAGGTCAGGAGAAAGTGTTAGTGAGGGTACGGCAGCTCATATCACCCTGTCAGTCTGATAGAATTAGAAGAGCAGAGAGGTTGCTCTAAAAGGGAGTGGAGCCTGTAATCATCCTTCATTTGTCAACCATGGTTACCTCTAAGGAAACACATGCTGTCTTCATTGCTTTACATCAAAACGGCTTCATGACAGACTACTGCTAATAACATTTTATTCAAATCAACAATTTATCATATAGTCAAGAACAGCAAGGAGAGAGTTTCCCATGCAGTGAAGTAAGATTAAGACATCCCCAAAAAGTATAAGTGCCAGAAGTGACTCCTGAATAGAATTCATCTAAGGTAATGTGTTGCCACCATTGCTGAGCTTGATCAGCAAGGGGAACAGAAAAGGCCCACAGGTCCACTCACTATTTTGACTAAAAACATGGCCATAAAAAAGAATGGGGTAAAAACATTATGATCTTTTAGGCTTTGTGTGTTTTTAAACCTGATAGTTCAGAAGGCTTAGTTTGAAAATTGCCTTTTGTATTACATTTTTAGCTGGTGTAGTTCACTATTATTTGATGTTTTGACAATAAGGTGGAGCTTTTTGTTCATATCTTCTCAGACTTAGAGACAGTTGTGTTTGTGGTCATTCCTTGTTTTTGCATTGAATTCAGTCCTTCATTAGAGACTAACAAGCTTTTCTTATGATTTCAGGCTCTGAAATCATAACCCTTGGATCCAACTAAACAAACTCATTTTATAATTTAATTAAAAATTAATTATCAAAGTTATTGACAACTATATAGAAAAAACATTGATTTAAATTCTGATTCCCAGCATTTCTGCTTCCCTGCAATCTACGAACTTACAAGCATTCAGATCCTCAGGCTTTGTTTCAATCTTCTCCTTTTCCTGCTTTTAGATCATTCTCTCTTTGCATACCCATCTGCTGGTCAATAAGTGACATTTAGCTTCCAAAGTGGAAGCTAAGGAAGACCATAGATTAGAGATATCCAAAGTCAATCCTCAAGAGCTGATATCCTACATAATTTAGATCTCTTTGTGGTTCAAGACTCTGGTAGTAACTTCCTCCTCAGCATGACAATGTTCTTCTGAAGAAGCCTGCCAGCAAGTCATCAATTTGATTCAGCTGTGTTGAACCAGGGAGAGAACTAAAATATACAGGATACTGACTGTTGAGGAATCACTTTGGACATCGCTAATGTATGGTCTTAATTATTTCTTTTCTTGGGGGTTCAGGCAATTATTGCCAAGGAAAATGATACCACTCCTGGATTGGTTGACTTGCAAATGCCAGCCAACATTGCCCTTGAATATTTCAGTTTCCCGATCGGCATTTTCTTTCCAATGTTGTACATATACAAAAATATCTGCAATTATTTTAGTTACACTCCACAAAAAATTCTGCAAATAGGCGTGAAAACTGAACTGCAAAAAAATGGGGTTCACTGTACTACTAACAGGGTAGAGTTATAATATGCTGATTTATCTTTTGCTTCTTCAAGTCTAATTTAACATGCTAATATGAATATAAAAGGAATAATTTATTGAGCTGTTGAATTTTTGTGGCACTGGTAGCCTTTATTTACAGTTATCAGACAGTAAATGTGCAGGAAGAGCATAGGGGGAAGGCATGCAGCCAAGATCCCAATGTCAGAAATCATAACACAGATGGCTGCATCTGTACTAATAGCCTCTGTATATGAGGCATCTGCTCTCTGCTTATTTCAGGAACCTCCCTGTTATAAAGTGTGTTTGTAAGTTGCCTCAAAATACAATGGTCTATCATATCTGTTTATAACTGACACATTTCCAAGTTGTCTCGCTTGAGACATGGTCAAATCAGACAGCGACAGTAGTTAGCATGACTATGATCAGCAGTTTTGACTAAACCTGTACCATCTTCCTCGCATTTCAGTCAAAGCAACTTTGAAATGCAGCTTTTTAAATGTCAATAATTAGGCTTTAATGTGCTCTGAGAGGTTCTAACAAGAGATTTGATTGCTGCATTGTACCAAATTAATCAAACTGTTTTAACCCACATGCTCCAAATATTCAAATATAACAAAGAAATAATAAACAGTAATTTTCTTTTCTTCTTTTAATAAGCTCTGCTTGTTGATTACTGTGGAAATATATATTTTGTTTAAATATTTTTGGTTAAACATTAAGCAAATCTGAGCTGATACATAGAAGTGAAAATGACTGAGCTCTTAAGATCTTAACATGACTGATGTTTGTGAGGTAAAAAAAAACAATCTACAACAAGCATATCAACCTTATTTTCCTTCTGGGTCATATCAAGATTACAAATGTCCTCAAAAGACTGGTTGTGGCAGAATCTATTGATAAAGTACCTATTACCAGACTGTTAAAGTTTTAATAAATAGCTGTCACTGCTGCTACTTCTTGTATGAAAAAAATGTCAAATCTTGTCAAATTGATGTGATTTGGGGGATTACAAATAAGAGCTGCTTTGATTTGATTGATGAAATTATATTTAAGCACACAACTCTCATCTTGAAGGTTCTATTTATATGTCCCTTCGGAGTTTAAAGGGATGTATAAAAAGTTATGGTGAATCAGATTTGGTCCCCTGCTCTTGAGTTTGACATATGGGACCTAAAAGATTCTCTGTTTACATACCACTTTGCAAACACTTAAATAAATTATCCAGTATATTTTGGAAAGATTTAAAACATTTAAAATGTTTAATGAAGGACCTTTGAAACAGGGAAGATCTATTCAAGAGCCAGGTGAAGTATCAACCCAATCAAATGATATGCAGAGATATTAAAGCTAGGTGATGCATGTTAATGCCAGGTTGGTATTGTTCCCAGCTTACTTCATATTTATCTGTACTTATTATCTATCAACACACACAACTACTTAAACTACATCCTCCCTGAAAACCTCTAACACGCACCTCCAACACACACCTCCACAGACAACAAAAAGGCAAGGGACTCAATTAATCAATGTCAAAAATTAGCCTGGGGGTTTACTCATTGCTTCTCTTGCAGAACTGGAATGAAAATAAACTACCTCAGCTACAGCAGTGGGATCAAAAACACAACACGGGATAGGGATCCCACTGGTGTGAAGGAAAATTCCACTTACCTGCAAAAAAAAGGTAAAACAATTTCAATATTTTTCTTATTCATATGCCAGAAGAGTTTTAAATACTCAGTATTATGCAAAATCCACTTGAGTATTATATCATGTCACAATTGTATCTACTCATCAAAAACATAACCAAAGTGTTGCTTTAATTCATTCATGTATGTTTGAGAAATTGTTAAGTCTGTACCTTTGAGCCACCATCACCCACAAGTCATGTGGCAGTTGCTTTGCTTCTGATGTGATCTCAGTTTGAATGCTGCTTACTGAAATCTCAGTTTGAATGCTAGTTACTGAAATCACAGGTGTGAAACTTACAATTTTCAACTATGTCTAAATCAACTGACAATATGGGATTACCTTTCAATTGTCTGAGTCCCTAAGGGTTCAGGTAAACCTTAGGCAAGTTATTCAGAAAGAACATTATGAAAATGAAAGCAGATCTCTTTTAGTTTTAAGCACCCTGCATTCTAATGTGAATGGATCAAGTAATATTGCTTCATTGTTCTGCTATTTGAGTAGCAGTAGTGGTGTTAATGCTGCATCAGTGGCTTTAATGTACAAAATACATTGAGTCAAATAATGCAGGCTGTGCTGTTGCACATAAGAAGGTGGTGTTGTAGCATTATTTAACAAACATAATTTATCTTGCTACTCTGGTAAGTTAGGGTTAGTGTTACTACAAGACTGAAACACATGCATGTTTATGTATTGGGTATTTTTGTGGTACATTAATTTGCTGTGGTCAGTGTTGATACAATGGCAGTTTATTCAACAACATTGGACAAACTGCAAGAATAAAGAAAAACAAATTGCAAAAATAGGGAGACATCTGTTTGTGATCTGAAATTGGAATGGAAGTAGCCATTGCTTCCTGTTATTTGGTAACTGAAGCAGACAGAGACATATGTTCCTGTTCTTGGCATGTTATAGTTTGAACATGTTAACTTTGCTCTCCCAAATGCATTCTGTTAGGTGGAGATAAACAACAGAGTTCCAAACATTTTTTTTTCCAATTTTATGGCTTGTCTGCAGTAACAGTCACATCAGCTTACAGGTTTTGACAGAATGAGGTTTCACTCAAATTAGCATGAAGTGTGACAAGCGTGAAGCTAAGATTCTTGGTAGAATAAAGAGTCGACACCTTGGCAAGATCACTGTCTGTGTGGAGCCCCCTGGTCTTCTCACTTCAGAAATTTATCATGACAGCTTATGCTAATGAGGCATAGCTTTTTGGCCCACTTCCTTTTCTTTTTTCTTTTCTTTTTTTTAATTTCTATTACTTCAAATATGTTTAGGTTTTTATGTTTTGCATTTGCATGCATGGTTGTTATGAATTTCTGAAAGCAGTCTATGTCTTGCTTGCTATAGTCTTATTTATATGGAAATGCATAATTATTGGTGCGGATTGACTCAGCAGCGTGTTTGTGCATCTGTGGGTAAACATGAATCTCCTTCAGCTCGTTTTATGGAAATATAATTAGCTTCTCTGTACTGCAGTGGGGTTCGAACATACAGGTCTCTAAGTTTTGCTAATGATGTCTTTAATAACTCCCTTGTTGTCAAGCATGACGTGTCTGCAGGTGCTGCTGTTTGGAAAAGCCTATTGTTGGGAATTACATCTTATAGCAAGTCCACTGTCATGCTCTCCTGGAACCCTGGGTATGGATTAACCCATTGGACTCCTGCCAGACACTAAACCTAATCAGGGTGGTGTTACATACATGTGTCACTGTTTATATGTGGCTCCTGGGAGGATTTTTATATGACTTGCTTTGCAGAGTAACTGAATTAGATGTCACTTAAGGCTAATTGCTACCAAGACACTGTAACGCAACACAGAAATTGATATTTAGAAATTCCAACTGCATTATAACACAGATCTTTAGGTGTTTTTTAGAAAGATAACTTGGTTGTATGTAGGAAGCTTTTATCCAAAAGAATCATGGCTGATGATTCTTTTTCATTGAAAAAAAAACATCTCCTTTAAATGATGCTATAGTCTACTGATTGGTCATGGGAATTTTTCTGTCAAGCTCTTTATAAAAGTTATTTATGCATAAAGCAACAAGTGTTGGAATTCTTTCAGTTCCTACAAAGATTATTTTTAATGATGTTATACATGCCATGGTAATTTGTCAATTTTTGTTTCTATCTGAATTATTATCACTTGAGATATTTTCCAACATTTATCCATTCTTTTTCTACATCAGCTTCATCGAGCCAGGGTTATGAGGTGGTCAGAGCCTATTGACAGAAAACATTCAATGAGAGCTGAAGTACACCCAGGAAAGGTTGCTAATCATTTCCCAGCACATGCTTTATATAAATCTTTGACAGGTAACCTTGCATTTTTTACATTATTGACATTATTACATTATTTTAATAAGACCATTCTGCCTTTATTTAACAAGACTGCAATTTTCCATTAACATCATCCTCTGAGAAAAAAATCTAAAATTAATTTCAACACTTTATTCCAAATGTATATATCAATCGTCCACAACTACCATTGTATTTTCAAAATTATCTGCATAATGACAGGATCTCCAAAGAAAAACATAATATAACTCTTACTAATAGTACAGAAAAAGGAAGAGGGACATTAACTGATTGGACAAAAATAGCTAATATTTGTTTTGTTTTTTTCCCCAGCATACCTAGATCAAAACAAAGATGAATGGATGAATAGCTGTGTCTTTAAACAAGACACAGAGTTCATCTGTAATTAATGTCATAACTTTGGTTACGGTTTTAGGTTGTAGTTTGCTAATCTAACACACTATGAATCAGTCAGATAATGGCATCAAGTTGATCTCCTATGCAACAGAATAGTTTTAATCTCCCACCGGCCGATACATTCACTAGTACAATATGTTGGTTCTAATTGATCTAACTGATTTTCAGAAAAATGAATAAACGCGGCTTTCTACAGCTGCTTTTGTAGTTCAACCTAATGCAAAACCCTGAAATGAATAAAGGTGTAAAGATTCAGTTATTCAAATTTCATCCGAATAATTTTGCTCTCTGCTGTGCAATTATAATTATTGTGTGTGTACAGAAACACTGAGTAGCTCCACTCAAGCATATCATCACTGGTCATTATACAGTTAGGTTTTATTACCGTGAAACACATCCTCAGCTCTACATAGTGGTTCACTGAGTTGCCCACTTTTGCAAATCTACTGACTTCATGTAGACTCATGTCCATACTATACTTGGCACTTGGTTCTTAGTAACTAGTCCCATTATCTGATAGCTACACTTTGGCATTGAACAAGATGCATAGTTTTGATGAAGCCATGCAAAAAATTATTCTCATTTTTCATTACATTATATTTATCCCCAAAATCTACAAAACTATACACCAAGAATATGCATAACCAAAGGGAAAAAATTTTCAGGAAAGGGAAATTGAAAGGTTTCTTAATCATGGATTCACATATTTGCAGATTTTTCTGTAGAATGTAATTCCAAACTGTTCACAGAATACTGGCCTATTTTCAGATATTTTTTCATAGAGCATAATCTTAAATATTTGATAGAATATGCACGTTGGGAAGCTGAAATATCTGTAGGCACTACTTGATGGACTGTACCACTAACAGTGGTGATAAGAAAAGCTTGTGTTTGAGTTAGTTCTAAAATGCATTCCACTTTGGTTATTAATGTATATTAAGTTATATTTGGCATCTGAACATATATTTGGCATTGCAACGATTAAAATAGGCCCTTATAACATTTTTCAGATAGGGTCTGAAGTACCTGCAGATTTCAGCTATTCATGTGATCCTAAATCCTTCCAGCTTCTTTTTGTATTGCACCTCGTACATGCACTCGAACCAAAGACCCTGTCTATTGCTGATATACTGAAAGTTCATTTTATGTTACATCATATCATTAGGTATAAGTGTTACCCATTAAAGTCATTGCAATGGAATTAAATTTTGGTGCACAAATGTGCTTTTACAAATAAATATTGAAAAATGCACCTACCTAGGAGAAAGTAGGTGCAGCTTGACCAAAAATACCGATTGACTCAATAAGCTTGTTCACAAATTAAGGTTTCAGGTTTAGATAATGGGGCTTAGTGTTTTAACAACTTTGCAGACTGTAAAGTCCAAAGAATTGGATTATATGCAAGGTAAGTGTACCAACAACATCTACCCATATAAGAAAACAGCTTCTACATAGCTGTCCTCTGTGTGCTAACGGGTTAATACACTCAAAATTGACATTTATTATGCCTTTTACAGGTAGGAAACATTCCACTTCATTTGACAGAGGTCAGCCCAACATTATGGAGAATTAATTTATGTTCCATTTAAAGCTGACCTTAGCAGAAGCAGCCTCAAGGAGTTTAAGATGAATTCATTTGAGCTTTACATTTTGCTGACAGGTGAATAAATCTTTCTCCGGCAGGTGTATAAAACATATCAAAGAAAAAATGTAAAACAGTTTGACTCCAAAAGGCAAATTTGAATGCAGAGAGTCCTAAGCATAAGTGCTTATAAAACTGCCCGTTGTCGTGGTTACCAATTCAGTTACCAAAAGAGCAGCAATGCAACACTTTATTGTCTCTTAAGGAAGATGCATTTGTCCAAAGTTTGACATGGCATTTTGAAAATAAAAACATCTCATTTGTTTGTAGAAAAAAGGCAGCTCTGACAGAAAGATTTGTACAGCCATGGTAGAGAGAGCATCCATTTGTGAATACAGAGACAGGCTGACAACACACACAAATGCTGAAGCAGGAAGCAGACACAGAACGCCTGGCAGAAAGAAGGACAGAATCGAACTGAGAGAACCCACTGAGCTTTCGGAAAGGGAATAAGTGGGCTGGCAGCTATTGGTAAGCAGTGCAGTAGAATAAGGAGGATAAAGAGAGAATTTTAAACTCATTTTGTGTCACTCCTGATCCTCTACCCTGTCCTCTTTAACTGCTAAATTTCTGGACTGCCTTCTTTTATGCCTGTTGACGTGTCATGCGTAATTTGAGCACAGCCTTAGGCAGAGATTCTTCTTTCTCCCTATTAGCTTCTTTATAAATTTGAGCAAGCGGGCTGGTAGTGCAGTGAAAGGCGAGTGTCATCCTTTGAGATTTGCCAGCCGAAGGACAAGCCATTTAAGTGCTCCCAAATCCACTTAACCTCCAAAATCTACCTTTCTGTACCAACAGATCCAATTTTGTCTTAAAGCAGACCTAAGTGGTATTCAGTGAAAAAAAATCAGATTCTCAAACTTGATATAAAACATAATTAAGAAAAAGTGAGGTGGAACAATACAGGAAATTTGTTGTATTGTTCTACCTCCAATTGGTACCAGAAGTCCTGAGTGTTCTTTTCTTAAAGCTTTTTTTTTCCATCTCTAGTGGTCTTTATTTGACCATGGTCAGAAAGAAAAGCGGATGGTGAAAAAGAGAAAAGACATGCGGCAAAGGTCAACGGGCCGGGATTTGAACCCCTGACAGCAGGACTAAGGTCTGGGTCGCGCCCTTCACCCCATGACATGAGTTTTTGTCAGGTCATGACAAAAGGTCTTCCATGTATGTTGGTGATAAACCTTTCAATGATTTGTCAAAAACAAAAGTATTTTAAAGTCTATTATCTGAGCTACCAGGAGCCAATGTAAGGACTTTAGAACTCGGCTGATGTGATATTTGTTCTTAGCTTGAGTGCGAATGCGTTTCAGGATCAGCTGCAACTGTCTGACATTTTTAGGCAAAACTGAGAAGATTGTAGTAATTACTTCAAGTCTTAAAATCCTGGAAATGTCCTTCAGGTGACAAAAGGCCAACATTGTGCAATAAACAGAGGTGAGGAACATGAGTGGCAAACAAAAAGTCTGTTAGGTGGCATGATGAAAATGAGAGGGATTGTCGGAATATACTTGTGTAGGAAAAGAATACAATGTTGTATGTATAAGCCAAAATGATTCATGTCTTTACTTCTTTGCAGGAGTGAGGGTAAGAGCAACTAAACAAGACTGATCTCCATGTGGCGGAGGACAGGGAGATGTCCCTGCACATTAAAACTATTTCAGACAGAAGTCACTTCAGTGGAGACTAATGAGCATAACAAACTGCTTTTATCAGTAAATCTCTTTAAACTAGTCCACTGGTGTCCATGTAGGTAGTGAGTAGAGTAGCTGAAATAGCAACTTAAAGAATACCATGAATGTTTTTTGACAAATCCTTCAAAAGGAGTTTTTTCTGCATGCAGACTCTCAAACTACCTGCAGTCTGCATAATCTTGCTGGTCATGTTTATTGTTCTTGATGGATTTTCATGCTGCTGTGTGCGTCGTACGAGTAACTCTACAGGCAATTTTACCTCCTCAGCATTCTCCACAGACTCAGCACACAAAAAAGCTCCCCCATATCCGTGACAGATGGTGCTCTTTGTGGTAAATTACAAGCAATTTTCTATCATTTAGTGTCAGGTTTCTATCAAGACAACAAGAATGACTTTTGGTGTGTTTTCTGCAGAACTTTAAATTCATTGATTCATAGCTGTCAAAACAAGATACCCTCACCTTTATTTATTTTTTGTTGGCTTTTGCATTCTCTTTTGTTTCTTGAACCATTCATATAGCTGGATTGAGTTATTGACAGAGACTAATTATGCTGGCATCTTTGTAACACTAATATATTTTTAAACTTTAACATTAGTTAAGGTGGACAGAGGCACACCTTCAAACATCCACAATTTTCTTCTTTCTGTCCCATACATAATTAAATATCTGACTTCATACAGCTCATCCTTCCCAAAGTGTAAGATGATTGCTGGAGATTATATATTTAAAGCCATTTGTAGAGAGAGATTATTGTGTGTTCTGCCAAAATTTCTGTGAATTGTGTTTGTCCTTGTGTGGTCTCATGTTCACCAAGCCTCTTGTGAGATTTACTCACTTGTGAGACTTCTTGCCCTCCATACCCCCTGGGCCTGAACCGCAGTCATGAGCTTGGATGATGAAGGTGTACTCCTTTTGCAACTCGCAGTCCACCAGGCCACGTGCCCTCAGCTGACCCTCGCCAGACGTTCCGTTCAGCACCACTGCCTCAAACGGAGCCTCCAGCCCATGGATGTTGAACGCACAGATCTCCCCTAGAGAGCAGAGAGAGACAGAGAAGGAGAAAGGGAGTGAAATTCAAAGAGAGAACAGAGAAACGGATGAGTTGAGAGTTTATCACAGTCCGTCAACTTGAGAGAGTTGACAAAGTTTAAGAAAACCATACAGCCACTTCTTAGCTCAAACCCAAGCTTTTAAAGCCAAGGGCTATTGACAACTAATTACTGACTGACCTACTGTTCAGATTAATTTATTGATATGACAGTAATTACTGTCCAGTGATGAACAACATTCTGGACACTTGGTGCCACTTTGGTGCCTCCGTTTATTTTCTGAAACCATTTATCCATGCAGGGTTGTTTATCAATCATAAGGCAACACAGGGATGCAAAACAAAAAACAATCATGCATGCACAAACTCATACCTAAAACAAACCTGTTAGGTATCTGTCAACCAAGCTGGTAGTTTGTTTTTTTGGGGAAAAAAACAAACAAACCAACAAACAAAAATATGTGGGAGAAAGTCAGAGTACCTGAAGACAATCCACCCATGTGCTGGGAGAACGTGCAAACTCCTGTGTTCGAATCGGGACTGGAACACAGGAACGTCTTGCAGCAATTCAAGAGTGCTACCAAATGTGGTGGAGCTGTGGTACAGTGAAATTCAAACTTACACTCGTACACTCCTGATGAGTATCTATCTATGTACCTATCTGTGCATCTATATCTCTACAGGACAGTAACTTTGGTTTAACAAAGTTAGTTGATAGCTGAGTTAGATGATATTCTGCTGCTGTTGGTTTAGCTGATAAACAAACAATGAGCACAACAGTGTGGACTCAAAGGAGATTCAAATTTGCCCTTGAGAGGATTTACAGGATGGAAATCTCTTTAAGTTCATTTTGAGGCGCTAAGAAGAAAAAAAACAAAGGGGAAAAACAAAAGTGCATCTGACTTTTATTAGCAGAGACATAATATAAAAAAGTGGCATATTTTGTGAGGCTCAGGCAGGAGTTTAATTATTCCTTTTTTTTTTGTTTGCTAAGAAAATTGACATTGCCCTTGTGATTCTGCTCACAGAATTTCAGGAAATCACTTAACACGCCAAGCTCACACTCTGACCTATGACAGCTAATTGCACTGATTTTACTTGAACTAACAGCAAGGACTAAATTGGATTCCCAAGAAGCTTTGTGCGTGCCTTGCTCCTGGCAAGTTCTGATAAGAGGAACTTTATTTGCAATCCTTTCATCCTGTTCCTGTCATAATCCCCGTCCCCTCAACCCCAACCTCCCTCTTCCTCTCCCCTGCTGTTAGGACATGGCCCCTGAAACGATAATTTGCCTGCAGAGAAGCTCTAAGCAGGAGGTAGTAAAACTGGAACAGAAAGGTAGAGAACTGGCACGTCCTACCCCCTCCCTTACGCACTTCTATCCTGGCTATACTACTTGAACAATGTTGTATCAGAACTAAATGGGCCCTGGCGCTATGGAAAAACATGGCTCAGCGCTGTGAGCATATTCATAAAATGGCAATGAGCAAACAGTGTGCGATGGCGAGTGACAGAAAATGCAGCGGTCTCTCTGTGCTGCTTCTTTTAATAGCGCGCCGCCGCACAAAACAGGCGAACACAAAATCCATCACCACTGGAGCGAGAAATAAATCCAATATACCCAGGCTAGTGCAGAAGCTTCCCATCAGGATGAATATGCCTAGGATATGCTGATGACGCACACCTACTGTTGAGGCTCGGTGTGCCAATGTGTTCCTTGTGATTTAATTGTACCTGATGGGGGAAGTGATGAGGACTTGGGGTGGGAGGGCCGTCAAGGTGACCGAACGGAGAGAGCCTCTTATTTTTTCCAGAATCAAATGGCTGTAGGTTCCAACATATCTGACACAATGTCTTCTCCTTTATGTGTGTCTTTCACTTTTCTCCAGTCGTGACAAGTGATCTGCCACCTGCGATTAGAAAGAGAGGGCTGGTGGCTGCGGGAGAGACGAGAGTGGACGACGTCCTCGCCCCAGTGGAGGTGAGGGAACAGATGTGAGGCGACACATCTGGGCGACAAGATGGCACTTGGCAGAAAAGCCATAAACATAGTGGCTAAATATATTTCTGTGCCACATCAGACTGCTAAAGAGGTAGACCTTTGGTCAAAAGCAACTCATGCTCAAAAATTAGAGGCTGCTTCTTTGTAAGTATGAAATAATAAATACAAACTAAAAGCTGTTTGAAGAACCAACGAAGAACACTCCACAATTAAATAGCCAAACTAAGAGCCTTTAGCAGCAGCACTCTACCTGTGTGATCATAAGCTTTATCTATCAATCAGATGGCTTCACGTTTGACCCTTCAATGGTTCAATGGTCTCTTAAGGCTGATAGATACATAGTCGAAAATGCTTATTTAAGCATTGATTAATTTCACTTAAGATAAGTATATATTAAATGTTTAAATAGGCTTGAAGATGTGCTACCACAGTGTTTTAGAGGAATGAGGATTTTTTTTCAAATAAACCATACTTGTTCAGTCCTTTTTTTATTGCCTTGTAATGAACTTGAATCTTTAATATCTGAGATACAATATTTGAGAACTAATGGCCAGTAATACAGTAAACATTGCATCGTCTTTCTGCATTGGTCTTATGGTAAGACACATATATGATCCAAAGAAATAACTTCTTTGTGCCAAAATCCTTTATTTTATAGCAATGGTGAGAGTATTAATTAGTTCAAGCAGTTAAGCAAATTTATTAGCAGTAACTGTCTTAAATTCCTATATTTATTACAAGGAAACTACAAGTTTTTCCCAAAAGAACTTTCCATTTTTTTCCCTGGTTTTGTTCATAAGCTACATACCACTTTTACATATTCTTGAATTTAGGTCATTTTTACATCCTGGCAGACAACAGATTAATTTTATTGTCTTAATATGCAAAATTCTCAGATCTACACAGCACATTTATGTCTTGTTGGCATGAGTTTATAGTAAAGATTTGAATCTAACTTACTTATTCCTCTCCCCACATTCTGTTGCTGTGTTTGCAAAGTCTCACCCTGGATAAATGTCTTTTATTCATTTAATCAGGTGCAAATGAATGGCTGTCTATAAGGCAGAGGGAAGGTTGATAGTACCTGAGCTGCCGTCCTGTTTGGAAATAGAAGTCATGCAGTACTAAAAACCTCTGGAGAATCTGGCACTTGTCCACAGAAGACTATCTTTGAGGACACAGAACTCATTATCACTGAATTCACTGAAGGCAGAGCTGTTTTGCTGGCAGTGGTGGCCGATGTTTGCTAAGCTGGAGGAGTGTGACAGAATATTGTGGGTCATTCACGTTGCCTTGGGCTCCACGTTATTATCAAAGCTGACACAACCGTGTTGATGAGCTTTCTGTGTCTGAATGGGTATGCACTTGCACATATGCCTGGTGGGGATGAGAGGGGTTGGGGGGAACAGTGTTTTCACACATAAGCGTGGAGATATTTGCAGCAGATGTTAAGTGAGCAAGAGGGAAAGTAGAGATATCAGTCGAGCAAGAGAGTTAGAGCCTAAAAGAGGAGGAAGATATAGCGACAGATGAAAAGAAGATCCAAGAAAGACGGGAGCCGGGCCACTGCCGAGGGCCAGCTCCGATCTCAGCACTGGAGAGTGACCAAAGCACAGGCGTGAAGACACACTCAGATTAACTGAAACGTAGCCAGTCTGGAAGCTCTAATCAAAGCCAATGTGCCTTTCATCCTCCTACTGTTGGAGCCCACATGGCAGATAGACAAAAAGTAAATCAGATTACTGGATATCATACTGTCAGTGACCAGATTCTACCCCAAACACCCATTTGTAGGAACTGAAATGTGCTCACATGTTCCCTCATCATTGTAAGTAAATCAACCCTGTTTCCACAAGAAGTATGCTCAACTATGAGGCTTATGCAGTTGTCGTGATTTCTGCTGCTTTTCCAATTCAGGTTTGGCATCAAATTATCTCTTGTGTTAGTCACCCCCATAACCTGCTAATTCTCCCTCTCATTTTGCTCCTGAAAATACAATTACCCATCCATAAGCACTCCAGGATACATGGATTCCCTCCCCCATAAACCCCCACACAACCCTCTCAGCTGCGGCTCAGAGATAGAAAGTCTGCCTCATAACTCTGCCGAGGGCTGAAATTGAAAATGCTGTAATTATGCTCTTCATGAAATTAGCCAGGCGAGGAAAAAACACAATTGAGAAGCTGTCCATTTTGAAGATAAGGATTAATACTAATCAAGTTTGTGTGTTCGGAATCGAGCAAATGAATCCTCAAGTAGTTTCTGTGTAAAGTCCGAGTGTGTGACCATGTAGAGTGATGGGATTTAATTAAAGACGCACTTTTTGAAGAAGGATTTAGAAGCGGGGGAGTCATAAGGGTAGAGATGTGTTTATGGCTGTTCCAAAGGAATCCTGCAGATGATTTACTCGACCTCTCGGTTGCCTCTTCTCTGTTAATGTAATTAACGTTTTCTCTCACCGAGTTAATGACATCCCACTGTCCTTTAACAAAGTGACCACCCGCCCCTGCCCTGTGTGTGTACTGCCCCAACTGTGTGACAAACTGCTGTCAGAAAGAAGAATTTAACCACCATCAAAGCTCTTATGTCAAGGCAGCTGTAGGTTGGTGAAAGCATAAACCCTGAAAATAGCTCCTGCTGTTGTTACGCGACTATTGGGTTGAGTATTTCAAACTGGTGGAAGGGAAGAAAGATAAAATATAGAATCTAAAGAAACTTGTGGCTTTGTCTAAATGTTGATGTGACTGTAATCTCCCAATTTTGCAAATATTTTACATTACTGAGAGTGCGATTAAAAAAATGGTTTTGGAGATGTACTTGTGGGCAGCCAAGATTTTTTCACAGAAAAGTTTTATGTTTTCTTTTCCTTTTCATCAAGATGGAGATTGGAGACTGGTTGCTACACTGCTTTTCTTCTACTCTTTTACATAAAGCAAAATATTCTTCACATAACTTCAAAAGGGAAACAGTTGGCACAGTATTTAAAACATAAGTGGGGAGAAAAAAGCTTTGATATTTGCATTTATTTTGACTTGTGATAAGAGGCCTGGCAGGATGAATCCATGTTATGCCATGTATTATTAGGTTGACAAATTATTCCACAACACTCCTGTCACACTGTGGTGTGGTGACATTCAATCCAATGCTGTATGAAGACACACTGCAACAAAAAACTAAATGTTGTGGCAACAGAGTAATCACATGAGGCGATTTGAAGTCCACTGAGACAGAAAATGAATGGACTTCAATTGTGGCAGTTTGTTGTGGTCAGAAGTCAGATGTGGATTGGTAGCAACAATTACGTCTGTTGCTGTTAAAATTATAAATGAAAAATTAGTTTTCAATAAAGACTACAGTTTTTATATATTCATTTTCTTTGTGTGCATGCACTTAAGCAAAAAATACAGCATAAACATCTGCTAAATTTAGTATTCTAGTAGCTTTTAATTGCTTATTGCTCAAAGCATTACATCTTATTACCATTCTGCTCTTTAAAGAGAAACACAAGTATAACAAGCTGATATTAGCTTTTAATTGGTCTCACTATCTGCTGGTGTATCCAGCCTGCAGTCAGTGGCTTAAAATACATTAGAAAAAAAAGCCTACCAGTTCTGTGACAAGGGATGCCTGGCACCCCCAGCTAGACAATATATACATAATGCTAATTTAATAATGACTTTAAATAAGGAGAGTGCATGTTAGCGTAAGTTACAACATTTGTTTTTATTAGTTTGTGTTTTTATTTTTGGAGCTATGCTTACATAAAAGTTATGTCCTTAAATGTGACTCTTATTTGTTGCTTATTCTCTGCCCTTATCCAGACTCTTTATTCATGGCAATAACACAGTAATATTCAACTGTAGGTTTTGGTTTTAGTGTACAAGAGTGTACACTCAGGTGTACTAGCCTAAGGTTATCAGTAGCCCCCATCTGGACAGTGCTTCAAAAATATTTTAGGTAGACCCAGCTGCATATTTCATTACTTGCAGATTAATAGGGGGAAATCAGCATCACTTAATTTCCATTCAATGACTTTTAATTTTGTCCATGACCTGAAATATATTAGGCAACATATGGAGGAGGAGCAGTAAATTAGTCTATGCACCATACAGATGGTGAAAAGTCCAGTAACTCCAGAACTTTATGACAGCACATTAAAATTACTTTAAAAAGCAGGAATGGTGATTTTCACATTGTTACTTTTCTACAACCTATGCATGCCTTTTTTAGCCACACCTTATAGTGATTTATTAATGTAACTAAGAGATTAAAAGTAAGCTTGTGACGTCATCAAAAAGTGTAGGAGTGGTGAATTTTATGACACCCTTATTCTAAAACAACTTCTTTGTCGATCTGATTAAAAAATAGTTGGAATTACCTCAACTAGTGAAACTAAGCTTCACATTTCTTGGTGAATAAATAGTAAATCTTGGCTCCCAAAGAGAACAATTCTATTTTCTCTTAGTAGCTGGAAAGAACTGTTAGATCTGCCAGCAGCGTGTGACACCAGTCACACACACACCCTAACATATCAATAAAGTTAATCACAAATCTCACCAGGCGACGTGTCAATTATGTGGACTTGGAGCAGGGCCAAAAGAACTACTGAGCAAGAGTCAAGCTGTCAATGACCAACCGGCATCCAATGCCGTGGCAGATGAAACCTTACAATAAACACCAACGTCTCAATTTAATCTGCTGTCTGTGAGATGGTTACATCCACTGAAAAACAATTCACTCAATACTTTTTTTTTCTCTGCCAACATTAATAAAGTCAGATGGCGGTGACATAAAAACTAACTGAATTTCTCAATAAATTCAGGCTTGAAACAATTACAATCCAACACATTCCCACCCAACAATATTGTATGTACCTATGCTGGTTATAAAATTTTATGTTGAATCCATCTTATATTCACGGGTTTGAAGAAAGACATCATGTAAAGATGAGAAAACCAAACAAAAGTGGAAGCCCGAAGGGGAACCAAATAAACCTTAGAAGCATTAAGACAATCACATTAAACACAGTGTGAAATCAATACTTTCTATTTTCCAATGCTGTTCATGGAAATGGCCTAGGGAGTGAACATGTGTGCTCGTCAGAGAAAGGCCAGTTAGAGTTCAATATGCTCAAACAGCCGCATCAGAGTTTATGACCTCTATTTAAGCCCCCTGAGGATGTTCTGTACAGCTGAGCAGCATTATGAAATAAAGACCATCACCTCCCTAAATAGTCTCCTTGATCAAAGACAGGCTTTATTAGATTGTCTCCTAACAAAACAAAAACTTGGTTTTCTAATCAGTTCCAAGGTTTCACTTTCATTTGCTGTGCCACATATCACACTCAGTGTTTCAAGAAGCTTAAACGGCACAAATCTGTATCAGAGGAATTACAGTTGGAGAGAGACACAAAGTATAAAGCTAAAGCTGAATCCTTTCTGTGCAGCTAAAAAGAAGCAAAATGTGGAGCATTAAAAGAGGATTATGAGTTAGGGTGCAGCAGATAAAATATAAAATATGCATAAACCCTAAACATACAACCTTGAGTTAATATCCCCTCTTAATTGATCCCTAATTCAAAGTCACTAAGAGTAGAGGAAAAGATCTGGGATTCCTGATTTCTGAAAAAAATCAAACATGATTACAAATTTAGAGCGACAATGCATAAAATGTGACAGTACCATGGCTACTGTTGTGATAAAGTATTTCTAACACACATACATTTTCTAATTAAGTTATTTTCTGACACTTTATACAAGACTGACAACAGTCAAGGGTCATGTGAAATGTTCATGGTGGAAACTGGTGTAAAACCAGCCTAGTTTCACACATTTGGAAATACGAAAGCCACTCAGTACATAGAGTTGTTTTCTCACACTCTGAAAGTGACAAGTTTGATTCCAGGTCCCATCACGTGTAAACATATGAATGTGTGGCATTTTAGAATGTGATTAGGTGAATATGTCTCTATGGTGAAATGTGTTGAGTTGCTTGGAAGATTACAAAAGCTCTTCACAAATTCAGTCCATTTATCACATATTAGGCTAATAAATAAGATTTTTATCTCACTTTTTTATGGTGGCATAAAAATAAAATCTTAAAGTCCATATGGTTCTAATTCATAGCAGGTGAATATACCCTCAATCAGAGGATGGTCAGAGAAGCGTCAGTATATCTGACAATAAAATTATTAATTTTAATATGGCTTCCGACATCTTGTTCTTTTTTTCCCAGCAGGCATCACTTTCTGGTCATCATACAAACTATCAATCATTTAATCATTCCCTGTGGCAAAATGATTCTTAAATCTGCAGCGTAACCGGACACTGCCCAAATACAGAGTGTTGCTCTGATACTGTGATACTGATCATCGCAGTGCATGTTGATGCCTCTGGCTGTAAGGTTCAGCTGTCTACCAACATCACCTATGAATACTACTGACTCTGCACCCTCTGGATATGACTCCATTCAGCTTTTGTTATAATGCCCATGGCTCAAACTAAACCAAAGGCTATTGGCACGGTATAGAGGTTTTATTCATGCATTCAAGGCATTAATCAAACACATAAAAACAGAAAAGAAAGACATTAGGTTATCACAGAACTTTTCTATATATTACGCAGAATTGGTTGGAGACAAAAATATTAATGTCGTGGAAACAGAAGCATTATATTTGCAGTGAACACAAAAAGACTTTTTGGATTCTGAATTCTGTTCATGTTTATGATTCACTGATAGAGGGAAGGAATAGCCCCTATAAAAATGCTAGCTTGAAATGGCCTGCAGTTGCCCCTGTGTGGAGATTGCCCTTAGTTACATCATCCAGCTTACTCCTGAGAGACAGGAACCAATCCTTTTTAGGTGAGTCTGCTGAAATGAACTTGTTCGCCTCTTAGCAACCATGGAGAGTATGACTGATGGACTCTATGCACAGCAGTTTCTGCAGTTTGTGAAATACAGAGTCTTCTAGTAAAATCACGATAGCAAATATCTTTATATGTGATGTCCCAGAGTCATTACTTTGAGAACCAAGCAGTACAGTTTGATGTAGATAATAATAATGAAGAACCACGACAAAAATCAGCCTCAAATCAGAATCTCAAGTATTACCTACAACACCTTCAAATAGAAGTGTAGTGAAGAACAATGCAAAAAAAATGACAACGTTTTAATCTGGGTGTGCCAGCACCAATGCACCACCATCTCTCAATAATGCAGTTCAAATTGGGCCAGGGACCAGGCAGCACAAAGGCAAACTCTCTGCCAAGAACGACTGTCAGTGAGTGGTGTGTTTTAGTGTGTGAACACAAAAACTAGGAGATTTAAAGGACATCACAAAATCCCCAGTAGTCTTCATCTCCTGATGTCTGTGTCAGTTTTATGTGTATGTTTGTCTTGGTAAAGTCCCATATTTGCTGAAAGGAACTGCAGTGTTCTGTACATTTTCTGTTTGTTTTCTCGCTGTGTGTACTGCTGTCACTGCTTTCCACACCTGCTACCCAACATGTTTGGTAGAACGATTCCATTCTTCCCTTTATTTATGTCCTTAATTTAGACTGTGTTATTTCTGTCAATCATCCACAGTTGTTTTCCATAACATAACGTCTACAGTCATTGGAGGTTTCATTGTGATAATGATCCAAAATACTTAGCCAGATCAGTCTTCTCAAATCTCTGTCTCAGTACCCACAGCCAAATCTGGCAAAATAAAAAAAGTGGCCTATGACAGGAACTAAGGAAATAAGAACATAAAAAGATAAGCCATTACACAGAACCACCTTGAAAAGACCTTTCTATCTTCAGTCCTCGAGAGCTGCTGTATTCCAAATTTTAAATGCTTCCATGTGCCACCACACCTAAAACCATTTGCTGAAATGGCTCCTCAGCTTGTCAGCTTCTGCAAATGCCTGCTAATGAGCTTCTTCGTTATATTCACTTGAGATTGAAGAGAAATTCACCTAAAAGTTGTAAAACAGTGGCTTTTGAGGACTGGACTCAAAGACTTCTGTATGCTTTGTCGTGGTTACATTTTGTTAGAGAAGATGCGACATTGTTCTGTTGACAAAAAGGGAGCTCTAGTATCGACACAATATTGATATATAAACATCCTTTAAACATCCTTTAAGATCCTTTAAGATCCTTTGTCGATCGGTACAGCTTTACCAATAAATATTTCTGTGTCTGTTAACTGTCTAACAAGTTTTGAATCACTCTTTCTCATGTCCGTTTCCTCTCCTTTAATTTCTTGCAGTTAAGGAAAGCCGATGGGACCTGAGAAGTCAAACTGCACTTTGTCACAATGAGTGAAAATTGATAAAAGCTGGCAACACAAGAACAGTCTTTTTTTTTGTAGAGTTCAACTCATTTTTGCCTAAGTGTTTTTTATTGGTAAATCCACAACCATCTATTCCACAGCGCCACTTTTCACGATGCTACTCTACTTGACATATTTGATTACCAATGGCAATCAGCACAACACAAAGAAAGCATGATGACGTGCTTAATTTGTGTGCAAAATAAGTATTAAAGTGTTACATATGTCTGGTTTTATCAGCTCAGTCAGACTTGATTACATAATCTGTTATTTTTAAAATTAACAGGACATATAGAAAAAGTTTGAGAATTTTGCACTGATTGCCATAAAAAGAATTTAATACTTCAAATACAGCAGTTATTTTTTAAATATTCACTTCCTGTAAATGTACACTTTCTGTACAAAGTATTATAGTACAATGTAATAATTTTATTTTCTTTACACTAATGTAATTCAGATTCACAGTCACCTAAGAAGGAGATGACTTTCATCAGTTGAGCCCCGAGTGGACCATTAAATCTGCTCATTGTGTGGGTTCTCTCAGGTACTTTTATTCCCACAATGCAACATTATGTACAATCAGATCAGCATGTCTCCAAATAACTGAAATTATACAAGCCCAAAGATAAATATGACCAGATGGGCCAAATAACAGGTCATTCACTAACGGATAACTTTTACTATAAAAGCTACATAAATGTTCTCTTAAAATGACTGTTATAAAAACTTCAGCGACTACCTGTGATCAAGTAGGTGGGAGGGGAGCCACATATAGGTCTACTGTAAGAGGGTTATTATGAGGGAAGAATGGCTAAGCTATTATAAATGACAACAAAGTGACCTCACTGTGCCATTATCAGACTTTCTTTCTTCTATACACAGTGAGGAAAAGGAGCCTGTTAGTTTGCATACTAAATAGCAAGTAGACATTAAATAAGACAAAAATATAGGAAATAATTCAGCACTAAGAAATTAAACTTCACATCAAAACATATGAAGTTATACTTTCTTCCTTTGTTCCAAAAAAAAAAAAAATCTAATATTCTGTCAAAAGCAGTTTTACGTGATCAGATAACAAATTAACTACAAGGTAGTTTTCTATAGTAAGCACTGTGATATAATCTTTTGTAACAAATGTGACACTTGTGTGTTTTGTTCTTTTATAATGAGTTGAAATGTATCACCGTCATGCTATTAAGGTATTTTACATCCTTCCCATGAACAGCTGCTTCTTTCAGGGTTTACTCACAGATTTCCACAGATGTTCAACTTAACCTTTACTTTGGTAGTGATTTACTGTGGATTTGGACGTTAGGAGGAGACAAGCCTCCTTATTCATCTTCATTTATTTTTATTAAAAGAGGTTTTCAGTTTGCATTCAGAATTAGTTCCCCAAACCTTTTTTTTTTAGAATTTTCTGTATTAATTTATATTTCTATTAAAAGGAAGATCATGAGCTCAGTGCCTGAGGGCAAGAGGTTGGCCTCTGGGAAAACATGAGTCGGTTGCAAGGCATGTTTTATAAAAAAATATGAAATAACAATCATAATACATTTATTCAATTGTTTTGCTTTTCTCTTAATGCAATAAGCTTAAAATCCACTAAGATTTTAACATTACAATATTAAATTGAATGATAAAATTAAATTAAATGTTTTACAAGTAAAAGCTCCACAAGTAAAAATGGATTTTAAAAAACTTCAATTATAGCTCAGATAAATCTTATAGGCCCAGCATTTCAATTTTTAGAAATAGGAGACAGTAGAGAGTAATGCTACATGTTTTCTTTCAGAAAGGAAGTGGTAAATAGGAAACATCAACATGTTCACAGCCTTAGGACAGAATAGTCCTAAGTGCTATCATGATAGCAAAGCATAGTCCAAAGGACAGCTTAGTTTACTGGAATTAATGTGTTGCCAAGCAATCTGTACTTGTTAATATAACAAATATTGTCAGACAGCACTTAAAGAAAGAAAAATAAAATATGTATTCCAATTCAATAATATATGAAAGTTTAACTTTTAAAATTAAATTGTTTTAAATGAATATTCGCATTGTGCGGATATTAATTTTAAAACAATGGCACAGTGTCACGGTTGAAAACACTGTTTCACTGCAACAAGAAGATCCTGGGTTTGAATCCCAGCCTGGGATCATGTTCTCCCTGCGCATGTATATTCTATGCATGGATGGGTTTTCTTCTGGTATTCTGGCTTCCTCCCGCAGGTCAGAAACATGACTGTTCGATTAATTGGTCTCTCAAAAAGTGTGAGTATGCGCATGGTTGTTGGTGTTTTCTGTTTCTATGTTGCCCTGCAAAAGGATTGGTGACCTATCCAGGGTGATCTGTCCTGACTTCACCTCTCTCCCAATGACTGCTGGAGACAGGCACCAGTCCCCATCACGGCCATGCAAGGATAAGCTTGTCAGTCACATGTCTACATCAAACCTCATTGTGTTTACCAGATTGGTGTTTGATGGTATCTACCATCAGAACCATTCACTTCACATATTTAGATTTCAGCTTGCAGGCAACAGGCAGGTTGTGCAAAAGGGACCCACTTTGATCATGTCATGACTGAGGTCATGATCATAGATGGAACACACTCAAATGACAAGCAAAACGGGATATTGAGGGTGTTGTTGAGGATTGGTCAGCTGAATAAGGTGATCTGTCACTGAGCACAGAAATATGGTGCGTCAACTGGGCACATTATCTCCTACAAGCTAATGCAATCTAAAAGGCTATTTAGACTGGAAAAACATCTACTCCTCCTTGGGGATAAAGAGTGGATACTTGACCCTGCACAACAGCTTTTAAAGCAACTGACTTGTGAGCCAAATAGCTACGGCAAGAGGTGGGATGTTAGATTCTGTAAACCCATTTAAAGCTTTCATACGCTACGACATTGAACTGTAAGGCTACCCAAAAAAGATTTACAGACAAATCAAGGTTAGGTTAAAATACTTGTCTATGGGGGGAAATAACTGTGATTATTAATAGGCTTTTCTTTAGGAGATAGTCTGATGATAATGTATTGATCATAGTAAATGATGTATTTTTTAAAAGTTTTAGTGATGCAAAGTAACTTTAAAAAGTATAGTAATTCTCTCAATTTGAGTATTTAAAAATCTGACTTTTTGACTATCATATGATCTTTTGTAATTATATAAACATGCTGTAAACATAACATGATAAATAACGTCTAAAAGCCTTTCATTGCCATGTCAGGCAAAAGAACATAAAGAAAAGACACAGATAAATTAGTAAAACTTAAAAATTAAATTGCATTTTTAAACTTCACATGAAATTTTATTTAAAAATCTTGAAAGGACCTCTTACTAATAAGTTAGCGGCATTTCAGATTTGTATTCTTCCCACAGATGTGTTTGCTTCAACACCAGTTTTATAATCAAAAGAGAGCTCATGTTGTGGTCTGGATATACATGGAAGTTCTATGACTAATGGGATCAACCAAGCTAAATTAAGAACCTGAATTTGCTCACCTGAAGTCTAATCAATCAAACAGATTGGAGGTGTGGTTTCTGCTTCCTTGTCTTGTAAAACAAAAAGCACAATCTGCAGTCACATTTACATTTCACTGAAGGCAGCTGCTTATGTGAACTACCCTTGAATGACAATTGATCTTGGACAATTTACGAGTGAGATTTGCCGCCCTGTGCAAAGTAAGAAATTGTGGATTCATTAAAGAATATAAACTTGATCAGCCCACAGCGGACAGAGAAGACAAACTGTATACAAATGCAAAGCATCTAATACTGCAGCAATTCTTTTTTGATTTGGGTGCATGTACACCATAGAATATTAAGTGAGGTTTAGGAGAGTCCAGATTAACAGCTGAAGGCCTAAAAGATTAGAGTTGATTAAATTTATCTGCACATGCACCTCCCTGGACATGAATGTCCGCCCATTTCAAGGACACCACCAGGGTTCCCCTCTAAATGTGCAGTGGTGGATGCCGCATTACTGTACAAAGAGGATAAAAATAAGTGTTTTTTAAAAACCCAGAATATGTAATGTGGCAAGGGCAGAGGGAATAGTTACTAAGCTGAGCTCATTCAAAACCATTTTGCCGCATTTCTACTAATAACACTCTGCTAGATGACACTAATTCAATCTTCTACTTTATAGTGATAAAAAACAAATTGATCAATATAGAAACCTTTCTTTTTCAATAGCATACACTATTGATTGAGTTTATCAATTAATTTTTGGGATAATAGCAACCACAACCTCCAAAGATTGATTTTAAGTGTTTTTTTTTAGCCATAATTCTCCTGTTTTTAAGAAGCACCCATAAATTGTTCACAGGGGCGAAGCCAGGTGATCAAGAAGGGACATGCCATTATTCTTTCATCTTTAATGAGAGCTGTACAGTAGAGTAATTTAGTGCACTTGAAGCATTGTCCTGGCAGTAGGTTGATTTTGACAGCTTTTTCCAAACTTGTCTTTAATAATTGATGAGTTACCAGTATCCCACCTTCACCTGGCCTCTTTCTAAATCAAAGTGGAGCTCTGTGCTTGTCAATGATCCATTGGCCTTTCTATCTAGTTGATCAAGAGCCACTAATCTCGTCAAGTGCAAGTTAATGGTAAGTTAGATTTTCCTGAAATCATAGTTAACTTGTGTTGTTTTTTTGTTTTTGTTTTTTCCCTAATGTGCGTTTCAAATTCCAGTTGACTATTTGAAAACTGTCAGATGGTTCACTGATTACCCCAGTATTTTGGAAATATTGAAAATACTGTAATCTTATGAAGATTTTTTTTTTCAAACCATTTTTGAGT
Organism: Poeciliopsis prolifica; assembly: GCF_027474105.1. Taxonomy (NCBI): domain Eukaryota; kingdom Metazoa; phylum Chordata; class Actinopteri; order Cyprinodontiformes; family Poeciliidae; genus Poeciliopsis; species Poeciliopsis prolifica. Next base: position 12,157,405 of record NW_026562379.1, read on the forward strand.
TTTTATTTTCAGCCCTGCTCATTTGTGCCAGATGACTTTTATTAAACATCACCTCTGATCAAAGCATAACGCTAAGAGATCTCATGCTGGCTAAATCAGCAGTTGTCAAGGTGAGTACAAAATATCCCCTTTGCAGCTATGAATTGATGCATGGTCAGTATAAAGTGTTGGCACTAAATGACAAAATTACATACAGTATCTAAATTAGTAATTAAGCAGAAATGCAAATGTATGAAATGACAAAAGGGCGAAAAGGTCAACAGTCATTCCTCCACAAATAGCACTAATTAGCATACTAAAGCAAGCTTCACTCAACTTATCTGTAACATATGAATATTAATATTTGCAAAATTAACATTATTGTGTTGAAGATCCAGGATAGTTTGGCCTTTCGTCTTTCATCTTGGGTGTTGCTGATTACTTTCTTTAAAAAAAAAAAAAAAAAAACTATTCATTATGCCTGTCTGAATCTCCAACAGCTCCTTTCACCTGGTGAGCATCTGCCAGCCAGCTAATTAGCTTCAGCACTTCTACAACTCTTACATTATCTTTACTGCAGCTTACCGGTTCGCCACATTAGCTGCAGAATAGAAGCTGTCAGCTCCTGTACAAACAGCACCAGCTAAATCTCAGCCTCAGGACCCGAGCCAGTCAATGTAAGAACAAACGTATGAGGTAATGTCAGACAAAGCATTAGTCAGTGGAGTAAAGAAAAGTACTAATTGCCCACTTACAGCAACAAAACCTCTATTACCAAACCAGGTAATAGTGACTATTTAGTGAGTAACAGTAAACAAACACATTTATTATCCTAAAGTGTTTTTCACCGCTTTGTGCTTAAATTATTTAAGCCTTTATAAAACTTTTAAGATGTTGACTTTACTTTTACCACATTTACGCTTTTTTTACCTGCAGGGAATATAGATTTTTATGCCTTTGCACTCCTTTTCACAATGAGGCACTTGAGGCACTTAAAGAACTGTCTGTGATGGACTTTATCTCAAAATAAAAAAGAACTACAGTGTTGCCCAAAATATAAAATCATTACTTAAAAAAAATCATCTGTCCCCTCAATTATATTGCAATGTGCAAACTGGAAGAGAAATTTTATGTGATTTATTTGTTTACATCTGGTGAGTATGTAGAAACTAGTGGTATCTTTTATATACTGAAACAGTTAAGCACCGAGTTTATGAGTGTGATTTAAGATGTTATTTCTAAAAGGGTCAAAACAAACGAAAAAAAAAAAAAATCTTTCTTCAAATTCTGGGACTTTTAAGGTCCAAAATAACTTAAAGGTTCACACCAATGACAGGTTTGCAATTAAAAATATATAGCTTTTAAAAAGTAATTCCATCCATCCATTTATGAACACCCTTGTCCCTAGTGGGGTCGGGAGGTGCTGGTGCCTTCTCCAGCTAACGTTCTGGGCGAGATGCGGGGTAAAACCCTGAACAGGTTGCCAGGGCAAACAACCATGCACACATACCCTCATACCTAGAGAGAACAATTAACCTGACAGTCATGGTTTTGGACTGTGGGAAGAAGCCGGAGTACCCAAAGGAAACCCATGCATGCACAGGGAGAACACGCAAACTCCTTGCAGAAAGACCCCAGATCAAGAATCGAACCGAGGACCTTCTTGCTATAAAGCAGCAGTGCTACCAACTGCACCACTGTGAAGCACTGTTTTTTTTTTTTACGTAATTAACCTTTAAAGTATTTTTATTGCAGGTTTAAATGTAACAAGAACTGAATGTTAAACACAGTACGCTTTTTGAAACTTGTGTCCTGATATATTAATTAAACACAGAAGATGTATTTAAACCATCTTTTGTGTAAATTTGCAAATATTTCATTTTTAGATTGTACCATTCAGTCCCAAGCAATGCACAGAGTGAATGTGTAATTTATAACGTCAGATCAAAGGTAAATATTACAGGGAGTATTAGAAGCCAAAAACGCAATAATGTGTGGGGGTGCCTGAAGATATATTTCCCTGGGTTTATTCAGAATTGTGTGCTCAAAACAAACACACACAAAAAAAAAACAGAACAGTCTCTGATTTGAAAGTTGTGATTTTCTTCCATCTTACGGCTGACTGTGATGAGAATAAGCTGATAAAGATACAGAAAATCTCATGATGGAAACACAAAGCAAATATCAGCATGTATAAAGGAAGAAATACAGTAAAATATTTTAAGCATCTCTGCAATAATAGAATATATCTCTGAACAATAGAATATTGTGATTGCTTCATATAAACCTTTAAATTCTCTTTAGCATAACAGAAGTAAAAGAGGAGAAGATTCAGTAATTTCATGAAAGAGCTTAATTAATATTAATAGGTAAAGTCCAAACATTGATTCACTGGAATGAGTCATGAGGCACTTTAAAGTATTTATGACAACAACAGGCCATGTGTCAAGAGGGGATTAATTATGGATTATTCCCTGCCAACAGCAGATGATAGACAGTGGATAAAGCCTTAGCCTCTTGCTTGATAGTTGATCTTTTGATGCCTTATCAATATTATAGAAGATAATGGGAAATGCCTGTTGCATTTCAATGCTTGCTCAGAGTGGACATGATGTATTTACACTATCTTTTGTGTGGGTGTGGAGGTTCAAGTTGTGAATAAATCCAAAGGTTGGTCTTCACAATGAGAGCATAAAAGTAATTAATTTTCATTAATTTTTCATTCCAGGTAACTCTGAAACAGTCAAAAGATTCAGGATCCAGTGCTCTTCATACACATCAATAGTGTTTTTGTGGGTTAAGTCCAGCTTCAACACTTCAAAGCCTGTCTCTGAAAAATACTGGGTGTCTCTGTGCAATGTGTGCGTCTGAGCCAGCTGAGCAAACTGTCACTGCTCGGGGATTCTTGCCAGTGCGTAAGTCCATCGTCACGTTGACGAGAGCAGCTCAAAGACGTCAGCGTTGCGGCAAATGTCAGCTTGTCAGCCAAGAGTGACACAAAGATATCCTCGCATGGGACATAGCAGACTTTTGCCTCGACAAGTCACACACACATGACAATGCCAAACACGTTGATACAGGGAAAATTCAAAACCCCACAAGAGCACATGAAGGGATGGGAGTGGGAAAGTAATGCATACAAGGATGTTTATATACCGGAAAACATGCTACACCTACTACAAACCTCAACACATTTTGTCATCTTGCAGCTTTAAATTTCAATGTATTTTATTGGGAATGCATTTAATTAGTTACTTTTGATAGGTTAACTGAAGCATTTGAGTTAACTGGAGGAACACCTTCTGTAAAAGCATCTGTGAGCCTACAAACCTGATTCAACTCCACCAGTTCTCTCAGGCGGAATATTGTGAAAAGCTTGTGGAAGGAAACCCAAAGAGGTTTGGTCCAAATCATAAAGTTCAAGGACTCTTGGCAGTCATAGTAAACACTTTTCTTTCTCTTTACTGATACATTGAAACAAAAACCTCCATTTTAACCTTCCTGTAAACTATTGCTAAAGGACGGGCAAATAGAAAAATATAAAACAGTTGGACTTTGGTTAAGGCAAATCAGATTCAGTGAAATTAATGGATGTTGAGGATCCAAGAAAGCAAATGCTGAAGTAAATCTAAAAGCCTACTGTCTTTTTTTTTCTCTCAAACTTTAGTCTGGTGTCCAAGTGTTTGAGGGCAAAGCTTTCCTGCAGAAGGTAAATTTGAAGAAAATGTACAGATATGCAATTTCATACAGACTTCTGCCACCGGGTTATTGCAGTTTATTTATTGCCTACATTTCCCCCCCAGTCAGATGTGTTGCAGTTTATGATACTGGAAAGGATATGTGTTACATTACAAAAGAAAAACTACTAGATGAGTTGTCTTGGATTCACATTTACAACAGAAATACCTGGCATTTTAAACAGGATCTGAACACTTTTTCTATCTGTTGTATGTTTGCGTCACAACATCTGCCTTTTCCTCATAAACACATTCCTATTCAACCCAAAGTCTCTGCTTTTGCCACACATCTCATATCTACACTACATTCCCAAAGGACTCTTTAGGAAACTCGGTGTCAACTCCCTGGATGGAACATGATAAGAGTCGTGTCTCTTAGCGCGAAAAGAGGGTTAGATGAATGAGAAGAAGCAGGGAACAGATTCTTTCATAAGTCATTGAAAAGACAGTTATTGCTTTCTGTGCTGCGTAAGGGGAAATTTAGATTTAGAAAGTGTGATGCTGACATATCCTTTCCAAGAGGGTGGCACAAAAAGGAAATAAAAACGTTAAGTACATTTCACAACTTCTTATCGAGTTTCCGTTGCAAAATATTCAGCTTTTCAATTTGTGATGATACATTTCTCTTTTATTTATGTGGGAATAATTACCTCTCATTCACATCAGAAATGATGGATGCCTGCTTTTTGATTTATGACCTATTCAGTAAATTATTGATTTAATGTCCTGAGGTAACATGGCAGATAGAAATCAGTCATGCTCGTGTCAAATTTAAGCTGATCCTTGAAGACAGGGCACTTCATCAAAATGCATCTCATTTGTGTAAGTAATTTTTCTCATCCTCTCAAATTATAATTGTTGGGTATAAAAAGCATTTTAACCCACCAGTATTGCAATATACAGTTGAAACCATAAGTTTACATACATCAAATAAAAACTTGTTTTCCTTCTCTGACTGAAGTCAAATCAGACCACACTTCTCTTGGAAAGGTCAGACATTATGTGTCAGACATGTATTTATTCATGTCTAAATTTATTAATTTCAGATGTTAGAAGATTACATAAAGAATGATTAGTGTTGTTTTAAGCAATGAGAATAGCCCAGATGATAATGTCATGGCTTTCTGGTTTGACATGAGTGGAAAGACAAATCACACTCAACTACAGGCATGACGGGAATGTTCAATCACCATGCTGCTCAGGAAGGAGATAGGTTTTAGCTCAGAAAAAAAGTCAATGACGTTATTGAAGACGCCAATCGTAGCTTTTTGGAGGCATGTCGTCTGATAAAACCAAAGTGTAACTGTTTGGCCATAATGATACCTGTTATATTTGGAGGAAAAAGGGGGAAGAGAAAAAGAAATGGATGATAATATTGATTTAACATCTAGAGTCATCAACCAAGAAATTAAAGCTTGAGTGCAAATTGGTCTTCCAAATTAACAATCACCCTAAGCAAACAGGCACGGCGGTTACCACCTTCCACCAGGACAGCAAAGGCTATATTTTTGGTGTGGACATCAAAAAGCCTTCAGTCTTAATCCTATATGGAATTTGTGGGTTGCTCTGAAAAGGTGTGTATGACCAAGTTGGCCTGCAAACCTTATTGAGCTACATCAGTTCTGCCAATAGGAATGGGTCAGAAGTCCAGCAAACTATTGTGAAAGCAATGACTGGAAAGTTAAAATAAATCAGTTAAAAGGAAAGAGTGTCACATACACTTCTGATTTGTAAGACAGATAAATACATCTGATATATTATTTCTCCAATTATTGGCAAAAGCAACTATTTTGGTAATTCAAACTAAAACAAATGGTGTTTTGTATGATTTAACTTCAGACAAAACATACAATAAAAATGTATGTCTTTTTATTGGGTGTATATAAGGTTCTGGTTTTAACTCTATATTATTGAATGGGAGTTGAGGTGTGTTTATGGTAGACTTTAGGTTAATTTAAAGCTGCTTTGTAACACATTTTACATCCACAAATGATCCCAATTGAAACACTTGTAGCAAAGGCTGACTGACAGTATCAATAAACCAAGAGGTCTGGTGATTAAAGAAAAGGGTGAAAGTGAAGGAGAGGAGCAGAATCCCAATAACTGAGGGAGGATGGAGCTGAAATAAATTGGGAGAATGAAGGAGGGGGAGACAGATAATGCAAACAAATCAGAAAGAAGGAGAGAGATGCAAGTGGACTACAGTGAAATCCAAGCCTCTCTTAATGCGCTCTTATTAGATTAGAGCAGAGTGAGAAACATGGCACCACAGGCTGACCTTCTTTAACACCATTTCATTCCTCTGGATCAGACTAAATGATTCGATTGGAGCTGGAGTGCCCTGAGAGAGGAAAGCTGGCCGGCTCTCAGAGCCACCGTTGTGACATAAACACGCCTAACAGTCCAATATCAAACATTTATGTTTATTACCATACCACATCTGAGAAGGGAAAATATAAATATATCTTATTCTATGGAGGTCTTAGAGGTTTGTTGAAGAAAATTAAAGGATAATCTGCATTATAAACACCCAGGGACACAGCTGACTGGTTAGGAAGAAAGCTCTGGAGAAGTTCAAAGCAGGATTAGGTTATAAAACAACATCCCACAATTTGAAGATATCACAAAGTTCTGTTCAATTGATCCTCGAAAAATAGAGTATGGCACAATGGCATGCTTCATAAGACATGGCCATAACCAGAAACTATTACATTGGTTAAAGAAAGCTTTAATCAAAGAATCAGAGAAGACAATTGGCAAAAAATGTCCCTCTAGATGTGACAAAAATACTTTGAAACAAAGTTGATTCTACAGAATTGCCTGAGGCGAGATAAATACAATTACATGCTACTATTTTAAAATTGCATTGGTAAAAACATAAAAATAAAAACCAGGCTTTCTTTTTCTAATCTCATCACATTATTCTCTAAACCTGTGACATGAATTCCAAATAACAAATATTGATATTTATAGCTGCAAATTCATAACATGTAAGAATTCATGAAGTGTGTATAATTTTGCAATGCTTTATATGCACTCATATCTCAATCTAATCAACTTTGCAGCCATTGCTTCACATTGCTGGAAAACGGTGGGATTGGATATTTCTGCTGTATGGTTGACACTATACACAATTCGATACAATTTGACACATTAACTCTACATGAACAGGACACAGCTGTTTGACACGATTCATCTCTCAGCCATCATTCAGTCTGATTCAATGTTTTGATTCAGCAGAAAATCAGAAAGACAAAAAAATACTTGGCTTCAAATTAGAATAAGAAACTCTCTTTCACAAACAGGATTTGTTTTAGAATTTCTCACCAACAAGATGCTTCTTCAGCAATGTTTTTTTTTTCATTCACAGAATCAAAGTAAATTCAGTTATGCTGGGCTGACATGTCATATTTTTATAAAACTTAATGAATCAAGTAACACAGCAAAAGAGGAGAACTCAGACTTTGTTCCCAAATTAATCTTTCATCAAACTTCTAAATATTTTAAGATGTTTTATGCAAGAAATGAATCTAATTAAAGGTGTGTAACTGATACACTTGCTTCAGACAGCTGTACAACAAATCAAATGTTTTCATGTCTCTGACAATGACACATTCACAATGACAAAACTCACGGTTCTGCTCAAGTACTGAGGCATATACATTCCTGCCATAAGGTGGCACTGATATCCTGGATGGTCAGCTGCTTATGCAAAAGAAGAAAAAGTATTTGGTGGTCATCATCTTCAGCCTTGTGTTACATAGAACTGCATGAGTGGAACTCCAGTCTCATACATTGAAATTTATGATGCAGAGTAGCCAAACATATGATTGACATGTTTGTCCAATCTGCAGCTTCAGCTTTTTCTGTGAAAGCTGAAGAAACGTGTTTCATGAAAGTTTTATGTATGCTGTTGTAGGCTTTGGAAGAAGTAGATTTTTACTGCTTAACAGAGGCAGGAAGTGAAGGCTATGCAGCTGCCATGTAAAACTAGTTTATAGTCAACAACACAGTTTATTTGTCTTTTCTATGTTGCTACACTGTCTGACAGATGCTATAAAGGATATCGTCTCTGTCTTGCATCTCAAATGCCTCCTCTCTCACAGTGTGTCGTGTAGAACACCAAAGATTAACCAACAGAGATTTTAAAGGGGTTTTCTAGAAGAGTAAAGGTCTACCTCTACAATCAGCAAGCTCACATGAACGAGAGCTCAGAGTTTGCTCCAGACACAACTCTTCAGTAACTGATCTGCATGATCCCCCAAAGATAAGTCCAATGGCCAATCAATGGATCCTCAATTAGCATTGTTCTAATTAGAAACCATTGTTCTGAGCAGCAGCACAGACAGTTCATTCATCAATCTGAAATTAAACAGCAGCCACTTAGCATGGGATCATTCATTTGAAATAGAATAAATTAATTTGCATAGTTTTCTCCAATCAAGCCTCCAGGCAGAGCAAAGAGTTTTTGAGATGGGTTCAAATGCGTCATACGTGGATAGTGGACACCATAGAACAAGATGGAAAGCACAAACTGTGAAATTAGTACTGAGTTCTTCCACAGGAAAAGTCACTTATCACAAATTAGAATGAACAAATGAAAGAAAGGCTGCAAATCAAGTTCATATTTCAACTACTTGGGCAATTTTCAACAGCTAATAGAACATCCTGCTCGGAGATTTTCAATTTCACTTCCTGTCTTGTCTGGCAAAGACAGGAAACATCTTCTGTATGGCAGCAGGGGAAACATCTTAAATTACAGCAAGAGATGTCAAAGCTGCAAATGGATGAACACGTCACTTAGAAAACATGAGAGAACAGAACTGTTGGATATTTAGTTTGTGTTCCTGTCTGAAGCTTTGACATTTGCTCTTTTTTATGTATGTCTTTCCCAAAAAAAACACCTTGTTGCAACTACTGTAGCATTGTCAAAGAAAACAGAACATTTGTGTTAACAAACTCCTAGTCAATTTAAATTTGAATGGGTTATGTTTATGAATAATTTAGGATGGGAGTTGTACATTTATGATGGTAATTTCTTTGACAGCATTAATCTTGAAAAATCTAAAATCAATTCAGCTTCACTGATTGTATCTCATTCTTAACTCTCATCTCTATCACAGGCTGGGTAAAAATATATATATTTAGTTGTTTTAGAATCAGTTACATTTCAAATTAGCAATATTGATTTATAGGACCTCAATAGTTTTGTGTTAACATTCAAACACACGTATGTGCAAGCAGGAATTGGCCAACAAAGGCAACACAGTTCTCCCAGTTAAGATCTGACATCTGGAACAATCTTGGATTTAAATCATAAAATAAAAAACTGTTGGATAAATCCAAAGTGGTTTGCAAGATCTACTAAGTAGATCTTGCAATATGTAGCAATATTACAAGTCTCAGAAACCATTTGACAAGGTATTACATCAAACTAACATCTTTATTTGACATGAAAGGAGACATGCTGTACATACACTATGTTCAGGTAATGTTTTGTTATAAAAATAAAATGTGTAGAAGGACATTTTTGTGTGCAGCTTAAGCTGGATCCTCACCTTAAGTGACCAAGCCCTGTCTGCTAAAGAACACTACTAAACTGCAAAATCATTGACTCTTATCAAGCAAATTTGGTCTTGTTTTTAGTGCAAATATCTTAGTCCGCTTGAAATAACTTATAAATAAATTTTACAGGAAGATAAAGGAGCTTGTTTTAAGTAAACAATTCCTTATTATAGACGGCAATGTAGTAGTTCGACCGGAAGATTATTTCACTTAGAACGAAATATGTTTCCCGCTAATTTTTTTAGTTTTGGAAAACTGAGTTTTTGAGACATACACAAGAAACAAAGAAGTAATAGGTAGGTTTATAAATGCATTCATATTGTGTTAAATGTAATTGGCATGATAACAATTGTATTGTCCTGCTGGAGAATGAAAATGCTGCATTAAAAGACAAAATGTTTTCCATTCCATGCACTGTGACTGTGCTCAAGAACCACCTGACTATTTTTTTTTCACTTAGGTTTGGATTAAAATTTACTGATTTGTGGCTTTGTGAAAAGCTCCAGTCATTACTCAGCTGCAGCATTTCATTTGTGCTTTATTGCTCCCAAAATTGGCGTAACCGAAAGGCAGATATAGGAAAAAGAAGTGCTTACACTAAACAGACTATGTTGAGAAAAGAACTGGCTTATGTGAGCCACTACAGAGAACAAACGCACTACTTGTAATGGTCAAACAAAAAGGAAAAGAAAAATAATTTAATCCATCATAGGCTGTTTGAATGATCGGTCAGTCTACTGGACAGTTAAAACCTAAATCCAAAATAAATTGGAAGGAAAAATAGTGAAATTTTGATCGATGATTTCTGTTTTGCAACAATGAAGCTTGTTTATTTTCCTTTAAATACTTCAGAATCTATCTATCTATCTATCTATCTATCTATCTATCTATCTATCTATCTATCTATCTATCTATCTATCTATCTATCTATCTATCTATCTATCTATCTATCTATCTATCTATCTATCTATCCATCCATCCATCCATCCATCCATCCATCCATCCATCCATCCATCCATCCATCCATCCATCCATCCATCCATCCATCCATCCATCCATCCATCCATCCATCCATCCATCCATCCATCCATCCATCCATCCATCATCTATCTATCTATCTATCTATCTATCTATCTATCTATCTATCTATCTATCTATCTATCTATCTATCTATCTATCTATCTATCTATCTATGTATTTCTTTTTGGAAATGAAAGACAGTTTATATTTCACAGGAAATAGGACAGAATAGAGCAAATGTAGAATGCAACTACTTAGCAATGGCAGACTTAATATGAAAATTCTGAACATTCGTAGAGCTGTTCTAAAAAAAAAAAAGCAAAAAAAGCAAAGGTACCAAATAAATAAGTTTCCAGATGATAGGCAGAGTGCTTATTCATGTTTATTGTTTAGACTGCTTCACAGAGTGCTCAAGAACTCAAGGCAGCAGCCATCATGCCTCATCTTTATTAATGACAATCCTCAAAATCATTGCTACTTACGTGTAAAAAGAGCAGCAATTCAATACAATTGTTTAGTACAAGGGAATACCAACAGACTTAGAAGTTGGATGCATACTAGTGAATTGTTATCATTTTGCAACATCAGTAGAGTCTCAAACTCTAGTTGAATCTCCTTACTGTGTGCCACATTTTTGCCTGTGAGCTGCTGGTAACTATAATTTCCTGAGGGAGTCTTCCAAAGGGATCAATAAAGTCAAGTCTAAGTCTAAGTCTCTAAGCAAGTCAACTCAATCTTCACCAACAAGAAACTCTGGATCTCACACATAGCCACCCAGCTTAGCATGGTATTGATCAGACACACAGAAACAGCCATACTCCTCATTAAACAGAGCAATTACCTCTGTTGCCCACGCTGAATTTCAAGGCAATTATCTGATCTTATCAAATGTGTGATGAAGAGTTGCCTCAGCCCTTTTTCTTTCTGTATTTCACTCCAATGGTAGCACATCTCAACTTGGAAACAAAGCTGTTTCAACCACATGCCCAGTGAAAGTCGTAAACAAAATCAGAGCTCACAAAATTTAAAAGCACAAGTCCACCCACGTTCAAAATTACCCGAGGCCCTTGTAAATCTGTGAAGCCTCCAAGATCTTGGAGAGCTAATGAGTTATTTCAAACATTGATAGTAACAGTTTCTAGAAGCCCAATTATGTGAACTTTAAAGTACACCAACACCCTTGTAATGTTCTGCCTGTTACCATTAGATATCTGTTAGGGGCTGTGAGTACTAATTAAACATATTAATGCATGCTGCAAATTTCACTGCCAAAAATGTGTTTTTTACAGTACAACGTTTTGTTTTGTATGTTTTTCTTATAAGAAAATAAGGAACAATTGAGAAAAAAAGAGATAAAAACTACTTATGTCTGACTGATTTTTGTTTTATTGGAAAATATATCATTGGAAGTCATGAAGAAATTGCCCAAAGCTTTAAAAGTTTCAGAGGTTTTCCAAATGGTAAACTTTGTGTTTGAAATCTGAGCTGCTTTTGAGTGTGGTGGAAACTCACAACTGATTAATATTATTGGTTATTCAAACGCTTTTGTTATTGGTTTCATCCAATAGGATAAAAGTTTGTAAGGAGCACCTGGCCAGTCAAGAAACATAGTCCTTCCAGCTACGGAAGGACTATGTGGGGATGGTTTAACACTTCTGCAGATGACTGCATAACAAAAGCTCACAAGACAGAATGTCACGGCTTTGTTGAAAACTGGAACAAACACTAAAAATTTTTAAGACAGATTTTGAGAAATAACTCAAAATGCCCCAGAAGAGACTTGTTCCTGGTTTTGTGGTGAATAGTCACAATTGTGTCGTCAAAAATGTTAATATATATATTGTAAAAGCAACTTCTGCAGCCCACATTGTTTTCAGTATACTTCACATGGTGATTTAATGTCTATGACATCAACAAAGGGTTGTATTACCTCAAAATTAACTTGTTGGAAAGAAATCACATTTTACTATAATTAGACAATCACAGAAAGCAATCAGCAAACATAAAGACAAACTTCCCTCAACCAATAGTGCTGTGCTTTGGCAACATTGAAACATTTTCATACCGCCTGGGTTATGCAGTTAATTCACATCTCTGGGTTTGGGTTTACCCCCAAATCTGCTATGAATATTAGAAGTATATTCATTTAGATACAGTATGAGGCGATTTGACATGGAAAAACCTTCAGTACTGTGTAAAACAACCTAACCTTACATTGCATGATTGATTGGTGGACTACTTTGAGCCTAATAGTTTCCAAGGTAACTCCAGACATCCTGGTTCTCATGCAAGTCTGCTTGAATGTTTGAAGGTCACGCAAACTGGGCTTGGCCTTTACACAGTGAGATTTTGTCAGACACCGTGAATTATTCCCCAAAATTACACTCTGCACCTGTTCATTTGCATTAAGAAACATTTATTAAGGCATTGTCTTTACTGCAGTACAGGCCTATTTTAACTTCTAAGGGTTTACGGCTGCTCCATAGTGTTTCTTTTGGTGATAAGCAGATCTAAAAAAAACTGCTGCAGCCCATATGCAAAAACAGAATGATCATTTTAATATTGCTCATTGTAAGAATGTTTTGATATATCTGCTGTGAAATTGCAAATGTGGGAATTGAGGCACAGGCACCGACATCTCCACATAAAGATGAGAAGATCATCTTTCTGCGGACAAAGAGAATAAAATCACCATAGGTCTTTGAAAATGGTGATCTTGTCCTTGTATTCAAACTCTCTTGTAAGAGCAGTTGTTTTCCTCATCTTAGTTATTTCTGTGACAACGGGATTTGTTCCATCACAGACACAGATCACATAATCCCTCTGTTGCTGAGAATGTAATACTGCTTTACAGAGATGTGTAATCTGCTCTTCAGACTACAGATTAAATGACAAAAAACATAACCCATGAGAGGGTATACATCACTCTTTTGGATAACCCAAAGCAAAAATTTTGTAATCGACAGCAAATTAACATCTTAAATCATCCACAGAGCTGAACTTCTTTGACTCCACTTGCACGTGAAGAATCTCTCCCTCACAAGCCCAATGTGGTGCTGTGGGGAGGCTTTTTATCGGTAGGTAGAGAAAATCTGATGAGAATTGATGGAGACACGGACAACGCAAAACAAAAAGATCCAGTAGAGCCTGCAAAAGACTTGAGGTTCACCTTCTATGTAAAAATGAAATTCAATGTCAATATCTGTTAACGGCCAGACCAGTACATTTCAGAATCTGTGGTAGTGCTGTTCACATCGCTGTTCACAAGCGCTTTGCATCAAATCTGACTGAGGCCTTTTCACAAAGAAAAAAGAGGTGAAACCTGTCAGTTTACAGCGTGCACAAGCATATCTTAGATATTTGCAGCTGTAATTCCAGCAAAAGATGATTTCACAAACTTCTGACTGAAGGGACTGACTTTTACTTGCCTTGTGTGTCTTTAATATAGAATCATAACAATATTCACTCACATTTGTGGTGATAAGAGGTGAAAAAGTTGAACAAGTCTGGATACTTTCACAATATCAAAGAGAGTCGTACTTTGATTTCAAATGCTTTGAAAAATAATTACAAATTTACCTTATAATCCTCTTATTGATCTGCTTGCATTTGTTTTGCCTTTGTTGTTTTTCGTATTATGTTTTTTCACTTCTTATGTCCGAGATGCCGGATTTAAAGGCTGTCATTGCTCACGCTGAGGCTCTTCTATAATCATCTCTTCAGATTTTAATTACTTTGGAGCTTCACACATATGTGTCTGCAACTAAATGGTGCTTTTCATCCAGAAAATTAGGAAAAATTCTTCACAGTATCATTAGTGCTTGAACTCAACTCCCCAGGAAAGCCACTATTGTTCCTTGGTTTATTGTTTTTTTCCTTTCCCCAAGTGCATACACATCCTCACTGGTCCATGACAGACACTGCGCGCAGTTAGTGGTTCCCAATTTCAACAAAAACCCCAGCCTTTAAGAAAGTCTATCACAATTATCATTAATAAGTGTAAAGAAGCAAGAAAACAACTTGATACTTTCGAAAGCATTAATCTGTCGTTTGAAAAGATGAAATAAACATGTTCTTTGATAGCAAAAATAAGAATTCTACAGAGAGCATCCAGAGCTGGATCTTTGATTGTAGTGATCAAGTCAAATGACAATGAAAATATAACTCGTTGTCTAAACAGTCCCTGCATACTGTCACTTCAGTTCTAATGTTTTTCTTATAAACATTTCAGTGTCAAGATGTATTCAAAGGTAACACAACCTTTACACAGATTTATGATTGATTACTCAGAATACTAACACCACTGAATAAAAAGATTTAAACGGCTGGTGATTATATTGTTTTTGTTGTGACTTCTTCATCATATGAGAGGTGCATTTTAACTATGAAATTTATACCTATTCTTCCCCAAATAGGGTTAGTGTCAAATCTTTGGCAGGTATCAAGCAGAGAAAACATCTAAATATTCTACAGAAGCTATTAAAATATGGTTAAAACCTGTCTAACGCTTTATTAAAGAAAGAGAAATTAGTAGTAAATAGTAACACGCCAGTAACTTAATGGATTATGAGCAGAGCAGATAATCTGTTGTACAGAAAGACCTCAGCAGCCCAGCTGTTAAAGGATGACACTTTTTCATGTAAAATACAAGGCATTTATGAATAAATGACATTTCTGATATTGTTTCAAAGACAACCATGCATTCTACGAAGTCATCTTTTGATTAAACCATACTTTAGTCTGTCACCCATAGTTCATTTACACATGCAAATACTTGTCCACCTATATTTTCACATAGCCCATCCAGTTGACCAATATGATTAGATGCACACAAAAAGATTTACTTCGCAATGGAATTCAGAGTAAATGCTGAGCTCTGTGAAAAAAATTGGATTGAATTACACATTCCACTGGTTCCAATCAATCTAGAAATATAATTTTAATTCAAATTTGCTTGTTAAAATTCCTAAGAGCTCAAGTTTGACTAAAACCAAACTAAAAACTGTTATTCAGCTCTTGCGCCTTCAATGGGATCAATGTCTTTATAAACCACAGAGCAGGAGGGAGGGGATTTTATCATTACCACTACAGTCATTCTCTCTCTGTCCCTCTCTCTTTCACTTTTACTCTCTCTCTACCTCTCTCTCGACTTCTCGCCGTCCAGCTGTGTCCAGGCCTGCCAGCTGCTGGCTCAGCTCCAGGCTGTCTGTCACAGGGTCAGCTCAGAAAAACGACCACTCATGGCCTGTAAAACACTGCTGATAGCTAAAACACTCACATCATCCATCATGGAGGTGCAAAGACTGTACTTATCCCAGAGGGTGGGGTTCTACACACACACGCACACACAAGAAGAGCCAAACACACTTACCTTTGATCCATCGCTTAGCGGAAGGTATCGATCAGTTCCCTGTAATTAACAAGTACTCCCACAGGGAATAAATCAGTACTAATGAATCACTTATTGTGGTGCTATGGTGGCAGAGGCCCACGTGTGTGTGTTTGTGTGTTCAGGGTTATTGGGTCATTAGACTTGAGTGAGTGATAGCCAGGCTCTGGGGTACACTGAAATAAAAATGCCCCGCTGGCCAGTAGAAAAAAAGCTTCTCTTCACTGGAGGCATCAACAGATGACTAAGAGCCATTTAAAGAGCAGGAATAATACAAGCCACATCGTAAATCCTCCATCATTCACTCAGAGATTAAGCACAATATTTTGTAATCATTATACACATGATTAAATTCTCATACAGATGTTCGTAGTTTAATTTGTGAAGGTTTTGATTATAAAAAAAAAAAGATAAGAAAAGCGACTTTTGTCACTTTATACAAACTAACACAGCTTTAATGCTTTATTTATTAAGCGGATATTCAAGATATCAGATTTTGTTTTTCACATCATTATTTTGTTTTGTTTGGCTTTGTCTGTCACTGTTACACTTTCAATCTATGCGTAATCATCCTATTCTTGATGCAGTATTGCCAAATGTTGGGCAACATCTCCAAATCATTGAAGCCAGGTGTTTTAACAACTTCTACTGCTACAAGTACATAAAATTTAGTCTCTACATAATCAGGCAACAAGTTATTCATTTGATTCAGGTGTGTTGGAACAATAGGTCTTGAGGACTAGGACTGAAGATTTTTGCTTAAAAAAGAGACCTCTACAGGACTTTCCTCTGGAGGCTTACATCGTACCTATATATTTTGAAATCCAATGAGGAAGCAGAAGAAAGCTCCACAAGTTTTACATTTTACACTTTTGTAAATCTCATAGAAAGCCTTCCTAAAGTAGTAGGAAGCTGCAAAGGTTTAGCCAACATCATATTGTATCCTGTGGATCTGTTACTCAGTTTCATATGTACGTAAAGGCAAGTGACCCAACTTTTTGCAATATGGTGTATCAGATCTGTCACATTAGTTAGGTGCCTTTATACTCTCATGACACTAATGTGTCAAAAATGTCTGCATGAGTGTTGGAGCTCATAAGTACTCTATATCTGTGCCTCTTCTGTGGCATTAAAAAAACTGCCAGCTTACTTGACTGTTTACAGTCAATAAAATCACCAAAAATCACCACATCTGTTAAAGGCATAGTTTGAACAAGTAACTTTCAGAAAAAAATGTGCTAGAATATTCCTACCACTGCTGAGTTGGCCCTAAAAAACAGATTTAATCTTCTGCAAGGCATTTCAATTTCAAAGGTTCAGCAAATCATAGATAATCCAGTGAACTTAACTTTTTTTTTTAAAGAATCCTTTAATGCTGCATATTATATCTTTGATAAGCTAACTGTTATGTAAACTATCAAGTGTGACTTTAAAAACTCCAAAAAGTCCAAGCACATTTTGTTTACACTTGTTGCTGTGCTCCGGTTTGGTTGGTAAACATGAATTGAAGGCTGAAACCTCCACAAAGTGCTGTGTGGGTGTTGGAGCGCATAGTGAACAACCTGCATGTCTCAGTTCATTTTGTGACTCCTGTGCGGTGGTCCCAACTCCTAATTCTGCCTGTCAGTAGAACCCTACAAGCTTTCAGCTCCATACGGAAAAAAACAAAACAAGGGCAGCAAAGAAAGTAAGTCTTGAATAGATTGTTTCATTATACCCACTCCAGCCTTATTTTAGTCCATAGGCTAGCATCCAATTACCCTTTTAATTTAATCAGCTATGGTTTTATTAGCTAGCCCATATTTCTTTCTATTTTTTTGACATAGGGTTCTAACCTCATGTCTTTCTGTTGGTCTTAAATTGACGAGGAATTTGACCAAAAAGAAAGAATTTGAGTCTTTTATTATCTTGGCAATGAGCTTCAAAGTTTCTGTCAAATACTGAGACTGTGATATTGTGTACTCACATTTAAATCACATTTGTCTATTTCTTGTATTGAATAGTTATTGAAGATTTGTTTTTATTTTCATCAGTTCTCCACAAAATAGAACTGCTTTAAATGACTTTAAATGTTTTGTCACATTTTTAATCATACATTGAAATGGCCATTCAAATAGGTGAATAACTCGCTTTGAAATGATCCAAACATGAAACTCAAATTGCTCCAGCTGTTTGGTCTGGCGCTTGACAGGTTGCTAGACGTTGTTTTTGACTGTTGTGAATGAGGTAAAATGAAGTAGTTTTCATAGATGTAACACATCCATCACAGAAATTTCTACAAACTTTTTTCTAACAAGCATTTTAAAGTCAAGCATCTGGTGTGAAAGTGTTGACTGAGTTTTATTTCGAGGTTGTTCTCTATTGCTGTATAAAAGGTGTGGTTTATGATACAGACATAGCAGTGAAAAGGACCAACTCTATTTTAATGAGAAGAAATCTCAAGGAGAACACCATATGAGCAACCCACATGGAATTTGTGACAACAGGCAGATTTTACAGTCAGTCCCAAAGTGCTGACATATAACTTGTCACTGTTTTCATTTTGTCCAGGTACCCAAAATGTGTCCTAGCGTCTTGAGATCATTTATAGGTTTTTAGAAATAAAAGCAGGGTGTCAAGAACTATAGTTCCTTTTTTGGCCTAGAATCAAACGGCCTTTAATCAAAGTCCCTGATTTTATAGTGAGGATCTGCTGACTTAAAATAAAATATAATAAAATATGCTGTGTTGTCAGGCACTGGAGATATTCTGTCTCCACTCCTGCCACTAGCCTGGGAAGTGAATGCATGAGGTTACTGAACTACCTTCTAACTATACCCAAACAGGCAACAATGTGTGTCCATCCATGTCTTCTTCTTTACCATTGCCCTGTTGTGAAGCCTGAGGGATTTGGGGAAGTGACATAGGAGCAAGTTGAGCATGCTTTAGTATGCGCAATTTAAGCTGCCATCCTAATACTCTCTGTGACAGAAGTGCTGCATAACCCTGCCAATCAGTATTATTGTACTTCATTACAGCCCTTCCTGACAGCGCTAGGGAAAATTTGCCAGTTTTGTACTCGGTGCTCATGTTCCATACTCATCCCTGTCATTTCCTCTCGTTTGACATTTTTTAGACACTGAAGGTTGTGCACAGACTAAGGGAAATGGAAAAACACACACTTTCATTAGAAACGGCAAACTTCATTGGAAAGAAAGTGAGAAGGATAAAAATCTGAACCAGAGAGACAGAGAGAGAGAAAAAAAGGTGGTAAAACGTTCAGGCAAGAGAATTGAAAGGCTGAGGTATTTATCATTATCCACTTTAAGCACAGAAAAGGCGACAAGCACACGCAATAAAAGAGACATGGAAAATCATAAATCTGGTGAGTGTGTAAACTTTAATGGACCGTCTGTGGTTGTGAAAAGTTTGCCAATATTTAATTAACTGTAATGTGATCAAGCAGATTGTTAAAGGATGGAGCTGTTCCGATGGGGCACATTGCCAGAAGCACTCAAGCTATAGCCCATTTAACCTCTAGGAAGCTCAAAGCAATCAGAAGCATTTCTTGGGGTATTTGTATTCCTCAACCACTAGTCCCATCATGAAGTAACCCATCTTTATCACTGGCACAACTTATTTTATTAGATGTGTGCATCACTCATGGTCTTTGTATTTCTGAGTCTGGTGGTATTTATAGTATGCATACATTCAACGTGTGGGGCTTCTGCCATTTCTTTCTCACTAAGCTGTTGCTCAGTCCAGCAGGAAGTGATAATCACTCAAATTAATTACTACCACGAGTTGGAACTGTGGCTTTGCATAGTTGTTATAAGGTCAGCAGCAAATCACTACTGTGCTTCACAAAAATATTCATACCTCATGAACTGTTTCACAATCTGTCACATTGCAGCCACAAACTTAAATGTATTTTAGTTTCTGACTCTATGCTAACAAAGTTGGGTTTAATTGCAAAATGGTGGCAAATAATAAATGCTACAACAGGCTGTCAGGATCATTGTAGATAAAAGGAAAACTTAATGTAACAATGGAGAGTAAATTTAAGTCAAATAACTCCAGATGTTGTGATTAATTTCACATATGTAAAAAAAACAAACATCCAGAGCTATCCTCTGATGTCAAAAAGTTCAGCTTTTGTGAGAAAAAAAATACTTTTCAACGAATAAAGGTATTAATTTATAATGTTCAAACTAAAATGTTCTCTGATATTGTAAAGTCAGAAATTTACATAAAAAAATACTATGTAAAATATTATAGATTCAAGTAGTAAATTTCACATATGTGCATCAAGAGATTTAAAACGTGTAAGAATACAATATAAAGGATATAAAAGAATATAAAATAAAGGATTCATGTTTGTAAAGCATTTCTTTTTTTATTGCCCTTCCACTCCTTGCACAGTTGCATAATTAAATACGGATGAAACACAATAAAGTTTGTCGCTGTAAGACAACAAAAGTTTAAACAGTTCATGTGTTATAAATGCTGCTGCAAATATTATTGTAAATAGAAGTGATACACTACCATCCAATTATCACTCTACATTGCCCAATCAAAACATGGGGGATTAGGCTCACATAATGAGCCAGTATGTATTGGATGTTTATAAGAAACACTCTTTGTTCATAAAGTAACATAATGATAAAAGGCTCATATTGAAAATCAATCTAAGTGCACCTGGAAGAAAAAAATAGAAGAAAAGTATGCATTACAAAAGTAAAGATTACTTCACAGCAAAAAAAAAAAAAAGACAGGCATGACTGATGATTCAATTTATTTGGTCTGAATCACAGCCTATTGAATACACTGACAGCTTTTATGTTTTCACATCAACTAGTTTTATATTCAAAGATTTTTTATTTCCAGAGACTTCCAAGGTCAGCCTGTAATTCAACAAGGCATCTGCTTCTGGGGCTGATCAAAAAGATTGAGAGAATGTGTTAAGTTATTCGGAGAGTGACCCCCTTGTTTAATGAACAACTGTCACTGCAGTCTGAGGATATGGTGACATATTATTACTTATTTAGTTCTTTATTTCCTAACGTGTTTTTGCAGTCAAAATGTTTTCAAAACAAAAATGTTTAGGTTCATCTCATTTTATTTTTGCATGGTTTGACACAGGTTGATGCTCATTTAAATGCTTTTAACTCTGGGTCCCAAATATTCTGCACCTGATGACCATCATGTCTGGCTCAAGTGTTCCTGTGACAAAACGTAATGTTTATGCTGAATTCCTTTTTAATTAAAAGCTGCATATTGTGAATATATAAGTATACATCCCAAAGTGTATTTTGCCCTTTGTTTGTGATTTTGTGTAAAGATATTTTCCCCATTAGAGATTTATTTTGTTTCTGCCTTCACCTCAGAACATTTCCAACAACAGGAAATGGGCAAAAAGATGTTAAATGCAGCCCATCATGGGACGGTCCAAATACATTAAAGAATGGATGAGAAACAAATTCATCAATCTGGAAAAGGTTGCAAACTCCTTTCTTGAAAGTTTCAGAAGACCACACTGAGAACTTTTATTGAACAAGCAGCCAAAAACAAACTGCAAGGTAAACACTTTCCACTGCACTGTAGAACAAACTTTTTTAAATAAGACCTCTATCTGAGTCCTTAGCTGTATCTCATTTACTCATTTGCTACAACTTCACTCTAGTTATTTAACTTCTTCTCTTTGATATGATAATGCTTAGTCCTCTGGCACCAATTTAGACTCAACGTTCAATAAAACTGAAGAAACTCTGCGCTCTCGGTAACAAGAAAGGTTGTTAATTGTTGGGCCTGTAAGGTAAAATTCATGAGCATGTTGTTAAATTGCATCTGCTGTAGTTTGCAAGTGACAATTGCTGCGGATAGCAATGCGATATGACAAGTCTGAACACAGAATGGGCTTTTGCCACTTGAATGACAGAGAAGTAAAATCCTGCAGTTGTATTACTAACAGTTTGTTGTAATAGCAACAAATTGTCAATTTAATAAAATATGACAACTACCTTGGTCATATAAACCCAACATCTTCCAAAACAATAGTTTTAATTATCAAACATGTAAATGTTTGATCATTTCTCTTAGAGCCAACTGAAAAAGTGGAAATTCTTTCTCACATCATTGTAGTGTCAGTGAGTAATGCCTGAGTTCTTTGTAGATGAGTCAACATTTATTCTTTGGCTTCCGTCAACAGTCCAAAAATATAGTTCTTAGAAAAATGGATGGATGGACAGACAGATGGAAGGGAAGCATTTCTTATGTTCTCCACAACTTCCCTTTTGTTCTCATGTCCTTTATGATTTCTTGATCTAAAAGCTCCAGAATAATGAAAGTAAAATAGTCTCATAAAAGACAAAGATGACATGGCAGAGGGGACAAAGGGTTGTTTTTCTCAAAACAGATAAAATAATGGGAGCTGATGATGTGGAAAGCCAATTTCATTTGTTTCAGAGGGGAAGTGGTGTATGCTCTCTTCACCCTGCACTCTACTTCACCTTTGATGATGCAAACCTCTGCAACTAAAGAGCCACAGTGGATATAAAATAACTTGGAGAATGAGCAGCTATTGTTTCTTCTGTATGTGCTGTAACTACACTCAAGTCAAGCCTTTATCTGCTTCAGCAAACCTTATGTTTTCAGCTTTTGTGATCAAAATACAAATGATATTCTATCTGTTAACAAATGGCCTGTACTGGCCAGATGTGATGAAATCAAACCCAGAATATGCAGCTCTGTTCAAAGGCAAAGCATTGCAAGCAAAGGCAGATTTGTAGGCTATTAGTACAAACAGACCAAGCAAAAGGCAAAAACAAAGCCACAGCTTATATGGTCTGTGCATACAGCCTGGAGACATTCCTTGTAAGGTCTTGTTTCTCTTGTCTCACACTTGACAGGTATCTTTACTTGTGCCGCATCTCTCAGTGGTTATGCCTTCATGACATAAGACTGTAACCATAAACATGCCCTGGGCAAAGATGGGTGAAGACTGAGATGGATAAACAGCAGTTTTATGGAGCACAGCAGAGGGAGTTCACTGTTTGGGGCTAAAAACAAAACACTTTCACTGACTGTAATGGATCATTTTACAGCTACAACATACATCCTTGCCATCTGTTCAGTTAACTAGAAAACAACAGTTTAAGAACAGTTAATCGCTTCTCTGCTTTTAACAATTTAAAACTTTAGTAATGGTGCTTGAAAAAGGAGGTTGTAAAATTCAGGGACTTAGCAGGATAAAGAAACCAAGAGCTTATTGGGAAAATGTGGTCTTTGAATGAAAGCAAGACAAATCAGAGACTGATTTTAAAAATCATATTATTTTGTGCAAAATGTTTATGTTCCTTGATAATTTCCAAATATTGTAACAGTGTAGCTATACACTTCAATGTTTTTTTTTTGTTTTTGTTTTTTTGGGGGTGGGGGGTAATATGATGAGATAAAACAAAGGTGTCAGGATTTCCTGCTATGTTTCATGCTGCTCCTCTAATCTGCTCCTGCTGGTTGCTGGTCGCTGATTCCTCCCACCTGTGCTGAACTTTCTGATACTTGCTTAAACCGAGTCTTCACTGACTTGGATCAAGCAGCCTTCGAGCGGTCCACGTCCAGGTCCTCTGTTTGCAAACTTGATGTGTCTTCTGCCACCTGACCACTGACTTTCCCTGATCCTCATCTCTTTTGTGATTCTGATTCTGATTCTAGATTTGACTTTAACCTTATGTACTGAGACTCAATTTTCTCATAAATTCTGGTTCTGTTCGGCCATCTCAGCCTACCCTGTTATCTCAGCCTACCCTGTTACTGACTTGAACTCTATAACCATTGATTCTTCCAGTATTTGTCCCAAGAAACAGATCTGTGTATGTTTATCAACCTAACCAGCAAGCAGAATTTCTCCTCCACGACTCCATAGTTTCAGGTTTCCAGCATATAAATTTATCTCTTCAATATGCTCCTGTGGGTGAAACAATCGGCAGTAAAAACTCAAACTGTTTTCCTCTGCAGTTGAATCTTCAAGGATCCTGGTTCCCTATAAAAGATGTTCCTAGATAACCACCTCAGACAGGTAATCCACATCCTGTCTTGGCAACATGTTCTGTTTTTTTTTTTTCATTTGCGCAACTTCACATTCTGTTTGATGTACAGAGTATGACCAGAAAGCAAATCCAAGAAATAAGCTGTTAATTTTCCTAATTATGAAGAAAAAATATTTAATTGTTCCTTTTAGTGGTCTGAGTTTTGGGTCCAGTTTGTACTTGAATCATTACAAAATCAGAAAATAATTATGAAGTGGAAGGAAATAAACAGTTTTCAAAAATTACAAAAAAAAATATAAAAATTAGAAAAATAATAGGAAAAAAAACAGATATTCTTTTTGTAGGATGTAAGATTTTGTGGAGATATTTCCACTGGAGACTGAATATTGGTGTCCAGTCTTTAATAAAAAATGGCTTAGGCTAACTCAACTTGTACGAAGAGTATCTGTGAAAATCTATTTTAATGTATTCGAGTATTCTACTATGTACTTGGAGTTAAACATTTTCCCCAGACTCAAGTCATTTTTTTTTTTCTTTATTCATATCCACTCATCAATGACTGACTATTGGGTCTCTGCCGAGAAACATAATGACCTCAACAGATGTTCAAGGATGATGCTGCCATGATCATGTGTCATTGTGAGGATGATGGTGTGGTTAGTGTTTCACCACACATAGCATCTTAGATGTAGGTGAAAAACTTCAATTTTGGTGTCACCCAACGAGCGTATCTTCAATAATTTGTCGATCCATTCATACAAATGCTGAAATTAAATTGCCCGTAGCCTAACTCTAGTTATTCAAAAACTTGCACCAAATGTATTAAGAATCAAAAGACTAAAGGAGGAGAAAGGGGAAAAAAAAACAACATTGTTTCCTATGTGGCTGTGACATCACAAAATACGGAAAATTTTAAGGGGTATTAAACATTTCTGCAAGACACCGTTTAGAAAAAGAGACTGTTTTCTGTTTCTGTTTCAATAGTTTCTATTGTTTACAAGTGCAGATCACTACAGCCTCCTCTTGAGTTGCACCTCTATTTTATGCTCCAGCAGATGACAATAATTTAAGCCTCTCGATATGCAAATGTATTTAATTGGACTGTCACAAGCAGCCTGGCATCGTCAACCTCATGGAACGACTAGAGCTGCGAAGCAGATTAAATTTTGGTGACCAATTTTGTACTTAGAATTTTCAGCAATCTTGCAAACACTTCACTTCATGTTCCACCTACAGCAGCATCTATACGTGCTGCCACAGAGGACCACCCTCATTTTCAGATCAACACTTAAGTTATTTTTTTTCTCTGCATACTCAATAACTTCCTTTTCATGCAGATCACTAAACTGCCAAGTGACTCATTTTGTTTGTACCTTCTTAAAGCCTGTATGATCATAACGGTGGAGCTGGCATTGTCTGTCCCTCAAGAGATTCTATGTCCCCATTCTGTCAGATAAGTATATTTTGTCATGGTTTATCATGTTACAAGAATATATCTTTTTCAGCCTGGAATAGGGTTTTGTGTATCCATGCGGTGTGTCCAAATGCAAGCCTAAGTTTGAGACTCTGCACAGATAAATTGCAATTCATGATCATTACATTAGTTATAATACATCCATATTCCATAAACTTGTGGCATGTGTTTTCTGAAAGAGCAAAGCCTTGTTGAACTATGAAGGTCCATATTTTAGTGAGAGTACTTTATCGAGAAATGGAAAATGAAACCTGCTCATGTAATATGAACCAGGCATATATAATGTATTCTCCTTTCAGCTAAAAAACCTTGATATGAAGCCTCCTGGATGTTGTTAGACATCCCAATTGAGTTAATTACACCTGATATTTTCTTGTCATGTCTTTGCATAATATTAACTTATTTAAAAACATCAGATCATTTCAATAAATTATATGACCTCAATCAATTTTTACAATCTAACTTTTACATTCAATAAAAATAATATGAGCACACAGAGAAATGATTTTGTTTGGAAAGTTGATAAGTGAAATTATTTGATTTGAAAGATGCAAGTGTGCATAGTGCAGGAGTCATCAACCTGCAGTGGCATGTTTGCTTTAGTCCCTTTGCCTTGGCTCTTAACTTTAAAATGTAAATGCATCATCAAAATAATTTTTTTTTAGCTTTTTACCATTTTGCGTACCCTTGTATCTTTAGGTTTTGTCTGGGTACTCCAGTTTGTCCACAAAAAAAAAAGTGTCGGGTTAACTGTGGTCTCTATAAATTCTTCTTAGGTGGGATTATGTGTGTGTTGAATAGTATGTGGGCTAAGGGTGTTTTGGCAACACACAATCAGGAATAATAATATTATGTCTGATCAATGTGAATGTTACACATTGATTTAAAAGCTAATTTTAAAATAAATCCACGAATATTACAGTGAATGTCCATTCCATGCCTTCCTGACATAAGTATCTGCAAGATGTTCTATTCATCATCGACTCTTTCATATTTTCTTAAGCAATCATTTGTACAGCCTCCCCTCCCCCTGCTCACTTAAAGGAGTCTTTGATTCACATGTATATGAACATGCTGAGAAGATATTAGAGAAGATGGCATGTAGGAGAAAGAAGATAAAACAAGGATACAGAGATGAAACCCTGAGCCAGAACAAGATAACGTTGGCCTCAAAGTTTATGCTGCTGCTCCCTCGCGTGTCAAGAGTGCATAAATCTTCAATTCTTCATGTTGACTTTAAAAATTCATGCCATTCATTTCGTTTGAAAGAATGGTGTACAAGGGAGTAATTGATTTCTGGGCTGATCATGCAACCTTGTGATTAATGGTACATAACATTTTGTGAAATGACAATCTGCCAAACTTTGTTCGGTGAAACAGAAAGCTCCAGGACCAACAACATAAAAAATTATTACATATATGTGGAAGGGGATTTATTATTGTACTCATAGCACCAACTTTGTGTTATATTTCCATCACCACCACATTTTCCATTTGGCTTTGAAGTTTATTATTCTGTGATCTCTTAGGTAATGTTTAATAATGACAGTTCGCTGCTTTTTTATTCAGTGTGACTCACAATATCTTACCCTTGTGTGAAAACAGTGCAATAAGTCTCTGAATGCAATGAAAGAATTTCAAAAAATAAATTAGGAGAAAGGTAAATCAACTGAAAGTAAAAAAAAAAAAAAAAAAAAAACTGCCCTTGTGATGATTGCCACAAATTTTTCCGCATTCCTCCACAAAAATCTAGAGCCGGACTATATGGCTGAGTTCAAGTAAATCTGACCAACGTTTTTCATAATGCTTTGCAAGGAACAATGTATTGATCTTAAATTGTCACTGCTGAATGATAAAATGAAACTTAATATGAAAAAATATCACACACTGAAGTACAAAGATGTCTCAACTGACTGACAAAAAAATAGAAAACTAGATTAATGAATGATGAGATGAGAAGAAACAAAAAAAATAATATGTAGTCAGCATACATATAACTTCCTTTGTAAAATGTATTTTTTGCTTAGATTTGATTTCACATTTCAGCACATCTTACAATTGTAGCAGATATAAAAGACTAACATTTCTGACAGATGAAAGATAAAAAAACTTCTCACAATTAATTTTTTGAGAAGTCATTATATTTCCACATGAATATAATGACTTTTGTGTTTTTTGCTTTTTTACTGTGTTTTGTTGTCCACATTTCTTCATCAGACATTATGTACTTTTGTTTACTCTGGAAAAAGTTGCAACAGATGTTCAAAGATGTAATACATACTTCATATAGGAAACACGTACAACCCCTACATGTGTGTTCATAAAGCTAACCAGAGATAATTAGTTGTCTTTTGATTTGATTTAAGTCTTTGCAAATTGTTTCATGTACATAGAGATAATAAATTTTCAGTTAAAACCTTTATGTAATATTGTTATTGAGTGTTCTGTAAATGAACCGTATGAGATTCAAAACTAAATCATTTTTTCAGTCTGTGCACCTATCAACAGATGGTTTGTAAAAGATAGAAACAGCTCTCTATTAGCTTTGATATTTTTAACATTTGTAGCTATATTTATATCCTTCTGAAATGCCAACCCTGCATGCAACATTATTTTAGGTCATTCAAGTCGCAGTATGACCACATATTTTCAGTGTAGTAGGAATCACCCAGTACAATTAAAGTAATCACACATTTAACCAAGTGTGGAGGTTATTTGTCAGTTTCTATGAAACTACAGTGTGGGTGTAAGAAACATTTTCTAGTCTTGCTATATTTATTTCTTACTAGACATAGTTTTAGCAGAGTATACTGTTTACAAAATTCACACCAAATGTTCATGTGTTATTTTCCTCTGTGAAATGTTGATCATTAGAATCCCACTTAATTTCACAGTTTCCATTAAAGTCACATAAAGCTATTCAGTCAAGACAGTTCTATAAAAATCTAAAAAATAAGACAAACAAACTAAAAAGAATTAGAAATTTTCTAAATTCATAATTCTGATTTTAATGGGCACCTGGCAGCAACCAGCAGAACTAAAAGAGTATTTGCGGTTATGATTATTTCATACAAATAGGGTCTGCAATAAAAAAAAATTTATATTAGTTACTAAGTAACACGTTACTGACATCACTGCACACGACTGATGAAAACATTTTTGTTGACTTTTTTTTTTTTTTTTACAATTTTTTTGAACTGATGGGCTTGATTAGCAAGGCTTAGATAGAAAAGGTGCAAAAAGAGAAAGAGTTATGCATGCAGAAAAAAGTTTGAGTTATGGAACCAAATCCCATTTGGAGGACCATTATCCGTCATTTAAGTCATTGCCATAAAAGATGTATAATAGATATTTTGGTGATTCAGGTATTACAAGAACTTGTTCGTGACATACACTTCTACATCCTAACACAGTAAATCAGGATCCATATTTGAAGTTTTAGAGCAGTTCTCATCGGAATGGCACCTCAACAGAGCCAATATCCTGCTCCAGAAATAAGGGCGGATCAGAGCAAAGCTTCAAAAAATCATGTGAAGACAGCATTGCTACAGTTTTGAAAAGCCAGCCTATCACATAACAACTTTGGATGAGGAGAATGTCAGCTTGAAACTAAAAATGGTATTCAAGAAAACTGAAAACAAGCTTTTTTTGCCATCTTTTAAAGGAACAAAGAAATTGCTGCAAGTCAGCATGACCGCTGTGAAACTCATCAAAAGACAAAAAAAAGTAAAAAGCATGAAAAAAGCCTAACTCATTACAAAGACTATTTCCCTCATCTGCGTGGTTCACTGAAGGAGCAGATTGCAATTCAGTACTTCATTAATAATTGAGCATGTGAACAATGGCAGAGTGATAGTTCCATTGTGTTGAAGTCAAAGAATAAGGCACTCTGAATGCCAGAAGGAAGATAGTTATTATGCTGTCTGCGCTTATCAGCTCAAAAGTCTGCTGAAAACAAATTTGCATGAATAGCAGCATCACTGAATAATACTGTGCTTGAGTCTGACTAAACAGGGATGCTGTGTTTGCAGTTAGTAACCCCCTTGTTGTCAGAGTCATCTGTTTGCTCCTGATTTCTCATAAAAAAAAATTCAAAAATAGATGTAATAAAATTTTGTTGTGCAACTAAAAATATCAGCCATTTGCAGAAACATGATGCAACACTTCGAACAGTCTGCAGTGTTACGAAAGATGAAGAATGTCACTCGTGTCTCTGAACTCAAACGATCTGGATAAAATCCGACAGGCGGAAATTATCTGAGCGCGATAGGAGAGGAGTGTGAGCACACAGGAAGGAGGGTGAAAAAAAGAAGGTTCCAGGTCGAACCGAAAGCAAAACAGCTGAAATAGGGGAAGGGAGCGGTGCTGAGGTCAACTCAGGCAAATCAAAGAACACATGGATTTAGGGCATTTGCCTGACTTGTGATTAAACCAACTTTTATACGGAATATCGCTTTGCAAACACACCACAGCCTGCTCAGTTTTAATCAAATTATCTCCAGCTTTCAACTGGGAGAATATGTTTTTAAGAAACAGAGAAAGTTAAAAAATATTTCCCTTTTAGAATCAACTGCTTGTTCTAAAAGAGAGTGGAATGCATTTATATCTACCCATATAGTCTTGAACGATAACCTTCATATCAACTAATTGCCTTCAGCATTTCTCTTATGATGATGTCATTGGCCTGGGGCCAGCTGACCGTTCCAACCCAACTATGACCTCTCGCTACATTGCTGCACTTAGGCTACAAATTACTTCACACTTCACAATCAAAAAAATCCCGCTGCACTTTTTACTTCCTATGAATGTATGTGTTTATTATGTGTAAATTTTCTTCATTTTATTTCATGAGCTTTCACTTCTGAGTCCATTTGTGCTACTTAAGTGCCTTGAAATTGCCCCTCAAGGACAAATTATTTGAATTCAATTGAGTCTACACATATCCTCAGTGCTAATAAAGCTGTTCTGTTGAAGCAATATTTTTTTAGGGAACAAACAAGATCACCAAGTACAGGGAACATAGCAGACAGGTCAGGAAAAAAGATGTCAGGGAACTTTAAAAAAGGGATAATATTTTCTGAGAAAACTTAAGTTTTGAACACCTCATTGAGTAATGTCAAATCCAGCTTCTGAAAACGGAAAGAGTATCACACAACTGTAAGCCACCAAATACACACCTGTCCACTTAAACTGACAGGTCAGGCAAAGAACAAAGGAGTTAAATGGTCCGAAATAACCCAAAAATTCTATTCAGAAATATTTTATTTATCGCAAAGGGGAATTAACTGTTGTCATAACTAGAATTATCAAAGTATCTTCAAATACTTTTTGTGGATAGTGATGCTGTTGGCAGGAAGAATCTCCAGTAGCAGTCAGTCTTTCATCGAATCCGAAGAGATTGTTGATGTACAACAATTTCACAGTATCATGTCCTAGATGGACTAATCACCTTCCAGGGTGTACCCCGCCTGTCACCCATTGACAACTGAGAATAATGACTAAAAGTCTACTTAAACAACAAATAAGAACTAACTGAGCGACTCCAACAAGCTGCCATCAGCAGCGCAACTCTTGAAACATAAGAAGCTTAACGAATCGATTTTAAAGCACATTTTGAGTACTGCTGCACTAAACCATTTTTTTTATCTTATCATTAATACCACTTTAGTTCTCCATTAACATATTGTGTGGAGCTCATTGACACTGTGTGAATGATACAGCATACTTTTTATAATTACCTTGACATGTCTCTCCCAATTACACAGTAAGATCTATTTAATCACAGCAATATTATGATGCCCTGTGCTTACCTGTAGTGAATATATATATATATATATATATATATATATATAATATATATATATATATATATATATATATATATATATATATATATATATATATATATATATATATATAATATATATATATATATATATATATGGATTCTCCAAAGACAGGAAATAATTGATTTCTTTGTGTTCAGAGGCTCATTTTAGTAAAGCAGATAAGACTCAAATTAGAGACTGTTTTTTGTTTTCAAATGCAATCGCACAAGAACAGCTCTGATTATTTAAAAAAAAGCAAGGGTTAGAATACATCTCAGTATCCTATTTTGGACCATTTCTGGCATATTTACTAACATTGTGCCTTATACTGACCAAAGCCCGGTCCTAAAACTATTGATCCCATTGTTTAGAGTTCAGGGTTAGGTTCAGAGTTAAAACTGTCTGGGTTAGGCATAAATTTAGTTACTGAAATAAATTTAAGTCAATACAAAGTCTTAATATGGGTAGAAATACAAACTTGCGTGTGTGTGTGTGGGTGTGTGTGTGTGTGTGTGTGTGTGGGTGTGTGTGTGTGTGTGGGTGTGTGTGTGTGTGTGGGTGTGTGGGTGTGTGTGTGTGTGTGTGTGTGTGTGAGGGTGATTTGGGGACTTTGAATCTTTCCAAGCATTGCTGACAGAGCATAGAGTATGCGGTTTGTGGGTCAGTGGTGAGACATTTGCTTGCTTGTCCAAGCAAAAACCACAGGGCTCTGGGGACCAGTGAAACTGAGGGATTGACACATTAACAATAAGTTTCCCTGCAAGAAAATGAAAAGCTGTCAGTGTCAATAGGCATGTTGGCGATAGAATATTAGAAGTGACTGACAATCATTTGACCTGTGCCAAATACCAACACTTAGCAAAACTCTTGCCGATTAACCTGGCAAACGCAGCACTTTGCAAGCTTTCTCTGAACAGTGACACTCCACATATCATCTAAACAAAACCAGTTCAAATCAATCAGCTGCATGGATATTGGTCTTGCATATTATCAAACTAAATAACTCAGAATATTTATATTTATAGATTTAAATGTACTTACAGCCAAAACTGCATGGAAAACGCAGCTCAAAACACCAAATGCATCATTTATCTCTTTCAAGAACATTGGATATTCAGCACTTTGACTATGAGTATTTTTGTTCCTTGAACAAAACTTCTTATTATCTCATTTCCCCTAACACAAATGTTTTGGAATCAAGATTTTTTTCCCTATGTTTACATGTTTTAGTCAAATGAAAGCTATGTTTTTGGTAGATGTGTCAGGGATATGAGTAATTTGGTGCTGAACTGTTCTTTAGAATCATCTTTCTTGTATTTTTATGTGTCCTAACATGGATTTATTACATCTACTTTTATGAATTTATCTATTATAAATTTAGATTTTTAGGAAAAATGAGTATGAATGAGTCCTGGACTCATATGAACTAATAGGCCACTCAAAGAGGAGACACAAAGAAACAAAGATTTCAATTTAGAAATGTGCTCAGAGACAAAGAAAATCATTTTGGAGACGTGTCCTGTGGTGTGTTTAAACTACAACTGAAGTTTTCAAGCACAATATCTTGTTACATTTAGAGGAAAAGCTTGCAAGCCTGAGACAACCATCCCAAATGTACAGGGTTGTAGATGCAAATAAAAATAATATTAATAATATTAATGGAAAGTCTTCTATTGCAAAGAAACAAACAAACAAAAAAAAAAAAAACACACACACACACACAAAAATGTTGTAAAAATAATTTAAAACAATACTTTTGATGAAGAATGATCAGTAATAAAGCTTTGGGTCTGTTTAAAAAATCTCCAAATAACTGACATTCATGGCCTGGGAATTTGAAGATATAAAAATATTCAGAATCATACAGACAAACAGGTTTTATCTGCTGTTTTCCAATAATAAAAATATTTCTGTCAACCAAAGGTAATATATTTTAGTAAATTCCAGTAATTCTTTCTGCCTGCAGGTAAGGCAGAAAGAGTTGGGCATGCACCACTGACAACAGGCATAACATTTATTTAAGTCAGACCGAGCATGAAAACGAGAAACTAAGACTGAATCACAGCATGAAGAGGGAGCCGAGGTACTGAGATAATTGGTTGAGCTGAACTGATTCAGAGCCCATATTTTTGTTCCATGCAGCCTTCCCTGACTTGTTTGTGCACATTATTACAGAGCTATAGTGTTTTTCTGGTTCTTTTCACCTTTCAGAGGCTTCAGCATCACCCTTGTGTACACTTGTCACTGAGGTGGAAAAATCCAGAAGAATGATTGACTGAATTTGCATAGGTGCTTGTCAACTAATAAAATTATGGATATCTTTAGTCTAGACAGAAGCTGTGAAGGGTTTCTATTGCTTGCGGTAACCACAACCTAACTGAAAACAAGCTATTCTGTCAGTTTAACATAAAGACCCAATATCTAAACTCTTGTTTTTTTTAAGCTATTTACTTTTGTTTGTTAGAGCAAACTGACTGCACATTGTCAGACATAGACATGCATAAAATAAGTGTTTAGAGCAGACAGATGCCCTTCACTCTTCCTGAAGTCCTGAGTAGGTAATTCTGAAGGTGGAGAGTTGATTTGGGGCCACAGTCAAGGTGGTGTCAGTTTTCGTCAAGTTTCAGACATAGCTCTGCCACAATTTCTGTTGTTCCAGATCAGTGACTGCCCAGCAGCCCCAGAGGAATGTTGGACAGGTTCAGAGTGATGTAAAAGAAGAACAGGGAAACTCTGTGGAATTGTGCCGACTTAGTGGGATTTTCTCTCTGAATTAATCTGAACTACCTGTTGATCGTACAGTCAATGTGTCTAAAGTTACAGAATTTTTTTAAGAATAAATGCAGTGTCTCTCAAAAGCATTCATACATTTTTTGATATGTCACATAATTACACACACCAGTGCATCTGATAATGTTGTGACAGACCAAAAACATAAAGTACCACAAGCAGTCACTGTGAGGTGAAATGAAAGTAATGCATAGTATTTCATATTTTTTACAAAGAAAACCCCCTTTATTTGGATACCTCTAAAAAGATGAGAGAGCAAACAACTGTCATCAAGCTTGTACATACAGTCTGCCTGTGTCTATTATTACTATTAATACACCTGTTGAGATTTGCCTGGAGATCCTTAAGGCTCCAAATGTTGCTGGGTCGTGTCAGTTGACCGGCCTCTGCAGCACCACAATGACATTGGGGAAGTCCCCCAAGAAAGGAAGCTGTAACTGCAATGCAAGTTTATTGGGTGTTTGGGAGGAATGGTCTAGTTTGAAAAAAAAATGCAACTATATTTGTAAAACATAAGAAAACAAAAAAAAAAAAAGCATGGATAATAATTTTTCTGCTTTGAAATCTTTTGCAGTGGTCTACAACATAAAATTATCCCAAATTCTCTGGGATTTGTGATTGTCAGGTCACAAAATTTGTGAGGTTGGAAGCAGTGTGAATATTTTTGTAAGACACAGCTCACCATAAAGTAAAAAAATGTGATTGACACACTATCTGGAATATTATACGTTTTAATAGCTTATAGCATTAGTGGGAGCTTGCAGGCTTTTTTTGTCCACCACTGACGACCGGCCCAGTGCTTCAAGCAAATTGTTACTAGTCCGGCTTTGTATCTCCATATTGGAGCATTACCCTAATGAAAATTTGTCTGACCTAATTAAAAAGGCTCAAATACTACCTGTACACAGACTTGTAATTCTACAATCTCATAAAAAAACAGATGGACTTTATCCAGCTAATTACTGGGTAACTCTGTCCATAAAATTCAGAACTGTATTAGCTCAAAAAAAGATGCAAAAGCAATATTGTTTAGGTTCTTGGGGTTGCTGGGAAATATACAAAGAGGTAGGTGAAATATTTGTGAAGTTATGATGCGATGAAACCAAGAGAGTGGAAAGAGATACCTAATTACCATAGCAAGAAAGAAAGAAGAGACTCAGTGCTAAGCAACAGGTAACCCTGGTCTGTCCCTATTAATATTTCTGGGAGGAATCTCTCCCGGTGCTTTCACTTTGGAATTCCAGGGATGTCTACATGCAAAGCCTGATCTGAGTGTGTAGCAAAATGCTTGTGTGAAGCCATGCATGCAGGTGCACGTACCATCTCCATGTGTAGCCATCAGTCTATTGAGAGCTAGAGGGTATGTACTGGTCAGCCAGCTACTCCCACCGACCTCATCATTCTCTCCCTTTCTCCCTGTGGGGTGGCTATGCCAGCAAGCCCCTCCGGCCTCAACGCACACACAATCACAGTCACATACATATATTTATATATATGCATGTGCACATTTCTAACCAATGCTAAACATGTTCTCACAAGCATGCACACATTCACATTTGCGTGCACAGTACACACTCTCTCCTCCACTTCAACCATTAATTCGTTCTTCCAGCCAGCTAAGCTTGAGGGTCTCTGTGAGTGGGCAACAGCCCCCTGCCGTGGCCCTGGCCACATTAGCGGATTGGCAGGAGAAGGGAACGACTGGGCAAGCCAGTAGCCTCCAGCAGGCGTCCCCCGCAAAAGTTGGCACCCTTTAGATGAGCTGGAATGGCCACAAAGTGAGAAGAATCTAATCCGGTTATACAAGGGTTTTTTTCCTCAATCACCAGAGGGGCTTATATGGGCAACATTACATAGGAAAAAAAAAAAGAAAATGAAAAAAAAAAAAGAGTCCTGCATGTGGTGACTCCTCAGAACTATTGGATTAAAATTAAATCAGTACACTCCAATGTAAAACAAACAAAAAGTATATGAGGTATTTCCTTCAGGTATTTCACACGACAGCTTTATGTGACTTATATCTCTGGTGTGAAAAAAGAAACAGCACTGATGCTTCTGTGTGAGCATTAACTTTTCAGTCATTGTTGACTGGCCTCTAGTGGATGCCAGTCAGGCCATGTTGCCGAGTTGATGGTGAAATGTAGCCTACCTGCATAAGGGATGGGGGCGTCTTTATCCAGGGCAACCAGTGGAGGGTCCAACAGAACAACATCAGTGTTTTCAGTTATCACTCCATGGTATGATGTCTCTATCCAGGGCTTGTGTTTGTTCACTGTGGACACAGAAAGGAAAGAATTAGCCTTAAGAAAACACAAATTAACACAGATCAATAGTTTCATTGCACTCAACTTATCTCAGCTTCATTGATCTTAGAAGGGTGTATTTTTTTGTCTCTCTTTAGAGTTCCTTCTCTGTTTTAAATGAAAATTTTGTAATATTTCAAAGTAATTGATTCCAGAATTTAAGGACATAACGTAGTATAAATACTAAAAGGCTTAATGTTTTAGGGCACTTTATCAGTCTTTGGCATGTGCGTTGTTGAACAAACACTAGCCACTTATCCACCGTCTTTCATTCAACGCAGAAACAAACATAAAGAGAACAAACAGGGAATATTTTCACTTCTATGATGTTACTATACTTGACCAGTAAAGAAGAAAGAGAAAAATCAAATAACAAATTGACTCTGTGAATGTCAGGTGAGTTGAAGAATCAGAAATGACAAAGCAAAGCTGTAATTTTGGTTCCCCTGAGATTCAGGATGAAAGCACAAAAACAATAATTACTCCCCTTTCAATGACAGAAAAAAATAAGAAGTGGGCTCTCTCTAGGTTTAAATCAAGCAGCAATTGTTACAGACCACTTCAGCTGTGCACTGGATGTCAGTAAAATCAACGCCAGTGCTAAAATATGCGGTTTCGAATAATTTAGAAGAACAAAAGTCACAAAACATCCTCCACTTTCAATGGGACAGTGAAAGTATAAAAAAACCAACTTGCCCTGCTGCACAGTACCTGCTACTGCATGTTACTCCTGAATTATGTTACTTTCGTTTAGCTTAAATATATGGACCAAGTCACTGCCCAGATACCAGTCACAAAACTTATACATAATTATATGGTTAATCTTATTTGTATTTAACTAATAACACTTCCTTTTGTGATTTAGATCTGTGTTCACAGATCTAAATTTTATTCAACTTAACATTTAAATTTCTAGAATTATTTTA
The DNA here is from genome assembly GCF_027474105.1 of Poeciliopsis prolifica. NCBI lineage: Eukaryota > Metazoa > Chordata > Actinopteri > Cyprinodontiformes > Poeciliidae > Poeciliopsis > Poeciliopsis prolifica. Next base: position 12,194,443 of record NW_026562379.1, read on the forward strand.
GTCACTTCAAATGGAAATGAACAGGTAACTGCAGCTGTAAAAGGAGGAAATATATACTGTAATCAAATTGGTAAAAAAAACATGACTACTCAAAGCTCAGAAATACTTCTTAATCAAATTAAGCCTGTTGAACGTTCTACTAATTGTCAGAAACCAAGTACTGTCTTGAGGCTGTCTAGGAAATTCAACCTAATACTTATTCCTAAGCAACTGTATAAAACTCATCTTAGATTTAATAGACATTAGTTAGCAAGTCAGATCTTTGTACAAATAGGAAAATATTAGATAAGGGGTTAACAAAAAATATAACGGTAGTATAACTGGCTTCCAAAAAATTTAAATTGGTCTCAAGATTATTTTCAATGAACTCAAAGCAGAGCTGTTAGAAAATAATGCATTGTACCACAATTGCAAACCAAACACACACTGAAAAAAAGTCATTGGATGAACATAAAAAATTATGGAAAGGATTTCCACCTGATTACTTGCTTTATTTCAGCACCATGTACTTGTGTTACTCCTATTTAAAGCAAATGTGTTAGGTCAACCTAATTTATTAAGATTATTCCAATGTAAAGCAAATGTGTTGGCTCAACTTGTTACAATGGTGATTCAATGGGTGATTCAAATCAAACATGTTGGCTCAACGTAATATATTGTGGTTATTCTTATATAAATAAAATGAGTTGGCGAAACATAATTCATTAAGGTTGTTCTAATTTAAACCAAATATGTTGGCTTAACCAGAATTATGGTAATGCAATGGATGATTGTAAATCAAATGAGTTGGCTCAACTCCATTCATTAAGGTTATTCAAATTCAAATGAATGTGTTGGCTCAACATATTTTTAAAGGTTCCTTTAACTCAGTTACTATAGCGTGACCAGTGTAATGCAATACAGCCAGCCCAACTAATCTGCAATGTTTAGGACCAAATCATTGATGTAACTTCATTAAGATGAATGTAAATCTAGTTGAAACCACCTTATTTTACAGTGGTACCTTCACACTACCTGATTCAGTAGGTCCAACTCACTAAAAGCAAGTTAGCTCAACAATATGCTTCATGCTAAAAAGACAGCTAGTTAATCATGTGGAAATCCTTTTCATTATTTCATTACGTTAATTCAAAGACATATTTTCAAGCGTTAATCAAGCATTTAAGATAGCACTAGGTGAAAGTGTAGGAAGAACACTCAACAATTAGAAAAGGTACAACACAATTGTATTTTCAGAATTGCTATACATCGTTTTTTTACACAGCACAAAACACAGCTGAGTTGGACATTGAAATAAAAAAACAACTACAAAAAGGTTACAGTTTCATTTCCCAGCCAATTCTTTACAACATAAAACATGTCAGTATAGTTGCTCAACTTAGAGAACTGTAACAATATAAATCTTTTCTACTGCAGACTTTAAACACTCATTTTCCATATGAAACTTACTCAACTTAGCAGCGAGTTTCATATTGAGAACTTGTGCTTTCTTTGATATTCTTTCCATCCAATTTCATTATTATTTCTTGTATTACTTCAAAGGTATGCTTGAGTTACTGAGCAAGTTGAGTGCTGAACGCACTAAACTTGAGGGTAGCTCAAGTTTAGTGCGTAGATTAGTCCCAGCAGCATCACTATTGCAGAAGATACACTGCCCAAGCTGTTCATAACTTCCACCTCCTCCAGGACAATCCCAACATCCAGATGTGCATCGGCAGCCTCTGCACCCTCTGCTCAAATGACGATTCCGAGGACAGTCTCGGCTTGGCCATTTCTGCACATTCATCAACGTCCTAAGGGAGTTATGGAAGGGTATTGGGGGGGGGGGGGGGAGCAATTCACATATAATTAAATAAATAAATTAGACTGACATTGATTGAGTCACTCATGGACCTTAGTTGGTGAAAGTATTTTAACAACTCTTAGGAGTTCTATTGTAAACACAAAGAGAATTTAACATACCATGTACTCCCTCACCAGCTTCTCTGGATCTTCATTTAGGTACACACAGACCTTTGAGGATGCACTCTCGTCTGACCTCAGCAGTGTCTTCCTAAATATGCAGATCAAAAACAATGAGAACAATCTCAAACTCCAGCAGTATAGGTTCACACACTTGAAACATAGCTACATTCAAAGGAAGTCACAACAAAAGTGATCAGTGGCTTGCAGTCTATTTGAAAGATATTTAAAATTGTTAGTATCCCTTCATTATGCCATGACTAAAATTGAGTTTTAACATCTCATTTAAACATCTAACTGAAGCTGTTAGATGTTTAAATAAAGACATGAATATATCACCAAAGAATATGTGAAAAGTACAGAATGGTCAACACAGTCTATATCCTTCTACTTAAATGAATATGCAAAGCATTCCATGTCTTACAAGTACATGGACAGTCTATTGTGGGCATGGATAACGTCGCATATGCCGGTGTTTAAGTGTAAAATGTTTTAACAGGTCATATCTACGAGACAGAAAGAGACTACACTCCTTACATTTCCACATCCCCACGCAAATAAAGACAAATAAAACAGACTGGCCAAATAATGTTTAGCTGAACCCTAGCTTTATAAGCTCTCTACTACATTCAGTCACTTTAGATCTGGCAAAACTTACTATTAGCCACTGAAATCTATAACTTGATAGCCGATGAGCCCCTTGACCAGTACTTACGCAGGTGGATTACAGACAGGTGATGTTCTGAAAGAGATCAGATATATTTTCAGCCATTAAAATATGCAATTCATACTGAACTGAGTTGTATCTTTTAGTACAAGTCCCTTGAATGCTCATGAATATAACCACTGGACACATGCAAGCACATATGTGCAGAACAATGGTGAATTGAACATGGCAGAAAGCAATAGTAACATAGGTCAAAATGAGCACAAACAATCAACACAAAAAACATCAACATTTCAAAATTAAACCAATGAACTTCAATATTGTTTCTGAGCTACAATTATTTGGGGACAACAAAGAAGAGTCCAAAAAACCCCAACATCTTTACAGCAGAGGAATATGTATTTTAAAGAAAAAAAATAGAAAGCTCAAGTCTGTAATAATGGATAATCCATTGAGAGTTTTAGCCTGACAAAATATACTAGAAATCCATAACTAACAGGTATTTTAGGAACATTTAACAAAGCTCAGAAAGCAATGCTTTCTGCAGGTTTCACCGACTGAAATGTAGGACTTTTTATTACCATAATTAATTAAGAATCTCGATGATGATAGAAAGGTACCAAAGTGTGTGTGTGTATCTACATTTACCTCCATAGTAACATTACTGAAATAGAATTAAAATAGTTAGAAATAGACTGATGTTAGATCCGTGTGTTAAAAATCCTCTAAACCTCCAGGGAGCTCAGGAGGAACAAAACTGTGACATTTCTGGGGTCCATTTGTGTCACTGGCAGCAGCTTTGTACACTACATATGGCTCTGCAGACTTTTTTCGCACAAAATGTACCTAACATGGTGCGGCGATAAATGTAAACAAAATGCTATCTGCCTTAACCTAACCGACTTAATCTACAGAACATGAAATAATGTGACACAAGTATGGAACAAGTAGAAAATGGTGCAGATGGTAGAGAAATTTTAAGTTACATATTTTTATATGGACTTAGATGAAAATAGTTTGACTCTTACCTTCTTCAAATTAAGTAGATGCACGCCAGGAATCTCCCCTCTGCCCTTGAAAAAACCCAACAAGGTGCAAGCCAGTTATCTCGCGTGATTTTCCGTAATCTCTTGATGTCTCTGGATTCTCTTCAGCGGGAGATTAGTCTGACACTATAGCGCTTTGGAACTGACGTCACTGTGTTTTTTTTTTATTAGATTAACTTTGACAAATATTGATATTGAATAAAATAAAAACACACACACACACACACACACACACACACACACACACACACACACACACACACACACACACATATATATATATATATTATATATATATATATATATATATATATATATATATATATATATATATATATAAGATACTGCGCAGGACCCTCAAGCCTGGGAGCTTGAGGAATTAGATGTATTCAAGTTGAGATAACGTCATTCAATCACGTTAGTCCAGTTGAGAGAAAAAACCGATTGTCTCGCGTTTTCTCGCGTGATATCCCGTGATCTCACTCGTTGTCATCAGCACAATATCAGTCTAAATATAATGAATCATGTTAGCTCAACATGATTCAATTTTATAAATGTGAAGTCGTGGAATATCTTGTTTATCCAACATGATTTTATCACGTTTTCGTTTCAAACCCAACATTATTGTGTGAAAGGTACATGATATTTTTTTGTTAATGTAATACGCCCCGACGTTCTTTTTTTTTTTTGGCGGAAGATCTAGCTGACGTAATTGAATCACGTTATCTCACCTTGAATACATTTTATTCCATTTGCGAGAAAAAACCGATTGTCTCGCGTATTCTCGCGTGATATCCCGTGATTTCTCGTAATCTTGCGTGAACTTGCGTGATATCGCGTGATCTCACTCGTGGTCTTCAGCATAGGATCGGTCTGACTATAATGAATCATGTTCGCTCAACATGATTACATTTTATAAACGTTGAAGTTGTGGAATATCTTATTTATGCAACATGATTGTATCATGTTTTTGGCTCAAACATGGAATTATTTAGTTAACAGTACATGATATTCTTTTGTTAATGTGATAACCCCTGAGGTTCCTTTTTTACAGTGCATAATATTATCACACACAAGTTTAGCATGGTAGTGAATGGCTCATGATTTGAACTTTGCTTAGCTGGTTTTAACATCTGAAGATGGTAAATTCAAGCTACCCATAACATTAATAAATAATTCTAGATGCACATTTCCCAACAGCAAAGACTTAGCTGAAACTGATTCATAAAAAATAAAATGATCCCAAGCACAGAAGCAACACTACATAAAAAATGGCTGCAAAAGAACCAAGGTGCTGCAATGGAAGAGTTAAAGTCCAGACTTCAATCAAATTAAAATGATACAATGAAAACTCAGGAGAACTGAGTAAAATCATATATCAGCAACTCTCAATAAAGCAGTATTGTTAAGGAACGCATTTCCTCAACAGTTATGAATCAGAAAGTAAAAAAAAAAAAAACTACTTTTAGATTATTAATTTTAGTTGTTCTAAAGATTGTATTGACAGTAAATAAAACTTTTAGTAATCACAAAAAGCTGATAAGCCTGTGAGTTACTGATGTCAATTGAATGTTTTTTGTGTAACCTCATAACTGATAGCGCTGCTTACACAAATTACCTTATATCCATTGTAAGCACAATAGATCGCCACACTGCAGACTTCAGAAAGATGTTTTGTGACAGTGATTTTATGACAACACAGAGCCAGGGAAACCTGAGAAACATTTTATCACATGAACACCGGAAAACTCCATATTCATGAGGGACAGCCAAGAAAGCGTGACTAACAGCACTAATACAGTCACAGATCATTCGCTAGTATATTAAGAAGTGATTAATATTCATTAGTTTGATAAAACACTGAGGATAATCATGAGTTTTTAGTATGTAATGATGGAAAATGTCTTGGTGATAAAGCTACGCCACAAAAGGCAGCATGTTACAGCATGATACTAAACAGGATGCCTGTTGTTTGTTGTGTAAAAGCCAAAGCCTTTTACACCACAGACTTTATCGTCTGAATGTATTAACTGAAAATAAAGGCTGTATTTCTACAGTCACATAACGGCAAAAAAGACGATTTGAGTTACATTCACCTGCTGGGTGAACATAGCCTGGTGAACCTGTGTACACTGTATCCCGTTTTTACAGTATTCTGCGGCTGTCGCTCACCTTCTTCAGAAATAAAAATGTAGTCTATTCAGAGTTTTCTGTAGCTGTAATGACTATTCTTTTGATATTTATTTAATCTAATGCCTGGATAGTATGGTTACGATTAAAGTGTTTTCACACAAGTACTCCTCAATGACTACTTTCTCTTTTCAGGATTGTTTGTGAAATAAAATAAGGATAAGATTAAGTTAAGGTGAGGATTGTAAATACCAGACCAGTCTGCCTAACAAACGTGTTCTGATGTGATTGGCAACAACTTAACAAAGTGGCCAGTGAGTGTTGATCAAAATACAAAAGAAAAAAAAAAGCCCATTGTGAACTGAAATTCTCCTTTAAAGCAAAGTTTGACTAAATTTGAAAAACACACCATGAGATTGAGCACTTTTAGTAATTGGGAGTCATGAGGACTGAAGAGCCTTTTCAGCATAGTCACAGCCAAGGATTCCCACTGACCTTGTAATCTGTGATGCTTCATGTGACTCTCTTTCTCTCTATTTAGTGGTGTCAGATGAACCTGAAGGTTGTGTTTTGAATTATGAAATATATTCTGAAAACAATTCCACCTTCAATACAACAAAGTATATCTTAAGGCCTGTTTTCTTAGATGTCATAAGAGAAAAATCACAGACAGAAAACTCAACATCAATAATTAGCGCCCCCTTTTGCTGGGTTATCAGTCAGCATGACCAAGCTGCTTTGCAACTGCAAGCTAATCACTGCTTAAAGCCTTGCTGCTCTCTTTGTGTGTGGGATAAAATGATTTTTCATCAGGAGTGATGAGAGCAATAAAGCAGTCTGCCTCCGGTAATCGCCACGGCATCAAGATGAACTCCCACCCACATGTGAACCCTACCCCCACAACCACAACCACAGCTCAACCAGTCACCCGGAAGACATACGTAGCAGAACCTCGAGAACAGAATTGGGTTCATGCACTGACAGCCAGAGACCTGGCCCTGAGTCATTACGGGAAAATGGATGATCTGTCCTTTCGTCTTAGAATAATGTCTGGCCGTTGGAGGTCGAGGAGGCAAGAATGAGAGGGTGGGATGATCGGTGGAGACCGTCAGTTGCCGAGATTCCCAGTGGAAGCGTTGCTGCAGGTTATCACGTTTGAACCCGAAGCTAATGCCATGACATTAAGTGATTAGCTACATGGAAAACCACGGCAACTTGAATCAAAACTGAACTTGATAAATCCTCTAATCAATACCAAAGTAACATCACTCTCTTCTGTTAGACTCAAAGGAACTCCACTTCTCAGCTTTGCTTTCTTTGCTAAATGTCTTTAGCACACTAAATGTAAATGTAAACATTTACAATGTGGTAAATATTGAGACCCTACATTCCAGGTTGAAATGAATTGATGAGAAAATGTTCATTTTCTTATCCGTCTTTTATTTTTCTCTTCTGACAATTGTTTCTCACATGATTGAAAAAAAGATTTGATCATTTTATAGTTGCCCTTTACATGTTTTGATTTATACCTGTGATGCTCATCTATTGTTTTACCTTCAAGAAAGACTCTAATGGAATGAATGCATAAAAAAAAAACTCAGTCCAAGACAAGTGACCCCAATTTCAAAAAGTACACAACTTGTACAGCTGCTAAAAGCAGTCAGTAAATGGCATACGATAACCTACGAATGGAGGGAGGTCAATTCACTGCCGTCTTGAGAAACCTCGCATTTATCTGGGTGAACGTGGTCTGCTGAGGTGTTAAACAAGTTTTGCATGTTCATGCCAAAACCTTAACATATACCGTAACTGTGTGCAACAAGTCAGGGGCTGTGGGGGGTAAACATAGTGCACTAAGTTGCCGTGTTTGCTTATTTGCTATTTTTATCTAGTTAAGGCATCCATACCAACATTTTCTAGTTTTTTTTCACATTACAATCATAAATGTCAACGAATTTTACTACACTATTATGTGGCAGGGTACCAAAAGTAATGCATGTTTTTAAAATCAAAGTAAGAATTTCTTTTTTTTTATGCATAACTCTGACCCTATAAAGATTTTATTTCTGGGTATAGGAGCAAAAATTGGGAATGAAAAAATACACCACAATTTCTTCATATTTTAATATGTAAGTGTTATTGAACCACATATAATTTCATAACACTTTACAATTATACACTACTTCATGTCAGTCTTTTGTATAATAATCCACATAAAATAAATTTTGGGATTGTAACTTGATAATCTATTCATATATTCAGCGGGTATGAATTATTTTACAAGGCAGTGTTGAGCTGAGCCAGTACTAAAATACCAAGACTTTCCTATTTAAAAAATTCCTGCATATTCCTAGGTAATTGTCTTAATTTTCAGAATAAAAATGCTGCGCTTCCAATTCTTAACCCCTTCAGCTGTTCCATATTATCCAACATGTGGCTGCCAAATTAATAAATTGCATCATTCATACATTTTAGTATCTGCCTAGTTTTGCATTTTTACAAACGAGCGGAGTCACAAGCCAGACAATAATTTCTGTGCATCAAATCAAATTAATCACAGGAATATAGTTATTACCCCTGTCCAGGCTAATATAATCAGTTTGTGTGACAGCTGGAAAGAGAATTCTGGAGCTGCGATGCCCTTTCCAGCGAGCTGCAGGTTAGTGGGCCTATGCCCCGCCATTTCATTGCCAATTAAGCTGAGAGGCGTGGATTTGACTTGAGGTTCTGAACATGGCAGAGGCACTATAACGGTGGATTAATCTTTGACCAGGCGACAATGTGCCACCGCGGTGCTGCTGGTGAGCGCCACCTCTAACCAGGCTGATGCTGCAATCTGAACAGACCTCCTGAGGGGACACAGGGAGGAAGAGAAACAGTTGTAATTAAAAAGAAGTCTGTAGGAAATTAAACTCTGATTGATAAGGTCAAGAAAAAGGGGCTGCGATGAATACATCAGCATAATGAAAAGTAAATGTAGCAGAGACAGCTAGGCATTACTGCTAGCAGCATGCAATTACAGGCAAACTGGAATCTGGGAGCTCATCACAGCTCAAAGTGCCACAGAGACGATTGTCAGTGGGTAACTGTGAATCAACGAGAAACAGCTCTGCTCTGCCCTGTACCAGGAGGGGGCTCGTCTCTGCTTTTACTTTGCTCTCCATCACTCCATCATCGCAGTGATCCCTGTCTTCTTTAAACCCTGGAGATCTTTGCAAATGCTAATCTTGTATGCTCTGTATGTCCTGGCTTTGTGCCTATGAGAGCAGGCTGACAAGAAGCATCTGCAGGGAGACAACTTTATCACATTTAAAAGCTTCCAAGTAGATCACTTCTCCAGACAGGTAGCATCCCCCAGTTCGGTCTTGAAATCTGTTTAACTACAGGCTGATGCATTTAATATAAAAATGTAGCTGACACGAGCAGTAATGCATTTTTAAAAATAAAAAGAACGTTGTAGACTCCGAACTCCCATCATTCAAGTATCTTTAAAAAGTCATAGGGGAGGTAATGCTGCGGGCAGGAACGATCTCCAGTAGCAGTCAGTCTTGCAACAAGAATAAAGAGGCCTCTGACTGAAAACTCCTGCATGACAGTTACAAAAACATCGTGACATACCTACAGCTCAATGTCTAGGCAGTAGATGATGTTTCACAGCAACATGTCCTGGATAACACGATCACTCCTCACTAAATCTGTCTGGACGTAAGGTTAGAAAGCCTTAAAGAGAGCTCTTGGAGTCTGGAATATATTCAAAAACTGTTTTGTATAAAAACAAGTAAAAATTCAATAATATCTGTCACGCTCTGGACATTTTTGGGAGGCTGTGCAGGAGCACATCACTCATCACTTCAAAAAGCCTCAAGGAACCTATGAAAGGGATATTTGCAAATCTCTGCCACTGCCACACTTCAGTCACATTTAAGGCCAGGCATTCAGTTAGCCACACCAAAATCTTCATTTTCTTTGTGTCATTCTGCTTCATTACCCAAATGTTAGACTGCTGAAATTGAGGTGTCATAAACAAGTCTTGGCAATACAAGGCAGCTCCAGGTCATCTATCATCGTTTTTTTATCTGACTTGCTGTTTTAGTTTGATAATAAATGAAACTGAATAAACAGCTCCTAAAATATTTCCATTATTTTGTCATTGTAGAATACCTTCCAAAAAATGTCAGGGATCACCAAGATCTATTTTTGACACATGGGCAACAATCTTTTGTGCTTTTTTGAGTGGGGCTTTTTACCTTTAAATTATTTGTCTCATTTTTTTGTCCTGCCCCTTTCCTAATTGTTTATTCATAAATATTGTTTTTATCTGAGGTAAACTAGGGCTGTTCTGTAGGGCAGCTTCAATATGCTAACAGTATAACATGTTTAAAGACCCTACCTGATTTGTCCTTTAATAAACTGACAATCTTTGTTTGAGCCTCATAAACATTTTGACAAGTGTTTCAGCTGCTTTTCTTACAAGTCTCTCCAAACCACGAAGACAAATAGCAACAATACTTTTCTTGGTATTCCTTATTGCATAGTTATGTTTTCAATCACATATTTGCAGCAATTTATTTAAGCAGGTGTAGAAGGAATTCCAGTTTGTTTATCCACTAAATCATCAGCAAAGTTAAATGCAACGATTAAGTCAACAGAAGACACACTTAAATGCTCTTCAAGGTGACTAAATAAATCTGAGAAAGACTTGAGCTGAATATAAGCAGGGTTATTAGCCTGAGCACAGAGCAAAGCAAAATGTGTTCCTGCCAAACCTCCTGGGTCACATTGAGCCCATCGTAGCTCCTTTCAGACAGCGACGCCCTGACCTGTTTTGTGTCTGCTTCTGCAGTCCTTTCAGCTCTGAGCTGTGTTTGGAGGACATTCAGTGGAAAGTAAACTCCCAACTATAAAAGTAATTTAAATATAGTTGAAATCTAATTATATACACACAAAGACCGAATAAATAATAATTCTCACATTATTTATGACAAAATTTTTGTATTCGATTAAAGGAAATCTACTAAAGAAGGATGTTTCACAATATTAAGCAGACCACAGGTTTCAAGCAATATGGGAAAGAGAAAGGATCTCTGCTGATGAAAATCATCGGACCCATATGACAAGATATGAAAACATTAGATATTTCAGAAAAACTGAAACGTTATTGTACTGTGAAGAAATTTGTGGTTGATTCAGAACAAAGAATAATGAGGTTTCTATTAGACAGATTCATTGGGTTAAGAGAGCAGCTGCTAAAATGCCCTTACAAAACAGCAAACAGTTATTTGAAGCTGCTGGTGCCTTTGGAACCTTAAGGTGGAGGATCCTCCAGAGGCTTGTGGTGCCAGAACCTTCTATTCGGCCACCCCTAACCAGCTCACAAACAGAAACGGTCCCAGTAGGCCCCGCTGTATATGGAGATTCATTTTCAAACAGAGTTGTTCACTAATGACTGCTGTGCAACCCTGGATGGTCCAAGTGGACACGGTAGTGGGTTGGTGGTGGATGGCCACCACGTCCCAAAACGGCTGTGATGTCAACAAGGAGGTGGTGGAGTAATTTTTTGGTCCAAAATTATGGGGAGACAATCACCTTCAGAGTCCCTGAAGGTGTGAAAATGACCTCAGCAAAGTGTATAGACTTTCTGACTGATCACTTTCTTTCATTGTTCAAAAAGAAGAGCTGTACCTTCCGTAGCAAAATCATCTTCCTGCATGACAATACACCAGCTCATGCTGAAAGGAATACCACTGTGTCATTGGCTGCTATGGACAGTCTCTCAGTGTACGTCAATGTGTGAAGTCGTGTTACTGTGTCTTTGCGTGGTATACATGCTGCTTCTGTGGCCACCAGCAGCTTGTGCATTTAGACCATGATCTTAGTATCTTGTGTCTTGATGACTGTGTGCGTGTATTCAACATAACGCTCCATTTGGGAGGTTCAGTGGTGTCGATAACATCAGGCCCTAGCAGCTTCTTTACCTAACATATCCAAAACAACAAGTGCACCAGTGCCCTGCAAAGAAACAGGGTGAGTATTGTGGCTGCGGTAAACAGAAGACCTCACAGCAAACATCCCTGACCTCCTGGAACAAGCAGAAATAAACTTTCAAGAATTTGTTCTTCACAGACAAAAACAAACACTCACAGGAGGCATACGTGTAAAAATCCTTTCTTTATTTGCACTGCAGCATGCAATGGCCTTTTGTCAGAGCAGTTCTTTCCTATCTCCCCCTCTCCAATCCTCCAGCAATATGAAAGCTGTGAGACAAAAGGTCAGACTTTTATTACAAGTTTGTTTTTTACCTTCGCTGGCTGAAATCCAAACCTCTTCAACCTCACCTCTTTGGATTCAGAGCACATAATTACAGATAGGTTGCTGAAACTGAGACGAATGCAAAAATAAAGGCAATCTGTCTGAGTTTGTTCCTTTGATTTAATCAATGTGCTGCCATGTTACTGCGAGTTTTGCTCTTCTTCCAGAGAGAAGGGATAAAGAGTCAGTGCCCCACCAGCCTTCCTGCTGTCCCTAGAGATGAGTTAGAAAAACAAAAAGCCAGATGAAGGCGTTTTCCTGCATTAAGGCTCACGCTCACACAAAGCTAAAAGCATCCATCTAAAATGTCCAGGAGTGGATGTTTGGGAGCTGCATATGCACTTTTGGAGCCATCGCCCCCAGCCATCATTACCCCTCTTTATCAAACGGCTACATAGTCACAAATGTGCTCTCTCTGGATCATTTGAGGGCCATTATCCCAGTCCATTATTGTATGTGCAATTCGAGATGCAGTATTTGCAGCTTTCAGTTTTTCTCATATACATGTAGACTCAGAAAATGAAATTGTTAGGTGGAAAGAATTGAAGAGTCTGAAGACTTTGAGATTTCAAAATGGTAGGTAAGTGCAAAGCATCAAAGTGGGTGAGGACCTAATAATACCTAATGGAGAAATGTATTGGGTTACTCAATTACGTAAATGGCTTAATAGTTTTAAACTAGGCAGGAAACATTTTCAGTCTGTTTTTAGTCCAATATTTCTGATAAGTGTTAGATTGCCCAACCTAAATACAAAGATTTCTTGACACGAGGGTGACTGTCCAATCCTCAACATCCACTATCCTACAACTTTTGGATTCATCCCTGCTTCTACACACATAAATCAAATGAATGGCTTAATACCAGGCCTCTATGAAGCTAAAAGATATTGAGGGACCATTTGATTCATGTTTGTTGGAGAAAAGAGGCATTGAAAAGTTGCAGGAAAGCTCTCAGGGACTAGACTTAGGCAAACTTGATATACAAAGAAACTGATTGTATGTTTTTTTTCTATTTATTTACAATCCAAACAAACACTGATTGATCTTGGCTATAATACTTCTGACATAAACTGCTCACAACACGTTTAGCAATATGACTCAGAAGATGTACAATCACAATTTGCTTTTCCTTTTTTTTTTTTTACACAGGGTTAAAAGCAAGTCATGGCGTCTCTAAACTGGAACAATTTTGCAAGACTGTTGTGGTCCAGAACAATGAGCATTGTGCTTTTGTCCTGACTTCAGTCTGTGAAATATAACACAGTATTTTTTTCCTTTTGTTTCACATATTCTTTAATACACATAAGTTATGCGACGGAATGGGAAGAAATTGCATGTATTGGCAGAAAACTTATGATGCAGAATACTCTGCATATACATTCAATTGTCAAAAAAAGCAGACCTGGAATATGGTACTATAGGTATCATGTCATATCTGTGCCATTGCATTGATCTTTTCTGTGGAGTACACATCATAAGAACCTTCATTAAATCATTAGGACCATGAGAAGAATCAAATAAACAGGTAGAGGTTGGGTTTCAGAATGATGTATCCCAACATTAGCCTATCTAATGGACATCCTAAAGTATAAACAGGCATCTGTACATGCTGCATTTTTAACGACTGTAGTGAAAAGGAAAAAACATCCATCCATTACTCTAAAGTTCACAAGCTTGAGATTTTTCATTATGAGTTGTTCTGCTATTGTTGTATTACACAGGAAATTCCATAAGTCTATGTTTTTGTTTTGTCCTCCTCCTTCTCCACCACCAGCCTCATTACTAAATATGACAAAACCAATTGTTCTTGACAACCAAAGAACTACAAAAACATAGCTTGTTTCGGCCAAACATCCAGTGGTGCAATTTGGAGGCACTTCTCTACAACTGGGAGGCCAATTCTAACAGAGGCCTACCATATGCCAATCGCTGTAGACAGGGGGCTGCTAGTGACACTGTATGTAGTGGTGTACAAATTGTGGATTATGTTATTCTGTTGTTGCTGAGATGCTCTGGGTTGCAGCTTGGACACAATGCACATAGCAGCTGAGCTAGTAGAGAATTTTGTTATGTTTTTGTTACAACTGAGAGAGACTGGTGAGAATGCGGTGGATTTAGCATTGGTAGTTCTCTCTTAAATTGACCAATCCATGTAGGTGTGTGCATAGAAAACATCAAGGATAAACAATCTTGTTTATCCTTGATCAAGATCCTCCATGCTTCATCCAGGACTCGTATGTGCTGCCATAGTGACTGGTCCAATCTTTAACTCTGCGTTGCATGTTTCTATCGGAGTATTAAACAGAACATGAGCCAGATCTGGATCGACCATCTTTTATTTCATCTGTTTGAGAAATTTAAAAGAAACCGCAGTGAGCCCTCTGCACAGTCTGGCCCAAAACACTTCTCCCCAGTGCAGCATTTTCTATATGTGTTTTGATATGTGCAAAAATACAATATTTTTACATTTAATAAAGACATTCAGTCACCCTTGTTATAGTGGAATAGTAAAAACAAGCCAAAATAAATCTCAACAATATTTATTATACTTTATAAAAACTAATACCTGATTGAGATATCAAAAGAAACAGCAGTGAGCACTTTCACAGGCTAGTCCAAATCACCTCCCTTTGCAAGAAAACAACATCCAAAATAAAGAAAAACTTGTGAAATCAAATAAACAACCAAGAAAATCCCACCACAATTGCATAAAATTGAGCTACTGTAATGCACAGTTACATAACTGTAACACAAGAACTCGTATTAGCTTGCTGTACATTTAAATACAATCCAATTTCAGCTTACATTATAACATTCCACAGAAAAACTCAATTTCCCTCAGACACTGGTATAAATCTATAACTTATGAAATATGAATTAATCAAGAAAAATGTTTCACATCTGGACCGATAATATAGCACGGCTTACCTCCTGTTAGCTCAGCGCAGCATTTACAGTGGCGGAGCTAGACATTTAAATTCCCAGGGGGGCGGGGGAGGGGTGTGGAACGGGGGCCAGGGTTATCTCAGGGGGCCCACAAATTGAGAAATATGCATGCATGCGCATGGGAGTAACAATCACAGTCTTGCTGGATTCCGATCACTTCAGTTGGTAAAATGTTAACTGATTCTACTCAGTGACCACCGGGCCACCCTCTGGCTCTGCCCCTGAACATTTAACCTCCGCATGCAATAGGCTACGTGATTACGGTGCATGAGGTGCATTCAAGTGCAACAGGAAAAAGTAACTGCTCACTTCAAACAGATACTAATAAAAATAAATAACTAATTTACATAACATACAATGACTGATTTGGTGGAATTTGAAGTATAACTTAAAGTAATGTAATTAACTTGTTACACCATCATGACAGCATTACATAGTTTTCTGAATGCTTTTTAAATATTCAAAAATAACACATTTTCTTACTCCTTGAACATACAATCTTTTTGTTAAAATCCTGAAACATATATACATATAGAGCAAGTACAATATTGCTAGGGAAAAATATGTCTAAAATGATATTGGCATGTGAGGGTCTTGCCTCTGTTTAACTCAACTTTGAAGTAGTTTTAAGAAATAATTACAACCCAGATTCTTTTCCAGTCACTACTGTGTGGGCTTTATCAGATGACATCATTGTTCAGCTTAGCAACACCAAGGTGACTTTATTAGTGGCTTATCAGCCAGCAAGCAACATCTCTTTCAAAGACAGACCAATTAATTAACAACTTTCGGTCATTAATTTTACATATTTTGCTTTTATAATTTTGCTTGGAGTACTTTTGTGTTTTGTAATTTTGTCATGTTTTGTGATTCCCATAAAGTGACTTTGGGTGTCTAGAATAGCGCTATGCAAAAAAATGATAAGTTGTGAAACGGGCACTTTTACAGAGGTCATGTCCTGTGAACTGTAGCTGCTTTGTAAAATCACTGTGAACCAGAACAATAATGTGTTTAAACCGCATGAACTCAAAAAAGTCCAACTTCCTAATCTTTAAGCTTCTAGCATTACCATTCTTTCATTTCGCTTCTGTTTTTTTTGACCTCACAAACAAATTACACGTGGTGGGAAGAATTTTATTTGGGAAAAACTAATGATGTAGAAAATCCTGTATATAAATTGGCCACAGACAAGCACTCCTGCTGACTCAAAGCACTTCGGCTCTGTATTGCGGCCCAGTAAGAGCCTCTTATGCGCAGATGGCCCCCGGCATAAGCCGTCTGTGACTGTGTGTGTGTTACAGGACATGTTTCCAGGTCTTTTTGATCCCCACAGAATTTTGTGCCAGTCAGTTAATGTGACACCTGCAGCCAGCTGTGAAGTAAGGGGGGTGAAGACACATTGAGTCAATAAAAGTTTCCCCTGTGTAATCCTTTTAGAGTGGCAAGGCGTTTGAAGTGAAGGCCACCGTCTTATGGAACATGAGGTGCACTATGCACTATAATCTGGTTAAAGAAAAGCCAGTGTGCGGCTCCGGCTGTGTGGAAACACAGACAGAAAAGCTGGACTGTGGAAATCTAAGTGACTGCCCTTTACTTGTCAATTTAAAGGGTGAGAAAGGCGAAGAAAACTGATTTCATTGGAAGAAATGAGTAAGTGACAAAATGTTGAAAAACTGTTTGTTCAGGGGTTAAATCTGAGTGTGCTGATACATATCAAAAAGAGCAATCCTGGAATATAGAGCTTCACTGGACATTTTATGGGAGATAAATCAAAACTGTCTCTTGAACAAAGCCGCTCTCTTAAATATACGAAGCATCATTTATCTCGCCTGGCCCTTTCAGGTTTCAGACATTTTTTCTTGTGGTTCTTCAATGCTCTTAATCATGGTGGAGATGCAGTACCAAGTTGACTGGAGATGAGAATTGAATGCTGGTCAGCTTGTCTTGCCTGACTGATCATCTGCTTGTCAGAAACTCCAATGAATACTCAACAGTGAACTATGCCATGGCATCTGAATCCTGTGGATAATAAAAAAAATTACAAATAAAAATAAAAAAATAAAAAAACAGGTGAAAGTTTTTATTTTCTTGTGCACAAGCTCTGACCATCAGAATTATAATACATACAAGAGACATTGTAGAACTCTACTCCGTTGTTGTAAAAAAAAAAAAAAACAACTGGGTAACATCGCAGGGTAACAGGCCTCATGGCAACAATATCATTGATTTACCAGTAGGAAAAACAATGAAAGTAAGCACAAGCATATTCTGAAGAAACTAAATCACATTTTTTCACAGTAAGTGGCATAAAATAAATGTCCACCCTTATTTGTTGTCTGACTAAGACTGATTACAATTTTGACGGTTGTACAATTAAAGGAGCAATGGCAAAGGAGCAACCGTAATTTTCCAACCTTCTACCAGATGATTATTATATTAATGTATGTTGCTCAATCATTCATTGTTTCAACAACCAACTCTGTTTGTTCCAGTCTCACTCACCCAAACATCAGCAATACAATTCCCACATCCCCAGAAAATATGATTCAATGTCCCTCTAACACAGCTGGTTTTGTCGAGCATGAAGTTTATTGTACAAGACGAGGTGTGAAGAAGACTCACGTGCATGTGTCCACAACAAGATATTGATTAAAAATTTACAGAATTTCCTTCCTTTAACAAAATCAGACAGAATGCTCACCTTTCTTTCAACATGGACAAGAATCTTGGAAAGTGCATTGTCAAAGACTCCTCTTCAGCCTTGAAAGCAACACGAGAAATGTTACTTTCTATTCTGGCGAACTTTGCAAAGTAACAATTAGACCCTGCTACTCAGGAATTTTGCTGTGGGGGCAATGGCTGATTTTGGGGGGTGTACAGTAATTGGGCATTTAATTCAATATAAATACATAAACAAGCCTGTAACTTTCAGATAAAATATCCATTTTGTTAATTCAAAAGTGATGTAAGTACTGACATGAAAATGCTGAGCAATCATGCTCAAATTTGCAAAGATGTCTGCTCACATGTTGCAGAAGTCTAAGAATCTAATGTTTCTAATCACTGGTCTATTTCTTTATGAAAAATCAGTCCACTCAAGTATAAGTAGTAATAGCTCATAATTTTACTATTTTTGCTACTATTAATAAAAGTGAAAAAAGTAGTGTCCCCCAAATATGTCACTCAAGTAAATGTAACCACTACTACCCAGCTTGGAAGATGGATAACAAAACTAGTCGCCTATTCTTGTTAAATAGCTTAGTGATATGTTGTCATTAACTAGCTAACATTGCCTGCCCAACAGCTTTACTCTACTTACTCGGTTTGTTTAGAAAAATGTTGTGCAAAGACTTTTGCCATTTAATGGTTTTGTGCTGTGATTCTGACACACCAGTGTGCACGTCTGCAAAGCAACATGTCTGCGTCGCAAACCTACTGGTGCAAGCATATTAATGCTAATGTTGTGTTTAAAGGCTCCTGAAAAACACTACAATGAAACATTAAAGGCTCTCGAGTAAAAGGCATGGCAGTTTTAGCTAATGTTGGACCGATGACCCGATGCTAACATTAGCATATAAGCCTGCGAAGACTTTTATGCATGATCGTCTATGAGAAAAATCAACCTGTAACCATATGCGATTAGTAAAGGCATACATGTCACATGAAAACATACTGAAGATGAATAACCTACCTTTAGCAAAGCTCTGCTCCTTCCAATGTACAAGTCCACAAATATTCAGGAAGCTTCCCGCACTTTACTGAGCCGACGCATATTCAAATCTAGTTTACTCAAAATAATTTAGTCTTGTATCTTTCTCAGGCCAAACATGTAGATTACTCACATTACTTGAGTTGACAAAACAGTTTAGTGAGACTTAAGTAAAGCATACAAACATAATTTAAGTAAGAATAGGAATTGCCTTTTAGAGTGTTCTTTGTATGTCCATAAAAACAGAAGAAATCTGTAAGGGGGCAATTTTAAAGCGTTATGTATACGTGTTGCAAAATCTGAAATTGTCATTCAAGGCAAGGCAACACTTCAGTATTTAAGTGAGGTGAATGCCATCCGAGTTAAAATAAAGAATCACCCCTCCATACTGCCACTCCAATTCAGCAGTCACCACAGACACCCACAATTTCCACTCATAAATTGGAGAATGTGCTTATATCCATTCAGCTATTCCACCCACTAACCAGGACTTTTCATTGAACAATCTTCATCTGAAGCTTCAGCCCACCCTACTCTAATTGAGCACTCGCTAAAGAACCAAGGCAATCAGTCACTGCCTATAAAAAAGGTGTCTGTGTGTGTTTTTCACAAGCCAAAGATCAAGCGGTTTGTTTAATTTCCATTATACTGATGAGTGGGAGTGTGGGAGGGAGGAATAACACGCTTTTAGTTTGTGGTGCATACAGTCGAGCTCTGAAAACTTCCACTTTGTTGTTTAGCACAGGAAATGAATTCAGGTGGAAGACTCATGGGGCAGGGGTTCAGTGGAATAAAGCCCAGCATCTGCTTGCGCCGCATTGTTTTCTGGTGCTTTTAAAAGGAACCTACCTCGTAACACAATATGAAAACAGGCTCCGAGCCGCACTGAGGCAAAAGCCTGTTAGCGAACTGTTGGTAGATTATCCCTCTGACCAGTGTTTCTGGCTTATTGAGCTCTGAGATTTGTGTGTCTTATTTTTCTTTGTTTAGTTTAACTGTTCCAGCCAGTAGATTAAAATAAATTGCTGGTAGCCAGAAATAAAACAGCAGCTCTGAATAATAGGGAAGCTTGTACAAGGGAGGACAATATAGATATTCTTGTATGTCTAAGCAGTATTGACACAACTTGAAAAGAGTTTTAGTCTCAATAGCGAAATCATTCACATAATCCTTTACATCTGATGTTGATACACACATCTAAGTGGAGTTATTTCAATAACATTCCTGTGGCATATATTCATTATGCACTGTAAGCACATGAGCTAGACTTTTAAGGCTCTTCTCAAGTGGTGGGTTTTTCTTTCAACTTTTGTCAAACCTTTTGAGGTGGAATGGAATTTAAACAGTTATATCTCCTCCTGATGTGATATGCATTAAAGTTAATTTTGGGGGGACTTTGTGGTCAGTAAGGCCAGTAAGATTGTTTGGAAAGTCAACCATTTGTTTGAAGATGTCAGCCCTATAGTTTCTTTGCTTTGCAGTTAAGATTAGGAGTTTTGTCTCCCCTCAGCAGACAAAATGTGACCTGAACTGCTGCACACCTGTGCTAGAGAAGTACACTGTGACTGAACCACTGGAAGGCAATCCCCAAGGCTGATAAACCATGTCATTTTCATTTGCCTCTGGCCAAATGACAGATTATTGCAAAATTCCCAAGTTTTAGTATTAAACCTGTAAACCTGTTAGATTCACCAGGGAAGTTGATCAACTTTCACAGCCCTGAGGATTTCACAGCTCCTCTAAAAACACGCTTACAATGACAACTAACTTCTCTACAGGTAAGTGACAATGTAACTTATCATAATTTCAGGACCTTGTTTCAAAATATCAGAATTGTCCCTTTAATATCTCATGACTCTTGAGAGAACTTGGAATTGCAGAATGTTAAGCAAGTGAAGGTCAGAGGCTTGGAAAAATGTTTACTTTCTGTGATTAGTCCCACACAGCATGCGGCTCTTTTTCTCACATGAGCAGTTGGATTACTCCGGCCTGACTCGTTCTGACCCAGAGCTACAGATGGCAAAGAGGCTGCAGCAGGCAGAAAGACAGATGGGCGCACAAACAGAAATGTGTGCGATTCTCAGCTTCTAGAGGAATTATATATTTCACCATTGACCAATAAAAAACAACATATTGGCTTTGGCAAAAAAATAAATAAATACATTTAGACAGAACAAAGATTGTTTCTATCAACAGATTTTTTTGTTGCCATGTGACACTGATATGAAAATAGGCTGTTACTGTACCTTCGAGCGCTATGGGGGAGCTAAAGAGAATCTATTCCAGTGCGATTTCAGAGAAATGAACGCAGTCAAACAAAGAAAAGCCTTAGCACGCTTAATAAGTTTGCGCAACATCTCGGGAGGAGATAATATCTCAAACAGACACACAAGCTCTACAAAAAGAAACAGGCATCTGCCCCATCTATTTCAAGCTGTTGCAAAGACAGAATTGCCAAATCTGTTTGGAGGTTCATTATTATGCCAAAGCTAATTAATAAAACATAATTATATTTATTTCCAAATAGGAATCCTAAGAAAACCCCCAAAACCTTTTCAAAACGATGTGAACATGAAAACAAAAAAACTGTAAATATACAATTGTACATTTTGCTCTGTAATTATGGTTTGTTTACAATTATTCAAATTAAATGATTTTATGTATTCAGACAGGTAAGTTGCTTTTTACCAGTTCCTGAAATTATTTAAATCTATTATGAATGGCCAAAGGAAACGACAACATGGAAATGCCATGTGTGAAAGAGAATGGCATTTCCATGCTTTTTCACACACCCCTTCCTGCTAAAGGGGGATTGCTTGAACATGTTCTGTATGGCTTTTTTTAGTTTCAGATCTTTACGGAGAACCTTTGCCCATCCAATCCTCCCAAATTAACATCAATTCATTGAGGTTAGGAGACATTAATCTCTGCACAAGATTTTTAAAGTCCCACAGTAGCATTTCAATTTTGTTCAGGTCTGGACTTTGACTTGGTCATTGCAACACCTTGATTGTTTTCTTTTCAGTCATTCTATCCTAGATCAGCGATTGTTTTAGGGTCATTGTTCTAATTTAACCCCACTTTTCACAAAAGGCCCCTAATTTTTCTTTAAAATACTTTGGGATATAGAGGAGTACATAGTCAATGTGCCCTCTTGCTCTGGCTGCAAGACAAGCCCAAAGAATAACCCTTCGGCCACTATGGCACTGTACTTAATGGCTAAACGTAATTTTATCTTGATCTATCCAAGTACTTGTTCAATCCGTTTTTTTTTTTTTTTTAATTGTCCTATTAAGAGCTTCACTTATGAACACATTAACAAAAATCTGGAGCTCTTGTGTTATACAGCATAGCAAGCTCTGATCCAGAAGAAAATTTGAGGGGACATTAGAACAAAGAAAACTGTCTTAATCACTTTCACTTCTGTTGGTCTGCGATAAAAAAATCAGACAGAATCCAGAAATTGTAGAGCTCTGAACTTTTTTTTTTCTTTTATGCAGTTCTTCAAACATTTCATTCCAGTTAACAGCATGATATGCATTCAAACAACAAGAGGGAGAGACTCCCTCTGAGCTAAACCACCTGGCTTTTAAAGCACTGACTCCTACCAAGACTAATTAAGGAGTGGAGACAACATTTGCATTTCCAGATAGAAAAAAAAACATTTGTACTAAACTATATTCCTAGAAGAATATGTACATTACAACAACTAAAACAAACACAGTCTGGGCCCAAATAAAATCCCAAAAAACATCTCCCCTCATTTTCCCGGTGAGGCTGATTGAAAACACCAGGTCCTTGTCAGCACTGCTCATGTGCACGCTTCCATGGCAACACATGACCAGGTGACCTCATTCTCTCTTCTCTTTAAAGAGAAGAGAGAATGATTAAAACAAAATATTAAATAAAGCATTAGAATATACGAAGTACAAAAACAGCACCTGTTCGGGAGGGGATAAATCCCTCACAACTTCTTAAAATGAACTGACTTCTATTTTTTAAATAAACTTATAACTTCAAGAACAGCAAAACCCCAGAACTCCTGCTTTGCAGAGGTGGTCACGCTCATAAAATATATTTGACTATCAGAGCCTTCCTGGCACGTTCCCTTTTAAATTCTACAGAAGGAGCAAGGCTATACTTTTTCACACACACTTTCCACTTTGGCTTCATCTTTGTTCAATGCGGCTCGGTTTGACATTACCTATGTAGGCCTCAATTTCAGACCCTTTCACGCTGTCATGACATATCAGTCAATTAAAGTCACCTGGAAATTGGAACATTGCATTCTATTAATTGCCTTCTATTTCTATCAGCAGTAGCTGTCATTCAGACATCATTCATTCAAAGAAATCTACATTTTTCTGAAATTACAGAGCCATTTATCTTGTAATTACAGTGAGAAGTGAGTCAGATACCAAACAAGGCAGCTTGAAATGTTCAATGTAACCCAGGGCCACAAAATTTATAAAATCTGGCGATTGTATGATTTAGCAACTAAACAGCTTGTTATTAGGAACCTTTGTTCCTGATAAACAAAAAGCTTTAAGCACCCTTTCAATCACTGTCAGTTTTCTTCTTTTTCCTTTGCATCATTTTGTTTCTTCTGATCCAAATGGATTGTGCTCTATTCATGTCAGCTCTGCAGTGCCATTACAGAATCCCTGCCTGCAATCTAACTGGTGTTGATTTTAATAGCTTTTATTTGTTTCACACCCATCTCAACTCAAGTCCACTTATTCGGTCAAAGTAATCACAGGTCAACAGAGGGAATTGTGTTGCAATGACTTCAGGGAGCAATTTTCATCTCAGAAATAAAAAGTTTAATTTGAATTGCTACATTGTTTTCAAAGTTCTATATTGGCAGTTTAAACCATTTAAACAATTGTTTTTTTGACAGCTTTGATTAATTTGCCAAATGACACCCTGAAACCACTAGGTTCACATTTGCCGCAGTTAGAAGACAAATAGATGAAAATGCTTTCAAAATTCACTTGAACAAAGTCAGACTGGGTGAGGCGACATATTCTTCCACACACACCTGAAGAGAAGGGAAATCATACTCTAAAACACAAAGATTAATTTCATCATTAGATTCTTGTAGTGTCGGTGTGATGACAGCTGTATAGAAATTCAATATAACTGCTTATGTTTGAAATTGAGCTGAAGAATGCCTCGGTTTTGATCTGTGTGATAAATTGTGCCAAACCCCACAAGAGAGAAGTAACTTGTTGTTCCATAATCAGTCCAAATGATATTTAGTTATGAAAAATTACTTTAATCTACAGTGAGAGTCTGCATAATGAAGCACAACCATGCATAGCATGAGGGTTTGGTTTGGGGAGCCTACCGTTATTTGCAAGCATTGTGGCTGCTGAAGAAGATAAATGATTTGCAGGATTAATTACAGGATTGCTTCACAGATTGGGAACTTTTTTTCGATAAAGTTCAGCTGAAACAGATTTTTTGTTGTTTTATATTTGTTCTTATTTAAACTGGATGTTTTATTATAACATCATAAACAATGCTATTATCAATTGATTGCTGGATATTAAGTTTGATAATTTCATAAAGCAGCTCTGACTCATAAACAGCAAGTCAAATATTTGAATGAAACAATGGTTTCCTGATGAATAAATGTTTTAAAATTGAAAATGTCTTATTTTATATTGATTGCCTAAATCAGGCTTCTATAATAGCTGATTGCAAATAATATTTACATACAATAGTTTGTTGAATGTAGCCATTGAAAAACAAAAGTAGTAATAATCCTATACTTTCAAAGTTAAAATGGGTTCCTGATCAGAACTTTTGGTCTCCCAATACTGATACAAATCAGTCAGTTGTTTTGCCTACTCCCGGATCTCAGTCAGGTGCTTTATTAAAACACTGCCAAGCTTACAAGAATGATGTATGTGGTAAGATGAAGTTCTTGAAAGTTGGTTAATGTGCTGCTCCAACATTTGATTAAAACAAACAATTTTGTTCAAGAGATCACAGGAACAGTACTGCATTCTAAATAAGTTAAGTAACCATTGAGCGTTGCTCGCCACCACAACACAAAAGAGACAAAAAGATCTTCCAAGGAGGCACAGAGGTTCCATACTAAAGAGTGAATTTAAAGACACTTTTAAAAAGTCAAGATGTTAGTATTTCATCAAATCAGGGTCTTAATTAGCATAATGTCAACTCAGGTCGGAAACAGCACATACATGATGTATTTTGCCTTACTGTTGCCATATGATCTAACCATGAACTAAACCGCAAACCTCTACATGACCCCCATTACAATGTTTGCAGTCACCCCCATATCGAGACAGAGAGAGAGAGAGCAAGATAAACTACACTTACGACCTTTGGGAAAATCAAAGAAAGTCCTTGTGCTTTGCAGTGTACTATCCATCACACATAGCAATGGACCGATACAGCCCATTGTGCTGTGAGGTATGTAGCCATTTTTACAGCCTGGTACTGTAACATTGTTCAAAGCCCAATTCTGGCCCATTGTGGTCAAAGCTGATCAGAGTGCAGAATAATGTCCATTGGTATTCCAGGTGAGATCTGGTCCCTATGAATATTTGAGTGGTTCACGGACTTGCTATCGAGCTGAGGCGTAAAGATGCTGGCTACAGTTCAAAGTGCTTTCAGTATCAAAAGGAGCAGAAGGCTGAAGCAATTTCTGGGTGAGACTGTGACGATACAAGAGGGTTCAATGGCAGGCCGCAGATGGAAAAGTTCCATTAAGATTAGTTATAAACCATTAAAATAAAATAAAAGGGATTCTAATCTTTCTCTGTATGGGTCTCCATCTGATCTCCACATGAATCATGGCAGAGCTCATAAGGTACAGATAAAGCATCCATTGTATTGGCAGATGATAAAGATTTACCAGACGCCGGCCCAGTAAATTCTGGACTCGCATTCGATAGTTGGTGTTAATCAATCATCTTTGAGCTGAAGTACTGATCCGTAGTCAGTTCAGGTCATTCCGGTTAATGTGAATACGATGATCAAAAGCAGGCAGTTGGTGATTCCAGTTCAGCAGTCCTCATCTGAAAAACTGGATAAATATCAGCTAATGTGCTCATAGTAACTGCCTGGCAGCACAGGCTCATCAGAATTGTGTAGTGGTGCATCTCGGAGTGCCATTATTGGACGTGCACACACAACGTGCACATCTGCAGTTGATTACAGAAAGGTCGGTGTACCTTCTGTCTCCTTTGCTGTTCTTATAGTCACATTCAAGCTGCGGATAAACCTCATGTCTTAAAAACTGATGTCAAGATTGTGTTGAGAGTTTGGGCTTAAGTAGGAACAAATAAGTGTACATATCCAAAAATGATCCAAGCAATTCCTTGGAGTTGAAGTATAAAGGCTATGGAAAGCAACAGATGTTAACAGGTAGATTAAAGGACAAGTATTATTATTAGACTTTTTTTTACAGTTTTATAATCACGTTTGACTTGGAAAAAAAATAACACTGAGTAGCAAATATGAATGATAATGGACCATCTAAATTCACAGTGTCCAAAGGAATATTGACCTGGAATATTGAGAAAAACTACTTGCCACCTTTGAGTTTTCTTCTATTTGAACTCTTGTGGTCACAGTGAAATGTTTCAGATTAACTAACAAATTTTACTACTAGAAAAACATGACCAGAGTGAACACAAAATCTTCAAGTGTCAACCTGCCCCTACATAAAATATAATTTTCCCCATCCACCTGTAGATTTAAGTGATCAAGAAATTAAGTAGAGCATGCCAGACAAAACAAACATAAGCTGATAAAAAAAAAAAATATATATATATATATATATATATATATATATATATATATATATATATATATATATATATATATATATATTATATATATATATATATATATATATATATATTTAAATAAAAGAACAGATGAGATGCAAAGTCACTGACATGCAGCTATGCATTTCAAAGTCCTTTCCAAGGTTTACAAACCTCTTTCCACAGTGAATGTTCCACTAGTGACTGTCCACATTTACATTTGGAACACAATGATGACTCATCCAGAAGTACACAAAAGAACCCAGAACAAATAAAGCACTCAGTGGCCTCACTTAAGGTCAGTTATTCAACAACAGGAAAGAGACTGGGCAAAAATGGACTCAATGGAAGAGTTCAAATACCAACAACTGCAGACCAACAAGAGCACAAAGACCTACAGCTCACCACGTTTAACAAAACATTTCGATACTTACCGAGATGCTTTAAAAATATATCTAATAGATTTACAAGATAAGTGTGGAACATTTTGGAAGGTTTGTCCCATTACATCCAGAGTAAAACTAATACAGCATTTCAGACAATTAGCTTCATACCATCAGTCAAACATGATCACTGTCGGGTTGTTTTGCTTCTTCAACACTTGAATCAAGATTTGGGAGTCGCTTATA
Source organism: Poeciliopsis prolifica (assembly GCF_027474105.1). Lineage (NCBI taxonomy): Eukaryota > Metazoa > Chordata > Actinopteri > Cyprinodontiformes > Poeciliidae > Poeciliopsis > Poeciliopsis prolifica. The sequence goes on from NW_026562379.1 coordinate 12,221,645, forward strand.
GTTAAAAGCTGGACTAAAATTTGCTTCAAATTATGTGGCATAGACTTTAACAAATCAAACATTCTTCAAAACCTTCCGCTATGGGAAGGAGAATGAGCCAATATTAATATTCACATTAATGTAAAAAAAACATCTTGGGAGTTAGGGGCGAGGTACAAGAATTCATTTCGTAAGATGGAAAATACTTTTTTAGAGATCTGTATATAGGGCAATGTGTATTTTCTTGAAACAGAGCTGGAGATTTTTAGGTGCAATATCCGAATTCAACAGTCTACATAGAGCATCATCACTCTTTAGCAACTTTTCAGTGAATTCCGGTCATAGAAATGACTACAACTACCTTGAGCGAAATGTCCAGAGATGTTATTAATGTATGCTCATTGAAATAGTTTTTTTCTGTGAATATTAAAGTCATGTGTGAAATATTAAAACTTTGATTGCCTTGTCTTGAACTTTACATGACTTGCTCAAGCTTTGGTCATCATTGTGGGTTGTGGTTCTTAAAAAATAAATGAAGATATACATGACCAGACAGCAGGGAGAGAGAGAGAATCAAAGCATGAGTGAAAATAAAATAATAGAGAAAAACACACTCATTTATTTTTTATGGCTGCTTTCTCTAGTTAACCCTGCAGCCGTCAACAGAAATACAAATTAAGCTTCTTTTTTTTTTCATGGAAGCATGGGTTTCTGATTCTTCACAAACCCAGAGATTCGAAAAAGGACTGCTGCAGTTCTTTCAGGCTGTTTGTCTCCAAGTTACAATCTTGTACTTTGCTATCATCAGTGTGTGAATATATGTGTGAATGGGAATGACATATTTGAATGAAGAAACTGAGGGTCTTGAAATGCACTGCAGAAGTCTGATGTCATTTCATTGCTGTGATTTGATCAAGTCAACAATACTAGCAATCAGTGTTTTATTGTTTGTAATTCAGTGGCTGATTTAAGTTTATGTGCATGCCTTAGCATATAAATTTTACCCACAAAGTCAACATTCCTGGAATTTACGCTTGCGTTATTCAGTCCGTTGACTTCACTATGTGAGCAACAAGTCAGTCATCAGGGAGGGACTGAAACAATGACAGCGGAAAATGTTACGAGGGAGAAAGGTGGAATTTAAATATCAGTCATCAGATGGAAGGAAAAAAAAGAGGGAAGCTAGAATACAAACATAAACACACGGGGAGCTAGTTTACAAAGACAAAGAGCTGGTACAGAAACAAAACAGGGCACAACAATCCAGCTGCTGAACAGTGAAGCATAAAGAGTCTTTGATAGGAATAACCAACAAGGAGCATAGGTGTAAATGATCAAAAATACCTGACAGACTGGAAAACCAGCTGAAGCAGAGAGACGTACATACCCACAAAACAAGACAAACTGCGAAGTCGAAACACTGAACCTGAAATCCGACATTTTCTCACAGAACCTAAATCTCTATAGAATTTTATATGATAGAGCAACACAATGTGAAGAGAAACAAAATAGCACCACAAAAAAAGGCCTAAGAAGAGCAGGTTGCTTTTTGAAACAAGTCATGTAGAAGACACTGCACACATCCAGAAGAAGGTGCTGTGGTCAGATGAGAGCACCTTTTTTTATTTTCTGATCAGCATGCCAAGTAGTGTGATAAATTAATGTACACTGTACATCAAACCTGTTGGGGACTGAAAAAGGCCTGAGACTTGGACATAAGTTCAGCCTCTGGCAGGGACAACATCTCTAAATATTTGATCAAAGTAATTTGTGAGAAGAGTTATAAAATGTTGTTCAGGGTCAACAATCCAACTATGTTGAGTGAGCTAAAAACTGTTTTAAAAAGAAGAAAAGTTAAAAATGTCTGTGTGTTCAAAGCTGGTAAATAGCAACCTTTTGAGACATGCAGCTGTAATTATAGCGAACGGTGTGCATGATTTGTGGTTTTATCTGAATATGACCTTAGCAGCAACAGAAAGGAACACCACTTAATTAATCAAAGTGTTGCAGTAGTCATCTACCAGTAATTTCACTGTTTTTTCTTATCTTTTACAGGTTAATCCTATAATTTCCTGTTGCTAAGGGTGTGTGTGTTTCACTAAAAATCCAGATAACCTTTCAGACGATAAAGTTTCCCCCCATGACTCACACATTTCCTGTGCTAAATTATGTTAATGCAACATTTGAACCATGAACAGTCAATGAGGAAAAAGCGAAAGAGAGAAAGAAAGAAAGAAAGAGAGGCTTATTTTTTAAAAATCTGGTACATGACGCAGAATCCAACTTATGCAAAATGAAAAGAGAGTGGAATTTAAATTTGTTTATGTTTTAATAGCCAGAGGCATAAGGTGCAGAAAAGACTTGGTATTATTTGGAGAATCACATAAAGACAGAGGAGGCAACATCTTGAATTACTGTGCCTCAGGCAATGTGTCTCTGTGAACCTTTTAATGCCTGAATGAGGTTGACATTTGTTCAACATATATTGGATAAGTTGCTTTTAATTCCAATTTACCTAGCTGCAATGCTACTTTGACTTGCTCATGTAACTTTTCCAGTCCTAACGGCATGTCTGAAAATTGCTTTCTGAACAATCTTACTGTAAAGCTTTGATTTGTGCAAAAGTATTTAACGTTTATGGGTAGGAGCCTTTTCAAATTTTGTAAATATGACATTTGTGAGGTTGAAGGTAAGAAATCTGGGTGTTAAATTTTAATGTTTGAACAATTTCTAATGTAGGTACACATATTTCCTATTCATAATTTCCTAACATTTATGTATTTTAACATACATTGCGAAAATTGAAAGTTACACACATGTATTCTACATGACTTGTTTTTTATGGCTTACAAATCACGTTTTACACATGCAAAGTACCCAAAGCTACATAAACAGGCTTACATGGATTACAGGCCAAGCATTGCATATGCAGACATACAGTTGATTTTCTCCCCACATGCACATCCCTCAGACTGAGTGACTCTGAATGCCATAAAATCCTTCGTCCTTGTCCATTTTACCATAGCAAAATCTACTACTAAATTACTGTTTTCAGTTTTAATGACATGCACAAAAGGAGAATACAGTACCATACCCTTTTATGCAATAGTATTATACTTCATTTAAAGATACAAAACTGAATGCATTCGCGACCAGATAACATGTCAGTAAATTGTCACCTATTTAGTATTCTGGAAGCATTGCTCCGTTGAACATCCACACAACTTCGCATACGGCTCCCTGGGGAGGCTAAGCGGTCAATTGGATGAAGGTTAATCTTTGTGGTTTAAAATTTAAGCAGTCTGATTACCTCTAAAGTTATTAAAACAAAGGTTTAGAGTGAAATCAGACACTAATACTAGGCAGAAGAAATCTTAACAGGTCTGGTAGACCAGTTACCTGTACAGGAGATTAAATAGCAGGTTGTCTAGTTGTTTTAGCAAAACTTCAGTACTTATTCACCATTTTATTGGATTTATTTAATGCTCAATAACTGTCGGACTAAGAGAACTTTCCATGACATGATGAAAAACTTATCTATCTTTGCACAGCTAACTTCTGTTGACAGTGCTCCCACTATTTACCTAATTACCTTGTGGTTGCCAATACCAAGAGCCCAAGCTCATAAAACACAACAGTATTTACCTTAGAGGGGATGAAGTAGACTGGGCGAAGATTGTCAGCTTCCTGCTGATTAGCTGCAACGTGATCTTACTGTCAAAGGAGCTCAAACAAAATTAACTGGTGTGTGATCTTACAAAACACATGTTGTTTGAACTGAACTTGGAAAAGTTAGAAAGATGCTGGCGCGGCAAGGTTCTCTGAAAGTCAAACATAAATCCCAGTCTGTTGGTATTTGAAGATGGCACCGGAGATATGCTACGGTACGCAAAAGACAGAGTGCATACGATGTTGTGATTGGGAAAAAAAGTTCTTATCTTATCTGCTGGTGGTTTTCTTAGGATAAAAAAAACACTCCATCTATTTTTCTCCGATTAGTTATTGCTCCTCATCCTCCATGTCTCATCCTTTGGCTCGGAAACCCTCATCTTTAATATCTCTCTTCCTCTGTGCTGCTTCCATTACTGTCAGCCAGTTCCTGCCTATCTGCGGACTAAAAGTGGCTGTGCTTGGCTGATTCCTCAGATAACTGACTGAATGCTCGCTGTCCACAGAGGAAGAGGATGTGGGGAGTGAGGAAGGGACAGATGGGGAGATGGAAAAACTGAGAAGGGAATGAGAATGACAAGTACTTTTTTGGCAGGTTGGCAAAATCCACCAGAGTTTATGTACCTTTATCTGTTACATATCTAGCCTCATCAATATAAGCACATTTATTTGTAGAAGTATTTGAATTATTTTTACTTTTTCATATTTTGTCATGTTACAGTCACAAATTTCAATGTGTTTCCTTTAATTGGGATTTTATGTTGCAGAAATGTTTGCAAAAATGTGGAAAGAGTGATGTGCAGTTGTTTTCAGCCCCTCAGACAATATATTTTGAAGAACCACTCTGTAATGCAGTTACAGCTGTAAGTCTTTTGACATAATGTATGTTTCACAGTTAAAGATTTGCCAAATACCTGAAGGGCTATTGAGTTAGAGATTTGTGAACATCTTTTTTTCCAAGTCATTTCAGAGATTCTGTTATATTTACTTAGATTAGGCCTTTTTAACACACAAAAATCTGCACCTTTTCTTCATACGTTATTCTGTTTGTAGGCTCGTATTTTCCATTCTGATTAGAGTAGCTTTACTACATAAATTTCAACCTATCTGTTCAGTTCTTAGAGTTCTGCTACGTTCAAAGGTTTGGGCGATGCCTTAGACTTCTCCACAACTTTCTCCTGGATCTGTCTGCTGTGTTACTTTGTCTCCATGATGCTAATGTTCTCTAACCAAGCATTTGAGGCATTCAGTGTCAGATCAAATTAAACACAGGTTGACTCTGTTCAGAAATTAAGGGACATCTGAAAGAAATTAGTTTCACTGGGACTTCATTAATATAGGGCATCACATTGAAAGGGGCAGAATGCAAAGGTTTGACAAACCTTTCATATCTTAACATGAAGAAACAGGGTAACTGATTTTTTTTCCCTCTTAGCTTATCACATGAAATCCCAAAAGAAGACAAGCAAAGCCTACTATGTATATAGAAAAATCAGGTTTCAGACTGTATTACTTGACTTGTAACACAGAAAAAACTGCAACATGAAAGGATTTTTTTTTTTTTTTACACCAGTCATGGACGGATGGTACTGTATCAACGGAGGATGATGAATCATTTGCATTCACATCAAATGGTGATGAGGGGAGTTGTGAGGGAAATGTGGGGAAGAATGAAACAGGGTTGAGGTCAAGCTGCACTTCACAGAGGAGACACTAATCTCCTGCGAAGGGAAGAAAGGCACCAGCTCTGGAAAGGATGCAGTTGGAACAGGGAGAGGATGGAGGAAGATGAACACAGTGGAACATCACTTACTAAATGCTGACGGAGGTGTAGCACTTGAGGTGATCTGGGAAATGAATGCATTTCAGTCAGCACACTCTGCTCCAAGCCTTTCTTTGTTCAGCACACTGATTCTTTGTGAAATAGACAAGCTGAGATAATGTAGGTTGTACGGTAAGAAAAAAAAAAAAAAAAAAAACTGGGGAAATTAAAATTCAAAGAGAAGAGAAGGAAGTACGCACATGAATTCAGAATTATACATGTTTCCACTCAGCACTACTGGTCTGATATCTCGCTGCCGATCCATCTACAAGACAGTAGCTCTCCTGTGGACTGGCCTCCGCAGCCTCTTTATCTCTTTCTGTGTTCCTGCTGTAAGCCTTGTGAGAAACTGAGCTCAGCCTGATTACAGCAGGGGTTTAGCCATTATCACCATTAATCATGAGTCCATTCCACCATTAGTTACCCAGCATGCCTTCCGTAAAGGACAGTTTCCTGCAATGGACAGCCAGTTGTAGCTGGAATGTCAGTTTTATGGAGATATTCTGAATTTTAACTAGAACACATTACAGAGTTTTCATCTGACTAGTGACCCTTAAATGCTTTTGACCTTCAGCTATCAGGGGTCAGCATAGGACTTAGCTTGTAAGGATGAGAAGTCCCCTGTGAGAAAATATCAAGTATTCCCTAACAGGGTTTTTCACTAAGAGCTAATGACTTTCTGTTTATGGTATCCAAAATTATGTTTTATTTTATTTTCAATTGACTACTAGTAAATGAAAACTGCAATCAAACTGTGCTGAGAGTGTTTGGTAAAAACTTGGCACATATTAAATGAAAGCCAAGTTGTTGTAAACACAGGGAAACAGAATATTTTGTGCTGAATTTTCAAAACATGCCATATGAAACAGCAATAAAAAAACAGCATTGCAAACAGAGATAACCCAGATGATTAAAATCTGCTGTTTATCAGGTTTTTCCAGAGACAATGAAGAAAAGTAGGTGGATTGAATACAAGCTGTAATTTTGCTTAGTTCAACAATGACAAGGTAACTAGCTGGCTCTATGTCAAACTTAATTCTTCACTTGAAACATTATCACCAACTATGGAGAAAAGGCCAACTAAAGTGCAACTGCAGCTGGTTGAAGCATTCAAACAGTAAACTGTGTGGCTCAAACCAAGCCTTTAAGATGTTAGAAACATTGTTAGCAACAGACTTAAAGCCAGAAGCTGTCAATTTGAACTCTTAAGTTGCTGTTTTTTTAAAGACATATGCTGCATTTTAATAAATCAAATGAATAACCAAAAGCTGCTAATCTGAATACTAGTATGATACTGATCAGGTAAAGTTGATGATGTGTACTTTAATATTTATTCTATTATATATTTTTTAAATATTTTCCAACAAGTGTGTATTTTCTATCAGTGGGAACACTTGACTGCCTGACCCATTTGAATTAGCTGGTCAAATGGTCTACTAGCTAGCCTACAGTCTGTGACTTCACCAACATGTATGTTGGCATGCTTTTGTAGAAAAAAGGTGAAATATTGGAACAAAGTTACTCAATGAGGATTTTTTTCTGGCAAAAGTCTGATTTTTTGTATGTTTTGATTTTTTTTAACTGGTCTGCCTCCAAACACCTACTCTTCCTGCTGATCAGCTTTGAATGATAAAAAAAATTTAAAAATAGATTTTGCAAAGTCTCCTGCTAGAAAAACATGGAAAGTAGTTTTGTGGAAAATAAAGATAAATAAAGAACTATAATATCAGACTGTTTTTCCTTCTTTTTTGTAAACATAAGGGTTATTCTTCCTTAGAGACTATTTTGTATGTCTTGAGTTTCTATAGTCAATTAATATGTTTTACTTTTTAAGAGACACACAGAGGTTTTAGACTGCATGAGGCTTACAGTAAGTTGGATTTCCACTGATCAATGGAAAAGCTATCAAGTCAGACTGACTACTGCACTGTTTGGCTTAAAAATCGGAAGAAAACCAGGGATGTAAAAAGGTATTTCAAAGGAAATTGTATTTCCCTCAACATGTCAGGACAGATCAAGATATGTCTACAGTTAACTTTGGTCACAAAGGAGTGACAGACACTCAGCAGATAAAAGTATAGCTGCATATCTGCTCTTTTTTTCCTCTTTGGAGCTCTCAGTTTATGTCACTGAACATGGTGATTTGGACATTTTTTGGAAATTTCATAATGAAAGTACCAATCTGCACTCTGTAAGAAAGCACAGAGAGGTTCCTGTTTTAATGATACTACACACATTTAAGAAACAAAAGTTTACCTCTGATGACTGTGCGTTTATTTTTCCAACATCAGTAAAACCTTTTTTTTTTTCTAGCAAATACTTTCTCACAACAGAAAGCATCTTGTGAATCTTTAGAAATTAACTACTTTTTGGTATGTGGGGTGATTTTCCCTTACAATTTGAGGTGGTTCAGCCCAAAACCTATTTAGGAACAATAAAATGGAAACAAATCAAAATTACATAAAATTAGTAATTGGATAATATAAAAAAATCTTAATGGTACATTAAACATTTACACTCTCATCACACAAGTACAGAGTAAAAAAACGTTTTACTTAGTTTATTCACAGTAAAAAAGCAAGAAACATTCGGACAACAGCTTCACCAACATGCCTGCTGTATTCAAAGAGGTCTGCAATTACATATGATTTTTTATCTTAAAGTGAAAAACACCAGCTTGGTGTTGATGGAAACACAAGATGAACATTTGTGTCCATTACTGCAAACATCGAGAACATTTTAATAATGATTGTGATTTCTGTTTGAAATTGAGCCCTGTTTTTTTCCTCCAGCACGTTGGATGTGGAAACAGGGTTTACAAAAAGCTCCAAACAAAACCAGTGCAGTAGGAGAGATCAAAGCAGCATCCATTCACACATGCACACTCTCCAACACAGACCAGTGTGCATGCTGTGAATAGACTGTGGCCTTTGCTGCAGGTCCCCCACTGTGCTACAGAGACCAGTGCTCTTTTCCCTCTCCACATCCCCAATGCACACACATGGTGATCCCTTTAATGACCGCCAAGAGATCAAATCTTTATTTATCAGACCGGCTGCTGAATAAACTGCACTGGCTGGCTTGGCTGAGTGTTAGAAAATCAAATCCTCTGCCCACAGTGACAGATTTCTGGATGCTTTAATCTCTTAATGAACATGTCCCTGATGAGAAATCATTTATCAAGTTAAGCTTTGGCAGCGGCCTAGATACACAGTCTTTCATCCGTTAAGGTATTTTTGAGTGGAACTATGATGGAATCAGATGTTCATCCTTATGCAGGAGCCCTCATTTCTGTCTTAAGCCATTTTGATGGTTAAGATAGACGAATTCGAGAACAATGGAAAAATAGAGCAATGGGATCTGTGTGCCTATTGTTGACAAAATCTGTTCTGCTTAAAATAGAGCGAACAAAGAAAGTATCCGTTCGACTTTAGCTTCAATTAAAGAAGAAAATAATAAGTCAGGTTCCTCATTCATGGATACACCCTCCTCTGCTTTGCCTGCGTGTGCACTGCGATCCAAACAGCAGGTGTAGTGCACCAGGAAGTCCGTTTTTAATCAATACTAATGTCATTTTAGGATGTACAAATACAACAGCCACTTTCTGGAGCACATAGATTACAATGATAGGAATGTGATTCTATTTTCTTATACTTGCCAGGAAGTCAAGCAGCTTTCAAGTGGTTGCTGCCATCAGTGTTATCCTCCATCACAGATACCGTTTTTTCTTCTTTCTTTTCTTATGGATTAGATCTGAAGATGAAGCCAGAGTGTCAAGATATCTCATCCGGCTTTAGGATCCCTGAGGAACGGCAGCACAATTTTGCTTGGAAAAGGATTGCTGGGTCTGCTTCACTTAACCCACCTCCGTTCCCCCATCAAGCAATGGAAAATAACTTGATGGATAAGAGAAGATCCCCTCAGTGTGTCTTTCACCAGCACTGAGCTGACTTAAACCTTCTCATTTTCATTAAGCTTGTGCCTATCAGTCAATTACTTTGTAACTAATCAATTAAAATCCAATCATTGTCATGCACCATGACCAATCAGCTTTATGAAGTAAGGTCTAAACATCAGCCTGATGGCTCGGTCTGGTTTTGTCAAGATAAAACTGAGAGCGCGCCAAGAAAGATGAGCAAAGGAGACAGGTTGCGCTCAAGAGCTTTGACACAAACGGAAGATTAGACAAAAAGAGGACATGCTATACGAAATGTGACTTTTTGAGAGCTTTAAGGTATGTGTCTGTGTACCAAAAGCTCACCAAAAGCCCTACACTGTTTTTGGGTCAAGAAAGTCAATAAAAATCATAGTCAGTGGTTTATATTTTCAAAAAAGAAACAGTTACAAGTGCTTCAGAACTTTAGCTTGAAGTCTTTATTCAGCATCTTTTCCCCACAAGATTCCAAGATATCTTGAGGTAGCAATGAAATGTTTCTCACAAAAAAAGAGATTTACTTTTGAAAATACAAAAAGTGTCAGCATTTCAAAGGTGAAGATGATGTATATTTTATGTGCAACTGTTTCAAAAGACCCAACAAACATTATGCACTAAGAAACACAGAGGAAATATTCTTAAAACCATAATAAAACTCTACGGCAGTCAGATTAAACACCAGGTGCTGAGAAAGACATTTGCTAAAAGTCTCAAATCTAAAACTTACCACAGAGACATTAAGAAAAGATCAAATAAATTAGCAGAAGTGGATTAAAAGCACTGAAATAGAAGCGGCTTTGCCAATGTTTCCAAGTCATTGTGTAGAGGCCAAGCTTTGATTGTTCTTAATGAGATTAAAATTTTGAAGAAGTCTAATAAGGCTGCGGCACTAATAAAGGCACATGAGATAAGCCTAAAGTAGGATGATATAAAAAAGGGGAAATAAAGAACGAGAGAAAAAAAAAGAATGAACATCCTGAATTTTAGCAGAATTTTTGCTCTAGTCTCTGAGCAGAAAGAAATGTGTTTGATGATTGTAATATTAAAGCAAAATATGGCGTTACCTTGGAGGACGCTCTGTTTTGGCTTTCATAACCCTCAGTTACACTGAGAATTTGCGAGATGCAATAAAGCATTAATTTTTAAGAAATACCTTGTGGGTGTATGTGGACAAGTGTGTGCTGGTGAGAAAGAGAGCATGCAAGCGTTTTATTAGACCTGCAGAGAAACTATTAGGTAGGTGGGAGTTGCAAAGGTAATCCCTTGATACCCCCGCTGCAGAAACACATCACCTTCTCTTTCTGTCTCTCCCCTCATCCCTCTATCACTTTGTCTTATCACTGCGGCTGCCTAATGATGATGAAGCTGTGGACTCAGCAAAGGAGTCAGAGGAGCATTACCAATGTTGCTCGCATAGATGTGCAGTGTAATGGTTCGGAGGTGAGCCAATAGGTTTACCCTTTAGATGTCAGCAACCTGCAAAAATTGCAGACACAATAAGAGTTCACTGGGGTTGATGATCAGTCCATGTAGACTACAAAGGAAACTATTAAAAATCGAAATCATTTATTGTTTTCCATGTGATAATGTTGACCAAAACAACTTATATCTTTTGGAGTTTCACTCCTTTACTCTTTAGCATACTCATTAGGTTATTGAGTAGCATTGACGTTCTGTAAAGATGCAGAGACTTGGAAGAAGGCAGAATTTAGCTCATTTGGCCCTAACTGGTGGCATCTTGTTTGGAAACTTAGCTATAGTCTTTTTTTCAGTGAAAATACCATAAACACTTCTGGATGGTGCTAACAATACTCTTCACTGTGGCTATGTCAAGAAGATCCAAACATGTTTAAAAACGAAATCAGCACAGTGAAACAAGAAGTTTTTGAAAAGAAACAGAATATTTATGGACATCTCAAGACGATTCAGGTTGCAAAAGCAAAAGAGAACATAACTTACAGCAGATAACAGGAAGGTTAAATCTATTAAATAGAGACAGAAGCTGCTATTTAAGTAATGTTAATGCATTAACCAGGGTAATCACTGATAAAAGATGATAAAGATACTTTAAATGTTAACTCAGTTTGTTTTAGAGAGAAAAAGAGTTCCTCCAATTGATAATTCCTGACAATTTATGCAAGGAAAGCTATGAATATATGCTTCAGTTCTTGTTTCTTCATAGCTTGAAGAATGAACATTGGCAAAATTGTCATCAGAAAATGTAAATATTACAAAAATCAAATGTGATTTGGCATCTCCTTGTTAAAGCTTTGTTTAGCTTATCCTCTGCTTTTGTAAAATTTTTATTTTTTTCAAGAAAGAAAACCCTATTACATAAAAACTTCACTTGTATGAATAGGTATCAGATAGCAAGCCAGAAGTGATGAGATTTTCTTAAACTGTCTGCTTCTCATTTCTCTTCTCTGCTATCTGCATGCTGTTATCACTCTACGGCTGAAGCAAAGTCTCACGGTATGCTTTTGAATCCAGCCAAGTAAGCACATCTTGGTTTGAGGTTTCTGGTTTTGATGATGAATGCAGTAACATTAAGTGAGGGATAGAAGTACAGCAGTGTACCCTTCTGACCACATGGTGCACACACAGCAGATAGCCTGACTGTGCTGCAAGGAGAAAGTTTTCGCCTCATTCTCTGACAATCCCCTTTTTTCTATTAGTGTGAACTGGTTAACTTTGTATTGTAGCTGTTTCATCTATTCTTAGTTCTCTCATCTCAGTTCAATTGAGAAATATAAAGACTTCTTTTCAAGCATCTACATATAAAAAAACAAAGTTCAACCCAAAAGCTGGGCTCTATATTAGTTTGGAAATAAAGTGAACATTCTCATGTGATTTGCAATACCCCTAAGCTCAGAAGTAAAACTTTTTAAATGTACAATTGAAACATCTTTCAGATACAAGCTCAGAAAAAACTTAATCTTCCTGAAAACTCATAAGAATTTGTGTTAGCCTTTAACCCAAGAGCAAAATGTCACACATTCTTAGCGCCCCATCTCTCGTTTCAGTTCTCTGATTGGTTACAGACAGCTCTATCCAAATCTTGGCAGGCAGATCTTTGGCTCTACCTGTTTGTAATTCTGCCTGAAAGCTGAAAATTAAATCAGAGACTCCACACTGATTTACCTCTGCGCATTTGTCTTCCACTATAACGAATTAGTTTTAAATTAGTCTGCCTAATTGTCACCCTCCCATGACGGAAGACTGCTCTTTATAAACAAAAACAAAGAAAGCATATTAGAGGTGTTCCTGTGAACACAACAAGATGAAAAACGTATGAAACCCAGTCTAGAAGTCGTTCACTGCTGTTTGTGAAGCTATTGGTCTAAATCTCACCAGGAGGAATCATGTGTATCCATGATTCCTCCTGCACTTCTATCCCCCGCAGCAGATGGATAACTGCGCCCTTGCAATAGCTAATGAAAGCAGATTTAGAGCAGGCAGACACCACACGCGCACACATCCGATAAACTCAAAAGGCACAAACGACCAGGCGCAGTAAAAGCCTGCACAGACATCGCCATTGTCTCCCATTAAGAGCTATGAAATCTCATTAATGTGCATTAGTGTGTTTGGGTGGGGATTTAGGTGCTGAGAAGATTGAATTAGTTCTGAGCTCGGGTGGCCTCAAAACAATTATTTGTCCTCTGTCATCCTATTAAAAAGCAACTTCCAGTAAAGATTACAGCTCAACGAAAACACTGACTGCAGCGTTTCACTCCGGCTATTGGCAGAAGTGATTGGCATCGTGGAGACTCTTAATGACTGGTGTCGAGATGATCCACTGGAAGATCATTGGGCTCAGAGTGAAAGTTTGATCACTTTGGCCTTGTGAAGTCAGCAGCAAACTGCACTTTTGGACAATTAGGAGTAGTTTTTTTTTGTTTGTTTGTTTTGTTTTGTTTTTTTTGGGGGGGGCTTACGTTGTTGTAAATGTGCTTGGTATCGATGTATTTGCTTTGAACTCAATTCTTTCCATGCACGCTTAGCAATGCTGTTTTGGTCACAGTATTCTGTGGAACCAACAGTGAAAACCATCTTGTGTGTCTAATCAGAACAAAAAACGATAAATAAAATATAGTATATATCAGAGCACACATAATACAATACATAGATCTAATACTACAAACCTACATTTTTTGTTTTATATGTTTTTATTACACCATAGTTTATGATTTTCTAATTATTAATCGATTACTTTCTGTTTCCCTGGAGTATAAATATGTGATATATAGATGTTCGCCTCCTCCCTGGTTTAGGTATTTCCGTCTTGCAACAGACCTCAACCAAATGAATGGGTCATTTGCAGGAAATTGCAAACTTTAATAACTTTATTCATAAGACACATCAAAAACATGCAAGACATGGTATTGATCAAAGACTGTTCCCATAATATAAACCATTTTAAATGTTCTGTTATAGTAGCGGTGCCGTCATTGTGCCACCAGTTATTTGTTAACATTGGATTTTTTTCCTCCTGCTGGATATATGTTCTTGAGCTGAAGGCTGGATTTTGGTGAGGTTAAGTTACAGGAATAGAAGATAAGAAAATTTATTCTCTTGTTATATTTTCACATCCTTTCCAGGCCCTATTATTCTTTCCACTATTTCAGTTGCTTTGTAGGTTTGTAGCTCTTACTATCAATAGAACTATGTCATATACCACATCTCTTAAAATGTCACCTGAAGGATCTTCTGCCACACAGTTAAATCTTCTCCTACTCCCAGAATCCAAGACACACAATCACACTATCCCTTCTTTCAGACAAGAGGGTGTAAGGTAAGATGGTGAGCCAAGAGAGGAAGGAGGCTACAATCAGCACATGCAGCAAAAATGGAGAAAGCAGTAAGAGTGAATAGACAAAAATGGTGCAGGATAAAGAATAAGAAGTTAAGCTAGCCTTAGAGTCTGATGAGAAAATGTTAAGAGACCAAGAAATCGGAGATGACATGCACATGCTTACACGTGAGCACAATGAAGATGGTGGATCTCTGTGGCAGAAAGACATAGTGCCTTGTATGCAAAAGCCCTGATAGAACTCAATTCAGGTTTAGAAATTTGCAAAGAAACATTTATGTGTGTGCCACCGCCGTGCATCTCTTGCTTTTAAAGCCATTCAGTGCATATTGGAATGATGAAGAAACACACACTTACAGTATTAAGAGCCCCACTGTTGAGGAACTCAAAAGAAAGAGAATATTTTAATAGAATAAAAAATTGTTTCGATAATTAAATGAGCTATAGTGATGTATGAAGCCTCTATGTGTCTGAAATAGCAAATGGAATAATTTTAAATCCACACAATGCCTTGCAAAAATAGCCAGTTCATTTTAACTTATTCCCATTTAGCCATAATAAATGTCCAAGTCATTAATTAGGTTTTTGTGATATACAAAACACTATGCAAGGCAACATTATGAAGTGGAATCAAAAAAGTAGAGTGTAAATTTGTATTGAGTCCTTTAGTCTGACACCCCTAATAAGTGTTACCAATTAAATTCAGACATTGCCCAATTAGTAAATATATTCCAGATTTGTTTTGTTTAAATAGTCAAGAGTTCCAATGGAAATTCTGGACGAGCTGCAGAGATCAGCTGTGGTAAGAGATTATGATGAGAATTCAACCATTAGTCATGTTTACAACAAAGCTGCCTTTATGAAAGAACATTATCAAGAAAAAGGTCACACAGAAGATCCATTTGCAGCATGCTATAAGCCATGAAGCTGACACCAAGCCACGAACATGTGCAAAAAGACAAGAGGCAGTATCATGCTGAGGGGAGATAAAAGCAGAGCAACTGTGAAAGAAATATGGTTGTTGAGGGGTGTCCATGTTTTATTACATTTGTTTTCTTGAAAAGAAGGACAAGGACAGACCCCGCAATTAACTTGATTGAAACATTTTAATCAAGTTAAACGACTATTGGAAATGTTGTTTCTTCCTTTATGCTTTAGAATCATGTGACATGTTCTAACATGACAACAACCCTGCATCAACAGCTGCAATGCTTTAGTCAAGTCCAGAAGGAAGTCAAAGTCCAAAACTAAATCTGACAAACTATGTGGCAAGGCTTCAAATAATGTGTTTCACCACTGAATTAAAAATTACTCATTGAGAAGAGAGGAAAACAATAATCGGGGTGCACATAACAAAGATGATGAGACTTTTCTAAGGACTGGAAGTTTAATCAATGAGGATTTGTAGGTGTTTTTGTTTTCTTTTGATTTTGGTGCATATCTATTGATTTCAGCTGCGGACATCCAAGAAAAACAAGAGCATCTTTCATAAATATTCAGTGTAACAAAGAAAGTATCATCATTTATATTCAATACAAAAGTTTTGATTTCACAAAAACTGCCAACAGGACTCCCTCTCATCTCTGGCGATTACTTTACATAATTAACTAGAATCTCACACAGCAGCAACCGAATCCCTTCCCAGATAAAATGACCATTTTGTGCTTTTACGAGGCATGGAATCTCCGTGCCAGTGCGTGTAATTATTGTTTCTCTTATGAGTCTTAGAC
This sequence comes from Poeciliopsis prolifica, assembly GCF_027474105.1. Taxonomy (NCBI): domain Eukaryota; kingdom Metazoa; phylum Chordata; class Actinopteri; order Cyprinodontiformes; family Poeciliidae; genus Poeciliopsis; species Poeciliopsis prolifica. The sequence continues at coordinate 12,237,592 of NW_026562379.1, forward strand.
AGCTATTGTTATTCACACTCGCACACACTAAATTCTACTGTACCCTCTCTGCATCACTGAGTCGTGAAATCGACTCATCAGTAATAACAGGTACAGAGACAGAGAGATGGGGAGGATAGAGGAGGCAAGGGACTGCGAGGTGAAATCTCTCACAGAAGGGCAGAAGAGTTAGAAAAATAAAAGAAAAAAAGAAAGCAGAGGGAGATGCTCTGGACAAATTCCCCGTGAGTTGCCTGATAATACAACCTATCATGATGCTCAGCTCCCTTTATGAAACCGAGCTGTGTTACAGGCTGAGGAAAAAAGGCTGAGGTACAAAAAGAAATCAAGTGCCCAGATGTTGCTGAGTGTATGAAGGATGCTGTAGAAACCAGGTATTGATTGTGGAATGCATCAACCTGGCTCTGGAGAGTTGATCAGAAGCCTTGGAAGAGGCTCAGCAGTCAAGTACTCGCACATCAAGTTGGCAGGAGTCAATGTTGGGGTATCAGTCAGTGCACTAATGCAGAGCTGGTCCAATTAGGCAACCGTTTCTGATTCCAAGACAACTAAAAAAATATATCATCAGTCCAAATCTGTGATTTATCACAATTTTAGTTGTGCTGGTCAAGTGAAAGGAATGCTGCTCTTCTACCTAAAGTAAATATGGCAGGACTAATTCTGAACAAGGACAGCTGACACAAAAAATCTGAGTACTGTGATTTCTTTGGTTCAGTAAACATTCTAGTGGTCAACGACTTTTAGCCTAATCGATTTTTGTGCTCTGTAACAACCTTTTATGTTTCACATCAACTAGAGCAGTCACATGACACAACATATTTTTCTAAGAAGATGAAAGATGAGAAGCAAGGTGGGAAGTTTCAGGTAATGGGAATGGCATAAATTTGCATGTAACATACCAAAGAGATACTGCAAATTTTGGCAATGTCTACCGCAATAATGTGTGACGTTACATATTACACACTTTTTCATCTATTCAAAAGATTCTCAACATGATCAGCATTGCACTATGTGTTGAAGCTTCTAACACGGCAGGTTTACACTCTTATAAAAAACAGTCTGAGGATCTGACAGAGTCTCTTCCTGTCGTCGTTGGCATGTCTGTTCATCCCACAAACTCAGCAGAGATCTCCAGAGCTTTAACTGTACCCTAAATATAAGGTGATACATTTATTGTAATAGCTTATGTTACCTGATCAAGAACTAGAGTTCATGTCAGATCTCTGTGATTGTAAATAAAGATTTCTGTACCAAATATTAAGTTATTTTTATATTTTACAATATACTTATTTTATGTAATAAAGGCTAATTACTTGGTTAAAGATCATACAGTGTAATTTTATGGATTTTCTTTTTAGATTGTGTCTCCCATAATGGAAATTAAAAAATACGTAGTGTATCATATATATGTTCATTTGATAGAATTTGCTCAAGGAGTGCAGATGTTGCTATGGTCAAGCTTTTTATGAACATTTTTCAGTTCATCACAAAAGCATTTTTTGTTCTTATACAAAATTATTAACAGTAACATACTGAAAAAAGTCATGGCACTACGCTGCTGTAGAGACATACTGTACATAAGCAACAACATCACATATCTTTGCCAAACCGCATTCAAGAAAAAAATGAATAAGAGCACATTTCCTTCCTCACATGGTTTTTCAAATGTCGCAAATATCACTAAATTAAGTTTATTTAAGCAAAGAAAATGAAATTAATGATCCCTCATGGTACTTTAATTTGAGGCAGAAAGAGCGTTGAGTTTCTCTTGTACCGTCTCTCATAATTATTTGTAAATCCTTCCCCTACTTTGTTTCAAACAGATGTTGCAGCCCCTGCATTATACAAAACACATTACCATGCAAATTAAATCTAAAATCTCTTTTCTCCTTCAGATGACGTGTTCTTGGTTTGTGGTCTCAAATTTCTTCTCACGTGACCTCAGTTGCCAGAGTTCCTGTTGATCTCAATGAATGCTCTGTAATTGAAGTGAAGTAATCAAATCAAGAAATGGTGATTGGGCTCATTCTCTGCCCATACCCATTACCAACACAGAGTAATTAAGAGTTTAGATGTTGAAATGTAAAATTGCTGCTTTTAAAAATGCCACTGATTCCACTTAGCCTCTATTCAGCACAGGTCTTTAGAAGGATTACTGATAAGTAGCATGTGACGACTGATGCAGACTGAACCTTTGAAACACGATTTTTCTAAATCAAGGGATTTAACTTGTTTTTTATAGATGAAAAGATTGTAATCAATCAAGTTTTTGCGATGATTTGACCGGCCAATAACATTTTTTTACCAATTTCAGTTGGATGACTAGAAATAGCAGTGCTTCTTCCCAGCATTCTTGCTGTAAGTGCTTGCCACAACAATTGTGGTGTCTATAAGAAATTGTTTTACAATAGTGTCATTATTTTAAAACAAGAAAATTATCAAACTTCAAGCATCTAGAATCATGAGGTGAGTTCAGTGACTAATATATAGGATGGGTCACAACTGAGATATTGGTGTAGCAGTTGTGGTGGTTCTTTTGCAGTGGTATATTTGTGCAATAAAACTAATGGCGCGCAATTTCCTCAACATTTTTTGAAGTCTGTGATTGACTGGCTTTGCTAGTGGACCATAATTTTCCTCTTACATCATGTTCTCGTACAATACTGAAATGGCAGGCAGTTTGTATCATATAATTGTGAGAATTATGGCAGGCTGACACTATTTGCCAATCTGAAAGCTCTGTCATTGAACAGAGCACCTTTACTGTGATAAACCTAATGTGCAATAGTACATTGACTAACTGAACTGCTCTAAAAATGTCGCTCTATTGTAGCAGCTTGAATAAATTGCCATCATGCCTCTGGGACGTTTCTTTTCAATTAGATTTTATTTAAACAGATCCATAGAACTTTTGTGATTCTTCTGACTTAAATTTTCAATATCTCACTAATTACATAAATGGCAAACTTGAGGCTTATTTTGTCAGCAACAACCTTGTCACTGAAGAGTGTTGTGGTTGGTGCAACTTGATAGTTCTTTGGTATGATGCAGACAAAAAATCTGTTGCGTTTTCTATCATTTTTCAATGGACATTGACCAGGTAAACCAATGTTAATCTCTCAATGCCCCATTAGCTTTATGTTTTTTGTACTTGTTATACATTGCACTAGGTTTTATGGTTTTGACAGCAGTGCATGTGATGGCTGAAGGAAAATGTCTTTGAACAGGCAAGGCATAGTAGAAACCATTCTGAATTCAGATGAGGGGCAATACTTGTGAGACAATTCACATATGAGGCTCACAAAGTGCCAAAAAGCCACAGCACAAAAGCCTAACATCCAGCTTGTGAGCACATTTACTATACACATGAAAACAGCTAGAGACAGCAGTGAAAAACCAAATTAAATCCTACAGGATTCTCCATGGATAGTGTTGTGGAAAATGTCGCATATCCATGACAAAGGCCATCTTAGGAAGTGACCAGCGGAGCTGTCTTAGTCATCTTGATTCACAAGTAACCATGCGTGTGTGTCAGTGCCTCTGCATGACAGAAAAAAGGTGGGTTAGAGAGGGGCCATCAATCAACCCCAGGACAGGACTGGATGGTGATTACAACAGGGGTTTGAGATCAGTTCTCCAGACTGATTTACTTCTTTCCTTCCTGGGTCATAGTTCAAGAATGGTAATTTCACACTTTTCCTTGGAAAATAAATCTACACCCAGGGTCATAAATCTACCCTCTGTTCTGTTTGTGTGCATTTAGTTGTGTTTATATGAGTGTGTCAGAATTTTCTCACCCAGATTTCTGGTGCCGATAAATAATTCAGAAACCCCTGCACGCCACCCCATAATCCTCCCACCCCTCTTTCTGCCGGGGTATTATTAGATAAAATGGCTGAAGATGCTGAAGGAAAAAGTTAAATCATGACTGAAACTGAATAAGAAACAGGAAGAAAAGAGGGGAAAAAACAAATATTTACTTAGTCAGTTCTCATTCTAAAATCTTATGAAAAAATGATCAACCAATCAAAAATAAATTGGCAGTTTATTGCTTTTGTTGCTGATTTGTTTGGTGTTGATTTGTAACTTTAATGTGCAGACATGCGACTGGTGTTTACCATATGTCCTCATTTGGGGGAGCCAGAGAAAATGAGATGATTATATATGAATAAGCTGCCACTGCACATAAATGACTATGATGCGTGCAGCTGTTAATTCTTATAATTGGATATTATGTTGTTCATTGTACACTCTTATGGGTGTTCACTCCAATATTGTGCTGGCTTCAGAATTTAATTTCCCATGCCATAATAAATGTAATCACAGAATGTGTTAGAGTGTTGTTATCCTTTCTGGGCTGATGCCCGAGTCAGCAGGCCCTAAATGTTTTTTTTTTCTCTCTCTCTCTTTTGTCGTGTAACACTTGTCAGGACTCCTCTTCCAGCTTATCTCAGCTCTGTAAGTCAGAAATGGGGGATTTTGAAACGATTTGGGTAAAACTGTGAAGCAGCTCAGCCTTTTGATCAGTGCTCTGTCCTCTGTTTATCCCCATCTAAATCAGCTTCTGCTCCCCTTGTCCGCTGCCCCCCTTCCTTTATCCATCTCTGTCTCTCTTTCAAGTAGGGTTCTTGGATTGGACTCCCTTGGCTGAGGATGCTGCCAGAAAACTAGGTGTCCTCTAGGCCTTGCCTGCCATCATCATTTTTGCTTTTGACATTTTCAACCTCAGGCAATACCACTCACTCCATGCCACTTCCCTTCTCTTAATCTATCTCTGTCTCCAGGCCGATAGAAATCTCTTTCTTTTTCCTGCTCTGTCGCTCCTCTTCACCTGCTTTCTTCTCCGGCTGGCAGCTCTTGGGCTCTGCATTTCTGACTGATCTTCTCCCTCTCACCACCTTTATAACGTTCTTCCTAACTATCATCATATTTTGCTTCCACTTGAGACAGAAAGCTGCTTTGGAATAACTGCACCTCTTCCCTACCTGGTCTTCCAACCATTACCTTCCCTCTCCTACCATGACCCACAAATACAATGATCAATAACACTTACATGGCAAACAAATAGCAGCAAGCCAAACTAACAACTAGGAGGCACAGCAATGCAGTATAACACAATGACTAATTGGATTTAAAAATTGATTTGAGGATGGAAAGAAGATTTGTCAAACAGCTTAGTTAAGGAGGAGAAAACCTGTGAGGGATGTGAGCAGCTCATACTATGTGGTAACTGACAACAGTATTTTCATTCATTATTGATTATAAGTCCCACCTCTTGCCCAGCATCTACCTGAAAATTGGGTGTATGTAGCTTGTTAGTTTATACAAGCCACATTGTTGTGTTGGAAAACCTGATGCCTTCTTCAAGTGCTGCCTGGCAAATAATCAAGAATGAGCTATGGGTGTAATGTGCTTTTGTCGTTCTAAATCAGCAATGGAGAAAATGGAAAACTGATGATTTGACCAAATCTGTTTAAGGATAAATTACTTACAACTATTAGAGATGTAAAAATGCTTATGTCAACAGATTTAGGAATTTAAGGCCACAGTATTTCTTATCAAATTTAAGTCTGTCTCAAAGTGCTGTTCATTTGATTTTGGCATATGCTTTGTACTAATACTGCAAATGTGAATGGCTAGTAAGGGCCTCAGATGAATATAGAGAGCTTTAAATTTCATATCCTCTTGTACTTGTTTGACAAATTTATTTTGAAATAAATAGAATCCCTGTTGGGATTCTACTCCTGTGACGTCTTCTCAATGCTGAGAAGACATGCATTGGGAGAACATCCACATTTCATGCAGGGGATGCAAACATGCAAACTCAATAACCTTCTTGCTACAAGACATCCTACAACCATCACTGTGCAGCCCCAAATGGGTAACTAACTATGAATCTTATAAAGCTAACTATAGGATTTCTAAAAATTTCATTCTAAGCCACAAATGTCAAGTTACATCTGGACACATCAATATCTAAGGAAAGCTGATTATTTCTGTGGAAGTGGATTTCAAACGACACAATAATTTCTTGTCAGAAAATGTACTGCAATCACATAACAGTTAATGAGAAAAAAGTATTAATATGGTGACAAAACCGAGCTGAGAAAATAAGCTTGCAGACAATTTTAGAATGGGTATTATCTATGCATCTGGAGTGCCTGCATGTGTCTGGGAGATGATGTGGAGGCAGAGCTCAGGTTATTGCCAAAAGGATGAGTTTGTGAGCAAGCTTATTACGGTGATGGGCTGAGACTACGGATTTAGATTACAGTTATTGTCAAGGTGAACAATCTCCTTTTGGACAACACATTTTGGCTAACAATAGCCATGGATTATACCTGACACTTATCTCTGCAGAGGCTGAGTCTCTCTCACAACAAAGGTGTTTGTGGGGATGTGTGTGAGGCACATAAGTTGAGAAAATGCATGTTTTACAGTGTATGAAACAGCAGTTACATGCATGTGTGGGTGTGTGTATGAGAGAGAGAGAAAGAACACGACAAAATACAAAACCACCTGCATGTGTCTAGGCCGGTGTCCTGTGGGTTTAAAATGTTCCTGACAGAACAAGGACACAATGCCTGACCTTTAACTGTTGCTGTGTTACAGGATAGCGACTTAGTGGGAGGATGGTGCCATTTGGCCATGACGATGTGTCGGTCACAGCTATCTGTGGATGCCCAGATCCAAGCCGCCCGCCGAGGGGCACAGGACTTGGCATGGCATGCCAAGGATCCAGTTGGACGGTCATGGCATGCATCGCAGGGCCAAAGAAACTTAAGCTGCTTGTATTCAGAGCTTTGAATAGAAAACCTTCACAGCTTTAGCCTCCCAGCAGAGATCATGAAAAGCATGTGCATGATGGCTCATTATGAAGAAACCTGACAATTTGGGGGAAATTAAAACTTCAAACAGCGGGCTTACTAAAGAACGCCTGCTGTTTGATGTATGAGACAACACTGAAAAGGTCAATTTTATGTTCAACAAACCCAAGCTATCTTACATCTCTATGGATATGACCCAAAAGCACTTCTCAGTTATTTTTCCTTACACTTTTAGACCAGCTTGTGTTTATTTCTCACCCTGACATCATCATGTTGTTTCAATCCTTCTCTTTACAATGGAGATATGAGGTGCTTTTACCCCTGTGCTTGAAGGGATTGAGCTGTTGCTCTGTTACATCTTCAGTCAAAATGCAGTTAGTATCTCTACTACAGAAGAGGGCTCTCTCTTCATGGCTATTTAGCATAAATCCAGTGTGGTGAATCCTAAACTAAGAGGAGCCAGAACCACTCAAGGCAGACTCAAAAGGGTTAATTTTTCTGGCCATGCATGCACACTCGGTGTCACATAGTAAGCTGTTTGGAGGGAAACAGTATTCACATTGAAATATTTTATATGTGACACCAAGCTGGTAAGGTTGAGACTGCCACTCTCTATGCCTGATGGACAGGTGTCTTTCAACTAGCTCATCAAACTGGATACTGTCCATGTGGATAGCAGGAACTGAAGGAATTTATCATAAGAAATATAGGTCATCAATGTGCATCTATTTGAAATCCCCAAACAATGCCTGTTTGGGGATACACAGAATATACATAATATTCCCAAGTACATGGTAAGCCTCAACTCCTTTCTGGTATGGGAATGTCTTGACAGCCCTCAGAGTAAGCTGAAAGTGTCACTGTGGGAGGGAATATCTAGGTGTATCTGCTGGAAATGTCACCCCCACAACCCAATCTTGGAAATAGAGAACGAAATGGATGGATATATAGATTGAGTTACTCGACAAAGAAATGCTTTATGTTCTCTGGTGGTGAATGAACTTTTAGCTCCATTTTCTGCATAAATGATAATCTGTGTCTGTGTAAATAACAACCCATATCAATTATCACCTTGTTGGACAAGGCTTAGATTACATTAAATCAAAACTGAATTTAAAATACCGTAAACCAAGTTACCAAGTAAGAACAGCAGGAACACAATTAACTTCTAACGACCTTTTAACAGAACCTGAGTTCAAAAACCCTACACTACTTTTTAAGGTAAATGACTCTAATTTTCCAGAGTCTATCTTAGTCTTTTCAGGCTCATCTATCATTGCCTGCTTACTCAAGGCAAACACATTCAGTGTCCTCAAGTTCAACAAGTTATTGACCTGAATTTACAATCAGGCTGCCATTCACAGCGAAGGAATCTTTCAGAAAACCAACAAACATGTGTCAGGGAAGTGTTCTCCAATTCCTTTGAGTGAACATTTGACTACAATGCAATTGGATCAAGATCCCACACAGAGCAAGCCATCAATCTTTATCACCTGGGAAAGAAATAGGAATCTCTTTGCTCTCACTTGTACATAAACAAGAAAACACACTTTTGAGCTGTGGTAGGAGAGATAAATAAATCCTGGGGTAAACTGAAGTGAACAACATGCTGATATGTCTAACAACTCGCTCCTTATCAAAAGCTCTGCCTGTACAGTAGCATGTCTGGACTTGCAATGCCTTAACAAGGTTAGGTAAGGAGAAATCAGGAGAGCAGGGTGTGTTGAGAGGAAAAGATATGGATTTACCTAAAGGAGCTCATGTTGTTTACACTATTCACTTTTCCTTGTGGATCGTAGTAAAGTTGCAGTTTTCCCCTGATTGTTTTCCTCCCTTCACCTCAATACCCGATCAAAAGTGGGCGGTGGGGGATTCTGTATTTACAGCAAAATTGCAGCCCTACTGATTTCTGCAGCGCGCTGTCATCCACCCTTCATTCTGCAGCCAATAACAAACAATACATGGTTGCGTTTGTTTTGTTGGCTCGATGGAAAATGTCGAGAAGTTAATTGTGATTGTTTGAAGAGGGAAATTATGTGACACAGAGGGAGGCTGAGGAAAAATAACCGTTTGAATCTCCAGAATGAACAATTAGGAAGAAAAGGAATATTTACTGTATATTCATTCATTCTAAGACACTGGAATGATTGATAGAAGAACTACACTTTCTGTAGTGGTGACTATTCAGTGTCAAGGACAAACGTAAGATCTGTAAAATAACAGTGAATCAACCAACAGACACTCTTTAAGTCACTGCATGTTAAATAATGTGCAGAGATTAAGGCAGCCTTAAACAGGCAGAGCTAACACTGTTCACAGTGCTAGGTGTGCTTTGATTCCCAAAAGATCGCTGGGGCAAGCAATCAATGTCAGTTTGCCTCTAAAACATAAAGGGATCCACCATTTGACCTTTTCCTATGATGTAACTTTATTAACATTTACAGTACAGAAAGAAATCTTTATGCTTGAAAATGACTGATATTTGGAAAGACGCACAGACAGAAGGAAGGACTGATCAGTGTGTGAGTTCAAAACACATTTTTAAGCCTGACTTTTTCTTTATAATGTTGTAAGTGCATCTCATTTCAAATATAATATTAGTTTTCTAGAATGATTGACTGATGTAGAAATTCTCAGAATTAGCTCCATCTGGGACTGAACGATGTAGCTGATGTGTTGATTGGAAAAGTCTAATATCTCTAAAGGAAATTTAAGACTGGCTATTGCCTTTCTATACAGCTTGATTCTCATCTCCCTTCTTGCACAAGTTTCTGTAGTGCATAAAGGGATTTCTTCCATTGATCTCTCTCTGTTGGGATTAATTTTATCTGGGCCAATCAGTGACCAAAAGATTAAATTTTAAGTGATTAAATACATTTTCTGTGATATTTTGGATATTTTATATAAACAAAACCTTTTGTTTCTACAGAATAGTTTGAAAGCCTAATCTAGGTTCACACTATTGCATCAGCGATCTTTTGAGTGAGTCTGATATTATAAAATCCATTAGTGTTTCGGAGAGAGCACAGTGTGCGCTGGACCCTTTAGGTGACTGTCTTCACTGCTGTTGGCATTTGTATATAGCGTAAGTGGAAATTATGAGCATTAGTTTAGTTTTCCATATTCCATAAAACTGAAATGCATACAATTAAGGCCAAATGTATTAATGTTCCTTGCAGATTTAGACAGAAAATGTTTTTGTTACTGATAAGAAATTAAACAGACATCTATCAAAAACCAACAATAAAACAATATGAAATAATTCTTAGGAAAAAAAATGTTTGTATTGTTTTGGTTTTAAAAAAATTTTAAAAAAAATGTCTAACACTTTTCTCAATAATTAACAGAAAACTGAAAACAATGAGAGCAACTCTTCTTGTTATTACTGAGCTTTTTGAACGTCTTTTGATTTAAGTTAGAATTGTAATAACTTCCATTCTGTTGAAATTGAAATTGATAAAGTGTCAAAATGATCCGAATCCATCCACAGTTCTGAACTGATCTAAACTTATCTTCTCCCCCGGCCCGACTCTGTCTTGTTCCGGTAGAGGTCACTCCAACTCATTATTATTACTTCTAGTGGGAAGAAGCAAGTTAGTAACATTAAAAGATTTCTGTAAACCCTCAGTATGAAAAAAATTATATTTAAACCCAAAATTTTATTTTGGGTTTAAATATATAGCATGCAAGTGCAAATCCGTGTTAAATTCAAATCGATGATTCATCTTAGGCACATTGTGTCATCCTCACTGCTGGGTAAGCTTGCAAGCTTCATGTGAAACAATTCTGAACTCATCTGTTGCACTTTTAACCTCGCCAAGCTTTGATAGAGTGCAGCGCCTGAATCTGTTGGCATCACTACAACTGAGCACAGAAACCCTAATCAAACAGGGTTTCCTGCGGATAGTGTTAAAATGATTGGAATGATGTGACCTTGTGAAAGACAGTTTTGGGTTAAAAAAAAAGACAGATAAGATATATAAAATAAACAACAAAAAGGTTTAAAATTATAATACACACAACTTCATGAATATATTTTTAGAAAATGACCCACAACTGTTTTGTAGATATTTGCCATTGTAGACATGTTGATAGAAAATGTCACACTGACAATTATAATTTCCCTTAAATTCAAGTTATTCATAGTGTTGCACTTAAATAATTCTTTACATTTGAAGCTCTAAGTCACATATTTTGTAGACCTAAATATCTTCTGATTTTGAATCTTTAGGTACTACTCTGTAGTGAGCACTTTCAGAAAGTTGTCATAAAAGACTGCCATGGTTTTAAATGATTGGTATATAACATCTTTTTTTTATTAAAACAGCAAGAGATACTTGAATGTCTTCTTAGAATTTTGATTTCTCAAAGACAGATGCAGCGCTGGAATGGTTGCTCGGAGCTGTGACCTTACTACCTTTTTAAAAGAACGTCCTGCACACATCCACGCAAAAATTGCCTGAGAATTATACTGCGAGCTAACCTTTTCAGCATCGGCTTTGTTGAGGGAAAATACAAGCCTCTGGATCATGGAGCTGGCATTTGTACTCTTCTTACTATGAATAATGTAAAGAAATACTTGAACAATTTGATTCTGCCTAATGTGTGCAACTTCAAAGAAGTTTAAAAAGATCAGTGGGTCTGACAATTACACGTCCTTCTATGCTGCTTTGCAAAGATATTCCTTTGAACTATTCACAATTTTATTGAGATTTTATGTGGCAGAGCAAAAACAAGGTGTGTCTAATTGTTAGGTGGAATGGTAAATAACATATTAGAATCCGAGAAGTGTAGCCCCCTTCTACTTTAAAATCCCCAAATAAAATCAATTCAACCATTGATAGTGCATTCAAGAAATTTAGCATTTATGAAAAACTGGTAAGAAGAAAGCAACTTTCAACTGAAATTTTTCTGAAACAGGCAGGACATCATTGTTTGTTTATTCATTTGCTTGCTTTATGAAGTCCATTGTGAACACTTTTGTTCTGAAAGGCCACTATATAAATGAACGGAACTGAACAATCCTACGCATCAGAGCTAAACTGCAATGCCTTAGATCAAAGCATAGTCATGTGTTAGAATGGCCTAGTTAAAGTCTAGATCAAATTCCATCTAGAATCCCTGGTAAGACTTCAAAAGTGTAGAGCAAATACAATCTCAGTCTAATCTGAGCTTTAGCTGTCCTTAAAAGAACAATGGTAAACATTTCAGTCTGTAGATGAGCAAAGCAGGAGACCTGCAGCTGTAAAAGCACTGAGTCAGAAAACTGAAGATAGATGACTGCTATATTTTTCACAGTATTATTTGAAGGACATTTTGATAATGTATCCTTTATTTGAAGGATACATTCAAATATTCCCACTCATCCTCGACCTTGAAACATGGCATGTGACAACATTAAAGGGTTATGAAAAATTTGAACAGAAGTTGTTTTGAGATTAAACCTTTTGTATAATCCCAGGAAGATTAAAAACTGCAGTGGGTTGTTTTTTTTTTTCCCTTACAGTATGCCCCCCGTCTCTTTTTCTAGCCCCCCCAACTTAAATCAAATTTGAGGAACACAGCGCTAACAAAGATCCAACCACGGAAGGTAATTAGCGCTGCCCGGAGGAGGCTTAAAGGTGGCTGAATTTCTGCGTCATTCAAACAAATTGTTATCGCTCTTGTTCAGCTGCAGCTTTACATGCTTTACAACTATCTGAGGAGGAGAGAAGATTATTCTAACATCCAGACACCTCTAAAAGAAAACTAGTTGCAATCGCTTGAAGCTGCGCAGATTTTCTTGTATTTAACAACAGGTCCACACAGACGTTCCCACACCATAGCCAGAGAATTCTAATTAGCGTTTAGACTGATGACCTGACTAAATAATAAACCAAATGCAGGGTGCCGGCCTCCCAGCCATAAACAGCAGTGCCAGCTGGGGGTTAAAAACAAATCGACCGTCTTGTTATTTTTCTAACTGGGCACAATTGGCGGTGCTTTCTGACGCCAGTCATCTTGGCATGTGTTAAATTAGCCCTATTGACAGGATGCTTACCCCTCTAATTCTAATCACCACAGGCACAACTTCAGAGCTGAGGCTTGGAGTTGTGATTACATGTTGTGAAATAAAAATTGGAGCAAACAGCAGTCATCGAGGGGCACAATGTGGCAGCTTTGAAATGACACCAACATAACGGTCCTTGCTTTTGCTCATTCTTTAATTTGAGTTAGATGCATTTTCCTTGTCTGCTTTCGAATAGCCGCAGGCGCTTTTGGTCATTGAATTCAGGTAAAAATTGCAGCTTTCACACAAATTAGAAACCGTAGCCCGCTGTGGGGACAAATCATGCAAATGAACCTCTAAAAAAAAAAGTTTGTTTCTCAACACTCCAAATGGAAGTAACACTCTAAGAGCCAAGCTAATGCACTGTAATTGGTCCAGAGAAGGTTTTCAGTTTTTCTGATTTGTGTGACAGTTACCTTCACTCGTTTCAACATGGCTGACCATAACCAAAGTAGAAAGGCTTAGGCAAGAGAGTGCCGTATTGCCAAGTGCAAACACTTCATTTCACACCTCCGTCGGCGTGATTAACAAACTGCGGGTGGTCGGCTTTGATAACGCTGCGATGCGCGGTGGAAAAGAGACCCTCTAACATGGTTAAAAGGTGGAAAGTGGGAAGGAAATAGAGACTAAAGTGGCTGTAAGAGGAGAAGCTTCGAAAGGTAAAACGTAAGCTGTAAAAGCTGTCCTCCAAGCTTTTAGAGCCATGTTATTTGGACTACTTAGCCCAAAATGTTCCACATGGGGAAAGTGGCGGATGCATGGAAAGACATTCCTTCCACCAAGGTAAAGCGGTGGACTGTATTAACACAAGAGGCCTTTAAGGTTTTCAAGGTTGTAAGAAGAGAAAGACGAGAAACCGTGTCCCAAAAACTATTTCACAATATCCATATGTATGTTTGTGTTCCAACCTGTGTGTGTGGTCATGGAAGAACCTCTTTGGTCTCTTGCTCACCTTGAGGATATACAATAAGTCTAGTCTCCATTGCCTACTGTGTTTTATTCATACATGCCCACACTCACACGAACATCTTTGATGCAAATCCATAAATACAGCAGCTCGCACTTAAAAGTCAGGCTGCATTCGCACGGAATACGGCTGCTTCACGAGCATCCCACAAGGCAGTCTGTGATTTTGAAGTGAGAGTCTGTTTGAGCTGGAAGAAAGCCAGAAAACTGCATAATGTTTGGAGATGAAGAGAAAACATGTGTATTGAAAAGCAGGCAGCCTATTCCTCTTCGTTTTCTTCCTCTCCCCCCCTCGGTCGTTTAAGGCTGGCGGTATTTTTAACCCTCTTGTTTACAGCCGTCTAGGTGCAGTTCGGTCCCGACACCATCCATGTTTAGACTGATACTCCGCAAAGCCTTGTAGCTACACAGTGCTGCCTTCATGTGTCACTTTTTCGACGTGAGGTGAGCCATGAAGGTGCCGCATGTTAGTTTAAGATCTGAACCAGGACTGAAGATCAAAGCAGATCCTCTGTTCAAATCAACTTGAGTCCTTTTTGATGCAAAACAATATATAGAAGTCAGAGTCAGAAGATAAAACAAATGGAGCAATAAAGAGGGAAATCTTGGAGGACAGTTTGTTTGAATGAGAACTACGAAGCCTATTTATTAATTTATTAAGATCTCAACCCAAAGCATGCCTTCATAGCTACATAGAAATGTTTTGAAAACTACAAGGTAGATGTTTTGGAGTGGTCCAGTCAAAGTCCAGACATCAATTGATTACATCCATGCAGTGTCCAGATGTGCAGCCTTACTGAGATCTGTCCACACACACTCCATGCCATAATTGCAGCCAAAGGTGCATCTAGTGAAAACAGACTTGGAGGAGAAGAATACTTTTACAATCACTGATTTTATTTTTAATAGTTTTAGTGTTATAATTTAGTAAATTGGTTTTCACTTTGGCTGTAAATATTTTGTTATTATTATTATTATTATTATTATTATTATTATTATTATTATTATTATTATTATTATTTCTATTTGTCCAACAAGCCAAACTGTTCTTCAACCATTCTTCAATGACTTGTGAATTGTACAGTCACCTATAGAAGATCTTAAGATCCAAGTGTCAAATGGATAAATTTTCCACCAAAGCATTTATTTGAATTTTATATGATAGTTATTTAAGAGTCACTGGATTATATTAGCTTGTCTGCAGAGAGTTCTTTTTTTTGTTTTTTTAAAGAGCTTAAAAAAATTATTCCTGGCTCAACCACCTTTATTTCCCAGAGCAACTGACTGAAAACTTGTTTTTTTTATGGAACATGAACCATCACAAAATGCTCTGGAGTCATAATTATAGATGCTGCTGAGTCCATGTGCAGTTTTATAGTACATTGTTATACAAAAGAATTGTCGGCTGTATGCTCCTACATAACTGATTTGGCCAGAATATAAATACTGGCATGTTATCGTGCTTAAATTGTTTTCTTTCTTATTGTATTTCACCGTTGCATTCATTGACTTGTTACATAAAATAATGAGTTCTACACAAAAGTGGTATTTAGTACCGTAGTTGTATAATCAAACTGTAATAAGCTTTAACAGGAGCATTTTTCATGTAGTTCTTCATCCTAATGCAAAATAGTATTGTAAAAATGTTTAATTGTAATTTAGTCCCAGATCTTGAACGTTGTTGCAGCTAGATAATAAAAGCAGAGTGTGCATTTCTTCCCAGAAGGCCCTTCTCTGAAGGGAACTATGATGACAAAAACTTCACATATCATAGCAAATGCATATAAACATACCAAATAGTGCAAGATATCATGGATGTTGAGAAGCATGCCCTCAGTGGGATAGCTGTGTGTTAAAGCAGGGCTGTGAGATGTGTTCTTTCACCCCAGCTTTTTTTAAGCTCCAGACATGCAAAAAAAAATTTACGACCCCCTGACGCTTGGCATCGTAAAACATCCAGAAACGCTCCCGTTTTCTCATTTGAAACCTTGCTCTGGATCGATGTTTTGTTCAATCTGATTAGATAAAAGAACATTTGTCCTCGCTGTCTAGGTCCTAAAAATTATTGCCATGTTTTTGTTTGAGTTAAACAAAAGGCAAACTCAAAAGGTGACTGATTCGTACAATAAAGCCCCACAGACCCTGAAGTCTGCCTCTATGTACACTGCAGCAGGTGTAGCTTTTATCTTCTCACATATTGGCATTATGGTTGTAATAGTTCTTCTATCTCTCCAGGATGATCCCGCAGCTTATCCTGCTAACTGCTTCTGCTTCTTTATCATCCTTGAGGGAGTTGCAGCATTCCATGCAGTTTATTGCAAATAAAAAAATCCCAGACATCGCTGTTACATGACAAAGTGCTCTGAGGCCAAAAAAACATGTCTGCCTATTCAGTCCCAAATTCCTTGAAATAGAACTCTTTACTTTGGAAATGCATTACTCTTACAGCTGATTAAAACAATTGCTTTCATTTCAAAAGCAATTGCCTAATGTATAACTGCATGCCTTCAGTATGTGATAGATTAAAACAAATAGAAAAATAAAATAAAACATGTTTATTTGCAAAATATATGCAAATAAAATCAAATGTTGTAGCTCCTAAACACATGATTATTTCTCGCAACTTTGTTGAAAAGCAAGTATACAACCTTTGATGGGACACTTGCATAAAAATATGCATCAGAAAGAACACCCCCATTATTTCAGCTAAGACAATTTCCACAGGCAGAAGATGATGATGCCAGTTTCTAATTTGAACCTGTTCCAATCAGTTCTGATATAAAGCTTTCCGTGGCAGAAGTCCATTAAAGCCATTTCAACACAATGTGTCTTAAAAGTCACAATTGATTAGTCTCAGTTTATATGCACTCTGTGAGTGTCTTGTAGCCTTTTGTCAGTCAACCTAATCAAAGGGAACAAAGATACAATTGGCTTGATATAATTACATCCATCATGCTGAAAGTTAACTAGAGCGTAGTTGTCAAACTTCAGTTGACAACTATGCAACTTCAGGTGGATCCTTGGTCCAACACATCTGATTAAAATAATTAGTTCATTATCAAAACTCAGAAGAAATTGACTGTATTTGATTCAGGTGTGTTGGACATCTAAAAGCTGCAGGACACTGGCCTGTGAGGACTGAAGTTTGACATCACTAGACTAGAGAAAGCACAGGCAACCGTTACATAAGACACCAAGAACGAAGATTATAGAAATCAATGTTAAAGATAAAGACTACAAAACTCTTTTCAAGTAGCTTCATATTAATATGGCCATGGTTCTTTTCAGGAAAACTATAACGCTCAACCCCACAAGATATGGATCCTAGTCAAAATCCAAACCCAGATTGCTCAGAGGGACAGTGCGGATGATCAAAAAAAGCCAATCAAGTTAAACCAATCAAGATGAACTCCAAGCGATCTATCTGATCCCAGAAAGAAAATACAAATTTACTCAAAGTTGCCAATATGCGCAACGATAGGAGTGTATACACAATGGGTAGGTGGATGGATATGATAACAAGAAAAATGACTGCTTTTAAAGAAAAAGTGCCCAATGCCTATTATGTCACATGGAGTGTGTTTTGTTCCTTGTTTTAGTCAAGTAAGTCCTTGCCCTCAGTCAATAGGCAGTGGTGAGGAGGAGCACGAGTCACAAAAACCCATAAGTAAAAGTGTCACCTGTAAGCAAAGCAGCATTTAGCTAAGTTTAAAGATATTATACTATATCATAATAAATTATTACTACGGGTCTGTTTAGTAGATTTGTTGGCAGTGTTTCATTCGTATGTTTTGTGTTACATAAAAAGTAAAAGTTTTAATTTAAAATACATAGTAAGAATGCCTGCTTTCATAACAGAACAAATACAGAACATTAAGCATGTGAAAGGCCCAAAAGGCTTCTCATGTACAGAACACTGACTGCTAAAGAGTTCGTTATTCAAAATATTCATATTTGTCAAGTCAAGCTAAAATGTGAGGCTGCAGGTAATAATAAATTGACAATAAATCGTTTGGGACCCGAAAGAGCCGGCTCTTCTTTGGGAGCTGACCCAGAACTGATAAAGCAGAACTTCCTATCACTAATGCTCATCTCGTTGTCAAGGACGGCGATCAATTCAAAGTATTATGTTAATAGTGTTTAAATTTTTTATGTATTAGATAAAATACCCTGAAAAACGTGGCAAAGGCCTATTGTGTCTAACAAGTAAAAATACAGCTTTTAAAAGTGAGTCATGACAAACCAAAGAGAAAATTACATCTTCAGCTTTCTGTAGTTCTGCCATGACTTCGGTTGACTTTCAGTCAACTCTCCTGATTTTTATTCCCGCAATTTGCTGTTCTGGTACAGAGTGATGATTTTTTTTTTCTTTCTTTTTATCATGCCAGGTTATATTTCTTTACCAGTAAAAGAAAGGACAATTGTGAGCCTGATTTAATGCTCCCTGCCCAGTTGTAAACAATATTAAAGATTGGCTGGTGAACATGGGGGCTCACTTATCAGTTAATGAGACAGATATTGCTCAAAGGAGCTGGGGAGATGATAAACAGATAAAAAGGGAGTGAATATTAGACTACATCAGGTGGCTAGAAATATAACACCAAATGAATGCTAATGTTGTTTGGTTTCTTATGTGTGTTTGTATATAAGCAACCGATAACTTGCTTCTTTTAACCTTGAAAGTGGAGCAAACGGCCAGGAACTCTTCCATTAGTTGCAAGCTGAGATCGACCATTGATGATGGCGAGAGCAAAGAAATTACAAAATTGTCTGGAATACACCAAACAAGATAAATGTGCAAGTGTATTATCTTTATGGGTAAATGATAAATGTGTGTTTTGTGGCAGCTTTGCCTCAAAGGATGCATGTGGAAGTAAACTATAAAGTCTGAGGAAGCCATTTGCATAGTTACATTATCATTCGTTAGGTCTATTTACAGCTGACATTTTTCTAATGCTTTTCTTCTAATACTATATCCTCAAGTGAATTTTCACAAACAGATTGATGACAATTCATCAAATGCCAGGTTTTACAACTTAAAGAGCACCCTGAAGAATATATCTCATTTCTTTTCTGGTGACAAATCTAAAATATAAGCAGTCGGATGCAATTTGCCTCAGATGATTTGTTAAATAGATGACAAAACAAACTGTAATGCCAGCTAATTAGAAGCAAGTTGGATCGTTTTCTATGTTTTCTGAAAAAAGTTCTCACTGCCAAATGTTCTTGGTTTTCTCTCTAATTAAAGTGACTTAAGAGTCCTTTAAATGGAAAATGGAGTTATATAAATTCAAAGGAAATTACCTTAAAATTGAATTACTGGTTTCACTTCTTTGTTTATTCAAAATGTGCAAAGAGGAACTTCTGCCTCCCCCTTCTAGCAGTAACACAAATAACACTGTGCTGTCCACAAGCGTAAATAAGATGTTTGTGATATGCACCGCCTGCTAATGTTTCCTAACTTTTAATTGGATCATCAAATACTTTAAGATTTAAATGAAGCCTTGCTGTTTTCACCATAGACTCAACTAAGTACTCTCTAAACTGCCTCATTTTTCAAAAGTGGCAAAAAATGAATCAATTAAGGGCGTCTGTGGTTGTCATATAAAAAAGCTGTAAAACATGTAAAACAGTTCATACGAGCTGCAAAACAGCCTTGTATGCACTTAAATGGGTTAAGCAGACCTTCCCATTAGATAGGTATACAGAAGTCTGCTACTTCAACTGGCTCCCCTCGATGTGGAGAAGCAGCAGCTCTGAGCCTCTCCTGAATCACTGATCTTCTCACTTCATCTCTATTGGTGCATTCAAACTGAATGCATAGGATATTTGTGCACATGAAGCTTGACACTGAGGTCAAAATATCTTTAGAAGAGCATCTGAGCAAAGAGTGGAAAGACCCACAATTGGGAGGAGCCTCTTGACTTTTGGTTGCTTTCCTCTGCGGGTCTGTTTGTATGATGGAGCATGAGATTGAGTGGATGACTTGGCTTTATTAATGGAAAGCAAGCGAACATCGTCATTGGGCGCCTGGTGTTCCGAGAATACTGGTGCTGAACTGCTCAAAATCTGAAAATGTGCAGGGCAAGATCTGCGAAACACTTCACGTTGCGGAGCACTAAATGTGCAAGAGTTCTCGATACGCCTAGATACGCGTCCACTATACATTGTTCATGTAAACAAGACATCCCTGATGCTTAAATTGGAGAGGGACAGCCATCCTGTGGAAGGAATTCAATTTGGCCGCTTGTATCAATGGTCCCGTTTTTTGTTCTCTACCCAGAGATTCTGGATGAGAGACGGAAGATTAACCGGTAAATTGAGAGTTTTGCCTTTTTGCTCTGGTCTCTTTCCACCACAATAGACCAGAATGGTGCTTACATCATTGTAAATAGCACACCAACCTGCCAATTAATCTCTGCATTTTTTTCTAATTTGTAAACAAGACTGCAAAATTCCTACACTCCTCCACTTGGGACAGGACCTTGTACCAAAGTCTAAAGCTAAATTATATTTGTCACTTATAGAAGCATCTGTATTTTCTTGTTATTTGAGACAAACAACAAACAAAATACACCAAGTCACATATCTGTACAGAATGCCTAAAGGATTGTCTTTTTATAGAACCCCAAGCTAGCAATGGACTGGCAATGTGTTTTTCCCCTTTAGTGCACTTTGGTGAAAGGTAAGGCCTCATAGCAAAACATTCCAACTTGAAATAAATACTAAAACCTTCAAAAACAGGGAATCAGAGCCTCCAGCTGCAGCAGGAAATGGATTGATGGTGAAAGATGGAGTTACAGACCTGAGGATAATCCAGACGCCGCAATAGTTGTTCTCCCCAGTGAAGGAGTGCCGAAAAGAGAGAAGTGGGAAAAAGTCAAATAAACCCCTTTCTGTACTTTTTTTGTCACCTGTCTTTTCTTTTATCACCACAGCCCTGTCATCGCATTGTCAATCCACACTGTGGGAAAGAAACAGATAAACTTGTTCAATAAAGCAGGATTACGTTTCTTTTGTCAGAAAAAGATGGAGCCAGATGAAAATGTAGCAGCGTTCAAAGACTGACAAATTCTGACAACTGAAGTTTTGACAGTAAAAAAATACTTTTGTATGTCACTGAGTGAAGAGTCAGTTCTGTCTGTTCTGTGATAAATGTATCCCCTGATCCTTTCTCATGCCGCATCGGAATAATTGTCATAATTCAACACAAAAACTGATCTTGATATAATTTTATAAGTGATGTTCAGTCAAATGGCAATACACAAATGATTACATCTCCTTGCTAGAGTATAATGCAATGTATTTTTTGGGCCCCAATCAAGACTAATGATCACTCAAGCAAAACATTTTTTTTTTTCACATCTATACTTTCTGGTCTAAGATCAAGTACATTTAAAAAAAAAAAAACTTTCAATCCAAAGCCGGCCTCTTTATAAGCTCACTGCATTTCGCCTGCCTCTGGTCTTTTCCTGTCTTTGATGTTAATAAGCCTCGTTAATTGTCACATTGGAAAAAGTTGGCTCCTATTCCTACTACAATAATTATCTTCTTCTCTCAACATCTCCCCCCCTCATTAAAAAAAACACAGAGCTCATTTTTATGATGACCTGTTTGATGCAGACAAAATCTCCGAGTGGGAAACAAAGAGACTTAGTGGTGCTTTTTGAAGCAGGCACTTTCTGAATACATGTACTGCGTTGAGGAGTTCTGATAGTGAATGAAATGAAAAATATTGTTACTGTTTGGATTTCATTGGTTTGTGACATAACTTCAGAAGAGCTAATTATATCAGAATGTTTTACAAGAGACGCTTTTAGAAAGCAAAGTGCTGGAGCCATTTGCAAGAAAGAGCAAAGGTGGATTACCTGTAAGCAAAAGAAAAGCATAAGGCAGCTGACCTGCTGACAGACAGGTAAGGCAACATGTGGGAGAGGGGCAGTGCTATATTGCTCTTAGGTTTACAGCAGCAGAGAAAGCCATGGTCACTCTAAAGCTTAAGAGAAAATATTAGCAGTTTTGAAAGCATAACATCTCAAATACTACTTAGTTAATGGACTTTGATGTTAGTGGACTTGGTGGACTTTGATGAAGTTAAAGTCTACTGTCAACAAAGCACTGACTACTTTTTATATGGTTTTCTCGTGATCACGATTATCAGTTTACTTTAAGGTATTTCTATTGCAACTATTTTAAAACTAATATTTGTTTGGAAAGTTTGACATTTTCTTTCATTTTTAATTTGATCTCAAACTAAAAGTCCCACCCCAGAGAACATTATTTGTTTTGTTTTGCAGAGTACGCTCAGAGAAATGCAACTTGCCTGACATCAAAACCTAATATCTCCCAACATCGGGAGGAAAGATCTGAAATCCACTGATCTCCAGGACCAAATAAATTAGGCGTAGAGGGAGATGAAGGGAAACAACAACCTGCTGTGGTAATAACTCAAAGAATGGGTGGGGGACACAAATGGAAGCAGATGAAAGTGAGCTTTCTTTGTCATTACGCAGACTGACATCTTGCACACCGTGCATTTTGATGTCACAGCTTTCTTTGAAATGTGACCTTTAAATGCAGTCAGGAGTCAATTTTCTTCTATTTTATCCCTGCAATGCAATTTTTTGTTGGTGAGGGTCTAAAATACCATCTCCCCACAATCTCAATGCCGACTGGGATAAAAGCGATAACGACTCGACAACACAGAGCATCTGTCGGTTTTAAAGCCGTCAGAGCTTCTTCAAAACATCTGTGACAGTAGATGCAAGAAAATTATCCCAGAAGTAAAAAAATAAACGACAAAAACTTATTTTGATTTCCATAAAAATGTGACGGAGATTTAAAATATTACTTCTGTAGCATTTTGGAACACAAAACCAGCTCAGTGGGTTAATAGATTTCGTTGCACATCTAAATGCACAACAAATATATGAAAAGGTGTGGGTTATTTGATTTCAATGAATGGGAGGTAGAATCACTTAGCTTTGAGTTGTTAATGCTTTCTTGTTTGATGAATGACCAAGGCCAGTGTACGAAACTGAAAAATGAAGAAGCAGGGTATTTTTCTTCAGTTTTTCAGATGGTTACAAAGCAGAAACATTTATCCTTTCTTGAGTTTTGAGACAAATCCTTTCCTTTTGTTTACTGTGGGTTGTGACATGGTTTATTATTTATACCTGGATACAGATATCTTTCTTTGTAAAACATTAACTTGTAAAACTAAACCTTGTTAAGAGCACACGACTCCTTGTGAAGTGCTATTATGCTCATAACTTGAAGTTAAAAACCTTCAACTGAAGTTTTATGTCATTAATTGTACCATAAACAGATTTTGCAAAAAAAGTTCCCTGAAAAAATCCAGTCAACAATTTCGATACAGCGGTTTATACAGAAAGACACTGGGCCGGGTTTCAAACCCAGAACCTTCCTACTGCAAGGCAACAATGCTACCAACTGCTCCATGGTGCAGCCCCTTTAAACAGCTTCCTGTTTGTAATATGGTATTTTTACAAGGGGTCAGCCTCCTAAGTGCATTAGAGGTAGTGTAACAATTCTACATCTGATGAAACAATGTTTTCAGAATAGCTCAAAATCACAGAGTAAATTGCACCTACATTTTCTCATAAAAATATGTACCTTAGGTTATCTCCACAGTATAAGCTACATAATGCTTCTGTACAGCTTTACTACTGTGTGCCTCACGATGAAGTTTCATTTGTGTTACCATTTTAAATCAAAAACCACACTGGTATTGCTTTCCCTGAGGCTCTCGTCACTATTTTCTCAGCTAAATTTAAGTAAAGTGAAAGAAAGAAGGAATTGTTTTTAAGAAACTATGTGCATCTGCAATGAAGCTCTAAATATATTTTAAGGGACAAGGCCATGTCCCGTCTGAGTCGAAGTCCCATTTTTGTCAACACATAAAGTCCTTGTATTGCTGTCAGCAGTCTGAGAAGGAGCTTTAAAGGGATAGCTGGGACTCATCCACCAGTGCCATCAACCACAGAATGCTTTGCTATTCCTCTTCGTCTTCCCTACACCACTGTCAAGAGAGAACTCACAACGTAAAGGTGAGTCTCCAAAAGTGTTTTAAGTAGAATACCCTTTTTCCTTTCACATCGCTGCTTACTCAGATTAAACGCTTTGATTTTTGTCCTCCATTCTGTCTTTTGCATCATTATCCTGCATCTCCTTCAGAAACCTTTATGAAAAGAACACTTCCAGAGGTTTTTCAACAGAGGTTTGCTTCCACTAGAGGATAAATGACTAGGTTCCTAGCTGAAATTGCTGCAGTTGGAAGCTGTAAAGCACAGATTAGCAGTGGGGCCTGTGTGGTCAGGATTGAAATGACAGAATTTATCAGAGAGCCTGAGGAGCCTACAAGGAGCCCAGTCTCACTTTTAAAAGTATAACAAAAACTAAAAGTCTTTCACATTGATTGAGGATATATCAATTAAGCTGTTGAGAATGTCTTTACTGAGTAGCCATATCACAAACATCCTGTTCAAACACATGAACTTTTTAAAATTTTCTTCCTGAACTATTCTTTTTTTTTTTATCTTCAGTGATTGTGTCCTTAGCTAAACTGAATCTGGTGTTGGTTTACTATCTCATGCACTCTTAGCAACCTGGATGCAACCAAAGTGTATTATATGCAGAACACTATATTTAGTTGACTTAATAACAATAATCAAATAATTTTCAACGACACTCGAAGTACGTCAGAGCCTGTTTTGGCTGCAGTTTTTTTGTCAGCATGATGGAAATTGTTGCAGAAAGCATCAGAATAACAAGTCAATCAATTTTATGATGTTGAAAGCCCTTTTTTGTGTCAGTTTTGTTAATGAACAGTCAATTGGAACTGAATTTAGCTTTTTATAAGTCATATTATAATTCATAATTGCAAATATCAATATATTATAAAGAGAGTTTACATGCTACCAATTAGCAATAAAACAATGTAGCTAATGTAACATATGAACAAACGAGTTGCTTTATTCTTATGCTTCACAAAGATAGAGTAAAGTGCAGTTCTGCCTCTTTTGCCATCTGTTGCTGTGCACTGTGGATCAGCTTACTGAAAAAATAAAAATTCTTTGACAAAGATGACAAAATCCAATGGTTCAGAATTACTTTTCTAAGAAGACATGGACATTCATGTCGTAGAAATTAAAAGAGGCATTCATCACTGCTGTTAGATTTGCATAAATATAGTTAAGAGAAACAAAGAGCAGCACTTCTGTCAATGGTGAGCTAGCTACTGGTGCATATAAAGCACCATATTGAATAGTTATCATTAACTCTTATTGCTACTACTATGAATCTACTACTACATTTAGAGGCACAAATAGTTGAATAAATAATTGTACATTTTGTTAATGTGATAATCACTATGTAGAAAGTCTTTCTGTTTCAAATAAAAACAATTAATTACGCTTCTGAATTTTTCCTTGAAATCATAACAGACTGTTAACATGTCTGCAACAAACACAACCCTGATCTAGATAGAGAATAGATTTAAATTTACAATACAGCCAAGTTTTTTTTTCACAGCAACTCTAAGCCATTGATTGACAGTATAATAGAAGTGAACTACCTCTTCAATTATAGGACCAAGATTATTTGACTGACATTGCTAAAACACTGAATGTTTGCAGTTACTGAGAGACATTGTCAGGCCTAAGGATTCTGAATTGCTATGATTTATGAAAGAAAATTATGTGTGAAACCAAACAAAGCCCACTATTGTCATTTAAACAAGACTTTTAAAACATAGGTTGTAAAGTGGGGAGTGGCAACCGACTTCAGCCACAGCACAGTCCACTTGTGATCCAACACTCTCCAGAAAACAAGGCAAACTTTAATCTCTCACAGTGATTGTTGATTGCAATCTTAATTGAAAAGCCTCTCTCTCTCTTGGCCTGTCCACGTCTCCTTGTGTATACATCTCCCTCTCGCTGTCTTTAGCAGCATCGGCAGCATTTGCGAACAAGTTGTGATGATTGATGGCTGAGATACTGGGAAATGAATTGCTGATAAAAGCCCCAGGGCAAGAAAAGGTGGCAGCTAAGCGATACGTGTGTGCGTGTGTGTGTATGTGATTTTTTTATTTTTTATTTTTTTGTGTGGGTTACTTGTGTATGCACAAGAGACAACAGCTCAAGGCAATGACATGATGACACGAGAAGCCAAGCATTATCTGTGGCACCGCACATTCACCTCTCACCACAAGACTTTCACACATAGACGCACAGCTTCTTCCACATGTACATGTCTGGAGGACTGACGGGGGGATAACATGACAGATCATGGTGGGATGAAATGTCATCGACTCACACTCCCAAGTCCACCCACTCGCTTCCAGCACGTTTGCACGCATTTCTCAGTGAGCAATAACAGCAATTATTTGGTCGGCCAATTTAACAAGCTGATTAAATACTATTTTGAGGTAATCGCCACCGGCTTGTTTTTTAAATGAGATGTGTAAACAAAAAAGTAAATGCGGGAATACACATCCACGGGGTAAGGGAGCTGCGACAAGTGTGGGAGTCCTGCCCGATGTTGAAAGAATAAAAACATGCTGCAAACATCAGGAAGAAACGAGATGTCTAAACTCAGGCTATACCATACCATACCACATGTACTATTTTACTTATAAAGCACATAAAAATTACACACAAAGATACAGTGCTAAAACACAGGCCAGGAAATCAAACATCAACCCGTAAGAGATTAAAAAAGAGGACAGGAGAAAATTAAAAATTTATCCATGGGAGGAAACACTAAGTGAAGCCTACCATGCAGTAGCATAATATTCCAGAGTTTTGTACAGGTATAACACCAAGAGCTCTGTAACTGCTTCCCTTCCCTGTAAAAAAAGAAAATATAATAAAAAAATACAGGCGAGGTCAGCTAATAAAAACTATTGTTACCGATGCAAAAACTACTTAACAAAACGCAAGACCTCCACAACCAGAGAACAAAACCTGTTATGCACCAGTCAAGAGTATATTGTGCTTCCTTTCAGAGGCTACATTTGCGTACCAAAGTCTGAGCAGCTTACAGTCACAATTCAGAATCTGTTGCATCTGTTAAAGGTAGGATGGGTCATCTGGTAGGACAGATAGTCAAAACAGTGAATTTTTCAGTCTGAGATCAGTTCCACAGTTCAACCTCGGTCTGATCATGCTGGGCCCTTTATTCACAAATCGTGCAGGTGTTACAATTCAAGAGTTTTTAGTTTTATTCACTTTTAATCAATGCCACACATGCTTTTATTTATCTAGACGAAACCCCAAAAAATTAGCTTATTGCTCTTATTAGAGAGTGAGCAGTCAGAGATGTCAGAAAATCAGGGCTTAATGTAACTTGAAATCTCTCTGTTTTTTCCTCTGTTTGAGGAAGTATTAACTGGCACACATTTAAGGCCTTGCAAATGCATGCTATTGGATTTCAATCTTCTCTATTTGCATTGTAAGAATTCCATTTGTGCAGAATTGACTGAGCGCTTTGGCTCACACCAGATGAGAGCGAGAGCAAAGAATCAAGGAAAAGAAAAGCCAAAGAGCAGAGACATGTGGGCAAAGGACAGCTTTGTTTGAAGAAGTTCGTCAAATTTAATAGTGTGTTATATAGTTATAAATTTCTATATGCATAGAAATAACAATGCATAAGAAAAAAAACATAAATTCAGACAGCAGCAAGAAGGCTCCAAGACAAACACAATATATGTACTGTTTCCTTTCATTTCAGTGTGAGAGGGCCATTCGGCCGCTGCTCATGGAAAGGCGAAAAAATGAGCGACAGTGATAGAATGGAGAGAAAATTAGAGAAGGACTGAGAGATAACAAGGTGTTTATGGAAGATGCCGCTCGGCTATTTTCCCCCCAGCTCACATTAGGGTAAACAGAGCGCTGAGCTGAAAGGAGTGCACGGGGAAAAGCTCGGCTGGTAATGGCCATGATGGGAGACAATGATAGCAATCACACTAGCCACAATAATCACCGTCAATTCTCCAGGGACTTTTAAAGCATCTTTCAGAGGCATGTGTGTGCAAAGATGTCTGTGCAT
The DNA here is from genome assembly GCF_027474105.1 of Poeciliopsis prolifica. Classification (NCBI taxonomy): domain Eukaryota; kingdom Metazoa; phylum Chordata; class Actinopteri; order Cyprinodontiformes; family Poeciliidae; genus Poeciliopsis; species Poeciliopsis prolifica. Next base: position 12,265,504 of record NW_026562379.1, read on the forward strand.
GTGTGAGTTTTTTTTTTTTTTTTCTTTTTTACCTGTGTCCATAGCTTGCAGCATGCAGTGGACTCAACAGACACATTGTTGAGTCCACTGCGTGACATGATGACACGAGAAGCCAAGCATTCTCGCTCTTGGCTTCTTGTACTAATTCACCTTTGATGAATTAGTAGGATCCAATGGAATTTCATGCGATGAAGTGAGTCACTCACAACTGAGAGACTTGTGACAGACAAGATGTAAAATATAGCAGATCTGTGCAATCAATGTTTAAGGCTAGCAGTCAGGAATTTATAATTCAAGACATGACCAACACAATATCTTGAACTGGTAAGACACATGGAAGATTAGCCTGTAAAAACCTATTATTTCATATAAACAACAGAAGAGAGAGGGTACTTTTTTTCTGTTAGAGGATTATGGTTGCATCATATCAGAACTAAGGCCCCAGTAAGACAGAAGGGAGCTAAGTCTTAAGCAGGTATAAAACAAAATCAGCTGTAAATCTGGAAAAAGACATTTGCTTGGGACCCCCATGCTTAGAGTTGTAGCATGTGCAACGCATTCTTCTTGCTGATAACAGAATCCATTGGGAGAAGTCTCATATCTGCTGGATAGCAAAACAGCTGGGAATATCTTGTGTGCGATTATCCCCAAATTTTCATCTCCTGTGCTGTCCCCTGGATGGGTTAGGGAAAGCTTCAGGCTATACAGCAATGAATAAGATAGTTGCTCTGAGGATTTTTTTTTTCTGCATGTCTATGAAGTCACAGCAACAAGTCAAAGTCGACTGGACTTTTATCACGTTGGCATCCATTTTAAAAATGTAAAGTTGTGCAATTCCTATTTACTACCTCAAGAACTTTACCTCTTCAATATTAATTGACATTGGACTTTTACTGGCAAGAAAACCCATCAACAAACATTGATGAAGAATATGCCCTTCATCCCTATGTTGGAAAAACTAACCTATATTGTCAAAGGAAAGACAAAGGAGTTTGAAAACATATAGATTTCTTGAGAATACAATAGGTTTGCCTCTCTGTACGTTTGTATATCTATGGGGGTTTGCTTTTTTCTTGTTTGTCTAATAATGTTCAAAACGCTAAAATGTTTCATCAAAAAAAAATAAAAATATGTATGTAAATCCCTGAACACAGAGGAGCTTACCTCTCTGTAGCAGTCTACTCAAGTGAGTCACTCCCATGGGAGCAATATGCATAAAATGGCTCAATGTACAGCACAAGATTGGTAAGACTCCGTGTTGTTATTTTATGCTGCTTTATTCACCATTACAAAAAGGCAAATATGTTTTTATATTCAAATCCCGACCTCTTCCCTTTAAAGAGCCTTCATCTCATTACATCCATCTGAGGCACATTCAAAATACCTTTTTCTGTTGGTGTCTAGCAGTCTGCAGTGACATCTGCATAAGAAAGCGATTGGGCTCTTATTTTTCTTAACAGCCTCGTCCATCTTCTGCTTCCTAATGACCTGCTTGCCATGGATAATCTAAGAGCTACAAGTCAAGGGGCCTGGGAATTAAAACAGCCCCCAGATCTGTGCTACGGCAGTAATGGTCAGGACAGGTTTGACTAGATGGGAGATTGGGCGGGCGTGTCCACGAGTCCCACTGGGTGTCACACACCCAGGCACAAAAGCCCCCATCTGTGCAAAGATGAGATAAACACCATCCTGCTCTCCTGACAGTCGTGATGAACACATGAGAACACGTGTGATGGAACACTGAACAGGGCACACATCAGGCCAAAGTCATCACTTGAGACGTTGCAGGAGGCTTTCCCCAGACCTAATATCTCTCCGCTTGGAGCTACAGGTAATGGCTGATGGAAGCAAAAAGGGAGGTAAAGCAGCTGTAGAGTGCTGCTGTGACCGCTCTGACAGGTACCAGCTCTGCTACACCGAGCTGTTCTTCAGTGTTTTCAGAGGACTTAATTAGAACCGATAAAGTCTCTAAAAGTGTGTTCTGGGTAGTGTACTGGGTCGTGAAGTGGATGTCGCTCCAAGCAGAGACTTAAGTGTCCAATTGAAAATGTCACATTACATCACAGGCCATTTCAATAAGAAACACTCCTACAGTGAAAGCCCCTTAATAAAAGCAAGAGGGACATAGGAAAAAAACAAAGTGGAAAACAACTCACTTCATTGAAACAGACATTATATCTAATTCTGAATTCATCAGCATAATCAACACCTGTTGGCAGCCATGAAGGTATGACTAGTCACAGCCAGGTGACAAACCTATACATGTACATGCAGGATTTTATAACACACAATAGGATCAAGTGGAAAGGTGTAATTTAGATAATTGAGAATAAATGTACCCAGCCACATGGTGATACACTTAGACGATTTTAAAATCTGTCATATATGCAGTTAATTGGTTAATCAAAACAGTATGTTTAGACAGAAAGAAGATTCCAATAAGAATTGGGAGCAAATGATATAATTACAATGTTTCTCCAAATTGGATATGACTGATTCAGCGTAAACATGGCATCAAGTAAAAAGAAAGAAAAATGTGTTTGCAATCAAATAAAGAAACCAAGAGCCACTGGATAATAATCAGGAAGGGCTTCATCAGAAAGTGGAGTCTGAAATGTTGTCTCCTTTTGTGATGTGATTCTTCTAGGCACACAACATCAAAATCTGTCATTTATACTTGTTATAATCCTATTAATATAGAATTACCTTGTAAACGTTACATCACTGTATGTCCACCATTCATTTCAATGGTTTTCAATGGGACATCGCATAACAAAATTGATTTGTGGTCCTGTTTCCAGTTAAAGTGGGCATGTCACCAGTTTGTATCATTAAGTAATATAGAAACAAGTTACTCTTCTCTCAGCCTTACTGAATACAACAAACAGGAAACAGTTAGAAAACCTCAATATGTGTGTTCAGGCTGTGTATCTTATATGCACATTATTACTAAGGCTCATAATTTTATTCATTATGGAAAATGTTAATCTTTTTCCTTGCAATAACACAATGACAACGTTTAGTTTTGCTTTTCATTTATCTTTGGATTGTTTATGGGTTCGTCATCATTAAAGAACTTCAGAAGTACACAAACAGACACCTGCAATCATACTCCAGGTTATTTGTTTCTGCAGTGGCACAGACCCTATTCCTCATCATCCTGGTGTGTAATTACCGTTCAGGCAGTTGATCAGTTCAACAGTACAATTTATTCAGCGACATATATCAGCAGTAATATACATTCATTTGGAAAACTTTTTGAGAGCCTTGACGATGGCAGCGATAGTCTCTTATGAAAGAGCTGTTATTTGCACAGGCAGACTCTATTCTGTGTAATAGCGCTTGGCACTATAATAAACTTTGTAAACACTGTTCCAGTCCAGATGTTCAGTAGCTTGCTGGTGCAACCTAGCCGTCTGCTGCCCTCGCTTCTCGCCTGTGCTGATGAAGTAGGTTATCTGTAGTGCAGTTTATCAAGCACTAGAGCCTGAGTTTAGCTAACAGTGCAGAATAGGGCTTTTAAGGTACACATTTTAATGCATTTGCAACCTTTCATAGGTTTTCTTCTGCCTTCGCAATGTATTCAACTTCATCCATTCTTGTATCACCTTTGACCAGCTTCCATTTCTCTGCTAAATGAAAACCACCATTTATGCATGATGCTGACATGACGTTGATTTACCATAGGAGTGGTGCATTTAAGGTGATGTGCACTATTACTTTTCCATAACAGTTAGTTTCTTTGGTCTGAGAGAGCATCTTCACCCACTTCTTATCTGTGCCTTCTTTGAGGCTTTGGCACAAACTTTGCACAGGCTTTCTTGTATGGTATTGTTTCAATAATGGGACCCTCTTGCCACTCATTCCATCAACAGCAGAGTTGTATGGTGAATGACAAAAGTTACCCTGTCAACTAATTCCTCCACCTGAGCTTGTAGATAAGAGTAAAGGCGGATCACATTTGTGCACCAATTGAAAACCATTTGTCATTTAACAAATGTAGCCTGCTTTTTGATTTTATATCACAGGAATTCCAATCAAATTCATTTCCTTTGAGATAAGATTATTCTGAATCTTATTTCTTTTCTGGCCCTGGAGCTGCAAATCGACCAGATTAGGACACATTTCCCTAAATAGGCATCTCAGCAGGAAATGCCACGTCCCATAGGAGAGAGCAAGCTGTCGAACTCATGCAGATTGCAGCAATGCAGACTTGCTCAGATGCACACAAACCAACACACTGCAAAATCTTTCCTAAAAGCTCAGCAAAAATAGTACAATGTGCAGCTGTCGCGTTCCAAACAGCGCCGACTCCAACTGTGGAGCTCTTCTCTGGCGATCACAATACGCCAACTAAAAAGAAACTGTTACACGCCTTTGCGTGTGTGGAGTTAAAGGCAGTCTGTGCAAGGAGAAGGAGGAAAGACCAAAAGTGGGAGAATGATAGTGTTGCACTGAGATGTAATGAAAGGTGGCAGTTTTTAGAGTGAATCCTTTCATCAGCCAATGCTGATCCCTTCTTTTCATTCATTTTTTATAAATCCGTGAAAGAATAAACCCTTTTCATCAGAGTGAGGAAGAAATCTCATTGTAATTAGGGCTGGTCGACATGGGAATCACTTCGCGCTAAGCGCTCACACTCTTCCCTCTGTTGGCCCTAATTATTATAGACCACATATCACATTTCCTTAATTCTCCTACCATGCCATTTTCTTTTGTTTTTCTTTAATTCCCTAAAAAAAAGCAGGGCTTTTTTCTTTGCAAATTTGACCAAGGAAAAGGAAAAGAACTGTATAGTTTTACATTAACACTTCCATCTGGCCAATTACCCCAGCGGTTGTTTGAGCAGTGCTGGTGAAAAGAATTAGCTGGAGCACATTTTGTCCCTCCCTAAAGAAGAATAGGAGCAAGGATGGGACCCTTATGAGTCCATTCATTGCAGAATACCAGCTACAGTGCAAGAACAAAATGACAGTTCGGAGAGTTACACTCCAATCGTTTTAACAATTCTCTCGTTTGCTAAATACAGATGTTTTTTGTTTGTTTTTTTTCCGCTCAGAGAGCCGTTTCATTTTTAATGCGAGATTACTCCAGATTTTCCACAATTGTCAAAACGAGAGCTGGAGTATTGCTCGGCCCGTGACGTGTCGAGTCAACGTGTTACTGGAGTGGAAATGACGTGACTGAAAGGACTTGGGGAATATGATAATTGTGTTAATGGTTGTCAGGGTGTCGACAAAATCCAAACATGTTTTTCCGCATTGTTGTCATGTGGTGTCGGGTGTACATTATTAAAAAAGACAAGAGCCTTGTTAGTTTAATTTGGAAGATACCATTGTTGAGGCATTCACAAACACAATCAGGCATCCATCAGTGCCACGTCTGCTCACAAACAGAGCAGGAAGTGACTCCAGTGAATATTTCGGGTGATAATGAAGTGCTATAAAACTTTAACCAACATCTGTAATCCCATCGTAAACACTGACAAGGCAAGTTTATTTTAGTACTGCCAAAGAAAAGAGACAAATGACATCATTACAGACCTCTAAGCTGCAAAATGCTCCTGTTGTATTTGACTTTAAAGACTGTTTTCCCCACAAATGGGTGAGAGAGCCAAGAAAAGAAAACATAGTATCCACAGTTTGTTACATAAAAAAAGATGTGAGAAGCACATTCGCCGCTGATGTATTTCTCCTGTTATTGAAAAGATTTCACATACCCACACTCTTCTTGCAAACGTATTTTACTTAGATTCCCTTGCTGGCTTTTGTGTATGTCCTCCGGCACTGTCAGTCAAGCTTTAAATAGTAGTTGTACCTCCCTTCCTATGCTCCCTGTCCTGTGTATTGCCTCGAAGACAAGTACAGACTGTACGGGCCTTTGTGCATTAGCGGAGCAGAGGCTTCAGCATTTTAGAGTCTATTTGAATGTGATCTCTGTAGCCCTGCATGCCAGACAAGCTGGGTGCATCTCTTTCATCTGTCTACCATTCGACCCCTGGGACTGGCAGGAAATTAGTTGTAAAACGTTGAGCTAAGAATCAAATTCACAGAGAAATGATACAAAAGAATCAAAATAATTTACAAATGTTACAATTTACAAATATATGTTAATAGTTTATCTTGATACCGATGTCAGCATAATGTCCGTTTGACCTTCATCTCAATATCTGTGTCCTCAAAGACATAAATGGTTAAGCAGGAGAATAAATCAATTATATTTAGAAAGATAAGACTTTATGATTCATGCAGAAGATATGTGAACACAAAAAAGCTTAACGGATATAGTCCCATTAAAAACATCAACATAGAAACTCCAATTTTGCTACCAATATCAAAACGTTATTATCTCTGAACAAGTGATCCAGCAGCCTTAAAACTTCAAGAACTGTAAATTTTTTATCTCCGTAAGTCAGTCGGGACCATATCCCCTCACTTTTGCCTTTTCACTTTTCTTGTCTTGTCCGCGACTATGGATGCATTAGTCATTTTGTGGGACTGAGATAAACACTTTTCAGGTTTTAGTTTGTACTGTTTCCTGCACAGGAAGTACATCTTTTCTGTGCAGAGAGCAATGTAAGACTCCCAACTGTATAGAGGAAGTATAACCTGATCTAGGTTTTCTATGAACCGTCGAAAAAGTGGAAAGTAGAAAGTGAGGCGTAACAGGTGTAGCACTACATCCAGGTTGAAATGACAACATAATACACAATGCTATTTCCATACTAAGGATAAGACGGGCACAGTTGTCATATATAAATGTTTTATGAGTTAAAAACTTAAATAAAATTTGTCATCAATGCAGAATATGTCAGTCCATGGTTTTTAATATTTTGTGGATTTTATGCATGTTTTTTTTCTAAAATGGTCCTAATGGTCTCATCTGTTTTCTCCAAGGTTTCATTGATCAAACTGTCAAATGTTAGTGTGCTCTGGTTAGCTGGTTTAATAGTCTCACAATGCTCGCAAGTAGTTTTTATCTTGCCCTCTTGTTTCATTTATGCAACAGTCTGTCCATCTGTAGGCTCTCATTTGTTATGTCATAAGTATTATTTCATAATTATATCACAATATCGACCCATTCTCTAACACTTATTGTCCTTGCAGGGTTGTGAAAGGGGCTGGTGCCTATTTCCAGCAGTCAACAGGCGAGAGGCCGGGTTCACCCTGAACAGGTCACCAGTCCATCGCATGGCAACACAGACACAGACACGCAAATAACCATGCACACACACACTCTCACCAAATGATCTGTCTTAACGTAGAGAGGCCATATCACAAGATACTTGGTTCTTTTTCTGTGTTGAGAATAATAATATAATAATCATAGGAGAATCTGTACAGTAGTCTTATCTAACAAGAATGGGTTTTTCAGACTCTTGTGAATTTTGCCTTTAAAAATGAGCTATATCAGAAGAGTAAAATAAATTTAATAGAGGTGGCTGAAAACAGTTAGCACCCATCATAAAAAAAAAAAAAAAAAAAAAAATAGACCTGTAATGGGTGATTTAATGTATTTCTATTCCGAAGCAGAAAAAGCAGAAGAAGCCAATGTCAAAAAGTAAATTTGTTTTCAAATTTAGCCCAACAATTCTGAGCAGCAAATGTAAAAAAATATGCATATTTTTTTATTTTAATGATGTCAAATATCCACAAGCTCTTGTCCCAGTTCAAACTTTTCCATGCTTTCATTTATCCTCAATTTTTTATTTTTCTTTTCTGATACCACAGCTAATGCTTACTCTGACAAAATTCCTGTCTCAATTCCTCTAAATCTCTGCCTCACTGTCAAACACACATACACACACAGATCGAAAGAATCTCACTCATCACCTCTCTTCCCCCCTCCGTCATCAGTGGCCGGTCAAGGTCAGAGGTTTTTATTTTTAGTCATCCAATAACAAAACTGCTTATCTTAGCCAACCCAGAAAGACACTCTGAACGTGAGCATCCATCTCCCCCCGGGGCCACTGCACCATTTAAACTGAGAGCACGACAGCCACTCCCCAGACACCCTTACAATCCTCATCACGTCACTGCTGCCACGAACACAGCAGCCGCAGCAACATCAACATGGCAGCAGTGGCCCAGCACTGCCTCACTTAAAAAAAAAAAAAAAAAAAAAAAGACCTCAGCTTCTTCTAATCAGGTTAATACAGTATTTCTCACACTTCAGATTCAGCTGCGGCTTGCAAGATTTGCCTGTGTGAAGAAGTTAATTTTTGCTCATATACAGTGAAATGACACAGTTGTTACATTGAGAGGTGAGGAAAAAATAATAGATGAGATAAAGACGGAAAGGTAGACTACTGCAATAAGTTAGAGAAAATGCATCCATTTTGTTCCAATATAGAGCAACTTCAGAAAGGTTTAGGAGATGTAATCATTTCTATTCATGAGACATAGAAATCAAGGATAGAATTGAATGAGATGAGATGACGTGGCTGAATGTATTATATAGCAGAGCATTTATTCAGGTGTGACGGGCATTAAACCATAAGAAACAGCTCAGAGTGTGTGGCATTCTGCTAAAATATTGGACTATCTTTTGATTCGAAATATGGCCAATTCGATCCAATATCATGTTGGATGTGATGTGGTTGTCATCCTTGTATCAAATAACAATCTAAAAGAAGTAAAAAAAAAAAACAAGTCTCGTCCAACCAGCAAAGAATGTTTACAACAAAGCAATATAATGTAAATCACATTGTTTTTATTTGGTAGGTTATCTCTGGTAAGCACTCACCTTCTCAGGCCTTTCTATGACTGATCACAGAAAGGCCAATTTAAATAGTGTTGCACAGATATTCTTTAAGTAAACTTTGTTATGTTTGTTGTGCTTTCTTCGTCTCTCAGTAGTCTTCTCACATTTAGCCTGTCTGCAGCTGACAAGGATATCAATATAGGCAGTATGGGGACATTCTGTGGCTTACTTTGGTGTGATCAATCTTGTGCGAGGGGCACAAACAGCACCAGTATTTCTGAAATAGCCTTTGCGGTTTATTCATATTTACTTCTATGGGGTTTCAAGAAAGTGTCTCACCTAAATATCTCAGATCATTAAACAAATGCTCATGTCAGGAAAGGTAACCCTAGTAAATACAAAAAGCCAACTTTTAGTGATTTTATATAATAAAAGAGTTTAAACCTTTCAGATTGAGTGGATGCATTCTACTCAAACATTTTTTTCCTGCCTTTTAGCATAATGGGTAGCAACTGGTGGGATTCATTCAGCATGTGTCACTAACAATCCTAAACAAACAGTCTGGTAATTATTACCGCTTGCGCAGTTATTAGCATTGATGAGAATATCAGAATGGCTCAGAATTCACTTTATTATTCTCTTTATTTAGCTTTTTACTACCCTGTCTCAAGACCATATAAAAACTACAAAATGGAAAAAAGGAATGACATTTGGTGGAAATGAGGGCCATGTGCTATTTAAATTGTGATGCAATCAGATCTGCTTCTATATGAGAATAAGAAAAGGACACGGCTTTGGCCAAATAAAAAAATGGTCCATTGTCTGATTTTCCACCCAACAGCTCAATGTCATAATCAACCAGTAAGCCTGTTTAAATGAATAAAGGCCTTTTTTGAGCTTTCGGATACTGTGTTTCGCACTAAATCTGGACAAGGGAAGGAATACGTTTGAGCTGATAAGAATTTAATGCTACGTGATATCAAAGTAATTGCTAAAGTTTCATATTTCTTGTGATGGATACAGTATTTGCTTATAAGCTCCATCAGCTTCTGGCTGCTGTTATTGGATTTAGCTGCCAAAAGAAAAGACAAGCAAGACTGAAAGCGAGCACAGACTGACCAATCAGATTAATGCCTGCCAGGATCTGACTGGACCAGATCTCCCTTTTCAGTGTTAAGCTATTAAGGAGGAAATTGCAAATGTGTGAGTAAAATAAAAAGTCTTAGTTGTCGTTGCAAAAGTCCATCTGTACAAATCCCAGAGATTTGGAGAAGGACTTGCAGTGTCTAGCACAGCATCCCTTCAAGCTGTTTGAAGCCATGTATAACAGGACACAGTGGATTTGAAAGATTATTGATGAACAGTGGTGTTAAACTTCAGTCCGAAAAAAGATCTGTCCTAGAAAACTAAAACTGAGGTGGAAAAGTAATATTAATTACAGTTATTATAAGCCTAAATGTACAAATAATTTCCTAATTTTACCCAAATGTGACTACTTTTTTTACTGTCTTCTGACATTTATGGTACAAATATGAGAAATATTCATCTAAAAAGAAATTTAATTGTTTCATGACATAACAACCACCTCTTGTTGTCATAATGATCTATCAATCACAAGCATTTTCATTTTTATTTGATCTATGTAGTGAATGACAATATTTACTCTGTACTTTTCTGCACCTGGCGCTACATTTAAATCATTTTAGAATCCATTTATTCCCCAGAATAAACAGAGAATGTGATTTCTTTTCACCTTTACTGCAAATGTCTGTCATCATAAAACTAATATACTCTAAGCTTTATTAAGCCTGGAAATGGAATTTTTAGAAATAATAAAAAGCCCTGACCATTCCCTCAAAGAGCCTTGACACCATTGGAGACGATGGAATTGCATGTCCAAGTAAACATGGGATTTTCCCCCCCATCGAGGATTTGTTCATATTGCACTTGCCAAGGGGATTATTTTATCTCTTAGTCCTACCCGCAAGCTGGTAGCTGAGAAAATCCCTCATACTCCTCACATTCCGCTGCAATTCATCCTTACTCCAACTGCAAATAATACCTCAATCAAACAGCCTGTAGCTAGCGGTCTGGGCCGACAGCCAGAAACTCTTAAACACTTTTCTTCTACCTTCCTCTTCCTCTGAAAAGACTGGAGAAATTAAACCGCATTTAATCGAGACCCATCCAACTCACTCTATCAGAGGATTGTGGAGAGGCTGGGAGGAAACCGAAAAATCTCCTGATTTAAAAGTGTGTTACAAAAGCCCTCCTATTTTTTATCGACTTGTGTTTTAAATAACAGAAGTGTGTCAGGAAAATATGTGAAGCTTAAAATCTGTATGACAGGTTTGATTCCCCACATTCTTCTAAAAACCAAGCATCAGGAAAACATGCATTTGCAATACCATTGTCAATTATGTTATGAATTATAATTAACCCACATTTTCCTTGGTTTAATCTTCCTGCTCCATCATCACAATCTCCCCACCACTACTTATGAATGTTATCGTCTCACCAATAAAAATATACATTAAGTGCAGCTATCTAGAGCACTCCACATCTATCTAGAAGCTAAATGTATTGGGATATTAAATCCAACTAAATTTCACATCCAAACTGTATTTTTTATTATTGTATGTGCCGATACTATATTGTATTGATATTGTACTGATGCCATATATATATATATACATATATAGATACATAGATATACTTATTTGCCACCAGAATTAAATTTCTATTAGTGATTGAGCTGTCAAATCAAAAACAGTGACTAATGTGGTTAGAAATGCTGGTCTGCTACCATTAGAACAGAGCAGCATTTCAACACACCATCAGCAACACAGCAGCTAGAGTGTACGTCACAAATACTAACATTTGAAAACTCAGTAGTTCCGCTGTATGAAGAAAAAAGATCAGAATGTATGAAGCTGTGCATTTTTGGTAGCAAAAGAATGAGGCGAGTGCATAAGTAAGGATTATTGTGTTATGGAAAAAAGAAAGTCGGAGTCAGCTGCTGAAAGATTAATAAATGCAGCAGAGAACCCTGTTCCAGCTATCCAGCCCAATGGGGAGAGAAAGAAATTGATTTTGTAGTTGGAGCTACCGCTGTCATTTGGCAAGACAGTGATCCGTAAGCAAAGGAGGTTTTCCGTGATAACAGTCATGGCCTCTCTGTGACCTGTGAAGAGTGCTTGTAAAAAGAAGAATGGGAATGTTTGGCTCCCTGGACCAAAATGCTAGATCTGCCTCTGCCTTAATTTCAGCTGTTGTTATTGCTGGTCATTGGCCAGATTTGAGTCGGAGAGATCGATGGTGGGAGAAGTGACACCTAAGTGATAGATCGATAAGATGGGTGGTGTCTCCAGGCAGCCAGGAGGAAAAGATTGTCCTCAGGTCCATGTGTCGTCCTGTGACATCACCACAATGATAGGAGCATCACGCCTTTCATTACGCAGATCGATTTCGTTTTCACTCTTGCATCCTCTCGAAGTTTTAAAGATAAGAAGAGCAGGAGTGATCCAGCATTTATTCAGTGAGGGAGCCCGTGGAAAGCGGCTACACTGTGTCACATTGTGATTTATAGCAGCCTTCGCATTTAGCAAGACAAGAATAGGAACCGAAAGAGAAAAGCAGATGTAATCCAAGCTGCAAAGAAATGATCATGGACAGGCACAGATAAAGATTTACAGCACCCAGAGATTGGCATATAATGTGTAAACAAGCGACAGATTGCCTGCCATCCAACCACCCACCCACACACGCACACACACACAATAACACACGGCTGCATTCCAATCCCGGGGAGCCGGCCCGTTGCCCCTGGCAGCCGGTGATAGTAATGGCACTGCACCGGCTCAAAGGGAGCAAAGCATGGTGGGCGCCAAGCAATACGACATACGGACAGCCGAGCCGAATGCGGCAGAGCTCGGCTGTAAAGATGAGAAATTAGTAGGATGAAACCAGGGGACCAACATCAAACCCAACAGCACAAACTGCATCCAACACATTTTCATTACAATTGTCCAAAGAAATGGAATAAAGCACTGGGCAGCCATGACAGGATGGTTTGGGATTACTGATAAATCTGAAGCTCTCCCTGTGCATGAAATACAGTTTTTAGGTAAGTTTTACAATTTGTACTTTACATTCACCACAGTTTTCTAATCATACTCGGAAGCGTACCTCAAAACTACAACCAGAAAAATTTGAAGTAGTTTTGTTATTGCACATTTGAAGATGTTTTGGTGTAACAACAGAAGTATTTCTTGAGTTGTTACTCTGTTGTGATGACAGTGATTGTGACTCTCACAATCACTTCAGTGGCAGCACTTTGGGTACTTGGAAGAAAATACCATGTTAAAAAAAAAAAAAACTCACCACAGTTGTTCCAGGTTTAATTTCCTGATCTGGGCAGTCTGCTGTATGTCAAACCTTTTTCCTGTCAAATTGCTGATTAATGAAGCCACAAGTCTTTCAAAAACACATTCAAATAAACTTGCAATTTACTCATTACACAAGCATGGATTGAAACACAATTACATATGATAAACATAGTTTGTTGTGTGTGATTTTTGACCTTTCTTGGATGAAGAGTCACCACTCAGATAAATATGGCACAGTCTTAGACAGACTGTGCTTTCTTTTTCTGCTTACCCCACAGAAAGGATACATTAGAGATAACTTCTAGTAAACGGTTGGCATGAAATATCTGAAATAAAAATGGACCATTAGTATCAGCCTTGAAAGACCTCCACATCCATCCAAGCCATCTTCCCGCTCACAGATTCACACTTCTACATCCACTGACCCATGGAACTTAATGGACGCCTCCCTGTCCATAAACCCAGGAGTGGAAATGGAAAGGTGGGAGAACGACACTGGTGGAGTTTGCCCAGTAAAACAGTGAACCCTGTTCTCTCACATCTAGCTGAAATCCTTTTTGCTATTAAATTCAGTCTTTGCCCTTCTTTGTGGAGTTTTATGAACTCCCTTTGCTGCATAGGACCTTGTGTTCTTTGCCACATTTCTTCTGAAGAAGTAAAAAAAAAAGCTTATGATCAAGAATAAATCATTGAAATTGGCAGAAGTGGTTGAAGCTTTATCAGCTTGACTTCTGTGGTTACTCTATATACTTTACAACTACAAGAGATGCATCTGTGTATGAATTGTCAATTTGAATTTAGAGGAAGGTTATTGGCATGGTAATATATCTGTGTTTAGGAGTGTCTCATAGATACAGTTTATATAGTGAGTGTCATTGCATCAGGCTGTAAGATTTTGTAAGGCTGATTAACGTCTCGCCCGTATAGCATGTAATAATCCACTTTCTTTCACTTCAAAAGACATTTGCTTTAAACAGTGCCTCAGAACAATGGTTTTAATCCCTGCTCAGCACTGTTAACTGTACCTCCATGTTTCATCATGCAGCCTCAGGAACTCAGGATACAGACAAAAATAAGTTCAAAAGTAAAAAGAACTAAGATCTCTTTTTTGTTTTGCAGACCCTGTGCATTAACCACAAGATCATTCCAAGTGACATGTTGAGGATTTATACTGATACAGTGGATCCCCACCCATTTACAGTTCTATATCAGCAGATTCACCTAAACCATATGCAATATATTTGAAAGACAAGGCAATTTCAGATGGTGAACTATCTAGGTCCAGTGCTACTTAGCACATTACTGGCTGACATTTGAAATGCAGTCAACCCAGGAGTGGCGTTTATTTTCCTTGGCGCTGATTGGCTGCACACCCAAGAGCGGAAATAAGAAACACTGAAAGACATCAGCTCTAGTGCAACAATGGTTTTCAAGTTTATTAATGCATATCAAGGCATACTTGGTGTCTGAATTACTGAAAGAGACTGTTATAAGCATTTTAAGATAGGGGCTCAGCTATTCATAAATTATAGCTATTTGCATGTTGTCCCTAACTCCCTCGAATACTGAGAGTCCACTATACATACTGACAAATCTTACACTGTGTCATGGTTGTATTCTACAGACCTTTCTGCAAGAAAATATAAATTTCAGCTCTTTCCAGTGTGGTTTCTACAATCACAAAACTCTTTGCATGTTATGTGTAAATTTTTGGAGTAGAAGTAAGAAACTGTGGTAAAGAGTCTCCCAACCATTTAGATTAATATATAGGTCTTTTAAACAAAACACTTGGGTTAGTTGTAAATACATATTTTATGGCTATGTATTTTAACAATGATAGGCTGTGGCTATATGTGTGATGGATGATGTTCTTCATCAGTTAGGTTAGACCACAGTGTCAACTAGACTTCTGTGGTTACCCTATATTCCCCCACCTGGGCCTTAGATCTCTGTGCAGCTCCTCCAGAGGAACAAGGCAGCACCAATAGTTACAGATGGTAGATGTCAAGAGAGGAGAAACAAATAAATGCTGTTTATTCAAAACAGGCCAAACACTGAAATATTTTTTTACAGAAATTCAAGAGATAAATGCCATCATTGTCTACATTTCTCTAACCTAGTCTTTCTGTTTATTGCGTATCATTCTTTGACATGCCTGCCAAAAATCTCACCTTTTCTCTGTTGTCACCTCGCATTCGCTCTGCCAACAGTCACACGTTTCCATTATTTCTTTCAAAACGTGTTTGAATATAAAGCCAAAAACCTCCCGATGTGTTGGAAATGGAAGTGGCGAAGGTGTGATTAGGATGACAGTTCATAAATACTGCAGCAAAAAAATTCTCTTCACAGCTGGAGTAGGGTTGTGTGTTACACAGCAGAGCTGCACACCCATCAGGAAATGCACTAAAGGCATAAACTGGAGTTGGTTAAATACAGTGAATTTCAGAATTTTAAGGCAAAGAAGGGAATCAGCAGTTGAGTGTGTGTGAAAGTGTGTGTCTGTTCCGCACAACAAGTGTCCCTGCCTCTTGGCAATAAGCAACAGGGATAGGATGTCTATATCCAAACACATGAAGGAAGATCCACCGAGGCAGACAAGGACTCAAAGGCCAAGTAATAGCTGACCAATACACTTAAGCAAACAGGCACAAACAGGCACAAACATGCACACACATACTCACGCAAGCGACCGTTTCATAAAACCCTGAGCATCAGGTGGTCTGCACTGGAGAGGCTCAAAATACCACCTGGGAAATGGCACACAGCCAGATCTAATCTATTTGTTGTTTTGGTGGGCGATTATGGGGGGGTCACTGCATAAAAGGAAATGACTCACTGATATTTAAATAATGTATTTGGGTGCAAAAGTGTGTGCATGTGTGCAAATAAGTGGGAGTGAAAAGCAGCAGCTGTGTGTATTCAGACAACATGAAAGTGTAATTTTGAGATAAAATATTTCTTTGTATTTATGAGACAAAGATGGATGGTTTCATATCTGTGTGCTGTTACAAGAGTCTGATGAGCTCCGAAGGATGATTTCAAAAAGTTAAGGGAGCTTATTCACATGAGTTAGATTGTGAAGATCAGCCTCATATGTCGACTCCTAAGAAGTATTTACACCCTATGAAAGTTTTATGACACTGTGTCACAAGAAAACCACAGACTTTGAAAGCATTTTATAAGATTTATGAAGATTGAAAATAAACCATCCATCTGTCATCTATCCCCGTTTATCCATATGCAAGGTCAACTTGCATACAGTATTTTTTAAATGTTAGGGGAAGCTGGTATAGCAGGACAGGTAACATAATTTCAAAGGTTCTCTGCTTTAAAACAGTTCAAGCTCAGTTATAGTAGATAGTGAGCATCCATGTACATCGACTTTCAAGTCTTGTATCAGACTGTAACTTGGATTTCATCCGAGACTTTAACAAAGTTATTCCAATACTTGAATATGCTTCAAATGAAGCCACTTGTTTGTAACTCTTGCAGTAAGTTTAGGGTTGTTCTACCATCCTTGGGCTAAAATCTTTTGCAGCCTTCAGCACATTTTCCTACAGGATGTATTCTGATCTGCAGAAGAAACGAATTCCCAAAGCAGGTGCTGCCATTTCACTGTTTTGGTGGATGGCCATTTATTGGTTCGTTTGTAGTTGTGTCACGCATTTTTCATTTTATGAACATAACATTTATAGACACAGTAAAGGCACAGTCACAATGGAGTCAAATGGGGGCGGGACACCAGTGGAGTTATTCATCCAGGACACCAAACAGGCTAGAACCGCCTCTGCACATGCAACATCTGCAAACAACAGCAATGGACAACATAGCTTCTTCTCTTGGGTCACTTGGGGTTAATTTTTGCTTCAAAAAATCTAATGAGACCCAGAAAAAAAACTACTGATGTATGTCAATGTGCAAAAAAGGAGTTGGCCTATTACTAAAGCTTTTCAAGCATAAAATACCACTTCACCAATTGGATGGATGAATAGCTAAAATAACAAAGAGCTCATGTGTCTATAAATTGAATAGCTCTGCAGCAAAAAAGTGCTTTTTAAACTGGAAATGTTTTTTTTTTTTAGATGTGGCTTTTGATTAAAATGTAATAACTTTATAACAGACCCTGCAATTAACTCAATTTAAAATTTCAATAAAGTCCCACTAATACTTTCCCCACGACCATCGATAAAAAATGATACATTTGTAATTGTAGTGTGACAAATGCAAGAGTCAGGATGGATATCTTCACCAGACAGATTCTCTTTTGAGTCTAGACAGCAAACAAACAGCTAGTGATGAATCATCAGCAAAGGAGACAGACATAATATATTCATATTAGTCATAATTTATTACCTGATTGGCAAAAAATAACAAGATGACTGGAGGAGCAGTTAGTTTCTAATGACAATAGGATTCTCTGGTTTAATATCAGTTTTTGTCCTGAAATCCTCATGGGAAGAGCGCCTGTGGTGCCAAGTAAATTTACTGCAGGTCAGGATAACTTAATCCAGTTCCAAAAAGGACATGGAACATGAAGTGAAAGGCTATGCTGTACCTGCAGTAGATTCAAACACAAGAAATTAAACCAAGTCTTGCAAGCCTTTCTCTGCTTCCATATAATTAGCTTCAGCTCTTCATAAGTAGTTGTCTGATCCAGGGGTGACGCTAAGGTCACAGAGCTGACCTACATCTCCTTGGAGATGTCATTGTATGCAGGCCTGTCTCGTAAAGAAAACTAAAATATATATAAAACACAACTCATCAATGCAAATTATGCTTTTTCTTCATGGCATGCATGAAGCCGTTGCTCAGATGTGCTTCCCAGTTTTAGTCTTTGTTTGGTCGAGATTAAAAACTTTCATTTTAGAGAAGCTATATTACTTTTTATATATTTATATATATATTTAATCCAAAAGAACATCTCAAATTACAATACCATATTTGACAGTACTACTCAGTCTACATATCATTTATTTCCTTGGTAGCCAAATGAAGAATCCAGTATTCCATTCTGTTCTCTTTTGCAGCTACTGTCAGTGTAATCTTGAGCATGAAAAAAGTCCTCAACCAGCCTTCTTTAAGTTCTTATTGAGCAACACTCCTGCACTCGAGAGACTGGTGAGACATAAACACCTAGAACAGTGAGTCTACAGCGTCATACATATGAATAATCACAGTATCCCAGAGAGCAATAGATTTATGTCGTGAATAAAAGAATAGAGGAGGAGGAATTGACAAGGATCGTATTTTATCGTAAGTAGAAAAAAAACATGTAAGTGAAAAGAAGGCTTAAATCTCAGTTGAAGACATCCAAGTGTTCCCCTCTGCAGGCTTGTAATATTTTTCTAATGTGTTTTTTTTATATATTAAAGTCCCTGTGCATAGTAATTTGCATTCTTCTAAAGTTAAACAACTTCATGCTTCTTGCTGAGATGACTTATTTGAAACTCATCCAAGCTTTCTTTTATGTGACAAACATGTAGGAAGTTTGTGTCTTTATCACTATTCTTCAGCAATGTGTTCATAGAACATCTGATAGCTTTGGATATAGAATGTATTTTTGAATGTTTTCCACTTTAAAAAGTAAAAAACTAATAGAGTTAAAATAATATCTCCAAACACATATGGAACATTCTGTAAAGACAATAACAATAATAATTGCAAAACAGTTCCACAGAAGAGCACAACATTAACAATATTATTCTCCCAAGCAGTTTAGCTCCACTTGCCTCAGCTGTACATTTTGTATTAACTGATGGAAAATTCTAAAAATCATACAAAACTACTAAAATCCACAAGCTGAAGCTAAAACACATCTTGATGTTTTATTTTTCAATCTGAATATCCAAGAGCTAATATTGCATTAAAATATGGATGAGTGAAAATAATTGTGGTAATAAAGAGCCAGTACTTATTTTCATCTTACTAATATCATGGGAACAATAAGCTGTAGAACTTGAGCAAAACCAATAAGGTTAATGTGGATATCATGAAGAACAAAGCTGGGCTAGTTTTTTTCTTTTCTTCCTTTTTTAAAGCAATATTTTAGTGCAAATTAGGGTCAAAATAACAAATGTAACTCACCTGGTCAGACTTATTTATACAACTCAAAACCTCATTCGAAGGTCTACAAAAATTTCTGTCAGTCTATTAAAGCAATTACACTTGTACCGCCTCTTGCCTAACTTAAAGATTTAAGATACATTAGATGGTTAGAAATTCAATCTTTTCCCAATCAGTGAATGCGGCATTTTGGGCTAACAAGAAAAAAAATCCTTACAGTTAACTATTTTGAGTGTCAGGTGTTTATGTCGTCAGAGCAACAACAAGACATTTGCCTGCTGTCTCCAGATTGTTGCCTTTAACAGAAAGGAAGAGCTCAGTCGACAAAAGGAAAACTACATTTATTACAGCAAAGTTGGTGTGTTTGACCCTTTCAAACACTCAACTTCAACATGAAACATGCTGGATGTTGAAAAGTCAGCAGCCATTAGATAATCTCAGTTTGAAGGTAAGAGTCTGAATTATCTAAAAAATACACAAGGAAGCTGCTGACTGCAGATGCGAATGCCAGACATGCTAAATTGCTAAATTAAGCTGCTTGAGCAGAGTTAAAATACCAGCTCTGGAATCATGTTGTCTTTGTTTTGAATCAACAGTGAAAATGTTTTGACTCTGCTCCTACAGTAAATAATGACCATAAATACATTAAGGTCTTCGGTCCACGCAAATGTACAAGCGTGGACCTAAGAGGAGAACTGTTCATATCAGTTCTTAAACAATGAACTCGAACTGTTTAGAAATTGATCAGCAACTCTACATTAAGAATCAGTCACAATCCTGTAAACGTTAAAACAGAACTGGATAAAAATGCTGAGCCAATCTCATTTTATCAGTTTAAGATTTGCTATTGCTACTCTGAATCTGTCCCACAAAATGACTTACTGAAAAGATGGCCCATAAATTGTTTCTAAAGCGCCAACAGCTGTTGCAGATTCTTTTTAGAATTTATGTTCAGAACTTAACTCTTGCTGAGTAAAACTATCAGTACATACAACTGATGTGCATAAAGGTCTGCAGAGTATTGCCTCAAGCGCCGAGCGTTTCATGGATTTGCATTTACGATCCAGTTCACAGGAACGTTGGTCAACTTTTCTGCAGAGCAAGTTGCCGTGGTGAGGCTCGTTATTCAGCAGAACGCTGCCTCACCTCTCTGGATGCTGCCTAGCTGAGAGCCCGATGAGGGGCCCTCTGCTCTCACAGACAGATGTTAGGCCTGAGCTCGGCCATCCACCCTTTCCTTAATGAGAACTCAAGGGGGAGGTGGGTGGGGTACAGCAGCCTGTACACACACCCAGACACCCAGATGCAGATACACAAACACCCAACAAAACCACCTGATCTTCCACATTCATATATATATATATATATATATATGTATATATATATATATATATATATATATATATATATATATATATATATAGAGAGAGAGAGAGAGAGAGAGAGAGAGAGAGAGAGAGAGAGAGAGAGAGAGAGAGAGAAAGAGAGAGAGAGAGAGAGAGAGAGACTAAAAGTAAAGAAATGAGGAGTGAGGCCGTCTGAACTCATGACTTAATGATGTGCTCCTGAGAGAAGTGAGTGACCTTCACACACACCGATACCAAGTAAAGCTTCTATGTCGGGATGCAGTGTGTTTCCACAATCAAATGTTAAAACACAAAGAATAAGAGATGTGGGCTTGGGTCTCTTCTGGCAGTTTTGTTTCCATTTGTTGTACACATATAACCCTTTATTTGCATATAGTAGCAATTTATTTATATATATTCATTAATAGTAGCTTTCTGATTTACATAGATACAGTATATCACAGCAATTTGTTAAAACACGGTATAGTCAGTGCAATTAATTGAAAACTATAACTGAAAATATAGGAAAACAACACGTTAGGAACATCCTTCAAATGAAGGCCTCAAAAGGTGTTTATAATTGGGCAGCTATATAAAGACTAGCTGAACACCTTCAGGTCCAGTTAAAGCTCATTTCATAGTGGGAAAGAGCCACTTGTCCTCAAGTTCTGAACATACCAAAGGAATGTAATGAACATATGCAAGCCAATTACATGGTAGAGGCAGCAATGGACCTCAGACTGGTCAGAGAGACGACAACCCAAAGCGTGCACCCAGAACTACAAAAGAATAGCTTGGATCAAATAATATTCTTGTGTCAGAATGAATATTAGTCAGTTGAACTCCAATACTTTTCACTCCACAAATATGTGCTATTTGTATTGGTCTATTGAATAAAATCCCAGTAAAATGCAGTTAAGTTTGAGATTGTGGTATAACAAAATCTGAAAATCAATAATGGTACACTGTAAGTATGCATATAATAAGTGAACACACAAATTTATTTCCCTGGTTTTATGTTTTTAGGACAGAAACAATAATTAGTTGTGAAGACACAGACCCTGTCTGCATGCCAGTTTGTGTGTTTTTCTGCACGAGTTTGCGTCTCTGCCTCTTCAGGGTATGTTTGGCCCTGATAAAGCACAGCTCAACTAAAGTCAACACAAGCTTCTCAGAGAGCAGAATTTAAAGAGGGTCTGGATTAAAGAATTCAGCTTTTAAATGTCCCTAACCCAATGCCCTTCCAAAAGGAGAATCTCTGTAGGTGTTCTTGTTCAAGAAGAAATAAGACAGAGAGGACTGAGTGTGAATCAGAAACAGAAAAAGAGAGAGATCCTGAGGGAAGGAGAGAGTAGAATGATCAGCTCTGGCCAAGCTTCGTCATCAGTAATTACCTCCATGCTAATACTGCACCAGAAAAAAAAATCCCTGTGGGAGCATGGAGAAAGATGAGGGTTATAGATTGAAGGAACATAAAACAGAAAAATAGGAGATACAATTTCTGATATTACTGGCTCCGAGATTAGACAAATGCAGACAGGAAAAGACACAGATTAGGACAAGATAAAGGCAGATACAGAATAGAACAGGAGACGGACAAGACGGAACAGAGAGGATGCAAAGCAGTGGGAGGAGAAGGAGGAGGCATACAGTGACCCAGATCTTCCTACTGGTAACACAGTCGGAGCTGCTTCCGCCAGGCTGCTGTCTGCAGCAGAGCTGGAGCACAAAATGAAGAGATACAGAGCAACGTTGTGAATCAAAGCTGTGCCTAAAATGTGCTATCGGATCCAAAGTGTTGTAAAAATAAAAAGACTTGCAGTTTATTTGTTGTTCTGCCTCATAAAGGTTTCTCTCCAAACACACAGGAATAAATGAGGCCCCGAGCATCCTGTTAAAGCCTGATTCGAGAGTTCACATCCCTCAGGGTATGACCTCGACACCTAAATGCGCTCACACGCACATTTGAGCATGCAATTACCGAGTCTGTGCAACAGCCAAAAGGGAACCTGGGATGCACCTTTGCAGATCTTTATGTGTGTATGTGCGTTTCCACCTGAAGGTGTGTGTTAGTGGCCCAGTTACAGCACAGGATGAAAACTGCTGCATCCATAACGGACCTTCTTTGCAAAGATGGTCACAACTGCTCAGAACCTCCATACTTGCATGTGTTCTGAGCGTGGACATTCGTATGTCCACGTGAGCGAGCAATTCGTCCTGGATTGAAGGTCTTGATATTAAATGGGAGCATTGGAAGTTTTCAGCTATTGTCTTTTGTGTGTTGAGGTACACACATTCACTGTGCATGTGTTACACATGCAATACACATAGCTCCCCATGAGCACTTCATGAAGCTGCATGATTCATGGGTCATTGTGGCCAGAGATTTCTATTGCAGTTTGAAAAGTAAAACCTGCTTGAGAGAATCACAGGGCACTAGTCAAGGAAACTCAGACTGAACATTTTATTTTGAGATTCTATGTGCTGCGGTTTGATGTGACCGAGCAAACACCCACAGGGCACAGACACAGCACCCAGCCAAAGCTTTTTCCACACTTTGTCCCTTTATAATCACAAAGCTCTGTGTATTGTACAGAATTCTTTTGTGCTAGACCAAAATATCTGGAGGAGTGTGGTGTGTCTATTTAGCAAACAATATTTTGATTTTGAAAAATACTGTATCAAAATAGCACATAGGAGTCAATTAGAAAACCAAGGACCACATCAGATAGGTCAGGAATAAAGCTGTGAAAATTATTAAAGCAAAGTTAAGTCATACAAAAATTTTGGACAGACCACTATTGGTGCTCCAAATGTTGACATACAGGAATAGACAATGAATAGATGGACAGGATGATATCAAAAGAGTATATTTGTGTCTTGCCCTAATCAAAGTTCAGATCTAAATCCAAATTTAAGTTCCTTGCAAGACCTAAAAATATGCAAAAATGCCAGTCGCTAGCACCATTCATACACAAAAAGATTTGCAGGTATAAATGCAGAGGAAGTTTGATGTACAATGCAGGAGGTTAGAAGATAAGTACATGCAAAGCTTAGATTCTCATTTGTAAAAGAACTTTTCTAATTATTTTTCAACTTCACAATCATGTGCTATTTTGCCATGGTTTGTCACATAAATGACAGGAAAATGCATTAATTTTTGAGGGACACGATTTTACTTAAATTAGAAAAGGCTGAGCAAATTTGTTGGCGCTTTACTGACTTTAGGAAAACCAGTTCTACTCTAAGTACATTTAGGAACAATGACACCATCTTGAATCATTAAGTATGTAAATACTGAATGCCATAAATTGAAGCTCTGGTGAAAACCTTAGTTTTACTCTAACATCAGAATTGCAGCCAGACAGTAAGTTTCAAACACACTCCACAGAAACATAACATGTGAGCAGTCGCTGGAAGCTGCAAGGTCATCTGTGCATAATGAGAGATTGAGACAGTTTGTTTTGGTACTAATATGAAAATCTGTTAATTCAGTCTCACAATCATTTCTCACGTTTTTTCCAGACTACATGTTATAAACACTGAATATACACATGCTGCAGAACATTCTGTTATTTCTACCCGTCCATCTGTCACTCATTTATCCGTGTTCCAACACATCCTGACCACAACATGCTGTGGGGTCCCTGTAGCCTTCCCATACAGCTCCATCCCTCCAATAATGCAAATTCCCACTCACCCTGTCTGGCATGAAGACAAAGTCTCCGGTGAACAATGGATAGCTCCACTCAAGCAGTGCCTTGCTGAGTGTCATTGACTCGCTTCAGGACCAAGGACAGCACATAGCATTGGCTTAGTGTGGGCCTATTATCCGCCTGTTGCAAGCGATTCCCTGTAAATGTGCAGTGTTTCAAAAGGAGGATAAAAGCAACACTCTCTGCTGTCAAAAACAATAGCGGAGATGCCTCTTGCAAAGCCTTTCAACAACCCCGACCTGCATCATCTCACATAAAATCTTGCCTTCAGAGCCTTGATAATACAATGTGTAAATCTAAATGTTTCCTAAGTGTCTGGCACCCTGCTCTTTTAGCTTTTGAGATAAATATTTCTACTTATTTCAGTGACTACAAAAAGATTGCAGCAGGCCTTTGATGTGAGAATAAAAGAACAGTTAAGTAAAACAGGTGAAAGCTCATTAGAGCTCCTCTCCAGTGGCCACCCTCTGCAGAAGAGTGGCAGACATTGCAGCATCTGCATGCAAGCTGGACTGACACCAGGGATGCTGACAAAACTCACAAAACCCTCTACTGAATACCACAGACGAATAATGTCAAATACAGAAAAAAATTTCAGCACTAAGTGCATACATCTAGAATTGTACAATTATTTTAGTCTTGGTAAGAGGTTTATATGTGTGGTTTATAAGGAAGCATTCAAGATAGAATGAGCCAATGAATGGTGTGATTTCACAGGTAAGCTCTTCCAGTAAACTCCCGCTCAGCCTGTAAATGACTAGCATATGGATGGGCAACTGTTGCCTTCCTGGGGAAATGGAAGGATTAATTGAAATTGAGTCCAGTGACAGACTAGCATTTAGGACCATGGTGCTTGTATCAAACCTCAAACCTTTATCGAATACATGGTGCTCATGCTTCTTATATATTCATACTTGGGAATGTGTGATGCTGTTAAAAGTACTAAAGAGAAGTAATGCTTATGTGAAGCTGACCTGAATACATAGCTGCCTTTAGCACTGCCACTGCATTAGCATTTCCCCAGATCCAATCAGTGTAAGTCTATGGATAAGTGTTCATTAAATATGCAGGTTTAGTCTTTCGGTCTAATTTTGCAAGTTTAATTTTTATCTGTTGCAATCAACACTTTATTTAAGGAATAAAGAAATTCTGTATTACTTTCTTACAAATCTTTCTCTTATTCTTAGAATGGGAGATAACATGTTCGGGAGGGAGACACAGACAATCTTTGCATAAATTCAATCAATATTTGGCTTCTTGTACAACATAAGAGGGAATACATGTTTGTTTTTAGTGACCAAAGAAGTACTAGAACTTTGTGGCCCTTTTCTAATATTTTATTTGTGTAAATCTCTAAACCTTCAACACCAACTTCAGTAAATCCTAAAATATTTTTCTTAAAAAAAAAAAACATTCAGCATTTGTCTCAAACATTTATTATTTGAGTTTTAATTATTTATAGTAGCAGCAAAACAGAAAAAAACAAAAAATCTAAAGGACCCCAACACAGGCAGGACCTTATCAATCACAAACAGGAGGAACCAGCAAGGAGTGACTGAAAACTGGAGGACAAAACAGCGAGGACGTTTTAATTGGAGGAGCCAGGGACAGGTATTTGTTCAATCTCAGAATGAACCACAACTTTGTGCAGCAGGAGAGATGACTGTGTGGACTTGAGAAAACATGGCTAATATATGAATATATCTCCAACATGTCAGGAAAGATCCAAGATCTTGTCAAATTTTTAAGTGATTCTCCAAAGAACAAATAGAGCATATTTAATGCTTACTTGACATGACATTTTACTTGTTCAGTCAATAAAATATTCACCATAAAACTATGAGTTATTGTTTCTGTACAGCCTTTTGTCTTGGCATCTACTTGTTTCTTGGCAACAAGTCTAGGCCAAAGAGCACATCAAGCAGCTTCCAAAAATATTAAACTGTTACTTTAAGAAGATACATGACAGTACATATGCTGTCACATCCAGCAATTCATAACATATATTTTAAATGTTACAGGCAAAACAGCCATAAACAAGAGCAAGAATTGCTACATCTACATTTGTCGTCCACTCTTGTTCTGTCCACTCGAAAAGCCTGCTCTCGACTCAGTGTGCCCCACTTGTTAAGTCTGAAGATTTATGAGTCACGGAGACAAAGATCTTCAGCTCTCTCTCCCTGACCCTCCTCTCACAGCACCTGCAATTCTCTCCATCTTGTCCCAGTGATCATTTTCTCGGAGGTCAGCCACGCCTGGCTGTTGTACAGCGACAGGTCAGACGCTATCTGTCAAAGTAAACCCTCCGCTAGTCATCAGCGAGTGTGTGTGTGTCAGTGTGTGTGTGGGTATGTGTGCGTGTGTGTGTGCGTGTTTCTACACCCATGTGTGTCTCTCTTCATATGTCATCACCGCACACTGAATAACAGAGGAGAGTCCGCTGGTGAGATTGCACCCGAGTTAAGTGATTGGAGCGCGGGAACAAATGGATTAAAGAAGCGCTGAAGAAGGTGGCAGAAGGAGTCTCTCGTATGTCTGGCAGAGCTCTTAAGAGTGCATTCAGTATGGTTAGAGAGCGGGAAGGCACTTCTGCCAACTTTACAGAACTGATTAATGTGGAGAAGTGGAGATTAAGAGTGGCAGTGAAGTGATAACATACACATATTTATTCATGCTGCAGTGAAAACAAGTGATTAAAGTAAAGTCACTGAGCTGAGAGTAACTACTTACAAATAATTATCTTTTCTTTTTCTTATAGTTTGTTGACTTTAACTTTAAAGCTAAACAGTGGAAGAAAAGTTCTACTACAAATGGTGTGATCAGTTAATGATTACATCATTTCTCAAACAGTATTTACAAAGCTTTATTATTTTGTCATCATGACTATAATCAAAAGTAATGATCAGGCTTTCTTAGTTGGTTCTGCAATTCAACAACTACTCACTGTTGTTAACTCCTCAGCAGGTTAAATAGCAATTGGCTCTTCTAAAAATTGCCAAATCTGCAAATTAGGAAATTTGCAGATTTGGTCATATTTGATCCTGGTAGTAGAAGAAATGAATTTCACTGCTGGTAAGACAAAATTCGATTAAAAATACTCTGTCTAGAATTACAAATAAACTTTATAAAATTGTGTATAAGGTAAATATTTTACCTGAACCTAATGTACATAAATAGTATCAAATAAGACACTTATCGGAGGCACACAGTGGAGCAGATAAATCATTGACTGAGGCCGCAGAAATCAAATCGAGAGTTTTATTTTAGACTGCATGACAAGGCTGCCATCGGTCAGACTGACCGCCTGCAAGTTCTTCGGACTCGCAGCAACACTAACTGATCTGCTCTGACTGCAGGACGATTGGTGCTTTCAGATGTTGTCACTAAAGTCTCCAATAACACAGAAAAAGGTTGCTAGATTTATTGGTAGTCACTTTTTTGTAAAGGAGTCGCTCAATGCAAGTTGGCAACAATGTATTTCAAAATAAGAGCTTAGAAGGACTCACTATCTGTAGGCTGGTAATAGTGGTCTGCATTTATTTCACCAGATAAAAGTCACATTCTAACCACTGATGGCACTATGTGAAATATTTTGTCAATTTAATATTGTGGGACCTTGATCCATGACAACTCATTACTCCTGTGGTCTCAGTGTACACAGTTTTGCAATGGTCAATATTTGCGAACAACAATACCCTACTTTCACATTTGATAAATATATCTGTGTATAGAGATTTAAAATACCATAAAGACTTATTAGAACTACAACACAGATAAGAAACATGGCAGCTTTGACCATGTAAAGTTATCTCAAGGAAAATTCTTGTAATATGATTTTTTTTAGAACTGACCTTTCAACTTGATCTCATCTCTCCATCCCCTGATCTGCCATTTACCCCAACCTCTCTGATTCCCTAAAGGACACTTGAGATTCCAACACGATAATGCGAATACAAAAAAAAGAATCCTGTCTTGTCTGTGATCAAATGTTCATTCTCTCTCTGTCTGTCTGTGGGACAAATCAATGGGCCTTGGCAGCCTGAACATTTGGTGCCAAGTATGGTCAGCTGTGACCACTCGAAGGAAGCAAAGGAAGAAAAAGAAGTGAAGGAAAGATGAGACACCTACTTACTGCAAGGTGCACCCTGTTCTATCAGGAGCTGAACTAGATGCTCTCATCCACTGTGACTCCCTTCTCTCCCACTTTCCACATCTGAGCAGATAGTAGTTAAAATGCAAGAACCATACGCAAAAAAAAAAAAAAAACAACACAAGATTCGACCACAAAGCAAATGTCAATGAGAGGCTTTCAGAAAAATGCCACTGTATTTGTGGTTCACTGTTAATATTATACGTTCTAATTTTGTGATGGTAGAGTACAATAATATATTTAGTCAGCCATAAATTTAATGCTATGTTTAATTTATATGAAGCTGCACTGCTCTGTAATCTCTGTGTTCCACAGTTTACAGTCAAAAAAAGGTTCATAATCACTTATTAGCATTTTTTTCTATGTGCAAACCTCTGTTCCTATACAGAGAACCAAATATTTACAACTATTTGTAGCCTAGATTCACATCAGAAGGTAAAACTGAAATGCAATGGAATTTCTAAAGTGATAAAATATATATTTTTTAAGATTCAGTTAAAAAGAATCATTTTTTACTGATAAGGCATTGGCTAGCTGCAAGGTGTACAAAGATTTAGTCTTTTACTAAAGTTTAATGTGCCATCTCCAGGCTGAAAAGTCATTTTAAGGAGATGACAGAGAAAGTAATATCAGCATTAGAATTTTTTCTAGTTCTATCTGGAATGTGTCCTTCATAAACCAGGCCTAATTTCACTAAGTCTAAACAGCCAAACTAATAAATAATGTTTTATATTAGAACTAGCACACATTAGTATGACAACCAGTGGAAATATCTAGAGGTATTCCTGGCACACAAGAGTCTGGCCTTTGTATTTTTTGTACAGAGCAAATGTTTCCTTATTTCACACCTCAAATGGAGGTTAAACCTAAATAGTTACTATTTGTATTGGTATGAACTTCCATACAAACACTACCGGGTGGGTCCCATTTTATGGCTTTTGGAGACTTCTTTTAGCATGTTCTCGCCTGCTCTCATGGTGGACTTAGTGTGACAACTAGATTTGGTTATGCTCATACTTCTTCTGAATGTCTTCCACCTACAGACTGTGTTCTGTACAGGAAAGGAGGTGATTTCAGATTGCTTTGAGACCTTACCAGACACAAAACTTGCTAAAACATTCTTTCTGAAAGGCTGGGACAGCTCTTTGGATCTCACCATGGTGTTAACACTCATTTTAACAATCAGTAGCACAGCGGAATAAATATCTGATGTTCAATCAGATTTAATTGTTCTTCTCATATGAACCTGACATGAATCACAGTGAATGACTTTTCCCCCCATTTTGTTGCTATAAGTATAAAAACAGATTCAGCATCAGCTCTCAGAGGATTGAGCAAGCCCTCCATCTTCCGCTTTGACTCATCCACCCTGGGTCTACTCTTTGTCTCTGATAGTTGCAGATCTGTGAGGGGATCACCAGCATGAAGCGGCTCCGACTCGGTAGCCGCAAAGCTCTCCTTCCCCTGCAAAGGCAGAAGGCTGTTCAGGGCTTTTTCAAAGGAGGAGAAAGCAAGTGTTTGTAAATAAATCTGTGTTGTTCCACTGTTCCGCCGCATCCCCTGGTCGGGATGAGCCGGACGAGATTTGTGCCACGTCCCGTGTCACAGCCTTGTCGGAGGATTTATAGAGTCCCTCCATAATGCACTTTCTCCCGACAAAGAGAGGGCATAAATCTACCTCTTTTTGCCCCCCCTCCTGTTTTATTTGCTAATGGGAACCTCGAAAGCCCCCTTGACTTGCTTTATCTCTCTCACACACACTCACAATAGCACCGCCTTACACACCATGCAACATGCACAATACCGTATGGAGAGGTATAAATTATAAAGCCTGCCTCAATCCATCCTAGAGCTTTTACTATGGGACGTCAGAGTCCCAGCAGCTTGCTACCAACGGGCCTGGAAATAAAATCCTAGCCGTTTCCATGCTTGGCAACAAGATGAAATGTTAAGTGTGTTCATCTGGGTATAACAAAGCAGCAAAAAGAAGTCTCACTAACAAAGAGTCTTATGGTGGGAAGCTGAATTAAAATACACTACTGGTAATGAGCTATCTAAATTCAGAGGTCATATTGCTTGGAATTACACAAAAGCTAGACTCTGGGCAGCAATGACAGGAGACACAAGAGACAAGAAAACTTTCTGCTTCGTGGCCAAAAGAGTCTCCCCGTCCGTCGCGTGGCGACACGCTCAGTCCCCGCGAAATCGTTTGAGCCGCGGTATGCATCTGTGGAGGCAATAATTCCTTTTTAAACGACATCACCTCCTCGCCCAATTCTGCATACTTGGCGGCTGTCACCATGTTGGATGCACTCTATCACTCACACACACCCTCACACGGAGGGATGTTAAAGCTTCAAGCTCTGATTACCGACAACACATACTCAGAGTGGGCGAGCACACGTGTCCAGATACACACATGAATGCTCTGCCTTGTGAGCAGTAAAAAGGTTATGGAGGGACTCCACAGCGACAGTGATTAAAGCAACGTGCACATCCGCTCCCGTGCTTTCCTGGAATGAGACGGTGGCTAAACAGGAGTGGCGGCGCTTCAAAGTTATCTGGAAAACAGCTTCGCTTATTGGCACCACACAGGCAGATTTCTCTCCTGCACATGACATGAATGTTCTATTTCAGTCTGTGTTTAAAATAAAAATGTAAAAAAAAAAATGGAATGCAGAAACAGTTCCAGTGGGAGGAAATGGGAAATGATTTGTTTCTGTCAGCTGTAACAGGACTGGAGGAAGATTGCAAGAACCAATGTAGCCACAGATAGACAGTCTGGAGACATAGGGCTTGTTTTTTGTTTTTTTTAGTTGTTATGTTTGGCTTTTTTAAACTGCTCTGTACAGAGGCCCCGGGGAATCAATTAGAATTGTGGCACGCCTGGTTTTTCCACCTTCATTGGCTCAGGAGTAATTTGTTTACTTCACAGTCAAGCACTGGATGGAAAACAATAAATCCTTCCACAACATGAACCGTTGTGGTTTGACAGCAGCAAGTCAGGTTCTCATGGTATGAGAGCCTCCAGTAACAAAATCACACTTTCATGGTATTGGTAAATTTAGTAAAAACTTTAAACGAAAACATAAAAGTTCGAATTACAAAAAGAAAGAATTTTCCTACTCTGAAAATATTTATATGCAACATTTTAATACATAGAAAAAATGAGCAAAGAAAAACAACATCAATCTGTAAAACCGTGTATTTTTTATCAAAACAAATAAGCAACAATTATTCTTACTGCTGCTTATGTACAATAAGCTGTTTCATACCTCTTTAAGTCCTGCCTGAGAGCCCAAGAATATGATAGGACTGTTTATTTTTAATCCCTACTTTTATTATTATGTGGTCTTCATTCCAAATCCAATTCCATAAAAATAATTACTTTTATTATTAATACCGTACATTTATTCCTATTTGTTTTGCTCTGTGAACCTGCATTCAGCTGCATTTATCTTTCCTTATTTTTTTTCTTATCTGGTTTTTATACATAGCTTTTAACACTTTAAAAACATTTTTTGTGTGGATCTATACAACTAATGCTGCTGTTACACTTGAATTTCCTCTTTGCTGAATAGAAAGGCTGCTTCTACTTTATTTCGGTTCTACTCTTTCAGCCGGCTGCTGACTGGCAGTGTGCAGCAACTGCAATATTTCAGGACTTTTTAAAAAAACAATTTAAGGAAAGGTATGATGGAAATTGTAGTCTCAAAGCTGCGGTATGGTAAAGAGACATTGGTAATTAGCCCATGCCTCATTCGACAATTCCAGCCCAAACAGTTTGCTTACAGCTAATTCCATGAGTTTCCTAACAGGCGGCAACCAGCCGATGCATCAATTTATCCCAGAGCACAGCACATCATAGTCATCCTGTTGGGTGTCTGCAAGTGGACGTGGGGCAAAATTCTGACCTCTTGTCCAGGTCACACAGCCTGCAGCGGCTCTATTTCCATCTGTTTTTCCTCCACACACAGACAATAAACCCGGGGAGGCTGGCTGCTGTGTCAGGGAGGATGAGCAGCTTATTGCAGCTGCAGAGTCTCCTGTGCCTGCCAGACGAAACTGACAGATGTCAACTTGTTATTTCACGGCAGAAGAAGAGCTCATCCGGGGTCCAAGGGGAGTTGATTAGCACAAACCTGTTGCCACGTGTAGCAGCTTTACCCAGAACACACGCTACTCTCGCAGGAGAACTGAGCAGCGGGTGGGTGAAGACTAAAATTAGTTCAGCAAGTGAAGCAAGAAAGTGCCAACAGTGAGGCAAACAGTTTTGACATCTGGATGTTGTCTTGCTGTATGACTGTGGCTTTGTGTTTTGACATTTGTGTGAGCTAATCGGATTAGTTGGACGTCAATAATTAATGTCATATTAAGCTTAAGCACCAGCTATTGCAGAAGGAAAAAATGGGGACCTTTAAGTTCACTCTGTGTGCTTGTCACAGACATTTTGATCAGCTCCACTTTTAGTTAAGAGATTTCCTAACGTTTCCTGATCTTGACTGTCCCAACTTCCAAGAGGCATCAAGCTCATCACATCTACATCATCACCACTGATGTTCCAGTTTCATGAGAACTTGCCTGCATCCTCTGCTTTCCTCCTACATAACTTCATCTATCAGTCTCAAACAACAGGGAAGCCCTGCAGGCGTGCACTGCTGAGCTGAATAACACAACGTTTCTCCCACATCCAGCTCTTACTTACAGAAATGTGAGCTCTAAATGTAGCAAAGATAGCAGATCTGGACCAAAACAGGTCACCTTGTTAAGCAGCACAGACAAGCTGCGGGAGATAAAGCAAACACCTTGAAATGCCATTGGTGATCAGGGATAAAGCAGAGATGTTATCGAGAATCGGAGAGCAATCAGCGACGATCAGCAGGGAGTTATCAGTGTCAGAGGGACATTTTCTTTTCTTTTCTTTTTCATTTTTTTTTTATTTCTGCACACATCCACACCAACAGCTGCTGAGCCCGGAGCAGGAGCAGCAGCAGGCTGCCCTTCACCTACCGTACCTTTGGTGTGAGCGGCGCTCAGCCCCGCAGCCAGAACTGCCAACATGCACACTATCCTCGGCATCTTCTCGGTGGGAGATTCAGCAACTGCTGAAAGGAGAAGAACCACAGCGACCTCTTTCCTCCTCCTCCTCCTTCTTCTTCTCTGCCTTCCCTCCTTTCTTCTTTAAATCTTCTTGCCACCTTTTGTTTTCTAATTCAGCGACCGGTTCCTGTCCTCGCTCTCTTCACGCAGTGTGGAAACAGTTCACTGACAATGTGGGACAAGACGAGTGGCGTGGAGTAGTAGTAGGAAGACTGGGAGGAGGAGGGGGGGGGGGAAAAAGCCGGGTATTCGGAGCAGCAGCCCGACCCTGACGCGCGTCTCTCCCCCCCGCAGCTTTGAGAGGCGGCAGGTGAGATGGACTGAGTCCGAACGGGGCGGAAGCCGAGACGGGACCAGAGAGCGGCGCACCCCGAGTCCACACCGTGCGACGTCACAGGGAGGAGAGAGGTGGATTCAGTCACCTTTTTTTTTTTCACCCCTCCCGTTCCTGTTTTGTAGAGCATCCCAACCCACTCCAAAGATTGGACCGTTTTCCATGCGCCTGCCTATAACAGCTGTCTCGGATGAAGCGGGGCAGGATGAGATGCGGCGAACACTTCAAAAACAGCCCTGGGCTTTCTCACTGAAATCTCCCAACTCCTGGATATGTGGACAATGTTGCACTAATGCTCCCTACTTTACAATACAACAGTCATGCGACCGAAAGTTAGGCGTTTCAGGTAACATTAAAAAAAAACAAAAAAACCGCAAAGCTGGTAACTGAGTCAGTATTAAAGGAAACAGAGTTGAAATCAGAACTGGCCCAAGGCAGAAACGACACAAGCTTAGATCTCCCAAACCATTAGAAGCCTCTCATAAATTCTTGAATCTTAATTCAGTTCATATCTAAAATGTGTATCTGCTTTTGAAGAATTTTTTAAAAAAGGGGGATTTGCAAGTTTTGTTTTGTTTTTTAAAAAACAACTTTATTGATTGTTAACATAGTTACAACATGATACTTCAAGTTCAGCTGTTTGTGTTTGAGTTAAATTTATTCACGAGTAGCATCTTGGAAAATGATAACCATGTACCTGTGATTGATTTTAAGTTTGTTCAATTAAACTTTGTTTAGGAAAGAAATGAGGAGATCTTCTTCAAGTCGGCCCCACAAGCCAAATTCTGCCAAATTCTACTAATTCATGCAGATTTGAAGTGAGGCTTTTGTCATTTCAACCAATTTAACCAGCAAACAAGACAGCAAGCACATTGCCAAATCAATGTGTCACAGATATCTAATTTGATGCTGCTTTTGAATTAACTCTCCTTTCAAAATTGGGAATGTTGTTGCAATTATTTGTTATATACAAAATGTATTTAATTGGTCATCTAATCTGCTATGAAAAGGTTTTGGCCCCATGATTTTTTTCAGTTTTCTTTCCTTTTAGTTATTTTCATAAGGAAATGCATTAGGTCACTGAATGCATTTTATTATCTATCAAAAATAACCTGAGCCTAAATGATGACTTCATTTATTAGAGAGGAAGAAAATAATATCAAAACCAATCTGAACATATGTCACATAAACTGAGTTTACCTTTATTCTAATTCGGTTTTTATTTAGTCTAACTGTGTCCAAAGTCAATCCTCAAGCAAAAGTATCCTGCATGTTTTTGCTCATGCATGTACTACTCCTCAGCATGTCAGTGTTCTGCAGAGGCCTACTAATGAGCTATTATTTGATCCAGACATGTTGAACCAGGGAGAGAACAAAGACATGCAGGAGACTGCGCCGGTCCACTTGGTTGAGGAGAGACTTTGGACATCCCTGATTTGGACTTGCAGCTTTGCTTAGAATCCTGCTTCTGCTTAAGGTCACAAAATGATGGCTCTGCATTTTCCTTCAGGGCTTTCTGCTAGAAAGCAGAATTCATTATGCAAATTTTTCAACAAATCGTCCAGATGCTGATGCAGCAAAGCAGCCCCACACCATCACACTTCCAGCACCATGTTTAGTTGCAGGTATGTTGTTCCTTTTATGAAATGCTGAGTTAGTTTTACAACAGACAAGACTTCCAAGAAATTCAACATCTGTCGTGTAATATTTCAGAAACATTTTCTCAAAGGTGACTCGTGGTCTTTTACCAACAACAAGAGAGAACTCCTACAACCGCTAAATTCTGAGGCTGCTCCATTTTTGTTTACATTTTCTGAAGAATAAAGTTGTGCTCATGTCTTCTTTAGAGGTTTTCAGGTTTCCTTCAGTAGTTCTTGATCGAGCGGTACCACAAGCAAGGGGGTTGGGATAGGTTTTTCAAAGAATTTGGTTCATTTAACATAGTGCTGTGTGAAAGCTAACTGTACCAGAAGAAAATGTTCCAAATGCTGCAATTCTGGTGAACAAACAAATCAAGTTTACCAGACTCTCAGGTTTGAAAATACATAGGTGTAAGAATAATGTAAGAAGGCAAACTCCTTTTCACAGGAATTCTTGCAGGAGAATGTTCTTTCACAGCAATACAGACGGTTGGTTGGGAGAGATGTGGGGACACAAAACCAGAATTTTAGAAGGCAAACTAACTTTTCTTTTGTTAACATCTTAAAAACATATGCATCTGAAATGAAATAATTTGATTCATAGTTAGTTGGCTCATTCATGTTTTCTAAATGTAAAAGAAACCTTAAATTTCTTGGTGCCAGAAGTTTTCTAATTAATTAGTGGCATAATATTACTGCTCCTGAAAATTAGGAGATTATCTGTTTTAGGTAAACAAAATGGAAAAAGAAAAGCAAGCGGAAAATATATCAAAATTGTCCTGACATGAAACAGGATAGATGTACTTTCCACTGCTGGTAAATCCAAGCTATCTTGCAACAACTCATCCATGACCAAAAACAAATCCCACTTTACCAATTTAAATTAAATACAAATAAATTGCAATCTGCTTGTTCCATCCTGAAGAAACTATTTACCATGCTTCTGACATTGTATATATTGGTATTGCTTTCAGAAACACCTAATCAAATGTAAGAGTTCCAGTGGGACATAGTTTTTTTTTTTTTGTTCCATTTTCCAAAAACAGAACAATATTGTTTACCAAGATTCAGAGTAAAAAAAACATTCTTGTTTTTTTCTCTACACGTTGTGTGTTAGTTTATGTGCAAGCTGAGGCTGGGCAGTGGGATTAATAATAACTTTTTCAATTTTCTTGAGGAGCCTATCTCAAAGGAGCCTTTCTTTTTCCTCTTATGGATTATCTCTACTGGTTGAGAATTATTCTGGGAGACAGAGAAAAAATATTGCCTCCGTTATCTCAGGAGAGGAATGGAAAAAAAAAAAAAAACAGCACAAACTGATGACAATGCAGTGATTTCATTTACACTACCCAGACCAAATTAATTTTGGTCTGGATTTATTTTTTTCCTGGCAAACAATTTAGGTGAGATACAATTGTTGGAAAGGATTCATCAGGCTATAATCAAAAGGTGATTGAAAAAAGTAGAGTTTTGGATCTTAAAGTGTAGTTTGGAGATGCTGAGGGAGTTCAGAAATGTGCACTCCTTGGGTCCACAAGGGAAATTCACATTATCCAATTGAATACTGAATTATTGATCTTATTTGGTCCAGTTTTTATCCAGTAGTCATTCTACGGATATTTAACTTTTAAGAACAGTATATTTATAAAACAAAATTATCCACAATTTATGATTCCTTAAGTCTTTTCTGGCCACATAAGAGTATGTGCAACATTGCTGATAATGACACTGAAATTTCGCTCCACTCTATTCATCTAAAATATTTAAACAGTTCAAAACCTGAAAACATTTTACACGAAATTCTTTAAAATTCAGTTATCATAATCAGACCTTTGTTCTATGCTTGTAAAAACATAAACAGTCTATTTGATACTTTTTTGGCATCAGGATAAGTGTCAAAATTCTAATCTATAGACATTATAAAATAAATTCTGGATTTGTGAACTTTTTGGATTATGTTTGCATGTGCACATATTGACTCTCCATATTTGTAGCCAGATATCTAAAAGCTTAAAAAAAAAAAAAAAAAAAAGAATTTTAAACTGGTACATCTAAAATCTGTCATATTTATATTCCAGAGATATCAACCAAAACAAACAAAAACTATTTTACAGAAATGCTTTAGATACATTTGCTTCAAATGGATTGTCAGATGTATTCTGAAAACAATTTCTAAATATTTGCTTTTAAAACAAACAAATTGAAATAAAATTATACAAGAGCAGAAAGAGGGGCTCGCACAGTGCGACATCAATGCAAGAACAACCCCCGCTAGTTCCTTATCCAAATATAGGTCTTTTGTTTCAATGAGTAAGCTTGATCTGGCAAAATATTACATGTTTCTCCTTTAGGCTATTTTCCAAATTAAAACACTAGTTTGCTTTTTTGTGATTGACACATCTTAGGACCCCATTTCTGTAGAGAAATATAAGCTATGACATCATTGTACTTCATCCAAGTGCCAGTTCAGAGTCCAAAAGAAGGTTCCTCCTATTATTTTTGTGCATGAAATCAGATCTGGTCTGCATGCCTCTTGTGTTTCCTACATGACTGACAACCATCTGCTGTGCGGGTTGCTAAACATTCATGCAAACAACAAGAAGGGGATGAGAATATGGGATTAAAATTCATGGCACAACATTTTGTGATAAATATTCAATGTGTATGCTGTCAGTTTAGTTGCACCGTGAAGAAATAAAACCAATAAAAGCCTTTAGAAGACATTTATTTTGGTGTGAAAAGCCTGCAGAAGCCTGGATCATTTAAGGCTGCACATAACCTTACAAAGACGGCAGCCACAAAACCCTGCAGAACTTAAAACCAGAGATACACAGAGAGAGTAATGTCTTATTATAAATTCAAGAAGATGTGATGCTTTTGTATTGATTTCTACTCTTTAAGGCTAAATCTCAAGGCTGCTCTGGGCTCACTTCACGTTCATTGATGATGCACTGCAGCAGAGCACAACGGGTGCTAATGAGTTGCCCTGACTGCCACAGGGTGACATTCAGCATGGTGGAACGTATAGGAGCCCTGTCGCTAGGCAGGCTTAGTCAGCATTAGGAGGATTTTGAGGCACCCAAACATGTGTATGAGTTACACTGTAATACACACAGAGTTAGACTTCAGTCAGACTGAAGACACGATGTTACTGCTTCAGCACAGTGCAAAAGCACTTAGATGTTCACATTTTCTCCATGTTTTACCCCAAAATTTTCTCTGGGACTTTATGGAATAGACCAAAAAGGAATTGTGCATAAAATAAAGTAGAGGCAAAATGATACTTGATTATTTTTTTTTCAAAATGTGTCAGACACTTGACTTAGTTCCTTACTCTGATACCCTAAACAAATGAGAGTAACAAGTAACTCAGGGAAAATTCACAGACAGATCAAGCAACAACATGAAGACGAAGGAACACGGAACACGTGTAGTATAAAGTTGTAGTGACATTTAAAGCAGTGTTGTAAAATATAAGAAGCTTTGATATAATTTAAATTTGGAGAGAGTGCAGCACAACTGAAAACCTACCAAGACATTGCTAAATTACCTGAACAGACAGGCTGGGCAAGGAGAACTTTCTTCAGGGAAGCAGTGAAGAGGCTCCTGGTAACTCCGGAGGAGCTTCTGAGATTCACAACTCAGGTAATAGAATCTAACAGCACAACTTTTAGGTGTGCACTCGGGAATCTGACCATCATGGAATTGTGGCACAAAGAAAGTAGCCTAAAGGATATTTGTTTGGGGAGGCAGGTCAGAGTTAATGATAAGATGGAGGAAAACAAATATTAAGCAATTTTTTTTTAAAAAAAAGCATCTGTTAGAGAGCTCAAAAGAC
Organism: Poeciliopsis prolifica; assembly: GCF_027474105.1. Classification (NCBI taxonomy): domain Eukaryota; kingdom Metazoa; phylum Chordata; class Actinopteri; order Cyprinodontiformes; family Poeciliidae; genus Poeciliopsis; species Poeciliopsis prolifica. Next base: position 12,304,782 of record NW_026562379.1, read on the forward strand.
TTAAAACAGAAATGCAGATTCATCTTCCAGAAAAACTGTCAGCCCTGGAATAGTTCAGAGTAAATCTTACTCATCTTACAGTGGCTCAGTCAAAGTCATGTCACAAAATCACCAAGAACAATTGAGTACATGCAGTAATGCTGAATTCCGACTATGGCTCAGCTTAGAAAAATAGGGTATATATGTGCAAAAGTGGTAAAATACACATCTTAAAACACAAGCCTTCAACCCTGGTCCTCAGGGTCCAATATTTTAAATATTTCCCACTACATCCCAACTGATTCAAATGATTGCAATACTTGCTTAACATCCTTTTCATTGCTGCAGCAGCCAGTTAATCACCCATTCAAGTGTGAAGCAGCAAGTCAGCTCCTAAAACATGCAGGACAGTGGACCCTGAGGACCAGGCTTGAAGACATCTGCCATGGAAGACTTGCAGATGTTCTTGCAAGTCTTTGTGTTTTATGATGAAAAGCATAATAATACAAGGCACAAGTGCCGTCTGACTTGGTTCGTCTGCAATATCAAGTTTAAATTCATTCACTGTACAGTGAATGCATTTGCTTGAACTGTGTTGTAGCTGAAATGTTCTATAGGAATAAACAAACAGGGAACTTACAGCAACAGGTGGTCCTACAGAGTGTTGACTCAGCAGATAGAAACGAATGCCACACGTGTTCATTAAAATGTTTTTGAACTCAAGTCAAATTTTTCTTCCACTTCACAAATATGCACTAACGTGTCATGTTTCAACAAAAAATAAAACACACTGAAGTCTGGTGGTAGTGTGTTAACAAGTAGCAGTTCAAATGGTGTGAATGCTTTTGCAAGGCAATGTATGTGTTCATTCCACCCTATTGTGTTCTCACCACTGCTGTTCCCATCAAAAACCTGCATGGAAAATGCAAGAAGAAAACACAGTTTAAAGGCTGTTTCCATTCAGAAATGCTGTCCCATGGACTCTCAGCTTTCTCCACCCAGCAGTCAGGCTGGAGATCCCTCTGTGCACAGCAAGTGTGACAGATAGAAAAGCACACTCATGCATCTTAATTTGATAATTTGTCGAATACATGGAGAGAACAGAAACTCCATCTTCTTCATTGCTGAACCTAATGGTCCATTGTGCAGCTATTTGGAATATAATCATAGAGAAAAGTGAACTCCTGTATTGTATATGTGCAACATTTTCTGAGTCGATCTGAAGTGGTAGTTAAACTAAAATAAGTATTTTCTTTTTTCCTACTCTACAGTGAATACATTTAAACTTGATATTGCAGACTCCTGGATCTTGTTATTGTCATTCTGTTTTCTGTCGCTACACCCCCCTGAACCCCATTTTCCCATTTTGTGACTCTGGGCAATCTAGCAGCGCCTTCCTCCTTCTCTTATCTGTCCCTCAACTCCTAGGTCATTTTGTCTCAAGCAATCACCCTCCCATGTTTCTATTTGTCCCATCTTTCATCCCATATCTCCTCCCGCACCCTGCCCTTGTTTCTCCTGATGCCTCCTTCCCGGCCCCATACATGGTCTAATCACTCCACTGTCACCACATTCAGATCTCTCTATCCGCCCGTCGGTTCCCTCGCTCTCCAGTTAGTGTGTGTGACAGAGTGCAGTGCCTCAGCATACTCCCACTGACAGCTGGCTGGAGCTGGAGCGGCAGCAGGAGCAGGGGGAGGAGGTGAGCGGGGAAGATGAGAGGAGGAAGAGAAAGGCAGGGAGATGGAGCGTCATCCCCCTGGCGGTCCCCCCATCCCTACCTCTCCAACCCGGGGCTCTCTCCGAGGAAGTGTTGGTGGTTCTGCTTTGATGCCGCCTACATCACGTAGAGGCCTGATGCTGTGAGGATGCCTCCTGGCCCTGCATTGCTTCGCCTCACTGCCAGGAACTGGGCCACAAGTTGTCATCTGCTAAAAAGCCTTGCAAATTTCTCAATCCCATTACCAAGCACTACAAAAGCAAATATTATTTCTTCTGCAGTCTGGAAAAAAAAAAACATTTCAAAAACCTCTGCATCCACTTAAGTCATTTCTCTGCTCCCTTCTTTCATCCTCTCTTTCCAATTACACACTATAAGACTAAACTAGAAGTTCTGCATGAGAATAAGCCTGAATAAATTCCAAATGCTGCGCTGCAAGTATTTGCAAAAATGTATCTGCGTTCACAGCAATAACATTGCTGACACTGATGACTAGATTAACTGCTGTTTAATGTACAAATTATATGAATGAAACCAAACATTAGTAGAGTAGTAGAGTAACAGGCCCAACAGACCGATGAGCCTTATTAAAGTACAAAAGATAAAATGCTCATCGTGGCCTCCTTAAAACCTGAGTACATCGAGTGAAACAGTGTATGGAGGATCCTCACCTATTGGCGATTTCGTATTCATAGATATTTCTTTGGAATGTAACTCCAAATTATTTGCAGAAAATTTACCTTTTCTTTGATATTTTTTGTCTTGCAACGCTGACATATTTAAAGGAACACATGAGGATGCAGAAGTTAGAAAGGCTTCTTACAAGATAAGAGGAATTTAATGGCACTCTAGCAGTTTGCATGTAGGACAAAATGTTCAGTTCTAGTTTAGTCTTTCTCCTAATTTTTCCTGGTACTTCGCAAACTATAAAAAGGACTTCTGATTAATTATTTTAAATTCCTCCTGCTTTGCTGCTCTTCCAGTAAGGCCAGATTTGTGGCTTTCACGGTATTTATTCTATCATTAAATAACACATATGGACTCTAAAACGGTGGCATCAGAAGAAAATTAGTTACACATTTTTTATTGTATCAGAGTAAATGGGATTGAGTAAATACACACAATGTTTTTATTTATTAAAATGTGCAGAAGATTTTTTTTATTATTCCACAGTTAATAATCGTTTTTTAGATATGGAATCTTAAGGAATATGCTTTTAATCAAAATATAAGCTGATTATAGCTCACAGCTTGTCTTTAAAACTCAGCTTTCAGCTGAATTGAGAGGCTCGACTTTGACTCCTCCCTTCTCGTCCATGGGGCATACATCTGCTGGGACTTCTGTGCAGAGTGAGGAGACACACACTGAGCTGAATTCCCAACCTTAGAGCTTAAAATAGAACACACAGCTCAGATTGGCATCTGATAATCAAAAAAATGTTTTTCAAACAGTCACACTTTCATCAGCAACAGGTTTTTTATTGTAATACTTTAATGAACAGTTAAGGTAAACCTCAATGATGCATTTTATTATTTAAAAGTGAAAGTTGCTACATTTCTTACATTTTTGTCATAGTTGGACTATATATTTAATGTAGCTCCCACAACATTTATAATGTATGATTTCAATTTTTACTTAACAGAACCTTTACAAACATTTCATAGTGGTAATGTACACTGGTATGGACTGTTTCTTCAAAGAAAGAAAGTCTTTTCTGCATTAAGTTTTAAAGTTGTTGTCTAAGTGCAGGAAAGAGTTTTCAAAGGTTTTTACTTTATTATGACTCGACTGTCATGGACTTGTGACATCTGCCAAGTCCAGGACAGTTCAACCAGTTTGACTACGGAGAACCAGTCCAACCCATTCTTACGTCCCACAGCATCAACCAATATTAATTCAGATTATAGAAGGATTCATGGGTAGACAGGAAAAGTCATTATTTGAGGGTAATTTAATCAGACTCCAAAAGAGCCTACTACCAACGGAAGTATGCAGCAAGATGTGGAAAAGTTTATTCCTCTGGCTACATGTCAGATTCTTTTTATTATTTGCATTGTGGCTAAAATAAAGAGCAAAGGAAATCACGAATAGTAAAGTAAATGAAAATGGCCAAGAGGTAATGGAAAAAGAGCACTAGAAAGAAAAGGTATACAGCTCGAGATAAAGACAGTAAAAAGGCCAAACTGGCTTCCATCCAGTCAACAAGGATTTCACTGATTACCTGGCAGCATGCTTATAATAATGCTGCAAACACTGGGGACTTTTAGGGACATTTGTTTTCCCCTTTCAGTTTACACACTTTTAAAATGATGTCTTTATATCTGAAGACAACCCCCTTAATGTACAGGAACATTTTCTTTCTTCACATCTCAATGAAGAACATTTCTAACCTACCTGCTAAAAGCTTTTAGTTGTGAAGTGTGAATGGTTTTAATATGCTTTATAAATCAAAATTTGGAAGAATTACATAATCTACTGATAAAATACTACGTAGGTCTGCTTTCCTTTGTAACATTTCAGGCTATGGGGTATGACTATTAGCTTTACACATTTCAAAACGTAGATTTATTCCACCTCTTTTTTTGATGCCATTTTTAAGAATTTCTGCAGGTCCTGACTTTGACTAGGCCATTCCAACATATGTTATACATTGATTTGTTATCCAGCTGGGACATGAGACTTTTTCCCGGTTTCAAGTCTTGTGGAGCCTCTAACATTTTTTTTCTTTTTTCAGAATTCCCTTGTATTTACCTTGAATCCATCAACCCTAACAATCTTCCCTTCCCCCAGTGAAGAAAAAGACCCCCACAGTATGATGCTTTCATCGCCATGTTTCACATTTGGGATATTAGTCGTCTGGCATGCATTGCATTTTGCATGTATCTTTTGGGCCTAATAATAGCACCACCACTAGTGTGGGAGCAATGTGTCGTGACAAAATTAGTTCTGTTTCAGTTTTCACTCAGGATTGCTTGGTTCTGCTTTTGATTGTATAAAAAACTTTCAGCAATGACTTTGTGACATTAATGCAAATATCCCCATACATAACCAAGGAAGTTTTATCTTAGTTCAGTATCTTGCAAAAACAAAGTTCATGTTCTTGAAATCAGGAATGCAATGTTTGTTTTCATAAACTCACAAGAGGATTATTGTATGAAAACAAAGTGTTTAATGTTACATCAAGTTGCATCATTAAATACTGTGAAAGTACTGCAAAAGTATTCTTGTGCTGAAGTTTCTGGGTCTTGTCAAACTGCAGACATCACTATAACTTATTGGCATTTTTTGATATACAAACACTAAGTAGTGGATGACTGACATGAAAAAAAGTATGCATATATATATCTTTTTTTAATGTCCAGCAGTAGCATTTACAACTGTTCCATGAGTGACAAAGTGAAGTCCAACAGATTTACTTTCACAAGTGGAGTATTACAACTTTTACTATGAGGCGCCACTAAAGTCTGAAAAGTGTGTGTGGAAATGTATTTATCCCCATTTACTGAGACCCTTAAATAATCTAAGTGTGGATTTTGGGCACACAAAGAAAATTGCATTTTTGTCCATTATTTTTTGGAAAATAATTTAAGATCTATCAGGTTGGATGGAGAGTGTCTGTGTCCAGTAATATTCAAGTTTTCCCAGTGGTTCTCATTTACATTTAGGTAGAGTTGACTGTCTGAACCTGGCTCACCTCATTTGTTGAGAGATGGATGGATTTTCACGTTTCATCTTTGGATCAGCTCCCTATAAATTGCAGAAAAATTTGTTGTTGTAAAGTGAAATAAATGGCGCAAGAGGTATAAAAAATTTGACCGCTTACTGTATATCAGAAATGCAGTTATTAGTAATGAATGCTTCTTTATCAAACAATTTCAGATCGAATCAGTTACTTCCATATTTGTCATGTTTTCTGATGAAGTAATTTTAACATTTTTTTGTTAAAATTTGTGCATGTGTTTTGTTAGGCGTAAGCCTCAGTTAAACTGGGGCTTCGTGGTTAGCCACATCACAAATCTTGGTTGATTTCTTGAGCAGATAACAAGCATGACATATCACTTTGCAGAAACAGTATTGTTAGGATTAGTTACTGATCTAAAGAAATTGTGGTTTATGTAAAAACAAAACAAAAAAAGAAGAAGAAGGAAGAGCCCTGAAGGACTTTTTTAGATGTTGCATCTGCTTTGCTTTTACTTAAGTGTCATATTAGATCAAATATAGTCAAGTGGCTTTTTCCAAAATCAGCATCTTGGCTTCTGGTTTAGGTTTTATTTATTTGTGACATGGAAAAGTATTAGTAATGATACAGCAAACTGCCATTACAGCTCATCATCTTGCTGACTGAGGTATGGAGAGGCTCATGAATGGTTCTACCACTTCCACTTGCAACTCAAATTTGTGGGTATTTAGAGAAACCGGAATTTAGAAATGTCTTAAAGTTATGGCTCATAAACTGACATTAACATCCTGGGCTTGTCTGTTTTTTGTCTCCAAAGTAGCCCCACAAAACCGGTGAGTTAATCTGTGGATTCTTTTTTCTTTTTTTTTTATATGGGAGGAGTTAATTTTCTGGCTGTGAAGCAATAACTTTTAATAGCAAGTGTTCCTTTTCTAAATATGAAGTGTGAAACTGTGGTCCTCATGCATGTGTGGCCTCCAATGAGAACATAATTTAGCAGCTTCTGACAGCTTTTTGTACTTGTTACATTACTTTAGAAGAGGTCATTTGTGCCAACTTTAGTTTTTTTTTTTCCTGTTTTAAATATCTTATTTTTCTAAAACTCGGGCTCATTTACAGGCTTCTGTTGCAGCTCACCAAACTGGAATGTGAAATAAATTGGTTCTCATCGGGGAGCCTCTACTTTTCAAAAGCCATTTTTGAGTGCAGAGAGTGTAAAACTTAATTTATTTCATTTGTTTATGGGTTTACTTATTGGTGAATGAACCTTAATTGATGAAAATGTGGGCTGAGAAAGCATTCTGGCTTCTGCCTCGCTCTGTTTAGTCACGACCTAAAGCATAATACACATGCACTCTTAATCGCATTGTCAAACTACACACTAAGAATCAGTTCATGTTCACGATTTGAAATTTACTTACATACAACTGACATAGAATTTTGGTTTTGTCAAATAAATTTTTTGGCAATAGGCCTTATGGTTGTTGATCATTGTCCCTTGCACTCAATGTCAATTTCTGTCTTTCTCTCTCTTTGTTCCCTTTTTTACCATCACACTGTCCATAGTGACCAAAGCTGCTGCTTTCTTTGAATAGTGCTCATCTTTTGGTTAAAGGCCGACCAGACTGCAGCACAAGACAGGAATAGAGGCTTTTGCGGCCTCACAGAGCAGAGCAGAATGTGTCTGCCTCATGTCTTTTTTTTAATTTATTTATTTTTTATGTTAAAGCGTGTGTGTTTGCGTGTGCATGCAAGTGTGCATGGTTGAGGAAGAAGCATATGGGACAGGAGGCTTTTTGTGTATTTTATGCTTTTATCCCAGACTAAACAGATCATAACCTTCAAATATGGCATTAGATTTAAAAGTTATGAAAGCAACAACTTGACCTTTTTCATAATCAACAGAATCTTTAAAGATCACACCCTTTCAGCCAAGAGCAATAATCCAGTACACACACAGCGCACTGAATAAAGCTGTCATATACCATGGTGTGAAAACACATGGGCAGGGCTGAGTGTGTACAGACTGCAGTTCAGATGTGCTTCAGACTGTATTTATTTTTTTCCTTCCGACTCTTGTTGAGTTTCATCCTGCAGAGGGCACAGGTAGGTCACATTAAACATATATGGAGCAGCTCGAGGCAGAAGAGCGCCTCCACACAAGACTCCAATTTAAGAAGGGTCACTCTCAAGCAATATCTGGCCAGCCGCAGCCTTATGGACCGACGACCTTACTTTATTTACAAGAGGCAACATTTTATGCATACAAATTCTGCAACTTATTCCAAAGCAACAGATCTCATGTGCTTAGAATGAAAACTCTAAATGCAGCCATGAGTGCACAAGCAGGAAACAAAGATGTTCTGTTCTTATGTGGTTTGCTTTATTTGGCACGTGGCATATTTAAAAAGAAGGGCCAGAAAGGACGAATAAACAGGAACAATTCTTAAAAAAAGACATGTAATGTTCTGATGGGCAAGAATAACTCATCACGGCAACAAACATAGACCTTACATTTATTTTTTTTCTATAACATACAGTGCCTTGATAAAGTATTCATAGCTTATGAATCATAAGATTTGAAAATTGCACAAGTTAAAGTTTTATATAGGTATCTCATGTGACAGTCCAAAAAAGTAAGAAAAGGATATAAGATTGTTCAATGTTGAAAAAAATATAAATCTGAAATGTGGCTTGCATTTCCCTTCTGATCCACAAATGCAGATACATTTTTTAGAGGTTTTGTTCAGGGAAAGTTTGAAAATGTTTATTCTGATCTATTTGTTGTGTTTGTTTGCATTTCCTTATTTATTCTTCATTTACTAATCAGCCGACTTCTAAAGGTGGGTTATTCTTCAGTATTTTATTTAAGATTTTCAGAGTAAAGTCGACAGAATCCAAAAAAAGGCACCCTTTGCATTTGTAAAACATCTTTTCCTAATGCTTCATAATTCAGATAAAATCATGATACAATACATAAATCTATGGCTGTGATGTCAAACTACACCAAATTTCTATTTGCAAATACAATTTCAACTCATTTCAAAATTAAAAGATGTTCTTTAAAACAAATTAATGCATTCCCTAACAACTTTCTAAAAACTAGCATGTACTTTTGTTTCATGTGAAATTAGCAATAAAACTTAAATTAATTCAATGAGTTTATTTAAGTAATGTAGCATTGAGTAATTTCAAAAATCAACCAAAACATTGTCTGGTTAACTTTTTTATATTTTTACTAGATAAAACAAGAAACACACTGATACAAGTATAAAAACAAAAAACAAAAAATTATTTCATCTTATCTCTGTCAGTCTGTTCATGTTGCACGACTTGCAAGAGATGTTTCCACATCCTCCTTTTTTTTCCAGAACCCGTCAAAAGAAAAGTAATACAATAGAGGGTCCAGGCAGCAGTTCACACTTGCGAGGCAGCTCAGCTCGGGCCTCAGGTCATCAAAGAACACAACCAGAGACACCGGCAAGAAGAAAACGATGAACATCATCAGGTTCATGGCGAAAATCAGCATGACGTTCAGCTTGTTATTGACCATTGCAGACTCACTTAGATGTCTTTGGAGAGTACAGGACACCATAACTGTGGAGATGATGTTAATTGTCAGCATGGTCAGCAGTAGCACAAGTTGGAAATAACCAATTGTGAGTTCCAGTATCTCGTCCTTTGTTCTGCTGTGTTGGGTCATATTTGCTGTCCCAGAATCAAAACATGTTTGATTCTCTAAACTTCTCAGAAAGCCCACACTCTCTGGGATATTCACCAACACCACAATCACCCAGACGAAAACAGAGCCCTTCACGGCGTTGAGTGGTGTCCGAATGAGCCTCGACCTCAATGGATAAACCACAGCCAGCAGCCGGTCCACACTGATAAAGGTGATGAAGATGGAACTCGTGCGGATGTTGTTGCGAAAGAGCATGGTGAACCAGACGCACAACATCTCACCCAGATGCCAGCTGTTCGTAGCATAAAAGTAGACCCTCATGGACAGAGAGAGGATGAGCAGCAGGTCTGATATCACCAGGTTGGCCATGAAAACGGCGCTGGGGGACTTTCGTCCATGGTGACGTAGCAGAATCCACAGAGATATAATATTGAGTGGCAAACCAAGAGCAATAATAGATCCATAAATAATCGCATACACAAGGTTCTTCATGTCTTATTCTGTTCCATTTGCTCTCTTGCTCTTGATGAAGAGGTTTGGCTTCTCAATGAAAAGCAGAAATGCACAAGAGCGTAGCTGTGACACAAACCACAAACGTCTCGTTTCAGCACACCGTCAACAAGATTTGTGACAGTGAAATGGAGGGGGCATTGCGTGCTAAGAAGTTTGAGCGCAGCGAAACAGGAAGCAGAAGAGCAATTCTTTAGCAAGAGAGGAAGGTTTCAAGCATCACCGTGTAAAGGTGGCAGACAGAGTGTGTCGGAGATCAAAGCCATGGAAGATTTCTGTGCTCTAAAATCCTACACGTGGACAAGAAAGAGACAAGAATAGAACAAATTATTTTTTGTTCCTTTCATGTTTCATGAACAAGCATTTAAAGTGAACAAGTTTAGTGTTATTTGAAAAGTTCTTGTACTTTTCCTCTATCAAAGCAAAGCCCAACACTTTTGTCACCTAAACATCTTTCAGCTTCTTTTATTTACACACTCTACATGTGGATGGAGAGTAGAATGAAACTTAAAAACACACAAACAGAATGGACATCCCCCAATCAGCACTTGTACTTTCATAAGTACAGTATTGACAGATTTTTGGGCTGTGGGAGGAAATGAGAGAGCAAGAGGGGCACGCATACTCACAGGAAGAACATTTAAACTCAGCACTGATGCTGGAACGCAAAACCAAAGTCCTACTATGAGTCAACAGTGCTAACTGCAGGAAACACATCGCTGCTGAGCTCCTGGTATTCAACCGTTTGATTTTTAAAAGTTTTACTGAGATGAATGTATTCATAACTCTGACAGTAATATGTAGAATTTATACATTTTACACGTCAAAGTAAATATAAATCCAGATCACCGTTTTTTTTTCTTTATGCTGACAGGAATAATGTAAAGCTTGGTCAACCACAATTAATCTTAATCAATCCCTTTAAATAGTTTGACCAAAATCTTCACTAACGTTGTAGAGATTGCAGAGAACATTTTTTTCTGTCACTTGGTGATGAATCCCAGTGTGATGGTCAGAGAGCAAAGTCAAAAGTGACAACATACATCAGGCTTCATGTTTATCTCTGACTTGGCTGAACCTGCAAACTAAGTAGCTTTGAATGGTTTTATTATGAAGTATCGCTACTCTGACTTGAGTAAAATTTCTGGATACTGTGTCCACTTTGAGTAACTTGATCAGTAACTCACTTCTTCTGCAGCCTTTTACTAAATGTTTTTTAACTCTTGCTTGTAAGTTTTTTTTTTCTTTTACTTGAGTAAAAAAAAATAAAATAGTGATCCTCTCACCTGAATACAATTTTTTTGATACTCACCTCCAGAAGTAACAACAAGAACCAGATGAAGACTTGGCATAACGTACAAGCTCCAATAGTTGTGACACGAGTCCAACATAAGGATAAATTTAAAAGTAAGACAATAAAGTTGTACATTTTCAAAAAGCAATCCCCAGACAAATATGTGTGTGCAGACCTGAACCTTACCCACACACAAACAAACACACCAAAACACAGCTGTAACCAAATCCTTACCTAATGAGTAAATGTTGAGATTTGTTTTGTATGTAGAAAAACAAGTGCACATTTTTTGTCAATCCCACAGGAGTGCTGATATCACCAGGGGAGATCCTTTGAAAAAAAAATTTATTGATCAATTCTTTGCAACATTCATTTGAGCATGTTTGAGAACCACACTGAACTGGATGGCTGGTAAAAACAGCAAAAAAGTGTGTGGTCACACACTTCTTGGCTGGAAACCGCAGCAGAAATGCTGATGTTGTGGTTTTCTTTTATGTGTCTCACTGTGTCCTGACTCTGTTTCAGACACATTTCCTGCAAAAACTAAAACAAAACAGAACAACAAAAAAAGACATATGATTTATGGGAAAGGGTAAACAGTGTCACAGAAAACATGAGTAAATTATTTTGGAAGAGGTTTTTTGTTGTTTTTTTGTGTTGTTTTCTTTTTTTTTAGGATAGGATCATCTTTAATTTGAAGGTTGGTATGGTCAATGTTGTTGCCTACGACTGGTGAGGAATGGTATTGCAATGCATAAATTATATAAAAGCACAGTTTTGGAAACAAAAATCTGTTTAAAAAACCTTCTGAATTAGGGTTTTCAAAAAGTGAGTTCTATGATATCTGTTTTTCAGATTTTTCAGTTTTCAGCCTTTGTTGTTGCAGCTTGTAAAATAACAGCATACCTACTACACCTGTGTACCTGTAGAGATGATTCTGCCAGTATTTTAGATCATTCAATGTACTTTTTTCTGTAAAACTTTTAATACATAATATACTCATTTTAAGTGAGCTGGTTCTCTTCTATTTGAGAACTAGCTCACTGTTCTTTGCCACATTCAGCGTTGTACAGGTGCTTTGCTGCCAGTTCACTTGGAGTTATTTCTTCTGACTTCAAATCAGCTGGTAGATTGAAATTCAAAAGCAAACAGAAGCAAAACATTTTGGAAAATAAGTATTTGTAGGGAGATGTTCCTTTGTTATGTTATAGCTTGCCCTTGAATCTTTCAAGCATGATTTTCCCACAGCTCAAAACGAAGACAAGCATAGTAAACACAAAAGAAAGAGTGCTACCTAAATTAAGGTGTTTTTTCGTTAGTCTTTTCTATTTTTGGTTTGCAATTGTGAGAAGTATCAAAGATGGATCATCTGGTTTTTGCAACAGTTTTGTCGACTTGTGATTTGATAACAAATCAGCCGACTTCTTGCACAGTTGCAGCAAGAAGTTTATCACAAGATCAGATTTTGCTACATGGAGTTTGTGTGTTCTCCTGTGCATGTGTGGGACCTCCTGAGGCACTTTAGGTTTCTCTCACAGGTTGCTTGTTCTGTGTGTCTCTCTGTTGGCCTGTGATGGACAGAACTAGGATTTAATCTTCCCCATTTGACCCTGGAGAAAGGATCCCCCCCCCCAAAGGAGAAGCTAGTTAAGACTATTGATGCATATTGATATAAAGTAACACCTAACCTTGCAAACAATTTACAAGAACTGTACCTTAGTCTATTCACCCAAACTGAAGATTTACATGAACTGAAGTGTTTGTTGATAAATTTCACAAGTTCACATCTCAGATGAAGGCCACAATGTGAATGCAGTTCTTCTTTTGCAGCCTGATTAACAGGTTGACTTGAAGTGAATTTGTAATATGAAGCTCAAATTCATCCAAGTGCAAGTAAATATATATTTTACCCATACCTACTTACCAACAACCTCATACCTGTCATGTGTCATCAGTTCATGTCAAATTTGTGGATAAGAACAAAGCCTAAATCTGCAAGTACAAATTAGAGGAAATGTTTAAAGTGAGTTCTAAGAAAAGGCGTTAGAAGAAAAGGAAGACAGTCAAAGCAACAAAAGGACAGACAAGTTGTCACCAACTGTCTGAAGCTGTTAGCCACAAAAGACCTTAGTACTCTTTTTCATTATTGCAAAGAGAAGACATTATAAGAAATGCATGTAATTTTTTATGTTTCAAGTTTTTAGGAATCAAATTCTAATATTTTAATGACAACAAAAAGGTGTCATGTTTTTAGACTCTGAGAAGAACGCAGCCACTCAGGCAGCCGGCAGAGATGAGAAACTCAATTTCTGTAATTACTTCAAGTGGGATGACGAACTGACAGACTTGTGAACTGGCAGCTCAGGTAAACTCAAATGACACACTGAATCAACAAGGAACCCACGGCCCAGGACACAAAACCGAAAGACTAAATACCTAACGAACATAATCATAGGCCGAGGCAGAGCCGGTATAATCAACAAAATTACAGGGCAACCAGTTAACCAGTAAATGGGAAAAACAGCAAAGAAGAGGTCTGAAAGTAATATACAAGCAATACAAAATCCCAAATCCCCACAAAAGGCTCAACATTAGAAGTGTGGTTCATATTCACTCTACACTGCAGTTTTTGCACCTCTGTTTAGAGCTTGATCAATGTGATAAAAACCGCAAGCACAAACTAAGATGTGACTTTACAGAGGCAGTGGTAGACTAGTGTCTTCAGAATTCTGAGAAAGGAAATTGATTTTTCATAGTCTCCACCTTCACTTTGTTGGCAATTAGAAGAGCAGAAATCTTGGAAGTCTAACAATAGTGACATTTATTCCAGTATACTATAAAAAGAGTTACAAAACTAACTTCATTATTTACCTAAATTAATGTAAGCCATCACATTTGTAAAGTACATAATTGTAGAATTAACCGGCATTCAATCATTTTTCAAACATATAAGGCTTGTCTTGGTCTGAACGCAGGGCAACATCATGCAAGGCGCTGCTTTCTTTTCTTCCTGCCCCAGTTAGTTTTCTTTTCTCTACTTGGGAAGTTCCACAGCTGTTGCTGATTTGCATATTTACCCAAGTTTCCGCTGAAACCCAAACACCCGAACGCATCACACGTTTTATATTAGTGCCAATTTTCTTTTGTGAGATCAGAAAGCAAGCATTCAACATGTGTTAGTGGGCTGCTTACTACAGGAAGTTGCATGATTACATAATGTGAGTGGACAACAAACACAAGGAAGTAGCAAGATAGTTTGTTTTCCCTGTAATATGTAAGACAAAAGTATTCCAGTCAGTTCTTCAAAATTGAGTCAGTCATTGCTGAACATAAACCAGATTTATTTAGAATAAACATATTGTACCTGTATGGTATTTCTTTTTAATTTATAGAAATGTGGAACTTGAAGATTAGACTGAAATCCAACAGAAAATGTAGCAACTGATGTCAGACAGATATTTCAAGGTGTCAGAATGCATTTTTTTTTCATATCTGTTGAAGGTAACATTATTACTTGATTGTGCTATAAAATGTGTGCCTCCAAAATATATAAAACTGGCCCTTTGTTTTAGTTAAGATCAGAAATAAATCTTTGAGACTTCCCCTCACTATTCAGCCACCAAACGATGCAACCTCTAATAATACAGGTGGGATTAATGTTCACAAACATCTACACAGGTGCTGGAAGGTGAATAAACTGAAGAAACATGCAATAATTGTGCTAAATGAAAGCTATAGGCAGAGCCGGCCCAAGGCATTAGGAATTAGGTATCTGCTCAGGGCCCCACACCACTAGTGGCCTCCCAAGAGCCCCACGTTAGCATGACTTGGGGCTCAATAACCATAAATTTAGTGTTTATCAGCTGATATTACTTTCAAATAACATCAAATAATACTAATCTGCATTTCAAAATCCAATAAAGTGGGTAGGATTTTACACAACTGATGACTGTCATATTAAATTTCCAATGCAGTAACGATTTGATCAATTTTCATAACATGAATCAGCCTACAGCAGTCTTTAGATGTTAGGTTAAAATGTAATTTGATAAAAGTTTGCTGATATTAAATGATAAAAGACTGAATCATATTATTCAAATTCCCATGTAGCTCTTAGGTAAAGGACAGACAGTAAAAGTTTGGTTTGCAACCTAGAAGCTTAATTTAAACACTCACTGTGTTCATATCTAAACTAGTTAGCTTTTGATTTTTTTTAGATAAAGTTAGAATTTTGGAAGCAGTTGTCCTCCTTCATCTCCTGTGCACAATGAACCATTATCACAAGTAGGAAACCTTACAATACCACTACCATGTTTAAGACTGAAAGCCTCATTCAGATATACTTCTTGCCACTTAACTGAGCTTATTGATAGTTAGAGCACAAGCTAGTTTCTTTGGCCTGTATGTTTTCAGTTCATCTTGATATTAAATTCACGTCCCGTGGAGGGTAACATTTTCCTCAGAAGTGGGAACATCTGCCCTGCAAAACTCCCAATGACAACAGTAAGAAAAAAATTCTGAAGTCTAAATAATGATAATTTCACATGTTTAGAGCATGAAGGACAAACAGGTGACACTATTGCAACATAACTTATTAGCCTGTGATGATGACCAGAAAATATTCATATTAATGCTGGTCTTTACATAAGAGAGCATATTTAGTACAGTTTTGTGAGTTATAAGCTTTAGCGCTTTCTGATGCCAAAAAGATGGCTATGTATTTACACGAGAGGATGACAACATCTGATGTAGCCTCATCCTGTACACCAAAGAGATCAATACAAGTAAGATTGGCAACCAAAACCAAGCTTGTGTTAATACATCAGTCTCTTAATTTACACTCTAATCTTGTTCTATGATGATAGATCTCAGTTTCGATTTCTTCATATTTACCCCACCGTACTTTCCAAGATGCGGAGGGGTACTTTGGAAAGTACCCCACCATTTCAAAATTCACATTATCGCAAGATTTTAAAAGATGATGTCATATGAAACGTCTTCATTTACAGACACAGTTGCAGAAATTTTCAGTGGGTTGTGATAAGTTGGCAGACGTGGAAAAAATGTTTCCACTAACTCATTTTCTGATGAAATCACGATCTTGATAATGTGTGTACATTTTTTTAATATTATTTATTTTGTCTGCTGGAGGGCACATTTTCTTTATTACATTTTTCTAAATTTCTCACCACACAGTGAGAACGTGCTGTCGAGGGTATTTCCTGTCCAAAATGCTGACTTCTCAACAGGAACAATGATAAGATTTTATCTTTCTACCAACTGAACTCGCCCTCTTCCTTTTATGTCTGCACTACAATGACTATAAAATGTCAATGTTTTCTCTTTTTTGTCTCAAATGCAGTATTTTTGTCATTTTTCTTTGAGAAAAGATGTTTGCCTTTGACATTCCATCACTCTGTGTTTTAATAATTACACACAAGTAAAATTTTTTTAAAAGGAACAAGAACTTATAGTTCCTTGTCATTTGTAATAAAAATCAATTTGACGGAGCTGTTGTCACACTTTTGGTTTTATTGATTTATGGTCAAACAAAGTAAGACGCTTGCATTCTCTAATCTTCCTCAGAAAACTAGAGTAAGCAAAAGAAATGAGTTAAAATTTGAATAAATTCATCATGTTTTATGTTTGCTAACGGAGTCTATAAACACAAATAGGTTGAAAGGGGGAGTTGTTGACAGGAGTTCTAGCTTCTATCTTTAATAGGATCACTGGACCGTTCTTGGACAGCGTGAATAAAGTGCCATTCTCCCACACCAGGCAGTGAGGGGCGGCCTCCATTGCTGTGCTCACTTCATTAAAATTTCCATTTCTGCAACAGCAGGATTCACAATGAACCGTGCTCCCATGGCCTGTGAAGCTAATGCATGTCTGTTTGCTGGCATCAGTATGCGGCTGGAGGTTTGAAAATGAATCAACATTGATTCACGAGAATGTGAATGTATGTTTGTGTGTATGGAGCAGGGTAGTAAATGTTTGAAGAGACGGGATTGTTATAAATATGGGCAAATTCTTCCTTTTCCCCCCCTCATCTCCTGCTTTTGTCGGGTCTGGTGTAAACACAGCAGGTAAACATCGGTTGAATTGTGGGCCTGAATAGCATCTTTATCTGCCTCATGGCTCGGTGTGGGAAGAGCGAGAATTTGAACGATTATATGCTTTAGACCAATCCTCCACTATTACCAGCTGGGCCAAGGCAATTAACCCGCTTCATATGTCTCATCTGAGCCCAAAAAACAAAACAAGTTAATCTGTCCCAGTCTGTGAGGGCCCTCCCTGTTTCAGTCTCGTGCAAAAAGACAAAGCAAAACTCAACCTCAATTAGTTCCTTATTTACTCCTACTTTCCAATTAGCGGCTGCCATATTAAATCTTGCAGGTCTGCAAATTTAGGCCGATTACTTATGCAAATGAGTCTAAAGTTTTAATAATGCTGTCAACAGAAATAAATGAGTTCAGCAAAGTAGAGTGTTGCAGTCCTTAAAATTACCTGCCGAGCTTAACAAAGAGTGACATTCATAAAATGTTTCAAGTTGGAACATGAAAGGTGAAGAGAAAACAAGAACGGGTTTTCATCCCTGTTTGTTGGATCAAAAAGTAAAGAAGAAGGTTTGGAGCAGGCCAGGATTGTTGTGTTTAGATCGGATCCCAAAAGACGTACCAGTCCAGGAGGTTTGAATAGGAAAAAGCCAGAACAATTATCTACACTGCAGCATGTTTTACACACACATTCAACTGTATTTGTATTAAAAAATATATATAATTATGTTCAATTATTTCTTTTTTTATAACTACTTTATTTTTTAATTAGGACATTTTATTTAAAGTTGGTTAACGATGTAAGATGATTCATTTTTGCAATTAAGTGTTAATGTGCTTTCATGCTAGGTCAGTCTAAAATGGATGTATCATGTAAAATCAACTTTTTTAGAGTTTACAGTATGTTATCATGTTATTCCCTTATCAAAAGCAAACTTGGAGCGTTGCTTTGTGTTGCAAATCTGTTATTGCACCAAATTCATTTTAAACCTATTTATATAAGTCAATGGATTCTTGATTTCCAGAGGCCTTTCTCCTTGACTCACATTGGCTGCAATGCGTTAAACTCTGCAGAGTGCTCCAAACAATTGACAGGGGCAGCTTTTGTGTGTCTTTACCCAGATTTTATCTTTCAACATTCTAGTCATCATATTGACATTTTATGATCAATAAACAGAAAGGAGCAGGACTGACAGACAGAATGATTCTCTCAGGGAGACAGAAAGCAGAGTTGAGGTCAGATATACTAAACTCACTGATACTATCTCATCGAATTAATACAAGAACTACTTCGTAAACTCACAATAGAAGAGAAAGCACACATGTCAACTCCATGCAGGAAAGGCAAACCTTCACTCCCAACATGCGGGGGAGAAGGCAAAGCAAAGGTCAAAAGAACAGTAGAACAGTTGTTTTGTTTTTTCCTTTTTTGAAAAATGCATTAACAGTAATAGTTCAATAATGCTAGACAGCATTCAATCACTTTTTAAAGGTAGTAGGCATTATGGCCATTCACCTGGATATCATCAACAATCCAGAACCACAGAAATGCAAACCTGAAGAACGAAGTGAAGTCAACACCAGTGAACGGCACATACCTGGACTATTTGGAAGAGGGAAACCTTGAATAAAAAAAGTGGATAGATAGACCAAACTGTTGTCATAGAAAATTACACAATGAAGATTATTCTGGAGTATTCTTGATCTCAAGGGAAACCAGAGCTGTGATTTGCATCATTGGAATCTGCCTGGTTGTACCAATGGTGCTCTGTGTGGTTCTGTGATGTTTTTATATTAAAACCATCATTGCTGCAGTCCCTTTATCTGCCCTTTTACACAGCAAAAGACTCAGGGAGACATCCACTTCTCTGCTAACTAAGTAAAATAATTGTCTGGTTGTGTAAATTACTTTCTCCAGTCAAGCTGAACCAATCTCAGACTTTCAATGGATGACATGTTGTGAGAAAACAAGACACAGCAATTGCTTGATTTTCAAAAATCAAATAACCATCTCCAGTCTGCCAGGGGGCAAGTTCTTTCACTTAAGGCAGAAAACCAAACATATTTGATTAAAATGTCTGCTTTTCATCAGGAATTTGTTTTGGTGGTCACAGAGGCCAGCTCAAAAAAATCAAACTGTTTTTGTTGATTTACCGCATTTGAGAAAATATTAGTAAATTTAAAAGCATCAGCTCTGATCTTAAAGGAAACATATATACATAATTCTGGAACAGCTTCATATTTATTGATAATAAAGGCAGCAGATGTATACATTTTTGTTTGCACACTTTTATAGCAACAGAGAAGTGTCACTGTGAACTTGATAAATGCACAAGTTTGTGGAAAACTATTTGGATGCTTATGGATTTTCTTTGTGTGAAGTGCTTCACATTTGTTTCTGTTGTGTTGTCAGAGTTCAAGCTTTCAGATGATCAACACAATTACATTTCAGACAAATGCAATAAGCTTTTTTAAACCAAAGTAGATTATTTAATTGCAAAAAGGCAAATATTTTTCCATGCAAGGTAAATTCTTGCATTTAAATTTGCATGAAGTATTTTTCCACTTGTTCAGTTTTGTTAGTTTGCAGATAAATGCTCCATTTCATTGGGAAGTTTTCCAAAGGTGTAAAGAAATCTAACACCTAGTGAATGCAGTGGGACCCTGGGTGTGGAACAATCATAAATCATTGAACTCAGTTCTGTAGTTAGACATCTGATGAGTTTAATTTAAGAAAGTTAAAACAGAAGGTGGAGGAAAGGGGGACAAGGTAGTGAAATTAGGAAATCAGGCATCACTGACATCAAACAAGAAACAGATGATGGAAAAAATGTGCAAGATGTCAGAGATAGGTAAAAAAAAAAAGAGAGAAAAGAGAGACAATCCCCAATGTACTGAATTGCAAAAACAGTAAAGTGAAAATAAAATGAAAAGTGGGTGAGAGCACATGTGAGAAGAAGGTGCAGGTAAAAAGGTGCAGAAAAAGACAAAAGAATCAAATTAATCTACTTGATGGGCTTGGTCTAATTTGCCAGTGAAGTCTTAAAAAAGGCTGCCAAATGGAAGACAGGCAGCAACACATTTGTTGTTGTGAACTTGTGCCGACGATTATAAAAGGGTCAACATATTGTGGCTATACTTAGCAAACGCTTTCAATTTCAGAATGCAGGGAACCTGAATGTGAAGTGTATTTGTTTTGTATAACTGCAGCATCTTATTCGACAATGTGTAGAAATCTGTAAAAAAAAGAAATGCAGTAGTTTAATCTCACATTGACAATTTCAGAAATTGTATATTTTATTAAGTATTCTGCCAACAGGTTTCCTCTGAAGAAGGAATACGTTTTGTGTGGGAAACCATTTTTGTTTGATTTGGTCTTTTGTTTTGGATCGCTAACCTTCTGTCATACCGATATTCAGTTTTCTGATAAAGATCATATTTTTTGTTTGTTTGTTTTATCTTCAAATCTTCAGATACTTGAAATATTTCCAGGTGCCATGCAAATAGTCATTGGAAAGGGAAAAAGATGCATCTTCGCTAAAAAAAAAACTTGATAAAAACATTTAGCAAAGTCAAGTGATTACACTTGAAATGTAAAAACAAGAAAGGTCATTATTTTTCCCTCTCAGACAACAAGTTTTACTCACAACTGTCACAAAATGCAAACGGCTCAATATCCAGGCAGCAGAGACTGTATATTAAAGTAACACATCTCGGATGACACCATCGGGTGTTTGCTAACACTGTTAATCGACTTCTTCTGCCTTTTTATGCTTCTCTTTTAATCTCTGTCTGGCTGCATGATCACAAAGGGACGCTGAAGTCAGGAACATAATCCTTGTCCGTTATGATCAATGATCAGTATCAAACTGAATTTGTCATTTAACTCTCATTGTTTTCTTTCTGCCAAACTCCGAAAACAGCCAAATTTGTGATGTGAAACACCCAATGACTTTCATAGATTCTCTCGTTTAGGCTGTGGATCTCGGCAGCTACTCCAACATTCCACTTGGGCTCTTGGCTACGTCCCTTATCTTAATTAAAATACTCATGCAGCACTTTTTATGTGTCAATTTTCAAAGAGAAAACCCTGCTTCTTTGTCTTCTGTGAGACTGCTACTTAAACTGATTAATCAGTGTAAAAAAGTATCAGTGCGTAGATGGGAATAGAACAACACGCAAAGAAAACCCTTTCCTGACAAAACTGTAACAGAAATTCTGTAAACAGACTAAAAAAACATTCCATTTGTACAAAGCTTTAGCATTTGTGTCATAAAATTGTTCACCTTTGTGTGTTGTTCACATCGGAACTTGCATGCAACAAAACCTTCTACTCTGTTGAAGCATGCTTACTCAAAACAACAAGTCATTGATTTTTGGAAGCTCTTTGCAGGCTCAGAGGTCAAGGTGTTCTGTTTACAGGCATCTTTAATCAGAACACTTTGAACTCTCAACAACAACCTATTGAACCCCTGAAGTTTGTTGCATATTGTCCCACAATTCTAACTTTTTCTTGAAACTGTCCTGTCACAGTGGAAAAACACCCAGGCCAAGAAAGAAGAACTTACTTTACTACACATTTTATGTACCAGTTATGACATGTGAACATCAGAAAATACAAAGACTGAGACGCAGAGGGGCAAAAAGTACAAAAGACAAATGATTAAAAACAGAAATCTTCAAACATGCTGATCAAAAATAAACAAAATAAATATTTTTTACCAGGCGAAGACAAAAAGGTAGTCTGTTTGTGAATATGACAGTGCTGTAGTTCACAATGCTTGTCAAACCAGAACTTCTTCCAGGAGAGTAATGTCCCTCCTCTGAAGCTACTTTAGCTTTAAATGACCTCCTCTCTGGTTTGTGTTTTTCTGTCTCACTTCTTTTCGCATTTTGAAGGTCAACTGACAACCTGACAGAGGTTAATCTCTCTTAATCAGGAGATTACTTCCCTTCTGGCCTAGGAATGCAGTGGGACACCCCAATGAGCTGGAGAGTGTCTCTGGGTTGAAGTCATTTCCTGACCTGTTCCCTCTGATAACCCAGTGTGTATGCCTACTTCAGTTCACTTCCTTCTAATAGTTTTCTGAATTAAAACCTGTAAGTCAGTCAGACACCTGACAAGTTTAGCTCCATTGCACTTCTCTGCATCACTGCTGCTGGATCTTAGTAATTACTATAGTGGGCGAAATGTCTGAAAAGCAGGTGCCCACCAATATTTTATTTACAAACCCACATACTTTTATATCTATAATCTTCAACGCAGAGGAAATGTGTTTGGAGCGTTCACTTTCCTCTTACGTCATTCATGTCAACAGAAATTTAGAACCCACCCACAACACTGAAACAAAACACCAGCAATGGTTTCCACTCAGACCCATACCTAACATCCTTGCAGCCTTTATCAGTGACAGGCCTGCTCCTGCTAAAACTGTAATGCTGAAGTAAAAAAAAAAACAATGTCAAGGCTGCCTTGGCACTTTCTGCACTTCACGTTCTCCCCGCCAAACCTATTCTCCACTCTGCCTATTTTCCATCCCTGCAGTTGACTCACAGCCCCAGCCTGCTACCATCTTGTCTGCTGGCCAAGAAAGTAGATTACACAGGAAAAATGTCATAAACTCTATGGCGAGGAAGCACAGGCTGTCAATTATACATGTGCCACTCTGCAGCTATCTCCAATTCTCCTTCTCAACCCACTCCAAGTAACTCGGCCGAGGCTGTCCTATTCTCCTCCTCTCCATTCTGTCTCTGTCAAACTCTGACATCTGTCTTTTATCGTGCTGCCACAAGAAAACCACACTTACACACACAGACACACGCACATGCCCGCACACATGCTCACTCACACATGGTAGGTAAAACCAGAAATGTACAATCATAACAGTCTTTTAAATTGAAAACACACTTTACAACATTTCTGTGATCCAGTGCCACTCAGACGGTTTTACAGAGTTAAGATCATAAAGTGTGGTAATTCAGTGTATAGACGGGATTACATCACTGACCAGTTAATCATAATTATTATTATTATTATTATTATTATTATTATTATTGTTATTATAATAATAGTGAATTAATTAGCATTTTAAGCTTACTCTTTTGTGCAGAAGGCAGGATGAGAGCAATTTCTTTTGGAACAAATTTTCATCCGTTCCCAAAGAACAAACTAACTAGGCTGGGGAGGTTTGCTCTGAACAAGCAAAGTTCCCAAAAACTGATACCAAAGCTGACACTATTTAATCATTTCGAGCCATACTGAAATCGACATACACACACTCACATTCACAACATCCAACATAGATCTGGTTTGGAAAGACGGCTAGCTTGAAATTGGCCAGAACGTTCTGATATACTATGGAGATGATAAAGTGTTGTAAAAGATTGAAGCGCCCATGGCTACCTGAAGATGCCTCTAAAAATAAACCACTTCAAAAGAGAAAACAGGAAAAGACGACAATGAATGCAGAGATTATGCATTTCTTGTCATAATCTTTCTTATGACTAAAGAAAGATTCAGAAGGAGTTTTTGCCAAATTTGTCCGGGTTTCAGGTCTAGAATTTGGCCTCTCTGCTGCTTCAGGTCGGATTATCTGTGTAGCATTGTTCCGCTTGTCCAATTAACAAAAGAAGGTCATTCCCGTAGTGTAAGATCCTTTGCTGTGAGTCAAACAAGACGATAACAAGATGTGTTCAGCAAACACTCCCCTCATTAAAAGAGTGAAAGTGGTGGAAATCTTTTTTTTTTTCTACATTAAATTTTTAGGCATGTATAAACATCTGCTCCCATAAAATCTGGCCAGGACATCGGAGTCACTCCACTTAAGAGCCAAGCCAGAGCAGCCCCTGGAAGCTGCTAAGTATAGAACCGTGGCTCATTTTGTTTGTTAAGAATAAAGCTATCAGGGAAAAACAAATCAGATCGGAAGAATGATTTGAACAGTCTTATCTATCTATCTATCTATCTATCTATCTATCTATCTATCTATCTATCTATCTATCTATCTATCTATCTATCTATCTATCTATCTATCTATCTATATTTCTATCTATCTATCTATCTATCTATCTATCTATCTATCTATCTATCTATCTATCTATCTATCTATCTATCTATCTATCTATCTATCTATCTATCTATCTATCTATCTATCTAAAACAGGCCTTTTCACAGATTTTATAACCATCTTATTTGCATTGCTGACCTCTTGCATTTTAGGAAGCTAAAATATAAATGTTGTAATTTGACATAAATGTCTCCCTTAACTTTCACTGTCAACCTTAAATTAGGGTTAAATGTTAATTGGCCACAGTAAGGTAACGATAGTTGAATGTTTCCTGCTGCTTCTATTCCCTCTTTGATGATTCCAGCCACATATGCAACACATGCAAAATTATGCTGAAAGTCATCGTATCACATTAGTGTAAATGTTATGTTGAGTGTGTGATAGATTGTTTTTTTTTATTTAGTTTCTATTTTATATGAATATGAATGTGACTGCTCTGATATTTTTGCTTGTGAAGTCTCAGTCAGAAAAAAAAGAAAAACCTGTGTATAATCTCTTTGTTATACATACGTCTGATGGTGATTTTAGACATTTTTTAGACTCATCAAACACAGATATTCTGCTCCTAATTAGCAGCAAACTCTCTGCTCACCAGCCATCTGTGTGCTTCTGTTGGCTCCTCTCTGACCTAAATGCAGCAACATGTTCACATGTAGGAAAAACAAATAGCATCTTTTTGTCAGTGTTAATAATCTCTGTTGTGACAAGATGTGCTCATACTTGGGAGTAACTGTGTTACTTTTCACAAAAAGTTGAACTACCTTTTTTGTATGTGTTGATGAAGTCAGTTGTCTTGATAAATAATTCACAGAGAAGGAATAAATGAAGCTCTCAATGCCCATGAGTCACAAAACAAATGAGATAATTAAAGGGGGTGTATTATGTCTTTTCCAGGCGCAAAGTGCCTTTTCATTGCACAGACAACTAACTACACCTTCAACTGATGTAAAAATGTCTTACATCTAAAAGATCATTAAAAAAAGTACTATGTATCATAGTTGTGTTTGACAACAGGTGTTTGCAGATTGCTGCTGGTAGTCTGGTGGCTCTGTCTGGGGGAGACTTTCTGTCAAAGCAAAACACTTTTTTGATGTATGATATCATAACAAAATTTTAAAAAATGTTTTGCTTAATACCTCACTTTTGACAGCTCCTTGGTTAAAAGAAATTCTACATGGTTCGCAGTTTCAAACATCATGTACACTTTTGTCACACGCCTTTTCTCTTCCTGCCACACGTCAAAGAGTCTTTGAACAGTAAGGACTTCTTCTTTTTTGCTCTGGGACTTTTCCTACTGAAGTCTCTCTTCAGAGATCTTATTGTATCTTCATAATGGAGTGAAATGTTTCTAAGACTTGTCCTTATTGCAGAAAAGGTGTCCGTGTTAATGGGGAGAAAGAACAGAAATGTCTGTAATGGCAAAGACCAGGACAAGCTGAAAAGGGAAAGAAAAGGTCGAAGAGAAGGTAATTGGAGGTGAGCAGCTCTGTCTATAACTCATCAGAGTGTTTATTGTTTCTTTTTATGATGTTTTGTGAGTTCAGGATTCCCGCCGTCACTGAGTGGTGCCTGGCGCCATGTTGAGCTCCATCAATCTTCATTTTGTATCTTACGGTTTGTAGTGTGTGGAGCACTGACTGCTCTGGAGCTGATTGTTCAGATATATAAAACCAAAAGCAGAAGCTTCTATTTCAATTTCATATATCGATATGAAGTTCATGCATCAAGAGAATGAAGACAGCCAATAGAAACAAGTCTTTATTTCATTTGTAATTCATTAGACATCAGGATATGTAGGGCTCATTCTCTATGCGCCTATGGCAGGGTTTGCTGCTTGAGGATTTCTTTCTAGGCACTTTCTTGAAAAGAGCTAAAACGTTTTGTAAATAAGCCAAAGAGTTGACTCAAAATTTCAGCATGACTCATGATCACATGTTTTGGGTGGAATCAGGTTTTTCATATTTTGTGTAATCCAATTCAAGAACACAATAAACACCACTTGACAGGAACACTCAGAAATTCGATGTGAAAATGATGATTGGTCAAGTATGAACTAAATTACCCAGAAACAATAATGCTAGGCCAACTGGATTGGGTCTGTGTTTGTGTTTGCTTAGATACCCTGGATCTAGATTCACTCTGGATGATCTACTGGACCTTACGTTTCCAGGATAAATACACACACACAAAGACACACGCACACTTTTAAAATATTGGGACTTCGTCCAATGACACAAAGGCTCAATGCTATAAGCATTGATTGTGCTGTTCACCTCATATCATTAATAGATTTACGACAGCTCGATGTCATTGTTTCCAAATAATCTCCCTGGTTATGACACTAAAGGGTCAGTTCAATACCAAGCAGCAGAGATAAATCTTCACCGCGCTATCTGCTGCTGGTTCCTGTTGGCACTGTCTGTCGCCATGCTCCAGCTACGCCTCCATAATACCTTGCATATTGTCTGGATTGGATCCAGTTCTTAAAATAGTGACTTGGAAAATAGGTGCAGTGGACTTTATGAGAAAAGAAAAAGGGGAATATGAAAGGGAATAAAAATGACTGTGCTCATGTGGGCAAAGAGGTCTCCTATTAGGGCAGTGGAGGGAGAAATATTGGTCAGAGCAGCCCTGTACCATTTGTCCTCGTCAGGATCTTAAATAGAATTTGGATCAATTATTCATGGGGTCCATAACTTGCAATAAATGTTAGCTGAGACACTGCAGTCTGTACCAGGGAGAGACAGAGGACAGGGGTTTAGAGGCACTTACAGAGGGCCATGTTTAAAAGTCCGAACAAAACAGCTGAATAACTAATTCTAGATCAATCCTGCCTGTGGCATTTAAAAGCCCTTTTGGTTTTTTTGATGTTTCACTTTAACCACGTGATTATCTGGGAAAACACAATGCACCCTTCAACCCAGCAGAGCAATGGCAATCTAAACTCAGCACAGTGCTGCTGAAGGACAAAAGGACTACGCTACTGTATGTCCTAGGAAGTTATTATTTCTCTATAGAGTCCACAGGAATGCTCTGTGGTTCATATTTTCAAAATTTGTATATTTTTAGATATTTCTCCTTAAATAGTGTGTTCTTTTCTCACGTGTTTTACATCATTACATCAAGTTTTTAGAGTTAGAATTCATGCTTCAAGATCAGTGGTGGCAAGACATTTGCACGATATCCAAACTTAGAACTTACATTCAAATTAAGGATGTGTTTCAAACTGAGAAGTTTAAGTTAAATGTAAAAAGAAGAACTGGCACATTCCAGCTGTCACACGCAAATGTTAACGGTTAACATTTGCCTGCACTTAAAAACTCAACATAATCCACACATAAAGGAAGGAAATGTTTCTCAACAGCCAAGAGCCCAGAGCCACTGCATGAAGCAAAGCATGGCTTCGGTAATAAGGGATAAGTTCAGACTATTTCACCTCGATTTGATTGTAATAAGTAATGGATCAGATCACTTCTACAAAATTAGTTTGTGAAAGATAAGTGTTCCAGTTTGAACTCCAGCAATGACTGGTTTCAAGGCTTGTTGATTATAAACTGATGTCTTTAATCAGGTGTGTTTACAACGAGCAAACGAGCCAGAGTGAGTTCCCTCTGGTTTTACGGCTCCTCAAAGGAAGCATTCTTACCAAACAATGAAATAAAAAACTGGATGTTTACCTCAGACTGTGCACCTTACATGCAATAATAACAAGGCACCACAGCACAAAAGAGGACCAGGGACCGCAAAGCACACTGAAAGATGAATAACATATTTACAGCACAGCAGTATCTTTGCACTGAACAAAATATTTTCTTCTTGGATATTAGCCTACAAAATATTACATATAAAATTTTTAACACCTAATCTGCCTGCAGTAGTTTTGTTGTATATTGAGGTGAAAGTGCAGGTTTTTTTTTTTTATATGGATGAAAACAATATATTTATTTAACTAATGTGCTTCACAGTTTATCTATATTGGCTATGTTAATAGCTTTTAAGTATTTAAGATCATACCATGAAAAAGAAATCCCATAAAGGACAACATTTAATTTACTGTTATTACCCCAATTGCATGTATAGCAAAAGTCAATTTTCTTTCATATTCATGAATCATGTAATTCCTCTTTATTTAGTGGGTTTAAATTTAACTCAGTAAATTAGTTCGGCCAAGTACCATTTTGATGATTCAGAAGAGATGTTAATGCAAACTGCATCAACCTTATCTTATTACTATTTATGTATGTGTCTTCTAGTTGTATTGAACTGTTTCATTACAGAAATACTCCTTATCTTAACGGTTGAGCAACCTAAGTGTCTTATTGAAATTACCAGATTTGAAGAGAATGAATAAAGGGAAAGAATATTGGTGGAGTGTGTTATGTGTCAGTTTCAGTTTAAACAACCCACTTCTTCATTTCTTCTGACAGTTCAACATAAATTGACTCGGCAAGGTAATTAATAAACACAATTCCGATTTTTATTTGCAAAAACTGTTGAGACCATCAGACCCACTTCCTTCTTCACTAAGAAGAAACACTTGATACTGATTGTCAATACTACAGCAACCTTTTTTAAGGCACGTGGTTGCTTAAAATGCAGTATATATTAACAGTTATGTATCTTTTATAGATCAATGTGCCATGGATTTTGTTCCATAATTATTTTACTATTATACCTTATTATTTTTAGCTATGTGCTTTCATTTGCCTGCAAATTTTCTGCTGATAAACATTAATCTATTTTGTTCCTAAATAGATTTTTTGAGTAAACATGGATAAACATGTATATAGAAAGATTCATTTGAAACCACAGTAGCATCACTGGGCCCTCTCAGCCTCACCGACAGATAAGGTGGGAGAGGGTGGAGTGGGTATCTAACCAGCCGACTGTGGGGTGAACTCCTACCAGTGTCACCACAATTCCCCCAATTTATACACCTAATGTTAGTTCATGTCGACCTTACATGAACTAACTAAGTGAAGTTATGGTGAAGTTGAAGTACCTCACATACATCACATTTTCAGTTATAGAGCTAGCACAGATAACATCTGGGCTTGTCGGCATCTTTCTAATCCTACATTCTAATCTGCCTCCTATAAGCAAGACTGAAAGCAATTGCAAAGCCTCATCTTTGAACTTCCTTGCTATGTTAGTGGAGTTTTATACTTCCAGCAGCGGCTCATTGTTTCAAAATTCTCCCATAAGTGAGCCACTGCAAAAGGCGGGCGAGAGCGTTTTGAGTCTGTCTGCAGAGCTGCTGGGTGAAATCTTGTGCTTGCTTGCAGAAATGAAAGCATGTCAGTTTTCACCTATTAAGTAGCAAATGAGCATCATTGAGAATTTTTTTAAAATTAACAATGATTATATTGAAATGTTGACTATTTTTGACAACTTTCATTCTGTATTGATACTACACACTTTATTCATAACATGACAAATTCAAAAAGCATTAAAAGACCATAACTGCTTTTTACAAGGTAAAGTTTGTGGCAACATCTATGAGACATAATGTGTTTTTGGATTAGGAGGCAGATTCATATTTTTCTAAGAAAATGAAATCTTGGAACGTTTGTAGTGGTTACAGAGTAGCTAAAACAACCCGACTAAATAAACCAAGGTTTAGGGACTTTCCAGATAGACACAACCAAAAGAGCTACACTGCATAGATTTTTTTCTGTCAACAGCCATGTGCGGGGGTTAAAAGGTTACACACTTACCTCAGAGAGCTGAGTAATTACAGGAATAAAACAACAAAATGCTGTGAATGCATGTTGCTCATTGTTCCCAAGTACAACAAACTGAAAGTGAGGTAAAATAAGAAAAAGTATCAAAGAAGTTACTTGAAAAATATTGAGTCATAGTCCACACAAAGACTAAAAATAGGAAAGAGAGTCAGGAGTTAGAAGCTGATACTGCTGTTGAGTTACTGGTAAAATTAAACTCAATGTAGTAAAATGAACAAAGAGCACTCTTTATTCACATGTGTAATGATTGCTGTCAAAAATGTCCTTAAACCTGGGCTTTAAGTATTGACTTAAACCAGCAATACTTTTGGTTATGATGTCGAACTTCTATCAGCTTTAGAGAAAATCAAGTAAGTGTGATTGTTTTTTAAAAAGTTTCATTTTTATGATGTTGGAAGGAGAAGTTGCAACACTTTAATTGGACCATAAGATAGAAATGGGATTTTAAGGTAGATTGGAATCACATTAATGAGACACTAAGGGGACATAATTTCTATCCCACCTTTTATCATCTGAATAACTCTGTTGCATTATTTTTAAAGATTATTACAAAACACTGGAACAATTGAATTTAGCAAATTACTGTTTTTCTTACTTTGTTACTCAGGCTGCTAACAACAAAAATAGAACGTTTGTTGTTGTTATAGAATTGTCCACATTTCTTATTTGTTTCTCATTTATTCAAAGCATCAGCCAAAGACTGTTACCTAAAATATAAACACTTGATATATGACCCATTCATCTGTTTCTGGACTGGGTGAAGCCCTCAATGTTTCAAGATCGTAGCAATGATTCTGATTGCAATGCCACTGCTACTTCCACAGGTCTTGCAGTTGGTGGGAAAAAATTCAAAGTCGAAGGCAATTTTAGGGTAAAAAGTTGCATGACTGGTAACAGCTGAATTAAGTCTGCAGATAGATGCTTTTAAATTAATGAAAGAACAGTTGGAAAGCTTAAGTCTGAAAAAAAATCTAAGATAACCATTTAAGAATGCTTTTATGGGGCTTGGACACTTTTACACTTTACCAATCTAAACTCAAGAAAAGGTGCAGTAGTTCTTCGATAAGTATGACGCTGTAATTGAAGCTCGTTTTGTCAACTTCAAGAGAAAAATATTAAAATCATTCAATTAAATTAAAATCTCTCCAAATAATCATCTGCATTTACAGAAATTCAACAATGAATATGACGGTCGTTAACAGGAACTGTGAAGCTCCTTGTTGGCCCATAAACAAGGAGCTTTCCTCCAAGGCATAAAGTTACCAGGTTTACTAAGCAGGAACGAAAGGAAATTAGTGTTGAACCGCAACTAACAAACATCATTAAGAGAAGCCCTTGCTGCTAATGAATTTCAATATCTGCAAATTGAATCTGAAAGATCATTTCTGTAATGACAAACAATATTTAGTGAGAGACATAAAATCTGGGATTGCAAGGAAATTGGTCTGCTGGGTTTATAGTTTGTTTAATATGCCAAAGATGCTGATTGTTATCAATATAATGACCATAATAAAAGACTGAGAGCATAAAGAGGATGATGTTATTCAAAAGACATTTGATATTTTATAATCTCTGCTAAAGGAGCACCAAAACAAGGTTCTTACCAGAAATAGAAAGGTGTTTGATTAAAGGTAAAAAATTTACTTCTTTACTGCCCACAAAATTGTTCAATGGTAAAATGGTTGAGCATGCTTATTACATTGCACTCAAAACCTTTTTCATATTCTGCTAATGCCAAAAAAAAAAATTCACAATGGAATTGAAACGTGATTAAATGAGAAACGTGATTAAAATCCCATGTGAGTAAGCGTGTTCACTTGATAAGTATTTAAAAATCAGGGCAGCGAAGGATGTAAATACTTACATAAGATATAGTTATACTTCAGCCATGGCACTGGTTGTTATGATTAGCCACCAGATGATACATCAGTTTGTTAGTCAAGAGGTGAATATTCTTTATGCTTGGGAACAACAAGTAAATATTTAAAAAAAAACATGAAGCATGTGAATATTAAGAATGACATACATAAAAAAATAAAATAAATAAATTAAATGTAATTTTCCAATATTTTGTCTTTTTCTACCAGAATCAATTATTGGCTAATTGAAAGTAATTTGTCATCCAATTCTCCCATAACTCTGGGTTCATCTTTACAACATATTATGGGTACTAAGCTTTTGCCAAATTTATGAAAGGATCAATATTTCAGACCTGAATAAAAGTAAATATGAATTTCAGTTTGAAGGAAAAACGGCAACCTTGCTTTAAACTGATTGACTAAATTCCAAGCACAGAATCATTTATCCATAACAACTTGATGAAATTTTTCACTTTGCAGAGAACACATTGTTAACCTATTTTGAGATTTGTTTCAGTACGCTGTTTCTTTGGTTTTACTCTTAGTTTGGTTACGGTGAGATTAGAAAATGAAACTATAAGGGTTAACGCAACAAAAGCAGAAACGACCGAGAAAACAGGTGTTATGGGGCACAGCGAATAGCTAAAATTCATTAATAGTTGAGACCCTCAACAAAAATGCTTATAACTGCTCATTTTGATAGCATAAACACCAAATATACCTTTACAACAGCAGAACAACAGCAGAAGCTGATTTTTACAGTCTTCCTTATGTCCCCTCTTGGGGGGATTTGCTTCATAACCGTCAACCAAGTAGCATTGAGCCTTCTCAGCTCCTACAGACTAGTGGTGAGTGATTACTAAGGAGGAACTTAGAATCTTTGCTTCAAACCACCATTAACACGTCTCTTGTAAATCTATCCCAGAACACAAACACCAAACCCCGAATTATCACACAGAGACAGTGCTGCTTATAATTGACTGAAGGAATGCCAGGCACTTACTGACGAACATGGAAACACTCCACTGTGCTTCTCCAAATGGCTTTAGCAAACTAATGGCAGTGTGGGAAAAAATGAGCTCACACAAGGCAGAGGAGGTAATGTAGCTTCCAGCTCGGCTCATTTTCTCAAAACGAAAGAGATAATCTGGACCCCCCGAAGACCTCAGAGATTGAAAGCCTCACAAGCGGAAACGGCAAATAACTAAGAGAAATTAGATATGAACCTGGGCCAAAGTTTTCTCATTCCGCTCCCCCTCACTAACCTCACCAACTCCCATCAGAGGCATGAACAATGCGCCAACACTGTGGAATATATGTGAAATATTCTAAGTACTAATAAGTTTCTCCTGCCTGCCTCCCTCTTTCGAATCGTCCCCGTCCTCTGCTCTTCATCTCTACTCTGGCTCACGTCCGATTCTGTCTTCATTCACTCATCTTGCTTCCTTTCCTCATTTTCTCTCCACACAGGCAGCAATGCATATCGTTAGTGACAAGCGGAGCACTTTTCTTGCCCAGATGTACTGGCAGCTATCTGTCTCAGTGGAGCACCACAAGCTCCTCTCATTCCCTCCGCGCTCCAGACCTGCACAGCAAGTGTGTGAGCAAGGGTTTGAAGGCAGGAACAAAGGCTGGAATTATGTGAATGCATTGTAGGGAAATGCAAGCAGGCAGCAAGAGATGGGGCTCGGGGTTGGAAGCTTTCCCTGACTGGCAGGTAAAAATGTGGGCTGAGGCAGCGAACGACAAACGCTGTCCCACCCCATTATTCATGGCTGAAGTGCCCTGGAGCAAAGTACCTCCTATATGCTACACCAGATGCTGCCCACTGCCAGTATATGAAGCCTCTCGAGTCATTGCTTATTTGTTCAATACTAGTAATGTGTGTTCACAACCTATGGATTCAGTGCAGTGGTATATTGGAGAAGAAGCTAGACCATATTCGATTCTTTCAGATTTCTTGCTTTATTTTGACCTGAAGACTTCACAGGTATTTCAATGATATTGTTTGGTTGTTGAAAATGAGTTACAGTGTTTCATGGTTTGTGAGGTATTTTAGGTCAGCACAATACAAGGCTCCGAATTGTATAGATTCATTTTCCCTGTATTTGTTTCCTCTCTGTGTTTCACATATGGTGCAACTATTGTAGTTTAGACTAAGCCATGCTTTATATGTCCTTTGCTTCTTCAGCACATACAGGGTGCTGTGACTTCCGTTTCACATTTTGCACATTACAGCTTAAACTACTTTTGTGAACTGAACAGAAATGGATGGATTTAATGACTGTTTTCATGTGTCGATTGTATTTGAAATTAACCCCCTTTTCTCGAATCATTACATGCAACACTTCAAAAGTAATTAGTAAGAAGAGCTTTGTTTTGTGAAAAACTAATACTGCACTTCACTCTAAGTGTGCCATCACCATAGTGATGGCACCACAGCATGAAGCTGCCACCACAGCTTCATGCTGTTGACTATGTTACAAGCTACAACAAACCACATAACAGTTGGATTCACACAGACTTGTAGGTGACTTCTTAAGGCAGTTATTGGAGTCAGAGTAAAGGGGGATGAACACAAATGTATACTCACTTTTTAAGTTTTTAAAGGTAACAAAAAAAATTGTGTTTATTTGTGCACACAACAATTATGCCCTACTTTGTGGTTTTCTATCACATCAAATTCCAGTAAAATGCACAACCCACAAAAAATATGGGTTGTTGCTCTTAGAGGTTCAGTTTCCTGGATATTTACCTGATTTAATTGTGTCAAGCTCAGAAAGCTGCTCTAACTTTTTTATGCTAATTTTTATACAAGTGAATTCATAATCACTGTGCTACTTCTGATGGATGCCTGGCGTGTCTTTACATTATCTTCTGTTAATTACTCGTTCTGAGGTATGTTTAAACATAAGGTAATTAGAACTGCTAATTATGAGAGGAGGCTAAGATTCGGTTCTAGTAAAAATAGGACAATGCCAGTTTTATCTGTGAACTGTGAAAAGCCATGACAGTTCAGCATAATGTGCTTGTGAATCCGCAGATAAGCAGCTGAATGGTCGCCTTTCAACATTTTCTCTGTTTTACTTTCTTGTTTACTTTAGAAAAATCAAATTATCATATTTTTTCCTTGGCTAATATTAATTTTGCCTAAGAGCTCATCTAAGCTTACCTGCATATGCAATCAGGTTTGAGTTCTACGCTCTACAAATTTACATATGATCTGTAGAAATGTGAAACATTTGCTTCAGACAGTAAATATGTACATAAGTCAATAAGTATCAAAATATTAAGTGTTGAATCTTTCCAAACTAATCTGGCCCTGTGTGAAAATTAAGTTAAACTTGATATCTGGTGTATCAAGTGTTTCAAGTATTGGTAAAAACTGGCAGCTTTTACATCACTGGGTTGGCCCACTCCTCCTAGCTGAATTGCTTTAATTCAACCAAACTGGAGGACTCTCAAGAATAAACATGTCACTGTATCTGAGTTAAATATAAGTGTACAGAAAATGGATGAATGGATGGATGGATGGATGGATGGATGGATGGACGGACGGACGGACGGACGGACGGATGGATGGATTTGAAAATGTACATTTCGAAAAATGCAGAGTATGAAACATAGCTAGGTTTGTACAAACCATACATCAATAAAACATGGTGGTTGCAGCATCATGCTGTGGTTGTTTTTTTATTATTATTATTTTGCTAAACTTCAGAAGCTGGTTGGAGATCATCAGAAGATGAATGGAGCTTAACAGAGAAAACCTTTAAAAGGCTGATTATAAAGCTAATTTATGATATGGTGCCAGGATGAACTTAAGGCATATTCAAGGGTCAGAACGGCCCAGTTAAAGTCCAGTTAGTTTTTTTACAGATGTTCTCTATCCAATCTTACACAGTTAAACTGTTTTCCAAACAATATTTTTGATGTGAAAAGCTGGTAGAGATTTGAAACTGTATTGCAGTAAAAAGAGGTTTTACAAAGTATTGACTCAGATAGGCTGCAGCACACTCTTTGGTCATGTGCTACTTTATGAAAAACTAATGAAGTACATTGTAAAGCACAAGTCTGGTGCTGTAATGTGACAAATATGAAAAAGTTCAATGGATTTGAAAAGTTTTGCGAAGCACTATGAACGTATAGGCGATGCTAAGCACATCAACCTTTTAGTAAAATTCATATGTATCTTTACATTTTAGAACATTGTGAATAAGGGAGTGAGTGTGGCAAAAAAAAAACAAAAAAACTAATATTTCTCCTTTCTTTATTTCCAGCATACAAATCTGGACACCCTATCCCAGGCTGATCCCCCAGGACCCTCAGCCCTTTCCAGCTCCACAGAGGAAGCCACATGCATTATGTATCACCATCCAGGCCTGTTTCAGAGCAGAAAAGCAAAAAATAGAGACGCAGAGAGCATCTCTGGCTCCAGCAATCAGTCCCACGGTTTCATATGTTTCTCTGGTAAACGAGGTCTTGTTCCTGCCGTGTGGAATTACCAAGAGGGATACATAAAATATTTAGCATTGTCATCCCCCTTCCTCGCTCTCCACTTTCCAGCTCAAACTTGCTGCGAGGTAAAAAGTAAAAGAAAATGTAGAGAGCCTGCGGTAGGATTTCTGATTATCTGGGAGGTTTGTAGATGTGTGAGCAAGAAAAGAAGAACCATGCAGATTGGAGGAATCCTTTACTGCATGACTGTTGCCATCAGGGAGGAGGAAGCCACCTGCAGAGGAAGAACACGAGATTTGTAAGAGGAAGAAGTCAGGACTCAGGCTGGCAGAGGTCTGGTCCATGCAGGTAGGAAGAGTGATGATGTTCAGGGAAGATGAGGCTTTTAACAAAAAAAGACCCAAACAGGCATGCACAAGAGTGGACACATGCATATATTTATGAGAGCACAGAAATGCACGAGGCTCAGCAATGCTTGCGCTCTACCCCTGGCAGCTTCTCCAAAACAGCACACACCTACAATTCTTATTGGTGACCTTGACATGGAGCACACCTCCACAGGTACCTTGCTGCAAGAATGTTTTTTGACACCTTAAAAGGTTCCTTCTATTGACATTGAGGCTGGCCAACTGGCAGACCTATTATTTTCTGCTCTCTGAAAGACTACACACTATTTGTGAGTGTGCAGAAGCCATAAAAATTGACTGGCACTTCCGTAGCTTTTGTCCCTTCAATTGGAAACTGCAAAGCTCTTCCAGCAGGATTTATTTTGCATCTTTATCTGTTTGTGTGGAGACATAGAGTGTCTTTAAACTACTGAATCTCTGGAAGTATTTACCATTTTTACGTTACAATAAGGCTGCCAATCATACTTCAGCAGTCTGGGCATGGAGACTGCTGTATGCTTTATTAAAGCATACAAGCGGGTACTTCAGTAAATTCATGATTTATCATTTTTTTAATATATTATTCTGGTTTTGAGGGACAGAGAAGGGAGACAATTGAGCTTCCCCACAAGTGACACCAGTTGACTAAGCATGTAGTTCTGGCCCAAAGGTTCCGCAACTTCCTTCTTGGTGGCTACCAGGCTGAAGAGCCTGTGAAATGGGAAGGTTTATCACTTACAAATTTGAAGGGGTTTGTGGGTGATATAAATGTCATGTTTCCGGAGGAAGGTGATGGGCTTCCCTTGACAGCGATGCAGTGCTGTTGCTCCATGAAAGGTTTTCAAAGGTGTCCACACCCAGGAAATCGGTGCTGTTCATACGCTGTCTTTTTCTTTTTTTTTTTTCTTTTGCAACATTTCAAAAGTTTGGTTAGAATTTGCATGACAATTGAACAGTTACCGAAACAATAAGCAGAACAATAAGCAGAACTCACGATTAGCAAACACTGAAGAAAAACCTTTCTCACAGATGAGGCTGCCATCACAGTGTGTTACAGTTCACCGCAGTTAGATCAACTTCTTCTATTTGAGAGTTGAATAAAGGTTTGTCTGCAACTATTAGTTATGCTTTTGGCAGAACTTTGCTGCATTCGCAAAGTTACACCTGGCTGTCTCTGTGATCCAAGCACTTCCTGCCCAGTCTGTCAGTTTATATGGTTGACTCTGTCTTGGTAGGTTTGCAGTTGACATCCTGATTCAATTTTTAGCTGTTAGATATAACAGAACTCTGTTCGATGTTCAAAGAATTGAGACATAGTTTTACAGCCTGTCTCTCTGAACCGTCTCCTGTGTTCCAACTCAGCAGTGTTTGTTCACTGACAATAGTCAACAAACCTCTGAGGCCTTCATAGAACAGTTGCATTCATACTGAAACGAGATTACACAGAGACAGACTCTGTTTGTTATGTAACTTTCATTATATATGAGAAAAGGGGGGGAAATGACAATGCATCTCAGACTTTTGAGACCCACATGTAATTTTCCTTCCACTTGCACTATTCGCGTTGTTTTGTCATTGAAACTCCAAATGAAATACATCAAAGTTAGTGATTGTAAAGGCACAAAATATGATTAAAGTGAACAGCTGTGAATACTTTTGCACGGCACTCTATCTTGTTTTGATACATAAAATCTTCGCTGATGTGTGCATGCCGTTTGTTGGTTTTAATTATGAATAAAGCCAGAATAATTCAACTGTGTGAGAACATTCAGGCCCTTTCAATACTCACTGGGATGCCAAAGCACACAGCAAGACACAGCACTATTAAAATCCATGGGTGGGCTGAAAATATATCACAAACAAATCTACTCTTGGGGGTTTCATAGGGAAGAGCAGCCTTCTCTCAGTCATTTGTCTCCACAGAGGATTGTGATTAATCTTAACTTTGATGTTCCTAAAGCAACGGGGAGGAGGAAGATATTGGAGAGAAGAAAGAGCCACCGCTGGAGTTGCGAAGGGGATGTAAAGGCAGAGCACTAAACCGCTGCTTTAAATGTCAAGTTAATGAAGCAAATTGAATTGAATCACACAGGATATTGAAATTGTATCGAGCGACACAGCACGCAAGCACGACGCTCAAGGTCTTACTGTTATAAGATTAGACTGCCATAGAGGGATAAGAAACTCTACTCTCACAGGGAGAGGAGAAAAACCCAGCGACAAAGGAAACAAAATTATACCATTAGATCAAAGCCTATCAACTGCTATAAGATGTGAATTGTCACGAACATTGTTTAAACACATTGCATATGCATGCAGGCAGGTGAAAATTACAGCTGGAATGTATTCAGAGCACACAGACACACACAATCAGTCTAAACAAGAAATATCTATGTATATGAGCACTTGGGGCCTTAAGGGATAAATGGCAAAAATTCATTTGGGAGAGTTAAGATGCATTAATGATTCATGGTGCAAATTCACACCTCTTCCTTTTGTTTCATAGTTACTGTAAACCAGTCAGCGAACAAGTAAAGCTGATCCTGCTCTGTCAACCTGTTTGTTTACCAGATGGCTCTGTTTAATCTGCGCTTGGATCACAGTATAATATCTGAGGATCTTATTTTGGCCTCAAGTTGTACAGTTGATGTATAAACACTGAAGTCTCCACTTATATGCAGCAACATTGCCCCTTTGTGGTGGCATGCAAAAATGTGGAGAAGCTTGATAAATACCTAAAGATATAAAAGCTTCACTTGAATCTTTAGGTTTTCAGAAAAAAAAAATAGGATATTTAGTTTATGGTGGTGAGAAAATGTCAGATTAGGAATTCTAATGTCAAAAGACCACCAGAAAAAACAAACTTATATTACCAACCCACAACTCATCAACAGTGTAGGGTTTCTTTCACACTTTCAAACTAATATAGCTCAGAAACCTCAGACTAAAGTGTATGCACAATAGAGTAGCCGGAAATTTGTGGCATTTGTGAAGCACTATATTACTCATGCGAGGTTAGAAGTTTTGCTTCATTTGTTTGTTTTACTCTCTCTGTACTCACTTAGTATTCACAGCAACCCCAGGAAGTGGGGCTACAAAAGATTATGCAATACAGCCAGGGGTGTCACAATGCAATTTAGGTCCCATGACAAAAAAAAATCTAATGTGGCCACTCGCCCCCACACAGTCTCTTTCAACACAACTTTAAAATCTAACGGTTTTTGAAATATATATAAAAAGACACTTAAATATAAATTTACATCTGTGTACAAATTACATGTATAACATTTAAATCAAAATCATGCATAAACATTATTACCTAAAGCAGTGAAAACAGCAGATGTTTTTAACAAGAATATCACAAGTTCTTGAATCTGAGACTATTCTCTAAAGTATGCCATTAGACAACTATCTGACCCTCACTAAGCCTGACTCACCAAGTCTAACACTGTTACAGCTAATGAAATGTGATAGCAACTCTGTTTATTAAAAGCATGATGTTCTTTGCTGCTGCTTGACCACAACTTATGTATTTCCATTATACTTGGTAGACCAAGTATGGGCAGCAAGTTCCTGTTATGTTATATAAGTTCATTACTGAGAATTCAATATATTCTGCCACCATCTGCTGGGGTAGCAGCATAACATCCACTGGTTTAATGACAAGATAATAAAAAATGCTGGTTTTGTTTTGGGAACTGTTCTGGTGCAATGGATTCTTCACACATTAAAGAACACAACTGACAACCCTGAACATTTTCTTCATGAACTTGTCTGACAGCAAATATGACCACTACTGGAGATCCTTCCTGACCGCAGTCATTACCATCTACGACAACTGACGAAATTTAAATCATAGAAGTGACAGCAACATTCAATTTTCCATTTTAGATAAATATTTTAATTGATAGGAAATATGTATATTTCCATGTAAGTGAACAGGTCAGTTGAGTTTCAGTGGCTTTGTTCTATTTCTGACAGATCCAGCTGACTGATGAACCTGTGCAGATTTCTCTATAGATGGGACAAGGAGGAATTTGTGAGGCTGTGCTTTCAGACCGCACCAGGTGAAGTGCTTGTAATTTAAGTGGAGTTGTTTAATTTAATTTGCTATAAGTTATTGGGACCACAGTCAGTGGTTTGTCACGATGGAGATGACAATGTAGGTGCATTTATTTGCTTGATGTGTGATGGGATCTGGATATACGGTTCAACTAGGTGAATATTAACTAAACTGCATGAAAATGCAGCTAGATAGCCTATGTTAATATGATTATGTTTTGACTGGTAAAAATAGTACATGACCGATTTTTTTTAAATGCTGTCGGTCAAAATGACAGAGAAGAAAAACGCCTAGAGTGACCTCTGCTTTCAGGTGTAAATTTATTGCAAAACAAACAATGATAAGTACAACTCCTTAACTATCATGATGACACAAGTGCCGTCATGAACTCATTGTATAAGCTTTTTGAAGGTGTAGATTAAAGGATTAATATGGCAACTTGCACTTTTGCTTGCAGCCATCTTGGATTTGTAAGTCAGAGTTAACTGGAAACAAAGAAGAATCTAGAAAAGGTTAAAGGTAAAATTCAGCTGAACAATTTATTTTGATCCGTCAAGCATGCATTGAAGTGAGGTGTTTCTGCACCTCTAATAATCTTATCAGTTCTGATAAACTTCACATGCTGCTTCACCTTTAACCCTCCACATGCAAGTCCTTCATCACAGGATCAATTTATCTTTAGATAGAGCGTTATCATTAAGTTGTTGCAAAACCATATTACCTCAGCTGATTTTTTCCCCCACATTAAAGCACTGGATATCAAACATTACTCCACACAACATTGTGTTGAAGTTTCTTCAATAAAGAACAGAAAGAGATTAGATTTTATACGGCAATTTGATTGAATTCTCATTGGAAGAATGACAAACCACTGTCTGAAATCTCAATAAAAGCTAAGAACTTTTCATTAACCAAAGTTGTGCAGCTCAGAGATTTAACACACAAAACGTTGTCATAAATACTTTATCAAAGCAGACTTGCACACTTTGCCTGATAAAGAGATTCGAGCAGACTGAAGCACGGGTGTCTTATCTTAAAGTGATTCACAAAAGAGAGCTTGAAGCATGGACTCTTAGGGAACACTTGCGCAACTATGTACTTAAGCTAATATCTAAGTAAACGGAATATGCTTTCTTTAGGAAAAGAAACTTTCTGTTACAAAAATCACAGAGAAAAGAACATTTCTGCTCCAGAAAAAAATTGCACTAAAGAAATGAACTCCTGCTTATTGGCGGACATCTGTCTTACAGCTTCTCTCTGACACCCCTCCCTTCTTCCCCCCATTCCAGCCCATTAGATGGAGTAAATGCAGGCGCCAGCTTGATGGGAGGAAATGGATAGAAAAAAAAAAAACAACTGGAGATTCCTAAATGACATGTAACAAATGCATAGTACAAGATGACAAAACAAGCTGTTAGAATTTAACCAATAAAACTGGTGATTATAATTCTATTTCTTCGTAGATCTGACACATGTTTAACAGCTTAAAAAAACTCTTCAAAATACATTTTGTCCAAAACAATTTGCTAAATTCAAAGGTTTTTTGGACTTCATTGGTGAATTTAATTAATCAAATAAATAATCTGTATTAAGTTGATATAAAGTTGTATTAAGTCAGTATTTATAGACTTCAGCAAGTAATATTTGTCCATTTATGTTCCGTGTTCACATATGTTCATATATCAGGTCTCTTTCTCTTGTATCACAGTAGAAACATTTGCTTGGTTCTGTGCTGCAGAAAGACCATCACTGTTATCATCATGAAGTCATCTGGTTTGTCCTCCATGTTAAGACAAAAAAACAAAAGGAACTGGTTTGTGATTGAAGCATGAAACATTCATGAATTAGTCATAAGCAATCTAGTCTTAGAAGGTAGCATTTTATAACTATTTCTGCAACTGCAGCATCTAAGGAACTTAGTTTGCTAGCAAGTTTAGCATTAGCATTATGGGCAAATTAGCTAAAGATGGAGAGAAACATACATTTTACACAGAAATGTTTCTAACCACAGTTCTTTTGGCATTTATTAACCTTTTCTAAGCTGATATACTTATTCATATTATAACCCACATGCTGGACACCAGTATAAATTAGAATAACTGTTAACTGGACCTGACCCATTTCACTGCCTCAAGGAATATCTTCTATACTTCGACAAGATAAATCTTGAGAGGATCTACAAAATAAACTAGATGTAAGGAAAATGCTAAGAAAACGGAAAAGGCACAGAAATTTGCTAATTATTCTTGCAGATTTGTGGTTGGATGACATCTTTGCCATTACCCTAATATTTAGTTTCCTCCACAGATTCTCTTAGAATCAAATAAGGATTCTGACTGGTATATATTGCATTTTTTTTTATAGCTAAAGTTTACTGTTGTTCAAAATGCATTTTTATTGTGCAGAGAGTTGTGTACACTGTCTACAAAACAACATTCATATTGTGATGTTCAACCACAGAAAAACATGTTCTGTAAAGTGGTAACAATGTAGAGGAGGAAGCATGAACTTTATGCCACATACACACTCTTCCAATGTCCTGAAGCAATTATCAGGCGGAGTATGTCCTTTGGTCCACATGGACTCACACAATCATACACACACTTAAACACACACTCAGAAACAAAGTGCATATAAAGGGCTGGGCCCTTGAACTCTCTCTCTCGCTTCATTGGAAAAACATATCTCAAGGCAGGCTGCTACCTCCTCTCACAAACTGCTGACAAAATGCCTGCAGACTACAATGGACGCTGGGAGATGGTGACCAATGAAAACTTCGAGGATGTCATGAAGGCTCTTGGTAAGTTTCACTTTGATGCAACGCATGCAATTTGACCTCGTTCAATTGATTGTGAAAATTGTCTTGTTCAAATCAGAGTGCTATACTAAAAGACTGAGTCAGGAAGAAAAGGACGTCTGAGCAAAAAGCGTAACACCAGTGTGACAGAGAGAACAAGAATGCTGGTAGGAGAGTAACAGAAAGGGAAGAAAAAAAGAGGTGTGATGTGCAACTGCTTCATTTCCTCATTGAATTGCTGTCAGACAAAGTTAACCTCCTCTCTATGAGCAGTTGCTATCTGTTGCTGTGCCAAATACGTATTGATTCAGTCCCTTCTGCGTTTTCTTTGTTCCCCATCCAAGAAATAAAAGAGAGATTCTGACCCTGGATCAGCTGACGGGAGCTGGCTCTCCTCCTTGCGTGTCATTGATCACTCCCAGAAACACTTTCATTTTCACGACGACTCTATCTGCAATTCACAAAAAAACAAGCCACCATGCAGTGAGCTCAATCAAGAAATCCAGGGTGATCCTTGAGTCCTCAGACACATTTCCTTGGAGCAGACTGGAAAATGAGATCCTTATGGAAATGGGGCAGAAACTATCAGTCAGATGGTTAAATATGGTGCCCCATCTGTAAGAGTGATCGAAAGAAATTGAATTTCCACTTTAGGGCAAATAGGATATGAATATCTAAATGATTAGAATGGGTGGTTGACTGTAACAGAGTCTGATGGTAAAAGGGGTCAAAGAAAGTCATTCAGATCTAATCTAACTGAATTTAAGGTGATTTTTGACGGGTTATTGTCACATCTGTGCTTTGATGAATTCCATCAGCATCCAGGAGGAGAAGTTTTCACAACGTTACAAAAACATACATTAGAGTCTGTTTCTGACCACATCTGACCTCTCTTCACAAATCCAGACATTGACTTCGCCACCAGGAAGATTGCCACCCATCTGCATCAGACAAAAGTGATTGTGCAGAACGGAGACAAGTTTGAAACCAAGACCCTAAGTACCTTCAGAAACTATGAAGTCAACTTTACCGTGGGGGAGGAGTTTGAGGAGCACACAAAGGGACTGGACAATCGGAAAGTAAAGGTGGGGCACAGAGCCAATGAAAGGAGGATTGTTGGACACTAAATGTGTTGCTCTTGGCTTTAAATGTCTGTGATGTGATATGTCAGAGCCTGGTTGTCTGGGATGGGGACAAGCTGGTCTGTGTTCAGAAGGGGGAGAAAGAAAATCGCGGCTGGAAGCATTGGATCGAGGGAGACCTGCTGCACCTGGTGAGAATAAGCGTGACACACTGGGAACTGGTGTAAATGTATTCCCAGTTTCCTCATTAATAGAATAAATATAAGAACTCTACTTCATTTACTTGAACCAATCATTCCCAGTTGCATCACACTGAGTTGCCTCATGTCTCTGGGCAA
This sequence comes from Poeciliopsis prolifica, assembly GCF_027474105.1. NCBI lineage: Eukaryota > Metazoa > Chordata > Actinopteri > Cyprinodontiformes > Poeciliidae > Poeciliopsis > Poeciliopsis prolifica. Next base: position 12,349,496 of record NW_026562379.1, read on the forward strand.
TAATAATAAAATGCTTTTGAAACATGCAGATGTAAGCTCTGCCTGCTTGTGCAACCAATAGACGCCCTTGTTGCATCACATTCCTCCGAGTCTCAAGGTCTGTGCCTTCTTTTTACAGGAAATCACAGTCCTCGACAAAGTCTGCCACCAAGTGTTCAAGAAGAAGCAATAAAGGAGGAGGAAGATAGATTTTGTGTGTAAAACCCTGACTGCTGTGTGTGTCGTGTTGTGAACTTTATTAAAACATTTTAATACAAATGATGTCTCATTATCCTTTGGATGTGTCATTTCAAAAAGGGCTTGTTTTCTTTCATATCACTTCATCTCCATTCCACTTTTCCTATTTTAGATCATTTAGTATCACAATAAAATGTTCACCACCTCCCAAAATAATGGACCAATTTGTTTCAGTCAATTATTACTGCATTCTTCCAACATGATTGCTTTTGTGATTTTGTGAAACAATCCAAAGACATCAAACAAGATGTTTGAAAGAGAAGTCCAGTTCCACAATCATGGTATTTTAGGGTTCCATGTCCATCAGGTGTTGTTTTGATCATGTGATGTTACTACTATAGATAAAGAAGAGCTGAGCTTTGTAGAATAGATGGCCTCATGCGAAAGAATATAATGTGGAAATATTAAAACATCATACAGGAACTTAAAGCTTTGGGACAACTGGCTCATCTGAATGGACAATGACTTGTAATTCTAAACTTACTTACAAAGTTGTTTAAAAGCAACAAAGTCCATGTTTTGGAGGAGCCATTAAAAATCAAACTCTCAAATAGACTTTGTGGGCAGAGTTGTATGTGAGCAATGCAACCAACATAACTGACCAAGTCATCCGAGCAGCAATCTTTACATGGAGAAAAAGAAAGCATCTTTATTTTTTAATATTTTCAATTTACAGAAACATCTCTGGTCATTGTAAATCAGAAATTTCATTGGAGATTGAAATTTTTTTGTATGTTAGTTTACTCTTTGCAATTTCAGGTGGTGTCATTTGTTTTTTTAAATAGGGGAAGCTTAAGAAAAAATATGTAGCACATGGCAATATTGCTGTAACAATGATGCTGGTATAAATTCCTTAATTTCCCTCCCACCCTTCCTTCCTCATCCCCATTTGTCAGATATAGGCTAAAGGGTCAATGGCAGGAAAGATCTTAGCCAGTCCCACTCTGATGCAATGCATCAGAGTGGGACTGACTGCAAGTATGATAAAAAAAATAATAAAAATCTAAATTTTAGAGTATTTGTATTTTTCTAAGATTACTTCAACAAGCACTATGAATGAGGAGTGAATATTTATTTATGTGGTAGATAAGCAAAGAATAATGTACTGAGACTTTGTAAGAAGGTTTGCTTTTATTCTAAGAGGGGAAAAAAACAAAAATATTCCCCATTTGGTCCAGTTTTTGTCAAGACTAGAGCTGCAGAGAAGCTTAAAGTTGACTGGGAATCTCTAGCAAGTGCTGGAGAGGCTCAAAGTAGAAGAGGAAAAAGGAAATGCAAAATCAGTCTCTTTCTTCCCCCGCCCCCTATCTTATTTTTTTTACTATAAATTATAAAATGCATTGTTTGTGCTCCAAGTGCATAAAATAATGCCATATAGATTTTAAGGTAGGCCAGGTTAATTTAATCACATAATCCGTTTTCTTTTTAAAGATATTTGAGACAAGAGCCAACTTGTAATATTAAGACAGTCCAAATTTGTCCTCGTTTAGCTCCAATCTGCTTTATACTTGTCCCATGTGAAGCAGACCATCTTTCAAGTGATAGACAATATTTTAAGTTAAAGCACTGCTTTGATTCAAGAAGTATAATAATGCAACACCATCTTTATTAAACAAATTTATACAAGGAATACAAATCTTCAATATTCTTCTCCATCTTCCACTGCATCTTCCCGGGCATCTGAGCCAACCTCTTCGTAATCCTTCTCCAAGGCTGCCATATCCTCCCTGGCCTCAGAGAACTCCCCCTCCTCCATCCCCTCACCTACGTACCAATGAACAAAGGCCCGTTTGGCATACATTAGGTCAAACTTATAATCGAGTCGAGCCCAAGCCTCTGCAATAGCCGTGGTGTTGCTCAGCATGCACACAGCCCTCTGAACCTTGGCCAAGTCACCACCAGGAACCACAGTGGGTGGCTGGTAGTTGATGCCAACCTTAAAGCCAGTTGGGCACCAGTCCACAAACTGGATGGACCGCTTGTTTTTAATAGTCGCAATGGCAGCGTTGACATCTTTGGGCACTACATCACCACGGTACAGAAGGCAGCAAGCCATGTACTTGCCATGGCGAGGGTCACATTTCACCATTTGATTGGCTGGCTCAAAGCAGGCAGTTGTGATCTCAGCCACAGTGAGCTGCTCGTGGTACACCTTTTCAGCAGAGATCACAGGAGCGTAAGTGGTCAGAGGGAAGTGGATGCGTGGATATGGCACCAAATTGGTTTGGAACTCTGTTAGATCCACATTAAGGGCTCCATCAAAACGAAGAGAAGCGGTGATTGAGGACACAATCTGGCTGATCAATCTGTTCAGGTTTGTGTAAGAGGGTCGCTCAATGTCAAGGTTTCTGCGGCAGATATCGTAGATCGCTTCATTGTCCACCATAAAGGCGCACTCTGAGTGTTCCAGGGTGGTGTGAGTGGTCAGGATGGAGTTATAGGGTTCCACTACAGCAGTTGACACCTGAGGGGCAGGGTAGACTGAAAATTGCAGCTTGGACTTTTTGCCGTAGTCCATGGAGAGACGCTCCATCAGTAGGGAGGTGAAACCAGAGCCGGTTCCTCCACCGTAGCTGTGGAAAACCAGGAAGCCCTGAAGTCCTGTACACTGGTCAGACTGGTGACAGAAAGAGAAACCAATTTGGAACAGCTGCATCAGCTCACCTAAAATAAAACTGCAAAGATTTCCTACCAGTTTGCGAATCCTGTTCAGAACCGGCTCAATGATCGCTTTCCCGATTGTGTAGTGTCCACGGGCATAATTGTTGGCAGCATCCTCTTTACCAGTGATCAGCTGCTCTGGGTGGAACAACTGGCGGTAGGTGCCAGTGCGCACTTCATCTGACAGATACCGACATAGACTTCTATCAACCTTGAGAAATTATGTTGAAGTTTAACAAGTGCTCTGCTTACCAATTACTGAGGGCTCTAGATCCACAAAAACAGCTCTCGGAACATGTTTCCCTGCTCCAGTCTCACTGAAGAATGTGTTGAAAGAATCATCCCCACCACCAATCGTCTCATCACTGGACATCTGGCCATCCGGGTGAATCCCATGTTCCAGGCAGTAGAGTTCCCAACACGCATTACCGATCTGGACGCCAGCCTGACCAACATGTATGGAGATGCATTCACGCTGTGGAGTTAGACAAAAAAAAAAAATTGATTACATCTCCAAGCCTCAAAACCCTCGCTGGAGCCAAGCTGCCCTTTTCTTCCCATAGCAAACAATAAGGGTTCTTGTAATATCAGAATCTGGCAAATGAAACTTGTTTAGCAGAAGACTTGAATCTGATATGCATGTTTTCATTTGACAACCCAATAATAGAAGCCCTACTGTGAACAGATCCCCGTTAATACTTCCACTTCATTGACTGAAAAGGACACAGGTGGAGCTCATTGAACCTGGGGAGGTGATTTCTCCACAAACGTGAGGTCTGTAATGCTTATGAAGACATTCTGAAGTTAAAAACTGTGGCTTCCATTCATTAAAGGACCAGAAAACTTCTAAGAAGCAGTTTAAATAGAGCGTCGCCTCCCACACATAGCCAAAAAAAAAACGGGGAACAGCCACGGATTTTGACGGAGGGGGGAAATAAAATCTATCAGTTCAACAACAGACTTTTAGGAATTGAGCTATGCTAATGCTTTAAACATAACATTCATACGCACCATTTTTCGGAAGCCAAATGACTGAAGACAAACGCTGCGAATCTTGTCCCACCGGCAGGAATGTTGCGAAAGCCTGTTGATGCGGCAATTAAATACATCTGCGTCGGAAGTAGGTATTTTATTCTGATACGTCAGATCGCAAGTGACAGCTTTCAGGATTGGTTGAAAATGAACATTGTGACAGAGCACAAGGTTTACCTCAAAGCCACAACAACATGTGGGAGAGCGTTGCTTTTAAAAACCACTTTGAAAAATACACTCATGCAGTTTTCAGAAAACCCCAAAGCAATTAAAATGGAGTTTGTCAGGTTCCACTTCTTTTTAAAGTCTGTTAGCGCCCCCTAACGTTCAAACAATCTTGTTAAGCAAGTCTTGCTTTGTAAAAACAATAAAAAAATAAATAAAATAACTAAATAAATAAATAAAAAAAGATTTAATTTGATAAATTAATTTATGTATTTAGGCCTATTGTAAAGGTACCCACATATTTGATAATGCAGTGCTGTTCATTATCAATAGTAATGGGAAATGAAATGTATATAAGTGACTTGGAATCTCTGGTTGAATTTTATTTTTATTTTTATTTATTTATTTATTTTACTTATGCATTCTGCTGTATAGCTATCTGTTGTGCTTCCGCACTTTTTGTTTCCTACATTTAGCTCAACTCAAAGGTTTTTGTTTCCTGTGTTGATTTGGCCATGTTGGATCATTATCTCAATGAGAAACAGGTGACTTCACATTTATGAAAAGGAAGCTACATCAGTGACTCCTGAATTAGTAAAACATTTAATTTCAAATTTAACTAATTTAATTTCAGACTAGGGGTTTTTATTATTATTATTTAAAGTATATGCTTTCATTTGCCTTCTGATTTTTGTGGGGATTTCAAAGTTCACAATTCTTACGCCAGAGGGAGACAAAGTCACTGTTTGTTTTTCCCTACCACCCTTTGTTTTGATATTAAATGACTTGAAGTTCTATCACACATTTGAGGAACATGGCAGTTCAAAGTGCTATACATCATAAAAACACACAAAAATTACAAAGTTGTAGAAAACACAGTCAACAATTCTTGCGTCATTCCTAACATCCTCTCCATAATCAGGCACAGGCACCATTATGTTGTGGGAAAGTTTTTCTTTTTTTTTTAAATAGAGACAGTGACATTGGTCAGACTTGATGAGAAGATAGAATAAAATTTTCCCATTGTGGAGCCTGTGATTATAACATTCTAAGACACATTGAAGAAGGCAGCTTCAATGTGACAAAATAATAATAAAAAAATAACTCAGCGGGTATTATTTTGGCAAACCACAGTAAATTATCTACAAATTTAAATCAATCCAAATTCCGCGTGCTCGCTGATTTAAACTTAACTAAACTAAACGGTTTGATGTAATGCCGACAAAATGCCACATTCCTAAAATAAATTCAGTTTTTCTTTATTGTCGTGCATCAGTATATGTATGAGTTGTCAGGTACAAAGTGTTCTCCTGAAAACGCTGAAAGATCCACGTTGCAAAAAAACTTTTAAGTCAAGTTTGCGTCGACACAGATAAACGGGAAGTTAAATTTCTCCTCTTCAAAGTAAAAAGACAATTTGAAAGGGACAATAGAAAATCCACAAACCCCTAGCAAACGTCAGAACTGCTTCACCATATTAGCTTATAAAACTTAACCTCATAACATAGCTATTCATGCGCAAAACATTTTTCTCTTAGGCTTCAGTTTTGTTCATGTTTTTTTTTCTCTTCTTCTTCATTTTTTTGCTAAAGGCGTCAATTTTGTCACTCGTCACTTCGGGCAAAGTATTTACTTTGTAAAGCATCACCGGAAGTTGTTTAGGTATTGTCTTCAGCACAATAATAATCCAACTTTTCTCCGCTTCTCTCCGGGAGCAGCAGGATGATAGGTGGGTTTTCCCTGGACTATAACTGAGACACGCGCTGACGTGGAGACATGGTAGGTGTCCTAAACAAAGTATTTATCACGTCACAATTTAAAAATGTGTTATTAGCAGAACTTCACTTGCCACCCTGATATACCTACCTCAATGGTACTTAGAAAGAAGTGCAGTAAACTCTCACAGCTCAAAATAATCAAATAACCAATATGTACATTGAACCTTCATAATAAGCATTTCATTTGAAACATCTAAGCAAACTCAACGTGTTAGAATGTGTTTTATTCATTCTTCTGTCGTACGATCAGTAAAAATGATCGATGTGAAAGAAAATTTAGGCAGGCATGCATGCAAAATGTGGTGTGGGAAAAGAGACACACCCACTCCCTAACTAAAGCCAGAAGGTGATTTAAAGCTGCAGAGGAGCATCCTCCACCCCCAGCTGATGTTGACCCGTTCGTTTTTATTGTCTCTCACTAACCAGCCTCTGAGGTTGGACATCCAGCGGAGGCTGACAGCTCGGTCAGAGAGAGTGAAGAGTGTGGACCTGCACCCCACTGAGCCATGGATGGTGCTCAGCCTCTACACTGGCACTGTTGTCATCTGGAACCATGAAACACAGGTGTCTATGAACCACTTCTGTCATTTTGCATCACCCTCTCCTAATTTTATTCCAACATTTCACTCAAGAATGCTTATTTTCAGTAAAACAAATGCCTTGCAAAAGGATTCACTTGTCGCCCAAAGTTCAGTCAGATCAAATTTCCAGTCTTGACACAAATTTACAATTGGACTTGAGTCTAGACTTTAAATAGGCCGTTCTACCAAAAAAATATGCATTGACCTAATCTATTTTATTGTAGCTCTTGGCTGTGCATTGAGGGTCACTCTCCTGCCGGTTGGTGATCTTTGGCCTTAGTCTTGTTTTTATTTCTGCATCCAAAAAGTCTACCCCTCTGTATTTAGAGCCAACCAAAGACAAATTTGGTTGATTTTCACACAACAGTTTGATTTGCATACAGGTGGACTCTATTTAGCATTGAGATCATTCGTAAAGGTAGTTGGTTGCACTGGATTTTGTACCGGGGTGTCAGAGTGAAGGGAACTGAATGCAAATACATGCCACACATTTCAGATTTTTTAAATATGAAAGACAGTAAATGAAAACCTGTATCAATTTCTCAGTATCACATCAAATCAGAATCAGAACTACTTTATGGATCCCCAAGTGAAAATTGTGTATTTGTTGACAATTACTCAAATTCAAGAGCTTTAAAATATTACAAAATACAACTACAGGCACACATATTAAAAAGATTAATTATATGGAAAATGTCAAATTACAGGCAATTTAATTAACCTAAACAGCGATAATATAATATAAAGATAAAATAAAATAAGTATGTACATGGAAAATTGAAATATGTCCTTCAAAAAACCCTTACAATGATAAATTTTGCAAAGATCTCTGTGGCATGAACTCTTTAGTAATACTTCTACTGTCTGACCTTGCTTCTCTGTTCCTAGGCAATTATTAAATCCTTTGAGCTGTGCGATCTGCCTGTTAGAGTGGCCATGTTTGTAGCCAGGAAACACTGGATCATTACTGGAGCAGTAAGTTGTTTCTGGATTAAAGTTTGTGTACAAATTATTCTGTGACTCTAATTTTGCAAAACAAAAGCAGCTATTCTGCTGCTGTGGACTGAATTGGGATCATGTTTTGATAAATCTGTTTGCTTGCCCACAGGATGACATGCAGATCCGTGTGTTCAACTACAACACGCTTGATAGGGTCTTCATGTTTGAAGCCCACTGTGACTACATCCGCTGCGTCGCTGTGCACCCCACGCAGCCCTTTGTCCTCACCAGCAGCGGTAGGAAATGCCTACCTAGATTCATGCGACATACAGTCATCCAAAATCAACATGTAACCCTTTATTGAGTTGTCTGATGAGCAGTGTGTGTTTCTAGATGACATGCTGATCAAACTGTGGGACTGGGACAGAAAGTGGACGTGCTGCCAAGTGTTTGAGGGACATGTACACTACGTCATGCAGGTCGTCTTCAACCCTAAAGACAACAACCAGTTTGCCAGTGCCTCTTTAGACAGAACCATTAAGGTACAAAACAGGCAGACATAGGTGATCACAGACTAATACTATACTACAACGACAATTCTATAATACTAATGCTACAACTCATCTTGCTGTACTGTAGGTGTGGCAGTTGGGCTCCAAGTGTCCCAATTTCACTCTTGAGGGTCACGAGAAAGGAGTGAACTGCATTGATTACTATAACGGAGGAGACAAGCCCTACCTTATATCAGGAGCTGATGATAATCTTGTGAAGATCTGGGATTATCAGGTAATCCAACACAGTGAATGCATATATACATGGATCCTGAGGTAATACACTTAGTATCACATTAAAAAAGAACAGCTATTATAAGATTAACAGTAAGCATGATTTAAAAAAAAAAAATATTCAGCTCCAAATAAAATCTACATTAAACGAGTGCTACAAAAGCCATACATTTTTTGACCAAGAGCAAAAGTGTCTCAAGCACAAATTTAAAGTGTATTTTATTGAGTTCCAGCTGTGTTTATATTAGTTGACTAACATTCCTCTTTTGTTTCTCATAAAGAGCCTGCTGACACCTACAAACATGACTTTTGAGTGCATTTAGAAAATTTTTCTGTATCTGGTCGCAGGTTATTTGAGTGCTCTAGTCTGAGTAATGTCGTCTAATTTAAAGCATTTCCAGCTTTAAATTAGAGGAAAACTCAACAGTGGTGGTCCTCCAATGGGGGCTGTACGAGTGGGCATTACTCAGGTCTTTGTTACTCAGTTATAGATTTACTGACCATAATAGATGAAGGAAACTGATGGCAACAAGTTCTGGAATAATCTATGTCAGTTCTGCACTCGTGAGAAACTTAGCTAGGCACACCTCTTCCTAAAGCAAAAAAAGAAAACCAACCAGTCACATGGCAGCTCTTCGGCTTGGTGTCAGATGGTATGTTCTTGAGTGTTGGATAAACTAGTGATCAACCAGGATTATTGGGACAAAACTATGTCTTGGATTTACAAAGCACTTTTCAATATCTACATGTCTATCAATCTACATGGAAACTTGGAAAACAGAATGTCAGTTTTGAAATGAAGCCATTTAACTTTTCCAAATAATAGAAAGTTTTCATCTGAAAACTGAAAGCGACATATTCTGTAGGTGGTTTGTATTAATACCACAAGGTAAAGCCTTCACCTCTTCTGATTTTATTTACCAGAACAAAACGTGTGTTCAGACCCTGGAGAGTCATGTGCAGAATGTGACTTGTGTCTGCTTCCACCCTGAACTGCCAGTCATTCTCACAGGATCTGAGGACGGTGAGTAAAACTTAATACTGGGTCACAAAGAGAACACTAACCTGATTCCACTATGACACATCCACAGGCACTGTCAGAGTTTGGCACTCCAACACCTACAGACTTGAAAACACACTTAATTACGGGATGGAACGAGTGTGGTGTATATGTGGGCTGTCTGGCTCCAACAATATAGCTCTGGGCTATGATGAAGGCAGCATCATCATTAAGGTTTGTGCACCGTCAAAGCTTTAAATGAGTGCACTATTACATCAATGAGTGCACAATTAACATATATTTATATTTATCCTCACCTTGTTTCAGCTGGGCCAGGAGGAGCCAGCCATGTCCATGGACTCCAGTGGGAAAATCATGTGGGCCCGTCACTCCGAGATGCAGCAGGCCAACCTGAAGACGCTGGGAGAGTCGGAGATTCAGGATGGAGAGAAGCTCCCACTTGGTGCCAAAGATATGGGCAGCTGTGAGATTTACCCACAAACCATTCAACACAGCCCCAATGGCAGGTGAGCCATTGCAGAATGGGAAATTGACAAAAGCAGTCATCATGTGTGACCCAACCAGGAGTCGTTTTAAAATCGACATTAAGTGTCAGCATCTTCATTTTGGATGGAAAGGCAAGCTTGTGTGAACTGGAATGCTTGACATTAGTGCTTGTAGAACAGTCGATGTATTTGTACATGTTAATGGTTTGGGTGAACCTCGTGTGTTATTGTTGTAGTCAATTTTATTTTCACAAAACTTGACAGGTATTCTGTCTGAGATTTCTAAATGGGTACTTTATATGGTGTGTGTTTCATTCTGGCAGATTTGTAGCGGTGTGTGGAGACGGGGAATATATCATCTACACCGCGATGGCCTTGAGGAACAAAAGCTTTGGCTTTGCTCAGGAGTTTGTCTGGGCACACGACTCCTCACAGTAAGGCCTACCAATTAAAGGAAGACTTTAATCACTGAAATCTCTAAACTGACTTTTTTGTATCTTTTCAGAATTAAAAGTTTGGATTTCAGAGGAAGTGATAAAAATGAATAAGACTTTAGCTGCCTTTTTAAAGTTGTCAGAACTGTAGCACAGAGGATATACAGATAATATTATATCCTCTAATATTACCATTAGATGCTTGTGTTAAAACAAGGCTTGACTTCCTGTTCATACGTTCTGTTTGAGTTACGTCCTGGTGTGAAGTCATGAAAATCTCCCATTGGTATTAACCTTGTGATGCTCCATGATTTTACCATCTGAGCTTTTCTTAATTATACCCAGTTGAAGAGGTTCAGTGAGGTCTGAATGGATCATTAGGAAGATCAAAATGGCAGTTTTTGAAAAATGTTTATCTCTTCTCTAATCCAACTCACCGGGTTTTTTGTCCAAAGCTCTGTCCCAACAGCATAAACCCAGTATTTAAAATTACATGCCAGTTTTGTTTCTGTCCAGGTATGCCACGAGGAAAGGCAATAGCGTGGTGAAAATATTTAAAAACTTTAAAGAGAAGACGACTTTCAATCCTGATTTTGGGGCTGATGGTACGTTTTTTTGCCATTTAAATCACGTTTTTCTACATTCCAAGCAGTAAAATGAACTGAGTGTATGTACTGACCAATCAAAGTGCTTTATCTGTATTTAAAAGTGTAAACATATGTATGTTTTTGAAATGTGTTGTCTTTAAATGGCACCACATTTGTGAGAAAATTTGGTTTCAGATTTGAGCAGCAGAGTTGGTTATGTTGGTACCACCCACAAATAACTCGTCAAATCCTGCCTGCCAATGCGTGTTCTGGCATTGTCCCTTATTGGGGTTGTTTATTGAACTGGGGGATGTACCACTTCTCAACCGGTTCTTGTTGCAAGTCAGCTGATGTGGCTGTGTTGGTCACTCTGGTGCGAACAGCTGACCCAAGCTGTTCAATGAATTTCAGCAAATTTAAGAATTTATCATGTTTTCTCCCAAATTCTGGAGGTAAACCTGATAAACTCTGCCCCGAGGGAACAAATCTTGCCACCTTGAAGGATGGAATTTAGTCCCTAAAAATGATATAGGGTTAGATCTTGATAATTTGGAAGTTGCCTCCAAAGACAAAAGAAAAACCTTGTTTTTCCAGTATGTCACCCTGTACTGTCACCACCTCCACAAAAAGTTGTCTGGTACTGACATGTTTTTAATGGTTGCAACCCGCAAAGGTATTTTCCTTGCAAATATGGCAAAGAAAATAATCTTCCAAATTTCCCTATTTTAATTGATATGTTAATTTTTTTATCTCTTCCTATTAGGCATCTTTGGTGGCTTCTTACTGGGAGTGACATCAACCAGTGGACTGGCTTTCTATGACTGGGAAAGCTCCAGTTTGATCCGCCGTGTTGAGATCCTGCCTAAGCATGTCTGTCACAATCTCCTTAGTGCTAGTCTGAATGCTATGACTGCAGCTTTTTCATAAGCCTGTCATTGGTGCCTGCAGATGTTCTGGTCTGACTCTGGGGAGCTGGTGTGTATTGCTACAGAAGAGTCCTTCTTTGTGTTGCGCTACCTGGCAGAGCGAGTGTCAGCAGGACAAGAGTCTAAAGAAACGCTGACAGAGGATGGGATAGAAGATGCTTTTGAGGTCAGAGCTGTTTCTGGTGGTCTGTTGTGAAATCGTATCATGAGATGCTGATATAAAAGAGAAAACTTCATTGTCTTTCCTTTCAGTTTTCCTTTCATGGCTTCTGTTTGTTGTGATTCTTCTGTTTTTCAGGTACTGGATGAGGTCCAGGAGATAGTAAAGACAGGTTTGTGGGTCGGAGACTGCTTCATCTATACCAGCTCTGTAAACAGACTCAACTACTATGTTGGAGGAGAGATCATAACTATTGCTCACTTGGACAGGTAGCAAATTTTCATTTGCTTTTATAGGCTAACAAATTAAAAGGTGCATTAAAAAGCCATTTTATTGTAAAAACTCTAAATAGGACCATGTATCTGCTGGGCTACATCCCAAAAGACGACCGTCTCTATCTAGGAGACAAGGAGCTCAATATCATCAGTTACTCCCTGCTGCTGTCTGTGCTGGAATATGAGACAGCTGTCATGAGGAAAGATTTCACCACGGCTGACAGGGTCCTTCCCACAATACCAATGGAGCAGAGGACCAGGGTCGCCCACTTCCTGGAGAAACAGGTATCAATGTCCTCCCAGCTTTTGACGTTTACTGCCAATCTAGTAATGTTGTACTTCCTTCTAAGATTTAGAAAAGACAAGGAAGCCAGATGTAGTCAGATCTCTGGTTAAAATGTTTTGTTTTATGGCAATGGCAAGGTCCTTACACTCACCTCACATTTAACTGTGGTTATATGACAGCAATGTTTCAGTGTAAATGAAGAAGGCTTAATGTTTTTTTGTTTTGTTTTGTTTTGTTGGGTTTTTTTTTGTATTTTCTTTTGCTGTGTAGGGGTTCAGACAGCAGGCGCTGGCTGTGTCCCCTAACCTGGAACACAAGTTTGAGCTTGCTCTGCAGCTGGGCGAGCTGAGGATGGCGCATGAACTGGCACTGGAGGCAGAGGTCAGAGAAAGCCTCATGCTAGTGTGTATTGTATATGGCTGCAGTTAGGCGCTGCCTTAAAAACATGATAAGAGAGAAAGAAATCCCACTAGAATTTTAGATTTGTCTGACAGGTCATTTTTATTCTAAAAAACATTTTGATAATGGAAATCTGAAAAATCTATATTAATTTAAGCCTCAATAGATTTTGTTTAAAGGTGACCTTAGTTGAATGTGTTAGGATAGGTCTGTGTGCTATATAAAATATGTTCATTATATTTTTTGCACAAAATCATTGTAAGCTAATGAGATTTTAGTCTGGTCAATTCTATTTGGGCCCCTTTCAGAATGAGCTGTTTCAAGGCTTCTTGTCACTTTAAATCCAAATAAGCTGCTGCTGGAAGTGCTCTCCCAAATCAGTGTTTACACTCACACTTGAAAATGGCTACAGACAGATGAGCAATTATACAACCATGCATCTTTGAAAAGCATTAGTAGAATTTCTTGTTTGCACAACCAATAAGAATGAAGCAAGTGGCTTCTGGACAGTAAGTCCACAACAAAACGCTTGCCTTTTCCAGCAGCCATTGTACAGCGCATACAGTGTTAAAACCAGCTGATCAAACGTGTTTTGCTATATTGGGGCTGCTAGGTAACGGGCAGGGCCACTAGGTGAGGGACACTGTCTGCTGATTTGTGACATTACATTTAAAAGGTTTTTGAAATGCCTCATTTTCTAGTCACATTAACTTATTGTAAAAACAATATATATTAAAATAAAAAAAGGCTGGGTTTTTTTGAAGTGCTTGTTAATTCCACTTGGGAAGTACCCAGACAGAAGTACAAAAACATGTAAAAAGTGAATTTTACAACATCTGTGTAAGGGAAAGAGAGCTATTATTCAGGTTCAAGACGGTCAACAATCTTTTCTGTTGTCTTTTTGACTCCTCTGCGTGTCGGTGCTTCAGTCTGAGCATAAATGGAAGCAGTTGGCTGAAGTCGCCTCTACAAAGGGGCAGTTTAGCCTGGCTCAGGAATGTCTGCACCAAGCACAGGATTACGGTGGATTACTTCTGTTGGCAACCGCCTCAGGCAGCGCAGACATGATAGGGAAACTGGCCGAGGGAGCGGAGAAGGATGGGAAGACCAACGTGGCCTTCCTCACTTACTTCATGCAAGGAAGGTTGGTGTTTCTGGAACAGTTTGTCCTGTTTTTGTTGTTTTTAACAGCTGGTGTGTTGTTACTCTTATATTTTGTTTTGTCAGAACTGACAAATGTTTGGAGCTGCTTATTAAAACTGATCGATTGCCAGAGGCTGCTTTCCTGGCAAGAACATACATGCCCAGCCAAGTGTCAAGGTAAAGGTGTTTCTAATCGGTTTTCTGTATGTTGTTGAATGGCTAACTTCCAAACCCTGTTTCTGCAGAACTCCTGCATAAACTACTTTGTAATAGTCATTTTAATTTCCCAAGGTCAGAGTTCAAATAAAGTTGAAAATTTCTCCTCTCCTTAAAGTTTGATGTGAACTGGGCCTGTCTCTCTTCCTCCAGGGTGGTGAAGCTGTGGAAGGAGAACATGTCAAAGGCGAACCAGAAGGCAGCAGATGCGCTGGCTGACCCAGATCAGTACAGCAACCTGTTCCCTGGCCTCCAGCAAGCTCTGCTGGCTGAGCAGTTCCTGAAGGAGACTCATGTTGGGGTCAGACCCGCTGCAGAATACCCAATCGTCGTGGTCAGTGGTCTGTTTTAAGCTCTAACATTGTCAGAAAAAAACTTTAAAATGAGACACGTAGGCTTTAACTGGAGAGCTTTTAGCACTGTTGCTTCAGAATGGTTTGGTTCTAGGATCTCTTACTTCATCCATGAGTTATTCCTAAGTCCAAAGCAGCCAGCTTAGGTTAGGTTAACTGTTTTATTGAATCCAAGTAGGAAGCATGTTTTTTTTGTCCACCTGGCGCCCAATGACTGTGGAGATGAAACAGGTGTAGAAAAGGGATTGATGAATTGCTAGAAATAAATTTTGCTTGTTTTTTTGTTCTCAAGTCAAACGAGGACCGTGATGTTCTGGAGGACTCCAAAGGTTTCATCACCAAAGGAAAGATTACTGAGCCAGGGGTGTCAGACACTAACCAGGTAATCTGCAGATAGATCTTTAGGCTGCATTTTAAACTCTTTGTTTTTGTGAAAATTGAGTTTGTGATTGGAACAGATTGTTTTAAACTGTCTGTAAAGGCTGAATTTCCTTTAATATATTGAAAGAAATTACAATAGAGTGTTTATTTTATGTCGTGACTTTTTTGCTGTTGTAACCAAGTTTTTCAAGCATGAACTCAAATGGTTCTTGACTGACAACAAAGCAATCGCTGTTAAAGAAAACACCTGACCTCTGTGCAATCATCGCCACTTAGTGGCCATCTATGGTATTTCAGGATTTGTTACAGGGATTCCTGTAAATGTCTTGTTTGAAATGGAAAAAAAAACATATTTCTTTTTCGCAAAGTTGTGTAGGAGCCATGATTTCATTGAAAGAAGTTATACAGGAGTATTTTAACTGTTGTGTGATGTTTGTTTTACAGGAGGCAGTAGGATGCATGAATGAAAGCCCTGCTGCATCTTCAGAAGTAATAATAATGGAAGAACCCATTCCAATAAAACATGAGCCTCCTGCTTACCCTGTTCTGGTGACAGAGGACATAATTAGTTTTCCAGAGGAAGCTCCTCTGTCTGTCTTTGCCAGTAAAGACCATGCTGAACCACACCAAGCACAGTCTGAGTGTCGAGTTAAAGGGGAAAACATGAAATCAGAGACTTTACTTATTGCCGAGGAACACTTGATCCAGAAACCCTGCACTGAGGTTCCTGCCAAAGACTCAGAGGCCATACAGTCCAGTCCAGTGGAAGTTGTAGGTTCATCTGATGAGGTGGCTGATCAGGGCAGAGCTTCAGCAGCTGAGGCTCAGCCAGCTATTGCGGTATCTGAAGAGGAAGAAAGACAAACAGCAAATGATGTGCCAATTAGCACGGACTTAAAAGCCAATTCTGGAATCGCATCAGAATCTGCAGCATTCGAGGAAACATCCAGCCCTGATCAAGAAGAAACAGACACCATTTCCATGGTTGCTATAGCTAAAGAAGAAACGCCAATTGCAAAGCAACTGGTAGAGGAGCTCGTCTCTTCAGAACCAACAGAACTTTCCCTGCTGGATGTTCCATCAGCCACAGGCCAGGCTTTTTCAGATCTGATCCTCGATTCAGCGCTAGACTCAGATGAAGATGCATCAGCGGCGTTGAAGCCTGTCGCTGTGTGGGAGGATGAGCAAGAGCAAGAGGAGAAAACTGCAGAACCTCCAGCAGAGACGGAGGATGGGTCAGAAGTGGGCAGTCTTCCTGAGGCTGAACCAGAAGGATCACACGGCACAGCAGAGGCAACCGTGGCAGAGCAGGAAGCAGGCTCTGAAAGATCACAGGACCCAACTGAAGATCTCGAGGAAATAATCAACCATGAGGTAAATTGTGGCTTTATTTATTAGAAATTAAATTAGGGGAATTTCAGTAAGGTCCTTAATGTAACCTAACATTTCTCTTATCATTCTCTAGGACCTTGATAATCTGGATCTGGACAGTTTTGAACTGGAGGACATTGACAAGTTAGACATGAATCTGCTGGATGAATAGTGGAAGCAACGTTATTTTGGACATTTTCTTGAGTCCAAATAATGAAAAGTAACATTTTTAAAGCAAACCAAAGTTTTCTTTTACTTGAAAGGGGTTAAAATATGGGCCAAATAATTATATACTTTTAAGGCTAAGGGGAGAGCTGTAAAATGCAAGGCTTCATCTTAATGTAGTTAGAAATCTTACCTCTTCTTCTCAGACATTACTGTTGATTATTGTTATGAACAACTTAACAGGAAGGACAGTCTTAACTTAGTACAAAATGTGTTCAGAAATGTTAAAAAAAAAACGCAATTCACTTCTGCATTCTGCCTCATAATGTTAGGGTTTGAAAACACATTTACACCTCAAAGCCAGTACCAATATAACTTGTTTTAAACAAAGAACAGTATTGATGTTATTTCTACCTTTCAGCTACTACTTTTATTGCTTGTCTCTTTTTTTTTCAATAAAATAAATGGATGTCAAAGTGTTTCTGGTCTGGAAAGATGATTTTAATAAGCTTTTCCACATGAATTTCTCTGTATTTTCCAGCATAGCTTGAGAGCTACCTTAACATAATATTTATTGTAAGCTCATTTTGCAACATACATCACTTTAATTCCAGTGATTAAAATGAAATACATACATGAACAAAGTCTGCAAATACAGTATAAAGTTTTGGAGTTGAGTCCTTAGATCGAAGCCTGCCTTTCAGTGAAGATGGACCAAGGAAGGCAAAGAACAGTAGCAGTCAGGTTTCATGTTGTACATAACTTCGACTCTGGCTTTTTGTAACATTTTACTTCTGAAGTAAAAGTTCAGGTTGTTACTAGGATGTTGGGACGTTAGGAAGCCGAGCCTTCAGCGGCTTTCTCTTCGTACGCCTGCAGAGCCAGCTCGATGTAGCCCGACCTCTGAGTCTCTTTTTGAGAATAGATCTGCAGGGACAAACACCACAGGACAGTATTACTAACAAACTCCAGGTATATTGTTTATACAGCCAGGATGGTCTTCAAAGATACATGTGCATTACAGTAAATCATATGACTTAAGAGTTCATTTCTCCCAGAAATTTATTTCTATAAGAAAAGTGTATTGATTCATTCCAAGCATTATTTTCCTTAAATGTTCATCTTAACCGGTTTATGGTGGAAATATTTTCCAGTAGAGGATTCTGATCATGGCTTACAGCAAATACAAACTCCAAGATCCGTTTCTAAGTAAACTACAATGTTACATCATCTAGCAGAAACATGATAGCTTAAATAATCACAATGAAGAGTGAAGATTCAACATTTGCAAAGTGATGCAAATGTTTTTGATTTATGTAAATGATTTATCCTCCATGAGGAGGATAAATCACTAAAGGTCACTGCTGAATTAGTTGGCTGTTGACAATATGCTGTATTTAAGCATATCAATGGAAGGTTGAGTGGAAGGAAAAAGTTTAATAGAATAGAAACACCTGTTATTGTCTCACAGTGGAAAAATGCAGGTGCAACAGCAGCAAATTTTAAAGGCCTTCTATATCAACTGTTCTCTGCAACAATTTCTCTTACAAAAAAAGATATAGTAGTTTTTCATTATTAGCATTTGAAAGTGTGTGAATGGAAATGAATGATTTTATGTGAAGCATCTTTGAGTGTCCTAATAAAGCACTATATAGCTGATGTCATTTCATTTCATAAGCAACCTCAATATACAGACAAAATGAAGAGTAGTGATCCTTATATGTAACCAAGTGTATTTCTGCAGACAAACATTTCTGAGAATGATGTGGTGAGGAGGATACGGAAGTGTAGCTCGTGTGTGGAATCTGTATCTCAGACCGTCTTTACATCTTGGGAGTAGCAACTCAAGGCCTGCATTCCTTATCAGTGTCTTTAAAGACAAGCGAGGATGGGAGGAAAGACAGACAGAAGGTCGGAGAAGCAGGGAGACGAGGAGTGAGGGAGAGACAAGGAAGCTGATCTTAATGCTTCCTCTTAGCTGACACCAACATAGTTGATGCCACCAAGGAGTAAAAAAAACAGAAAAGTTTAAAAAAAAAAAAAAAAAAAAGAATGTTCCATGAGAAGCAGAGTTCAAGAGCCACTGCACACAGACATGACCTACGACTGCTTCCTTCATGTAGCTGAGCCACTCCTGAATCAGAAAGTGTCAGAAGCATCTTAGCTGTACCTCCCGATGCTATAGTCATGCTTTAATGACTATAGTATCACAGTCTTTAACAGGCCTGACCTGAACCCTGCAGTCTGAACTATGGAAAACCAAGGAGTGGATCCAGAATTTCCTGCAATTAGACCTCCAAAAACATAAAAAAAAATATGTATTCCTAAGTCCTAACAATGGAAATAATTTAACTTTTAAAAGCTACACTAACTTATCGGAATCCACCTGTACAAAGATACCATTCTGAGCATCTTCAATAATAAACAGTTCTGAGAGAAAAAAAAAAGAGATTCTGGAAAAGTCCAGAATCTCTCATCCTAGAATAAAACACAAATCTCTGGCAGGAGGTTTTTGATGCAGCCCTGACATAACTATTCCAACTTTTGCTTTAAATCTGAGATTTCAGATTGCAAAGTCATGGGTGGTATGAAATGGAGAGCAGATATTGAGTTGTCCTCACCCTCAGGAGGTCAATACCAGTGGCCTGTTGGCTGGCAGCTTCCTGAGCCGATTCACTGTGTGGATGGACCATATAGAACAGAGACACAAGGCTGATGGCATCTTGTAGCCTGTAAACGGAAAATCATCATAACCAACAGAAGTAAAGGCTTTCAAGTGTCCATCTGTGTGTAATTAATCCATATAACTTTCTTCACTTACATATACAGGTCCTAAATTAAATTGAGTTTTCAATAATATTCTAACTTATTGAATGGGTGTAGATTTATAGGATTATATGAAAACCCCCACATGTCTCTCCTCAGCATGTCCACTATAAGTCCGTCCACTCTGCGAGCGTTGACCAGGTACCAAGCCAGGCCTCCAAAGTGCCTGGTGGATCGCAGAAGATTGTATTTGCCGTTTTTTTCCAAGTCCTCATATGTGGCTTCATGCACCTACAAGGAACAGAAAGTCATTGATAATTTCTCGAGTTGGATCAGGAAAATTCTCTTCCCATCAAACATTCAACTGTAAAAACCAAGATCCTGGGAAAAGTGCTTGGATTGTCAGACCAATTGATACTATTAATACTTTCTTGGTTCCAAATCATAGTGACCAACTCTTTAAAAGCATTTTGCTAATCTGGAGCTTTTAGCTGTGGCTCAGCACAAAGCCATGAGGTTAATAGATTGTTTATGGGCTATTCACAAGTTAAAAAAGGGGAAAGTTTAACACAATTCTCTTTTTTTATGAAGAAATTAAAATCCTATCTACCCATATTTCAGACTCTCTCTTGTTTATCTGTTAAAAAATTTCCTATTTTCCAGTTTTTGTTTCATTTAGTTAGAATAAAGTTACTTACTCTAATGTAATCTGCAGAATCTGGATCAAACTGAACCAGACACAGGTTCAACACATCTTCATGTCGGTCCTGGGAAAACACAGTCTGCAACAGAAAAAGATGTAACGTGGTTAAAAAAAAAGAATTTTATATTTGTTGCACACATGAAGAAATGTGCAAGCAGAAACTTGGAAAAGATTCACATGACATTATGGCCTTATGTATACTGACCATAAGATGTTTCGAAAACACACTGAAATATTAAGATTTCTGACACAGTCTAGGAAAAGGATTGTCAGAACTTCATACAGCAACAAAATCCGAAGGTTAAACTAGTGAAGCACAGAGAGCCAGAGGGGAAAAAATACTTGTTTAAACCCAATAGGCTACTGCCCACCTTCAGGTTCTCCTCTTTGAAGAGGACATGTGGCGTCAGCTTCCGGCCCTGCTTGGGAAAATAGACCTGAATGAGACGATCTCTCTCCTCCCAAATCGCCTTCCTAAGAGTCCCATCAGGCTCTCGTACAACTATGAACCGCTCCTGAACAAAGAGTAAAAAAGGAATCAAAGATTTGTGGGTGTCATTTGTTCTTATTTTAACCCCACTTAGCAAAATATCTGCACAAAGAGGAACTATAAAGTGTGTACCCTGTGTGGGATGTTGTAGGTGATGTCAGTGAAAACATATTTGGCAGTGTCCATGCCATCCAGGATCTTATCCACAGTCAGGACGTCGTTAATGGGCTTCCGCTCTGGAAGGACGGGGGGCATCTGTAGCTGCTTCTTTGCCTCCTCTGTGGCAACCTGTATAGCCTGAAATCACACACGGGGAATTATAATGATGCAATTTATGAGCTGTGTGTGATACTGAGCTGTAATGGTTACCTGTTCCAGCTGTTCATCCGTCATAAGTTTATAGGTAGGCGGCTTCAGTTCTTGTTTAATGGGACGGAAGACTTTCTGCAGATCCAGTCCAGTTATCCTGCTGAGGATGTCCTGCACAGCTGCATCTGTGAACCGGGCCTTTGCACCAGCTCTTGGTACTGTAGCTTATAACAGATAATCACATCTTCAATAATGACTTAGAGAATCCAAAATGACATTATAACGTGTTTTAAGATATACATATAGCTTCAACAGATGTAGTAACTAGAATAGATTTTAACAATGTCTTATTTTCAGCCTCTTTACACTGAAATGAAATACAAATTTCGGAAAATAATTTTGCAAAGTGTTCATCTCTACAGATAGACATTCTCCCCACATTTAAAGCCGCTATAGCCTGTAGAAGGGGTTAAAACAAGCTACAAGGTCAGAATGAAAACATTATTCAACCATAATAGCCTTATTAAATAATAAAAATGAACCTTTTTCACTTGTTTCATCACAAAACGTCCTCGCGCTACATCTGAGCAATGTTTTCTTGATCCTTTGTACATCTTTAACCCGATAAAAGCTTTGAAACAAGCAACGCGCTGAGCTGAGCGCCGCCATCTTTGTTATTACCTCATCTACGCAGCTGCGCAGTGACGTCTGACTTGTCTCTGGGTGCGCACCATTTGTAGCCCGGAGAGCAAGGCGGTGCAGTTATAGTGATGCATTGTCAAACGGCGCGTCAGCAGGGCCTAGATGCAATGTTTAAATCAATAGGTGACGGCAGAGAATAGAATTGTGATTTTCTTTCAAAACAAACAATGAAGTCAATGTGTCTGCAATACAAGAATGTGTATTGGGATACATTTGGCTTTACAGCGGGGATGTAATAGGGCAAGAAAACCACCTGGCTCTAGGAAAACGAAGCACTCCTCACGATAAATCTCGGACTGTGAAATGCAGATCTTTGTGATCTTTGGAATATTATTTTTGTCAGCCGCCACAGCAATGCACAGGAGAGCAGTTCCTCCTATGCATTGAATAGAAGGCATTTTCTTCACTTAAAAAAACCCGCCTTTCTTTGGACAGTACATTTTGATACATATTATCGAAACTTCACAAAGTTTTCGTGAAGTGTGCGAAAACTTAGCTTTGTTTGCCATTGTGAATAGAGCGAGTCAACGTAAGTCATATTAGTGATACCTCACATGCTACTGACAACATTTTTGATTATTTTAACTTGAAGGAAGCAGTTTTATGACAGTTAACATGATAGTTGTAACCCTCATCTCACTGGTAGTATCAACATGCTAGTGATAGTCCTCATGCTAACATTAACCTAACAGCAATGTCCATTTCAGCTCATGTGTTGGCTAGGTTTAGCATACTGAATGGATTGCATCCACGTTTGCCAACATTCTTGTGATATTACAGATTATGATGACTACATTTCTCATTTTAACTTATACTCTACTGTTTGCACACTGACTGAAATAGTTTTAAGTCAGTCAATATGGTAGTGCTAACCCTCACCCTACCAGTAGTATCAACATGCCAGTCAATCAACATGCTAGTTAGAGTCCTCCTGCTAATATTAGCCCTGAATAGCTTAAATGAGCATTTTAGTTCAGTTTTAATGTATTGGCTAGGTTTAGCATAGTGAATGGATTACGTCCATGTTAACCAACATTCTATGACTTCTAATAACTACATTTTGGTTAGCATTGTTGCTGATTTTCAGCATCAGTACCTCAGATTCGTGTCAGATCAGAACACTAGACTAGACACACTTTGGCAGGCCTGTTTTAAATTTCAGAAATTTTGTCATGTGCATTTGCAGTGGTTGAGTCATGAACCCATTCTCTGTAACCATGTGTAACATAGTTATCTCATCCTGTCTCCTGGTCCCGTATTCATACAATGCAGAGCTGATCCTCTAGCGGGGTGTAATTAAAATGGTTACACATGTGCCTCAAAACATGATGAAAGAAAAATCTAACTTTGGCGCAGAGTTATCCATCTGGCTCAGCCATGGGATGATTGTTAGGAAAGATACCTATTAGTGTGGAACAGAGAATCTGTGGGAAATGTAGTTTCCCCCACTCCCACATTGCAGCAGAGGATCTGCTACAAATAATTAGAAAAAGGGAAAACTCACCCAATGCCACATTCAAAAAGAATCATGAAATGTTGGTGAATTGCACATGCGAATTAGCTTTATATGAACAGCTAAAACTACTTACACCAAAAGCTTAACTGGACCTAACACACCAATACACCAATTATACCGGCAGAATAATTGTTAGAACATTACAATACAACATAAAACAAACATTTAGATATTTGTCAAGAATTACATGAAAGAATTATCTGAAAAAAACAAGGAAATTACACATTTTACCATTAAATCACCAGGTGGCGCTGTGCTACCACATCTGACAGCATTTAAATGTCTCAGGAATACAACGTTTGCCTCCATTTAGAAGAGCAGCAGAAATCCCACATTCATTCGTGCTATAAATTTAATTCAGAAACTGGCTGCCGTTAGATTTTATCTTCTTTGCGTCTCGGCTCTGCCTAGCCTACACACATTCCTGACTCGCCATCACAGTGCGTTCTTGAATCGACTGATAATCTGTCTGGGTGAGAAGTCAAACATTGCTTGCAGGGAAGAAAAAAAAAATAACACAAGCCAGACTTTTTATTTAGAGAAAGGTCTTTTTCCTACACCATTTATACATACGTAGGGAAATGGGGTAAAGTTAAATAAAAATAAGAGGTATATTTAAATATCTATCTGATTATTATTATTGTTAACATTCCAATAAAAAAATACCCATGTTGATTCTTCAAATGTAATCGATTTGTTGATCGATTAAATTAATTTTGCCTATTTCAAGATCAAGCAAAAGTATTGCATATTTCATTTTTAAAATCCCAAATCGAAATATTTTATTGCATCTTTACATATGATTTACATTATTAAAAACATTATATTTTGTGATAAGAGGAATTGGACATGGTACAGATGAATAAATTTACTCTATGTTTTTGCACATTTATTCATTGTCACAATTAAAATGACAATGAATAAATGTTTTAAATAACATTATTATATCAACAATAACCAAGGAATATTATGTAGCACATAATTGCAGATGCATATTTCTTGCTTTTCTGATTTAAGTGAAAAGCTTTTTTTCTTTTTTATGTAAACTTCATGACAACTATTATTACTCAGGACTATCATTTAATATTTATGGCTGCAGTGCAAATACATGTGACTTATAAGAAAGCAAGTAAAAAACTTTCAATGAAAATGAACAAGTTGAAATGTTAATAATGTGAGTATATAGTCGTGCGGAATGATATTTTATGGGGAACAGAGTCCAACGTCCTGTCCTGTTATGACAATAATTGGTCATGTGACTATGGTGTGAGGTATGTTTTTTCTTTCTGTGGAGGTTTGTGGTTTGAAAAACATCTCTGCATAGATGTATGAAGAGATGCAATGGAAATATTATTGACTGAAAATGTATGTTACTTCTCTTTATTTTTGCTCTTTTTTTTCTCTCTCTGTCCCTCTCTCTCTCTCTCTCTCTCTCTCTCAAGAAAACATACATACACATAATTTACAGTAGCCACAAGCTTTCCACATGCTTCCACAATCGCCCCCCACCAAAAAACAACGGGCCTCCATCTCTTCACCACATAACCCAGGCAGTTATTAATTCAACCACATGTGCCACGCACCAACCCGTCCTCCAGGATCCTGTTTCCCCTCTCCTCCCTAGTGCCCCAGCTGCCCACCTCCCCTCGCCTCCCCAACTGGCTCCGTGAGGAACCCGATGATCTGCAGTCAGATTTAGATATTAGGTGGACGGGTGGAGGTGTGGCCCGTTCGGTAATGAGGTGAGCGGTGGCAGTGAGTCCGGAGGCCCAGACACCAACGAAACGATGTGTGGATTGAGATGTAGGAGGCCCCTACACAACCAGATGTACCCAGCTGTCACACTGCTGACAGAAAGTAATCCTGCAGCCGCAGAGGCTGAACACAGGATTAGAGGCTCTTCTCTGGAGTTTGAGCTCCATGCAGAAGTCTATTTTGGATCCAAGTCATTTAACTTCTCGGCAGCTTTAATATTTAATGCACCAACTTTACTTTTAATGAAAGAAAGTCTCTCACATACTCACTGCCTTGAAAAAAGTGCTTTTTGTTCCATTGCTTCAGTTTCCATCAATAGGCTGAGTGTGTGTCGGTGCGACTGGGAGCAGCAGGAAGCTGGGAGTTGAAACCTGAGTGTAGAAGAGGGCCGGGATGGAGGTGGACGGGTGTGAGGGGGAGGTGGTTGTAGAGGTGACACAGGGGGTGAGGAGCCAGGCAGGGTGGTTGAGGAGCGGGGCACACTGGGAATGACTCGCCACACATGTTTATTTAGCTTTCTGCACGGTCAATGAAGAGCAGGTTCATAGCGGGGTGAAACGGAAAGGTGTGTGTGTGTGTGTGGTGTGTGAGAGAGTGTGGACACACGGCGAGAAAATGTGAAGAGGATGTCTGTCCTCAAACAACTGGTGAATCAAAAATACGGAACGGTGAAGGAGGATGACAGATATTCTTTGACTTGGAATCTGTTGAACGTGTTACAAATAGTTTGACAAGTTATTTCCAAGTCTGAGTCCTGGCAATTAGAAAGTGATGCGTGCATGCATGTTTGTGAGCGTGTGTGTCATTATGCAAACCATGAGGAGATATTTTAGTGCTGTATAAAAGTTAAGAATAGCTTTTTTAATGTGTGGCGAATCTGATTTCTTCCCTGCAAAAATGTTCCTTTGTGAAGACAATTCAGCTTTCATTTCTCAGAATAAAATTAAATAATTTTAAGTTCAGACTTTTTTTTTATGTGTTTTTGCTTATCTACCGTATTGTATTTAGGAAAAAAATAGCATGAGTTTTGCTGAATTTTGAAAATCTATGATTCCTTCTCAAAATTAGGAAGAAGTTCTACGCTTTTACAAACATAACGTATTATGTGTGTCTTCAGATCTCTGTTATGATTGTGAAATCTGTTATTTATTTAGATGAGGATCATAAACTGAAACAAATGTTTCAAACAAATGTGTCGTTTTTTGTCTAAATCACAATTTGAACAACAAGCAAAATTCTAGAAAATAATGTAATAGCATAGGAAAAAAAATTGTGCAAAAAAAAACACCTTAGTGGTATAGTTTTTTAAATGTTTTTCTCTGATACCATATATGTATAATCACAAGAGCAATAGTGACAAAATAACTATTTATTAATTCAAGCTTTAAATTCAACATTTTATTTTAGAAATGTATTATTCCGTCATATTCAAAAAATAAATTTAATTTACATTTTTCCAAATTAACAGCACAATTAATTTCAGGGTTTTAATATTAACTCTTCTGGAGTAAAGTAAACCATTGATAACCACTTTTATTGTAGTTTAATCAATTCAAAACTTGCCAGTCTGTATTTGTATGTGGATTTTTTAATTTACTATTTCTGATATGCATGTTTCATAAATGCTTACATTTCAAAGTCAACATTTTTTGCAGTAGAAAAGTCATTTTTGTTAAGGACAAGACATCTCAATATTGTTCTCAAATTTTTCTATTTTCATTATTTTTAAATATCAAAAAACAGATTTTTTTTTTCTACTTTACTTGGCAATTTAGGCTGAAAACAAATTCCCTTCCAGAGGATAAGATAGTGTAGCTTATGTGTGCATGCTGCATCTGTGTGAGAGCTGTTGTGGCTTTGGGAGTGGGCACTCAAGGCCAGCGTTCCTCTCCTACGCCTCCTTATCCATGTCTTTGAAGACGGGCGAGGATGGGAGAAAAGGCAGACAGAAGGTCAGAGAAGACGCAGCGATATGAGGAGTGAGGGGGAGACGAGGAAGAGAACAGAGGAGGCGTGAGGGTGGAGGAGGGCATGGTGACATTACCTCCAAGGACCTCTGCAGCTTCTCGGTGAAGCTCGCTCTGTATCTCAGACAATAGTCCAGACAGCGTCGGTTGTTTAACGGTTCCAAAACAACAACAAAAAAGTATTTTCATCTCTTCTTCAGCACTTTACATCCAGGTCAAATTAACAAGTGCCACGCTGAAGTAATTGTATATGCTGCCATCTTTACCTGCGTTTATAGATATTTTTCTTTATAGATATATATGTATTTTAATAAGACAATTTTTTTGTCATTTACAGCTGCTTGAGTGAGGTATGAGTACTGAAGAAGAAATTATAGCGTGTGTGTATGCATGTGCAGCTGAGGTCAAAGGGGTCAGGGTCAGGGAGAGCTGGATGTATGAACGCTGATGGCTGTAAGGTTCACCTGCACCTCCGTTGACCTCCATCCATCTGTTTATGTTCACTGATTCTGGCTTCTCAGAAAGGATCTATGCATATACACACGCACACACACATAGGTGGAAAACGCTATAGATGTTTTACCAAAGAGACTGATGTAAAGTTTGACTGTGAAATTTAAAAAATGTGTTTGAAGCAGTGAGGGAGTTTATTTTAAAGAGAAGACCCCGACATGGAGTGCTGCTGTTATCCTATAACGGGAACAAAGTGATTCAGGTGAATAGCAATACTTTTCTTTCTCTGTACTTCCTATATGAATACTTTTTTGACATTCACGTACCACATAAATTTTTGGATCAAAAGAGACATTTATTTATGTAAAAATGATCAATTATTGTTAATAGATCAATTCATCCAGCGTGACATCATGAGCACTATGTTTAACCTTTGTTTTTTTCTCTCTTTTACTAATGAGCTGTAATCCTGAATTACAGAGCTAGCACACAAAATCTAAAAAGTAGAAATATCAAAAGGTTTTATGCATGAAGACAAGGTTTGATAAGGTAGCACATTCTCACATGTGCTATCTACTTTTTACTAAAGCCATATTTGTTTAGTTCAATAATTGGAATAATTGTGAACTGTGTAACTTATCTGTTTTGCTAACTATATAAGCTCTGTAGTTCTCTGTGGTCCTGCAGAAATGCCCCGCTTCTAGTCAGAAACAATCAATCAGAGTCGAGAGGAATGTCCCAGCTCTGCTAATCACACTTATATATGTGCTGCTCACACCCTCCCTCACATAGAGTGTACAAGCTCAGGATTGTTGGTTTGTTCCAGCTGTTCTAATGACGGAGAAGCAACCTAACATTAGAGAAAAAACTGCTCCCCTCAACAATCCCCCACATCTATTTGCTCTGTCTTGATATTACTAAAACAGGTTTCTACTTCATTTATTATATGGAAGAGAACCATGACAGTTGGATATTGGTGGATTCAAGGGTGTAAAAACAAAGGTTACAAAACAATAAAGAGAAGTTTTAATTAAGGAAAATAGGCAGTACTATCAACAAAGACCCCAATAGTGACTGTATAACGACAAATACATTTCAAAAATTAAAATCAGAGTTATGACATGATATTTATACAATACCGCTAAGAAATTGCTTCTGACCAATAAATACTTTTAAAATAAAAGTTTACGATTTACGTTCCAGCATGACTATAATTCCATCTTAATTGCCCCTGTGAAGCCCCTTTTGTGCCATATGAAAAATACACAAACCTGGAGCTGTTTGAGATAAATGGAATGTGAGCACACACTCCCACACCACCTCTGTCACTGTCTTGTTATTTTTATAATTCAAGATCAGTGTGGAGAGTAGACGAGGTGACAGAGGGAGCGTGGCACTGATAAGGTAGCTAATGCCCAGCTTTTGATGAGGTCAAAGGTCGACTCCGCTTTACTGCTGGTATTTAGGGTGTCGTGTGTTGTTATCTGGGGAGGGAGTGTGAGGATTTGGGGGTATCAATTTGTAGATGATTGGGAGAGGTGACTTATATGATTTTATATTTGACATTATTTTTGTTTAAACCTGGAGAAGAAAAAGAAAAAAAGTTCTCATCGCTGATGAGGAACAGAATCAGCATCCCACAGGAACAGGAAATCCAGAGGGATCAGTCTTCTGATCCGCCCCAGCACTCAGACAGTCCAGCACACATGTTAACACACACATTTGCTCCCACTAAATCAGCCTGTTGATTGAGAGGGCTGCTAATTTTAGCAGCAGAGCGCCCTCCCGGCTGCAGACTGGCAGCCCCTTTTTTTGCATGTTCGGGTCCAGTTAGGAGCAGGCGGAAGAGAAGGCGATTAATAACTGTCATGTCTGTCACGACAGAGCAACGCACAACACAGGGGAGGATCCGGGCCACTGATGCTACAGGGGAAATGGAGTTACACGCGAGATGCTAACAGCTCCTGTTGTTGTTGATGTTGTTCAGAGGCTTATGCATGCTAATGCAGCTGTTAGAAGAAATGAAGTGTTGAACTGTCAAGATCCAAAGTTTGTCTCAGGATATAATTACAAATTATCTACAGCTAGAAACATGCATTATTTATAGTGTATTTGTGATTAAATGAGATGTATTTATATTGCAACCCTCCATGACATATTTAAAACCAACAACACAATAACTTATAACTAATTTAATAATGTGTAACATTACCACCTTCATAATATTTGTACAACAGAAATAGGTCACATGAGCATTGTTCTCTGTTTGAATACATCACTAAATGATCCAATTACTAAAGTAATTTCCCAGTAATTAATTAAATAATATTTCTTCCTACATTCAATTCTTTTCCACTTATATTGATATGAATGTTAAAGTATGGGAAAGCATTGTGTCATTGGTCATTATCTGATTATTTTTTTGCTTGCACAAAAGTTTATAATGCAGCCATATTGGATTTTAATGTTGGGGATGGAGAAAAACCTTCAAGTTTCTATCAGAATTTCAACTTCTTATTTTGTCCACTGTTTTAAAATTGCTGTTATCAGGCAATTAGACATTTTCTGGGAAGGCATATTTTTTTTAAAAAAGCTTAAGAAGTGGAGTTGTAGAAAACTGACACATTACGCTCTGTTGTGCATTCTGACCTTTCCTTCTGCGCTGTCTCCAGCAGGGAGCTGCATTGGAAGTCTCACCACTAGAGGGAGTCAGGTCAAAGTGTTTCCTTTCCTTATTTCTACAAAAAGTAACACTCTCCTTCCAAGAATGATTGGAAATATCAATCATATCAATAGAAAAATATTATTGTATTTGCTAACATTTGCATGATCCCTGATTTTTCATTTTAACTCCAAAATAACTCGCCTCAGAGTTATTAATAAAAATCTCTTGTTTAAGATAGTTAAAGTAAATTCCTCAGATTTAATCATTGAGTTTATCAAGTTTTAGCTGAGATAAATGCATGCTTTCTGGTATTTTTGGGATTTCTCTTTTGTTATATTTTTCAGAATTTCTGAAGAATTGTTACGAGATGATGCAGTCTTTTCCTCTTAGTGGTTTTGTGTAAAACATGTTTATATCAGTTAGTAAATCTTTTTATTGTAAACATGCCCAGACACTTTAAACCCATGTGTGCCGTGTAGAGCAGAGGGCTCAATCTTAGCTGGCAGCCAATTTTAGAGATATTTGGACATGTATGTCAGCACTAATTGCATGGCTGCAGTTGACCTTGTTCTTTCTGATGATTACCTCATCAGCATCTCTTCAACCTGCAGCAGGTAAACTCTAAGAATGAAAAAGCTGTTGAGGCACAGAAGAGATGTTTGTGTCTCTTTTAAAAGAGATACAAACGTCTAGATGCAAATAGATGCACATAGACAGTCACCTCGGTTTTCCTACAACATTCTGTGTTTTCTGGCTGTTCATCCCAGCCCAAATAGGAGACTCCGGGTGTTTGATGTGGCTGACACTTACCTCCTTTTCTCTGTCTGGCTTCAGATCAGTGGTCAGGGCTTGGCTGGGGCGGCCCGGTTGAGATGACCGTTGTAGACGACGATCAGCTGCCAAACCACTAGCTCGGGTTTCCTTTAGTGACATGAGCTGGGTCACGTGAGCCATTGGGGGCAGCCAGTGGTGCTGCTGGCCTTGCCTCTTCATGCAGTGGGAAAACATTCCAACAGCTGGCCTCGGACTGTTTCAGAAACATCTGCAATCTTCGCCACTGGTGAGAATCTCCACTCCCGCTGCTCCAGAACATGACCTTATGATAATAAGTTGGTAGGTAAAAAACTGCAAGGCCCATAAGTCATTCTGAAAATTCATTTGTTAGTGTGAAGATTTTAGAGTTGCATTGTTTTAGCAGGGTTAAAGGAACAGGGTTTCTCCCTTATCTAAAATCTGGGTGTGTGTGTATGTTTGTTTGTGTGTGTCTTTTGGATCTTTTTCTAACATTGCCCAATGCAGCGACACATTGGAACAAAGTCATAAGTTTACATACATAAAAAAGACTCTGCTTTTAAATATTTTGGAAAAGCCCAGATTATGACTTTTGGCTCATTCACAAACATTTCAACAATTAAGGTTAACATTAACTCCAGGTGGCAAAAAAGAGGAACTCTTGGGATGTCATCAAACTCCAACATTTGTTTATTTGAAACATATACAAGAAACATATTTTGCCCTGAAGATGTGCTAAGACCAAACTTTTATGAAACAGAAAATCTTGAACAATATTCTCTCTCGTTATTCTGACAGTTAATGAATAAAGATCACTTAATCCCGCTTTACGTAAAAAAGACAGAAGTATATCTTGAGTGATGTCAGACAGGTTTTTTCTCTTTTTTACACTAGGACTATAGACAGCTGGTTGAAAAGTACTGATAGTTAAAGCTTAACATTGGATGCAAATGGAAAAACTAAAATGCTTGGCAGTCAAAGATATCATCCTAATAGGGATAGAAATCTAGACTGTGTGTCTCTGTGCCTGTGTGTGTGCATGTGTGTGAGTATTTGTGTGTGCACATGCAGCCATAGCCTTTGACATATTGTTAATTTGAAGAATGTTTGAAGTATGATGCAACATCAGCTGCTCTCACTTAACTTTAAGCCTATTCCTCTGAAAAGGACCTCTTTCTCAAATTACCAGGGAGAAAACCCAAGTACCACGCTGTGTGTCAGTTATTGAAGGGGGGGGGGGACGCTTTAAATGTTTTGTTAATGCAGTTTAACTTGAAGCATTTGACAGTTTTCAAAGCAGTCATTAAACCGGCAATGATAACAATTTCGGGCCATTCCTAATGTGGAATAGATAATATCCATATCTGTTTTGGAAATTTGTGCATGGTCAGTGAGGCAGTGTCTCCAGTCGGGGACTGTTTTAAATAATGTGGAACTTTGTGTACGGTGTCTTTGTTGTGATCCGGATGTTAGAGTATAAGTTGATGGAATGGAACTGTGTTTTCAGAGTATTCCAAAACCTTTTGCTGGAAATTTAAGGTGGAAATCATCTTGTTTCCTTAAAATTTTATTTGGTTTTATTTTCTGATGACCTGAAGGAGTGGATAAACGTTTTCATCTTCTTGCAATTTAAAGTTTGCTTTTCCTAGAACACTCCATTATCCCATTGTGAAGAGAATGCAATGAGAAGCTTAAATCCAGCGTTGGGGAGTAAAAGAGAGGTGAGTGCATACTCTAGCCCTGACTCACTGAAGATTTCGCTTCTCTCACCCTCTCTTTTTTTTTTTGTTATGTGACCTGTTGTTGCTCATTTACCTTTCAGGGTTGGTCTCTGCCCATACTCGTCATCCCATCAGTTCCTGTTGGTACTCTGCCAGTATCTCAGGCTTTAACACTTGACTTTCCGTTGGAGTTTTACGTTGGCTACTGGATTTACACTGATGCAGCTGATAAACAAGAGAGGACAGGATTCATGGCGCCTAACGTGGCTGGTGCTGCACAATGGCCAAGCCAGGTAGAACAGTTCCAAACAGTTGAGCTGCACGCTACGCTGGTGTAATCATGGCAGAACACAAACACTGCATGTTAAATCAACTTACAAGTGCTATTTTTTATGTTATGTTGGTTGCTGCATAGTAGCATTAATACATTCAATAAAGTAGCAATTTGCATTTTATGAACATTTGGTAATATAGGTACTAAATAAATACCTGCAGTGGCTTATATAAAGAGGACAACAAATGTTCAACTTGAAGATTTCTTTTAAAACGGGGATTAGTGGAGAAGCTGTGAGTATTTAGTAGGCCACCTTCAGTCTCCAGAAACAGCAACTTGTTCTCAATGAAAGGTCTATCCAGCAATTAATCACAAAATCGCTAGGTTTAAAGATTTCTTGTTTACACAAAACCTTTTCACAACCCTCTATGTCTGTTAGTTTTACGTCAGATAGCTATTTAACACAGAAGATGGTAATGGTTCATGGTATCTTATCAACATAGTTGCTGGTGGCATGCATACTGCAATGTTTTAGTGATATGTGGCAACTGAAAGAGTAAGTGATAAGCTCTAAATTCCCTAATATTATTGTAGTTATACTTACAGCATTGCTTTTTAATTACAGTAGTCCCTTTCTTTTCCTTTTGCGAGTTAGTCCAATTCGGCTTAACACAATTCGAGGAATGTTACTGAGAATGTAGTGTGGACCAGCAAAGCATTTGCTGTAAATATCTGTCTTCAAACTTAGTGATTATCTACTGAAATGCTTTGGCCTTGTGCATTAAAGAAAAAAAAATAAATATGTATGTATTGAGTCAACATGAAGACATTGGGTGAGATAACTATCCAACCAAGAGGCAATTTCTAAGGTACAAAAAGAAAACAATTTTGTAATATTTACTTTCTGTATTAAGAATTGAAACAGTTTATGAAGACTGGAAAAAAAATACTATTTCAAAAGAACAGGAATAAAATGTATTGAGATACCATTCTTATGAAACTTAAAGGAAAAGACCTTAAACAAGCATAATTTTTGTCAATCGTTTTTTGTTGTTTTTTTCTTTTTTTGCATTTTACCAATCTTGTTATTATTTCAACATTTGCCTATTTTTATTTATTTACTTGTTATTATTATTACTTTTAACACCTTTTAAAATGATTAGTGGTGTAAGATGCTTCTCAAAAAATAAAACAAAAACAAACAAAAACACAGTGGATATTTTTAATTGATAAAATCCCAACTGATTTTATTTGATCACCAGATTTTAGGTTATGATGTCCAATAACTTTGTCAGACCTGATCACATTTTTTACGAACCTGATCTCAGCTGGAATCCAGCGATACCTCCAGGCATTTCTGCATGACACCCTGTGTGTTTTAAAGAAGGCAACAGATGCACAAATATCAAAGTGATGCGCTGTGGTTTGCTATGCTATGACATTTTAAGATCTGAAGACAGCCTTAGCTATACCTCTTAATCCTTTAAAGATAAAAAGGTTCCTAAATAGTAGTATTAAAATCTTTTAAAATATTTTGAGGAAAACTGGAGCCATGTGGTGAAATCAAATTAATTCTTACTGTGGATTTTCTGCCTGGAGCAAGCAGGACATTTGAAGGTTCTCATCAGTAAACTGGGCTTCGTCCCATATTCCAAAGACTCTGTCTGGTTTAATTAGACTTACTAAAGCCATGAGTGTGTGTGTGCGTAGTTGGTCCCCAGGGTCTCTGTGATGGACAGGCAGCCTGTCCAGGGTGTATTCCACCTCTCATCGGCAACTGAACCAGTCCTTCACAACTCTAAAATAATAATAATAAATGATATGGATAGATAGCATTAATAGTAGAAAATAAATATTCCGCATCCACATTGCCATTTGTACTGTACAGATTGACAATTGCTGACCAGTTTCTCAGCATTATTCTGTGAGCAGTATTATTTAATTTCATGTTTTTATCATGACGTCTCACCTAATTTAAGTAACTTAGGCTTTCAGCTTTTTCCTTGAACTCTGAGCACAGGCCTTTAGCCTCTGGATAAGCTTGGATGAAAGCTCTGTGATATAGAAAAGGAAACTAAACAGCACATGTTTAGTTTGTTTTACATGAAGCTTAATGGATTCCCACCTATACATGCATGTGTGAACATCCGCTTCCCTTAGCCGCTGCATTGGCAGCTCCGACACGCGTCACCACACACAGGCACCCTGCCTGGGGACAGGATGGGCACCTACACAGATGCCCCCAGTGTTGAGGCCGGGGCGGTCCAAAGTGTGGGATGATGTGGGCACTCCAGGCACAATGGAAGGATGTGGTGTATTGTTCATGTTTATGGAGAAAGTGAAAAAAGGCTGCTTGGGTGTAAAGTCAGGATTTGACACATGTGACATGTCTGTTGATGGACAGTAGTAAAACCAGAGGACATGGAACCATAAACTGTGAGAGTATCGCGTGTTTAGCAGCATTTTAGTATAACATAAATAAACATGGCGATTTTAAAAAAGATTTTTGTGGATATTTAAACATCAGCTTCTGTGCTGAAATCATTGGATTCTTTGAGAACCCGTACTTGCGACCGGTTGAACATATTTGAACTTTTTTTTTTTCTTAGCAACCATGCATAATTGGCTCGGGGAATAGCAATAAGAATGTAAGCTGGAGTGGATCACAATGCAGAATATGTCACAGCCAATCAGGCGCCTCAGTCTCAGGAAGACAGCCAATCAGGTCATGGCATTTCAAGTTCCCAAGAGATCAGTGAACTCCTTCCAGAGGACGTTTCTGAGGAGATCATGAACTTTTCACTCCAGCAGTTGTCTTTGCATATAGAGTATATTTTCTCTTAGGCGAGTATGTCTCTCTGCCAATTTTATTTTGCATCATGTCAAAGAAATGTTTCCTCTTATACAGACTTTCATTTCTTTCCTTGTCTCTCTGTCTCTCACTCATTATGTTTCTGTCAGTCTTCACTCATCCCCACCTCCCCCCCACTGCATGGGAAAAGAGCAGGAGCAGGAATTTCTGTCTATGAGTGCCGTTTAGTTAGACAGGTCATATAATATGACAACGGCACATTCACATGTGTCTAAGAACTGAGCCAGTTACAGCTATTTACATTAAAGACCCCAAAATGAGCAGCGCTGGGGCTGTGGGCCTCCATGGTTGCATTAAGTGAAATGGAATCAGCCTTTTTCTTGCCACTCAGCATACTTTGTTTCTGCCCATTCACTTTATTCTCATTCTTTTCACCATTTGCCCTTGACATGTTCTAAAATCCAACGTAACTTGGTCACACTTCTTCCTATTTCCTTCTTTCATTGTCCATTTGCCGTTTTCGAACTTTTGCTTGGATGAAACTACATTTTTTTGTCACCTTGAACGTCAAAGCAGACAGTAGCATCTACTCCAAGACAAACTTCAGCGCTCAAGAGCTGCCAGTTGTCAACAGGACCAGGCCTTATGCATAAAAGAGTGTGCAGTTTTCACACTAAAACTTGGCTTACTGAAAAATGTTGAAAAGTGGAGCGCACAAAAAAAATCGTATGTATAAAGCCGTGCATCTTTCCTTTAAACATCCAAATTTGCGGGAAATGGAGTGCAGCTGCTGGTCTGCCCTGTCGCCTCCATAAATACATATGTAAATTCGTATAAATACCCTGAAGTCTGCCACTATGTGAAACAATAATCATGGGAACGACCTTGTTTGTAGCAGTATAAGTATTTATAATAATAATTACATATATTTAAAAGGTGCTTTCAGGGAACACACTGGTCCATCAGTACTGAAGTAAGCAGAATTTGTGATAGCTATTTCATTGGGTTTGCTGAAACTGTGCCAATGGCTAAACATAAAATCTGAGCCACTGGCACAATCTTTTGGATTGCAGTCAGCAGACATACTTTACTTTCTGGCAGCAGAAGCTTCTTCGGTGTTTTTGTTCAGTTGAGACAGAGTTAAACATCAAAAAGAAACACATAGAAAACATATGTACGACTATGATATGCGGTCCCAAGTGAATCCTAATATCTTATTCTATCCCAACATCCAAGTTGCAACAAGCCTTTCACTCATGACAGCATTTTCTCACATTTCTTCATCTGTCTCTGTACTGTTCGCCTTAAAATGCTCCAAACCCTGTGCAGAGCTTGGTTCATGCCACTTTTGGTTCGAAAGCCGCATCACAGTCTCCGTCTTGTGCTAATTAATTTTGTCTGTGTTTATACCTGCTCCACTTTCGGTCATTTGGAGAATAACTGCAGTTGCTTAGTTCATGTCAGATACTTTTTTTTTTATCTCACACCAACACTGACAAACTGACACAGACACACATGCACACAATAACAAACGTACCTTATATTCCTTTCACGCACCCATACTGAGTTACCGTGACTAATACCGTACCTCTTGGCAGGCACAGGCCGAGTTCAGAGGTCACCTCTGTGTCAATAAACAAGGGAGCATGTGAGTTGCTCTGCCGTGCCTGAAAGCATCAATGCAGCCATCTTTGATTGGTTTAAACTCCTCCTAGCATCTCTGTCACAGAGGATGAACTTTGCAAGAAAAAAAGGCACACTTTCACATTGAAGGTAATCTTGCGTAATTTAGAGCAATGGTGTTGAAACATATTTTGCCTGAGTTTGAGCCATCAAATCAGCCTTTATTTGAAAATGAAAAGAAAAACTTAAAATTTTTTTTTAAATCTAGCATTACTTGGATTTGTCCCCTGATGCGAGCCAAGTCCCCACTCTGACCCTGCTGAGATCAAATCCTTTCCCTTTTAACCTGATGATGACTCTACCGCTAGCCTGCTCCAAAAAGACAGGTATAGTGTTTCTCCCTGAGCCTCACACTGCGCTTGACCCTGCCACATAGAAAACATGTTAGATAATGAGCCTCGGCCGGTCGGTGGGGCCAAGTCGCAGCATTTGATCGGGAAATCCCGCATGAGGCCAAGCGAGATGGAAATCTGATTAGTATCCTTGGTGACAAAGCAATAAGATCCACGAGGCTTTGCTTCAATCAGATGTGACAGGCTAAGATTTTGTCCACGGCTCGAGCGCAGCGGGATCAGCCCAGTCTTTAGAGCTGAGTTAGAGCATTAGATAAAGTGCCGTAGAGTAATTGAATGTATCAGCCAAGGGTGGTGGGTAGACCTCTGATTCTGGACCGATAACCTGAACCACTTACCTAATTCAACTGTTCCTAATGCTTAGATGCCTTTTTGGCTGCATTTTTGAAGCACACTAAATGATCTCCAATAGAGCTCGTAAAATTTACAGTGGTTTTGAGATGTTTGTTTATATTTTTAAAGTTTAGGGCAAGGTCAGGCGGTGGCCAGGAACATCAGCCGTTTGAAAGGGTGAAAGTAGATTCCAGTAGTCAGGAATTTCTAAGCATAACAAACATGTCAGACCTATTTAGCAGGCAACGGCAGGTCACAAGCCAGAGCTGTGAGGTGTATATTGTTTCTGATTAAGCTTTTCTTCGCTCATGGAGCTGCACTTTATAACAATTTACTTTACATCATTAGAGCTTAAAACATTTGGCTTTGCTATCGCCTTAAAAAATAAATCAGGCACTTGGAAGCAAAGAAGAAGAGAGTGCTTCCAGTCTGCAGTACTGTATCTGATGCGTCACTCTAAAATCTCATCTCATCTGCTCTCCTGACTTGAGGATCCACAAAAAAGAAAAAAGGAGTCATTGATAATTTTCCAGCCATCTGCGAAAAATGTAACCTTTCTGTCGCTCTCATGATGTCAGCAGGCTGTTGTGTTCAGCGGGGGATTGGGCTAAAAACGCTTGTGGCGGAGCCAAGGTAAACCGTTCCAAATGGAGGAGTGGCGCGGGAAAAGGGACACCATCGCAACAAAAGGAGTTAGATATGGATCATTGGGCCTGTGCACTGGCCACAGCTTGAGCCAATTATCAGTGTCATCTTGATCCAATTTAATCAATCTGAGGGGGAGACTGCGAGAGGTGTGGGGGGGTGCTGGACAGGGTGCAAACGTTGGTCAGATAGCCAGAGCTGACTAAGGACGTTTCTTGTCGTTCTCCTATCAACAGCTCCAGAGAGGTATTGATTAGGATATTCTTGTCCCCAATACCGGTTCTTCTCACTGCAAGGATTATTTCATACCAGAGCTCTTTGATCTATTTCAAATGAACCATATTTGTTTTCGTTTTGTGTTTTTTGTTTTTTTATAAAGTCTTCTTTGTTTAGGTATGTGATAAAGTTCGCCAGAACTCTAGTGTACAACCAAACAAGCAAACTCTGGGCCTCTTGAAAACTTGGGCTTCTGCTCGCAAGTGAAGTCGAGTATAGTTTGCTTACAGTTGGAAATCAAATACTCCATTTGGAACCAAACAAAGTGGCACAAAGAGAGGAAGTGTTGTCTCGATTTCATATGTTTTAATAAACATGTATGTGATCTGAAAACTTAACAGTGACCAAACTGTGTTTTATCTTTTCTTTCTAATCACATCACTGATTCAGCACAAAGCATCTGGTGGAGTTGCTAGGCTACATAATGTTTGTTATCTGTAGATTGACAGGACTTCTTGAACATTTCACTTGTAAAATATTCCAATGTTGAGAGGTCTAGTTAGTAGTGGACAGAATGACTTTCCAACTCTGGACCATGTCACAGGAAGAACAAGATAAATGTTTAATTTAGTTTCTTAGCTGTAAGTGATTGCTGTTTGCGCATGCGGTATTCAGGGCCTTTAATTTACCACTTTGCTTTGTGCAGGAGACTAGTTTTGTAGAAAGAGAGGATGACTCCAGGTTTATGTGTTAGTCATTGTCACTCTGTTTGAACATGAAGTCTCGCATGTGCAGTAAGTGAGGAAAGGAGAGAAGTGGAGCCAGTTTGAGAAAGTGTATATGTTTTATCAGGGTTCACTGCTCAGTACACAACCGCAATGACCGCATGCTTCAGGTCATGTTTATACACAGTGCTTTGTGACAGTACCCATGCCCTTAGTCACGTATTGTTGTCTAACAGCCACAGATATCACAGTGTCTTACCAGAAAAATTTGGCTCATATATTTTAATGGGAATTAGGTCTGAATTTGACTGAACTGTGACTGGACCATTTTCTCCATGCCATCCTAATGTAACTCTCTCTCTTTTTTTTTTTTTTTTTTACCTTCATTGACCTGCAGGAAGCTGCACCTTTGCCTCTACATATTTGCCTACCATCAACTCTGGCCAGCCTTACTGTCCCTGTGGAAGAAGACATCCCAACAACATGATGCAGCCAGTACCATGTGCCACCATGGGGAGAGTATGTTCAGGGTGATGTGCAGTGTTTACGCCATATGAAACATTTTGCATGTAGGCCAAAATATCCCAAAGGTTTGGTCTTATCTGAATGACCAGGGCGTCTACTTGGAAGTGTTTTGCTCCAACATGGCTTGTTGAGAACGTCTATTCAAGTAACTTGATAATATGTTATCTGATAATTTGTTGTTGTACATTTTAACTCAAGACTAGGAAGCAAGAGATCAACACATATCAACAGATTAGGTTATATGTGCAGCACAACAATGTGTTAGACAGTTAAAGGAGACAAAGATAGATAGGAAGCAAAAGGTTGGCATTTTTACCCATAGATTGTCCAGCAGATTGTCAGCATGTGTGTTTGCCTAAGTTGACGATTTTTGCATCTAACCTAGACATCTGTTTAGGGCGTCAGCATTTGCACAAAGGCCAGCTTTATAACTATGCCCCCATGATAACTTACGCTCACACATGTCTGTTCATAAATAACTTCCATTTTATGTGTAATCAAGTTAATTTGCCTAATCTACACAATTTTCCATAAGTAGCTTTTATACAAACGGAAACACAACAAAAGGGACTTTTACTTCCTTGTTTATTAAGCTCTCTAAGTCTCAACCTATTTGGCTAAAAGACGGCAACAGTCCAGGCATGGTCATCTAACAGCTCTCCTTCCGGAAGCCGCAACATTGCTCTTCATCAATAGACAAACAAATAAATAAAATGCGCAGCAACAGAAACACAGAAACACTGCATCATGTTGTTGACTTGTAGAATGTGTCAAGTTGCTTCAAAACACCGTTTCAATCTCCAGAAGTCGGCTGGAATAATTAGGGCTTGGAAAAAACAATACACAGAACTGGATGTTACTTTTCATCTTAAGCAGGGTCATGTTCCCAATTACACTAAAATGTTGTCATGACATACTCTCTGTTTTTAATAATAATATTTATATTATTTCAGGTAATAGTTCTAAGCAGAGGAAGAGAAGTTGATGCTGAACAGCAGTTGACATTAAAGTACTGAAATAATTCAAGCAAAACATACACAGAAAATTCCTTTTTAGAACTCAGTTGCAAGCTATATACCATTGCTAAAACTTTTTTTTTTACCATTTGCAACCTACATTATTTATTCATAAGCCTGCAGTTTGTTTACACATCCCTATCACCATCTGTTGTCGACTCTTTTAACAGTTGTTGCAGTAATTTGGTTCATCCCCTCCCCTGTGATGTCGTGGCAACCCTGGAAGCTGATGTGTGCGTTCACAGGATGGTAGCCAATTATCTGGAGCCCACTCCAGTTTTCCAAATTAAAAATGGCCTCCCTCCACTGTTGATCTTGGATCGGCTTTCCCTTTCTTATTATTATTAGGTTATTAACACAAACCCCTGAAAGTATCTTTTAAAAGTCTAAAACAAATTTGATTAGGGCTCTTTACTCGCACTGGTGCAGACTTACCTATCGCCGTCTAACTCCTGTCTGC
This sequence comes from Poeciliopsis prolifica, assembly GCF_027474105.1. Classification (NCBI taxonomy): domain Eukaryota; kingdom Metazoa; phylum Chordata; class Actinopteri; order Cyprinodontiformes; family Poeciliidae; genus Poeciliopsis; species Poeciliopsis prolifica. The sequence goes on from NW_026562379.1 coordinate 12,390,757, forward strand.
TCCCTATTACATTTGACACTGAAGTCGGTGAGAGAGCCTGGACCTGAAAGCCTATATCTCTCTGCACACTGGACAAACCAGGGGGGTACCAGGTTTGCAGCACATTACCGCTTTATTGAATTAATTACGATAAGGATCATAACTTTAAACGCAGGGTGAGGCACGGGGCGTTCTTCAGCATGGATTGCTCGGAGCAATTTCTCTCCCGAACGGCGGTGGAGGGGTTATTGGATCTGTCAGGTCTGAACTCTGAGGCATGGTAACGAGGTCCATAAGGTAAGCCAAGGCCGGGCACAGTTCGCCGTGCTGATCCCTACATGCCTGCAACACAGAGAAATTTGTAGTACATACTGAACAAATAGCATGCGAGGTGAGGCAGACTGAGGCTGCTAGTGAGGCCTTGTTATCATGGCGCCTTAGTCCAAAGGCCCAGAGGGTCATTGGGGGTTACACCCTGGTCTCGCACCATATACAGCTCCGGTAGATGCAATGGAGCGTATCATTATATTATGATGCTCTTTGAATGTTGCAAAGATTTTCTTTTTTTCTGTTGACTACGCTCTTAATAGCTTTAAAGGATTGTGGTTAAAATAAGAATTATATTATCCCTCCTGGGTCAGGGGGTTCTAAATTTATCAGTTAGCTGCAAAGACCAGTTCAGTCAAGGAGCTATTTTGGAGTATGGCAGCTGTATTCAGGCAAAAGGTAAAAGACAGGCTGTCATGTGAAGTGAAGATGCTAAAGAGATGGTATATTTCAACAGAATCACTAACAAAAGGACTTGTTTATGTATGTGTGGCTTTGTATTTGCTCCATTGTAAGTTCCATTTTTCCAGCAGATACTGCATTGTGAGGATCCTCTGTGCCTTATGGAGTCCTAAACCCAGACCACATGAGAAAAAGTGCTGTCTTTGGGTTACGAGTTAAGTTTAGCATTGAGGTGTTAATTGAATTAAGGCTAGGTTCAGGGTATGTAATGGTTAGGATTAGGGCAAGTGCCAGGTTTAGGCTGTAAAAATGAATACAAAATGAATGGAAGTCAATGCAAAGTCACTGCACAGAGAAAAAGACCAAGTCTGTGTTTGTGGATGTGTGTATGAGAGAGACCCTGATCTCATACCATTAACTTCACCTCATTCCTGATCCATTGAGATTCTTCTTTTTTTAAGTAAAGATCACCAGGTTTAAAGGTGGATATAGAGAAACATTTCTGTTTATGGGTGACAAATAAGCAAATTATGAATAATTAAATTAGATTATCATTTTTACAAAAACATTATAATGGTTCATGTAAGAGCTATTTTACTGATGTTTACACTGTCTCACTTTTCCATTAGGCAGTTGTTAACTAGACATGTATTACATGTCCTATTTCCATTATGTTTTTCAGAGAGTAGGTCGTTGGTGGTGCACCGCCTCCTACTTTTTAACTGAACGTCAGCTAAAAAATCCTGAGCTATTCTTTACATTCACTGCATTATTTTAACGAAGAAAGATCTGAGTTTGGGACTGGTTACTATGCCGTTCAAAAAGGCAGGTGCGATTGTGTTTTATTGTTTTCAGAGACCACCAACGCTACCTTTCAGTCATGTACCAGTCATTGGCTGCAGGCTTGTGTGTGCAAGTAGGGTTGGGAGTTAAATATGTGCAGATGTATCACAATATTTTCACTGCAAAAAAAGCGTCTTTGAGGCCCAATAACCTGCAGCTGAATCAGCGTGCTGCCCCACCACGCTAGGACCTTTCTGAGCAACACAAGTATCCAGAGAATGTGTAGAACTGTTCAGAGTAAAGGCTGGAGTTCTCTTTCCTTTTATGTTTTTTCATAGATTGAGTTATGAGGATTAATCCTCCCAATCATCTTACACGTTTTTTTTTTGTTTGTTTTTTTTTCATTCTACTGTTGTGACGGATCCATTCCTTCTGCATGTTTTCTATTATTTCCAACAGACACATCTGCGGACTACTGACTTGAGAAAACAATGCTGCCAGCAGCTCCATTCATACTTACAGACAAAGTGAGAATCAAGACTGCCAATGGAACAAACAGAGAGGAGATGAGTTGCAGTCACAGGTTTATACAGCTGGCCTTTGTTTAGATGGTTGACACTGCTGGGGGGGACTAATTCCTAATCAAAATACACTGACATGAAAAGACAACTAATGAAACTTCACAATGAATGAATCTGTTTTAGACGCATATAGTCAGCAGGGTTTGATCATTAATTTGCATGATCATATTGCTAAAGCTCTGATGTTGTCAATGAGAGCAGTATGAATGCAAATGAATATGAAACAAAATAAAATGGAAATTTGTTTAGCTGTGTTTTTACAGTGTGGGGAACAGGAAAAGGCATCAGTTCACATCTCATCATATTGTGGTAGTGAATACAGAGTTATATGAGCTTAGTCATGACAGCAGAGACAGAGCAGATCTTCAAGGTCTTTCCTTTTCTGCTGGCCTATAAGAACCACAGAGATGCATCTTGAATTAGCAACAGGCAGTAGGAGTATTCCTGCTTTTATGACGTCAGAGAAAAAAATCGATGCTCTCCGAAAATAATTGTTTTTGTTTCTGGCTAAGGTGTGAGGTAAATTACCTAATGTCTCTAATGGTTTGCACAATGGTTATCACTTACTCTGAGAGACAACTTCCCTGCTTTGCATATGGAAACAATTTAGGGCATATAGTAAAACTAAACACAATCTTATTAATGACCAAAAAAATGTGCAGATAGTGTTAGTAATAAATACACAAATTTAACATAGTTTCTAAGAACAAACCTTGTGAAAAAAAAATGCAGGAAATTAATGTTTTGAAAATTAAAGAGGATGAAGAAAGATAATCAATTATAAGTTAGAAAATAAAATTCCATAGTTAATATATTTAAGTCAGAGCAAAAGTCTAACACAATGCTAATTTGCATGTGTTTAAGCCATTCTGTAAATTAGTTTATATCACTTATGGTGCATTTGGCCTTCTGACTCTTAAGGAGTTCTGCAGTCATATATCTTTATTTAAAAAGCAATGAAAGTGATGAAAAAATGTCACCAGAAGTAAAAATGTTGACTGAAAAAAATATGTTGATTTAAAAAGTAAATTAGAAAATTAAAAATTAAAAAAACTGAACAAAAGAGAATATAAAAACTACAAAGTAGAGTTTTAAACACAGTTGGAGACCAGGGGGCCAAATACAGGCATAAAAAACAAATTCAGAGTTCTACAGAAAGGAACAATCACTTTTCAAATACTTACTTTTTCTTTCCTACACTAAAACAGAGAGGAGATGAGTTGCAGTCACAGGAACAGTATTTTGATTTAAGAACATTCCATTTAGCTTTTTATTAAAAAAAAAAAACACACTCCAATAAGGTAAGGTAACTCCATATCAAAGAGCCACTGTTTTTTGTAGCTAAAAAAAAAAAACACAATTTTTTTCTCTAATGACAAACTGAAATGCTCACTGTAAACAGGTTTATTGAGTTAGTTTTTTTTTTTTAGAAACTCCTAATCTTGGGAACAACTGTGGTAACCTTAAAATAATCCAAGAGATTTTGGTCATGGTTGCACTATCTGAATTTGACTGTGGGATCCACCTTTAACATTTGACTAGTATGTGAAACTGTTGTGCCAGATTTGTAAATGTACAACTTAGGTTTAATTTTCCCTCTTTGAAAACAGCTAATCTTTTTGCACAATTATGTTTTGGTTAGATTCATATTTGCCATCTGCATTGTTTACCCTCTCTCTCCTTATTTAAAACATAACGATATCTTTGAGCTGTGTCCATGCTCCAACTCCCAGCCACCACCACCACCATCACCATGAAGGCTCTCCTTAGCACAAAATCTGTTTTCCATCAGAAATCCTCTTCGTATTCACTCCCTCTGAGCCAAACAATTGTATCGTGTTCCCATCTGACCAAAGAATGTGTTCCCGGCCTTTCATCTGGTCTCTTTTTATGTATTTAACGAAGTTTAATCTGCTTTTCTTTCTTTTTTTCTTTAAATACATGATAAGCACGTTCCTTTTTGTATGACTTCTCACTTTTCTTGTACTTGCTTTAGATGAATATTTAACTGGTTGTCTGGTTAACACACCAGTTGACCAGTCAACTCAGTCTACTCTTGGATCATGACTTACATTTATTTCACTTTACATTAGCTACAGATTGGGCAGGCCGTGACTATGCAGGAGCTGTGGCTGACACTTCCATGATGTCATTTTGCACATCCTTGGGTGGCTAGTTTCTCTAAAATCCACACGGTCACAGTGAGGTAAGGCAATGACATTGAATTCAGATGAGCCTAATCAGGGGAAGGTGGAACAGCTGTAAGATGAGAGTGCTAAACTGGGGAACTAAAGGGAGGAGACTAATTAACAAAGAAAACACAAAGAGAAGATAACTACACACAAAGGAAAGCAAACTGAACACAGCATGAAAAAATATCTAAAATTGCAATAATAGGATTGTATGTTGGATGTAAGAGCTCAGGTGCAGAAGACAAACACACCAAAGCCAAAACACAAATACAGATCACCCAAAGTCTAAATCTAAACTGAGTTGACAAAGCAGAGCAAGACTAGTGATGTGACGTCCAAAGATGATCCAGTTCTTTTGAACGGTTCTTTGCCAAGTACGTTAGGAGTGGTGCCTGAGTTAGGGACAGCGTTTTGCTTGCTAACAATGCTCTGCACACACTGCAGTAGCTACTATAGTTCTGTTTCATTTCAAAATATATTTATTTAATCTGCGAATAAATAATACACAGAGTGTATTCTCCTCGCTCACTCTTTGTTTTGTCTACGACCTCAGCCAAAGTAAGTCACTCACAATGCTGTCAAAAACAAACATGCCTTAGATATACAAAAAAACAATTCTGAGACACTAAGGACTACTTGCATATTTTGGCATTTTCAAATAAAATAATAAGCTGTAGGGTCGACTCTCTCGGATTAAACTCCTTAGGAAAGCCTCTGTCTTTCTGAGTCTGGACTTCGGTGTCTAAGTAATCTCTTCATCTTTAGTCCAGCTGATTGCTTTTCCTCTCATTTGCATATTTCTGCATCTATACCCTCTGATTTTGCTCTCTCTATATGTTTTTATTTTAAGCCCATCTTCTTCTTCTCTTGCTCTTTTCTGAAAATAAATGTTGTGCTGCCAGTTGTCATGATTTCATAAGCTGGTCTTTTTATCACTGAGTACTTCTGCCTTCTCGCCAATGTTTTGTTTTCAGTGCCTTGATCTTCCACGTGGCTTCTCGGTGGTATTTATATTTTCGCTCACTTGTCACCTCATTATTTGTTGTGCCACGGTACAGTTAATGTTTCTGATAGAGATAGGAGCTGCAAGAAAAGCACTCCTTCAAATGTTTTGTGTTTATTTTGTTATCCTTCCCTCACCGTCTTTCACTTCATCTGCAAGAGGCGAGTGGAGCTTAGTCTTTATCTGCTAGCCAAGTTTACACATTGTGAGGAGAAAGAGGCTTCAGACAAACAGCTTTGCTGTCCTTAACATAAACACCAGCACTTAAACTAGACCAAACATTTACCTTCTGCCCCTGTTCATCCCTCTGTTCGGATCCACCGAGCCACACGCCAGCTGATGCATATCATAGCTAGTTGTATCAATAAGTTACTGTAAATACAAGCACATTTACATGGGATTTATCGTGACAGCACAAAATCCTGAAAGCATTCATTAATTTAAAAATATTAGAGACCGAGTGAATTATGACTACTATCAATATGTATAGTACTTAATTTTTATTTTCAAAATAATGACTTAACTCTTACACATACTCCCTCACACATTTGTTTTCAAAATGGTCATAGATACACACACACAAATCTCAGTGGGAGCTTGGCTGTTTGTTTTCATACTCTTTTCAAAGATAATAAAACTATCTCTATTGCACTTTCAGTCTGAGCACACACACACACACACACACACACACACACTGAACAGACTGCCTTAAAAAGCTTCTTACATGGAAGGATATGGTTGGGTTTAAATAGCCAATGGACTGATTTACACTTCAACACTTTTGCAGATAAGATGACTTTTTTGCATGAGCTACTTATAGCTCTTCCACATGAGCGCGTGTGTGTTGAGCTCTCAATGCTCATTGTGTTTGTGTGTTTGTATAGGGGCACAGCTTTTGTTTTCAGCTATCAGTCACCACATCATTTTCTTCCTGTGCCTTGTGCGTAATATGGGTCTATGTCCAGACAATTTGAGTTAGTCACTTTGTCCATGTCTGATGTGTCTGCCTGGGCTCCATCATCAAGGTTATCATACACTAGCTGTACTGGGGTCTGATCGACTAATCTTCATGAGTCAGGCTATAAAGCCTAAGCCAAGCTGACGATGAAACTACAACATGTTAGAAAAATACATAAAATATGTAGTGCAGACACAAAGCTGCCTCTTACTCTGTATCTGCTTTTATTTTTATACTTGCAGTTGAAAAGTTTATCTGCAGTCATCTGCATGGATATCATGATAGCTTTGTGCGTTGAGTGATCTAGCCAGTCTTTTCTACTAGTTGGAATGATTATGCAACATAAACTGGAACGTTTGAGCACATAATTTGGGTGCACAAGTCTGAACCTATTGTCTGACACAAGCAGAGAGTGTTTCCTGTCGGTTGTGATGATTAACTGTGGCTGATAATCTCTACAGGTGTAAAAAATATTTAGTTCACTGGATTGTTTGGATTGACCAAAACTCAAAACAATGAGAAGCCTAAAGACATCTTAGCAGTTCCAAAAAAGAGACCTTAGATTTACACAAGTCCTTTGGATCCATTTCCACATAACTTCTAATTTCATCTTTTTTTTAAAGTTTTTTTGGCCTTTATTTGACAATTGTCACACAGGAAAGCAGGTTGTGAGAGATTGGGAAGACAACATTTTCATTTTTGTGTGAATATAAGCACACATTGCTTAATTGTTCTATGGATTTTCTTCCTGTTATTTTTGTGGCACTGGTTTTATATTCTCTAAAGTCAATTTACTGAACACAAATAAATGGTAACATTAGAAATGCTTTAAAAAAAAAGTAATTTTTATATTTGAAATACAATTTATTTATTTTTTTGTTTTAATTTTTCCTCATTAGGTATTTATTGTCTGATTTTTTTTGTTACTATTATTATTTATTGATGTTAATTAGGGTTTTCTAACAACAACATTGAGAAAATGAACATTTTCCAAAGGCAGGAAGCATAAAAAATGACATCATAGAAAAAGGCATCATAATCTGGAGGTGCATTTGTAATGACCTGATCTTCAGGCAGTAAAACACAGCATGGGAACAGGTTTTGACAGATTTTCTTTGATAACCGTCACTTCTTCTGACAAAATGCAGAGAACCATTGAATCATTCCATGATCAAATGAAGAGCAAATTTATATCTCTGACATCAGCTCTTATTTATTTATTTTGTATGGATAAAAGGAAGCGATCAAAAAGTGCTATCCCACTGAGTAATATGAAACTAGAAAAATGAGTGTACTGTTCTTTGTAGATGATATTGTGTTTTTCTGCGACGACACTTTAGTTCTTCTGGCAGATTTAAAGAAGCAGAATATGGGCATGTCTCTGCTGCGTTAAACTGCCACATCCCATGAACTCCCTCATCTCATCCTGCCTCAGCGCCTCTCACGAATACCAGCATGGATGAGCTTGTCCTACCACTGAACCCCGTCACACCTCCCTGGTGACACACATACACACAATCAGAGGCACCCACCCTTATCAACACCATCTTGTGCAGAAGTTTTTGCTTCCTGCTTTGCTCAGAAACAGATACCTGCCATGCACTTGCAGACCGCAGACACACAAGGCACAGTCTTTCCACAAAACTACAGCATCACAGGACTGGTCTTATCTCATTTTTTTCAGATTAAATCACACATAACTCCATGTGTATTCTTGTGTGCAAACTTCTGACAGAGGTGTACACTCACTTGTTCTGTGGTATTTGATGGTGGTGGGGGTGCTGTGTGTGGGTTCTGTCTCAGATTTGGGGGGAGAGATGCCTATCTGGACCCTACGGGAAGAGTGAAGCACAAAACTGATTGAGAAAAGGAACAAGATAGATGGTCAGTTGAGGGAGTGGGGGGTTCACAGTTGGGCACAGAGGTGTTTTATCTTCTGCTTTCGAATTTGCATGCTTATCATGTTGGTGTGGTGGCAATAGCTCACCAAAGACATCAAAAACAGCAGGAAAATCCACAAGCTGCTTCTTGTTTTGCTGCTGTTTACACCCGTGTTGCTGCATTACCTGCACAAACACAGTCTGGCTTAAGACAGAATTGTATGTTCTTCTTATTTTGCCCTTTTCTCAGTTTGCAAATACAGTACCTATAAAAAGCATTTGCCCACTCTGATGTTTTTCATTTTTATTGATTTTATAAATCATTCTTGCTTACTTTTTGGATTACTGCTATGATGATATCACCCACCATTGAAGTGCGCCTGACATTGTCACAAATTAATTTTTGGGATTCACAAATAATTGTTGAACGTGTAAACAGTTTAACACATAACTAGAACATTTTTTTAAACAGTCTTTGCTTTACATTGAGAGGTATGTAAGCATAAATTATGGTGATTTTACACTTAGCAATCAAGTGGACCAAAATCACAACATTTGTTACATTTACAGCTGGTGCGGTGTGTTTGTAACACATTGCATTGTGTCAAAACAACCAAACCCTTTCAAAAACCTGTTCATCCCTTCAACTGTGGTGGCACTGGACCAAGAACCACTGAAGAGAAACAACATGAAAACCTCTGAAGAAGACATAAAAGCAAAATGTAAACAAAAATGGAGTGGGGTCAGTTTTTAATGGTTGCTGGGCCATTTCTCTGGTTAGCGCTAGATATGCACATTTGTTTTTGTTAGATTTAACCAGACTGGGATGGGGCGAAAATGTTGAATTACTATCATTAAACAATTTAACACTTTGCATTTATCCTATATGCAAATAGAAAAACGTAGTATAGTTTTGTGTGCAGTTTTTTCTGTCGAGTGATTTTTTTTTTTTAAATCTAATGCTGTGAAAAACATAAATGTGTCTGCTCATCCTTTTTTCCTCAGAAACATGCATAAACTGCAATTAGCACTTGCTCTGCCCAGAGGCTATGAGTGTTGCTAATAAGTGATTGTTTATGTTTTGCTTAATCTGCTTAATGGAAAGAATAAACATGGCCTAACCTTTTAATTGAGTGATGACATGACAGCGATGGAAAGACTGTTATGCATTTGGGGTTGAGCCAAAAAGAAATGTTCTGTTTTCTCTCCTTTAATTTAACTCCTTGATTCCTCCATTCACCTGTCTTATTTCTGTGCATGCTGATTAATGCTGATCACAACATCAGGATGACTCAGGAGAGTCTGCTGTATGAGTCGTCTGAGCAGCACATCCCTGCTGTTTTCCCTCTCACGATCTTTCAAGTAGGAGTGTTACATACTGGGAATCCTCATCATTTTCTTTTTCTTTCTGGTATGATATCCAGCAGTGTACTGATGTCCTTTTCCTTTGTCTGATTTCTTCTTGGACATTTTCTTTATCCATATCACAAAGTTTGATGTACATAAAAAAAATATTTTTATTCCCTAAAGGTTTCAGAGTATCCCACCTATTTTTCAGCTTTAAGCTTCCATTGCTGTGAAAAGTATTTGTAGACTTAAGGGAAATAATGCTCCTGTCAAACCACTAACACCAACTGTTTCTGCCAATGCTCCGGTGTGAGGTGACAATAACTTTTTTGACCATGTTCTATTCAGAAGCTTAAATGCTTTTGACAAAATTATCCAAATCTGGAGTTAAAAAAATGTGGCTTATCCTTAATGTTCTCTAAAAACATTTAAATGAATATGAGTATTTTGCTATGGCATGGTATGCACGTAAAGGTTGCTGTGATGTTGGAGAACATTGAGATGCTCTTAAGTCTTTAATGACAATGTTATTTTTATGTGCTGTTCATTTTTCCCCTTTCCATCACCTCTTTTGCACTTTGCATTTCTCTTTGCTTAAATGACTTAAAACAAACATGTTTTCTCACTTTGAATTGTGTTTTTCTTGCTATTGTGCTCACGGAAGGGAATTTCAGGTTTTGCAAATAGAAAAACGTAGTATAGTTTTGTGTGCAGATTTCTTGTAAGTATCTTGAGACAGCTTGAAAAGCTAATGTTGTCAAGGTGATTGAAAATCTGTGTATGGGTTTTAACACAAGAAAGTGCTCCACACTGGCTCCTCTCCAGGATTCCTCCAATACAGACAGTCTTAAGTGCAGTGTCTGCAACTGTCTGAGCATGGGGGAGGTCCTGCACCCCAATGCTCCCCCTCCATGCTCCCTCAGGAATCAATTGCAGGACTGCTCTGTGAGGGCCGTTGCTCTATTAGAGGGCCACAGAGGAATTCTGTGTGAAACAGAGCCTGTCCGACTAGCAGAGACGCAACACAGCTGCACTGCTGCACCAACGCTGACAGGTTGCATTCACTGCCCTTGTTAGACTCGTTTTCTGCACATCCATTTGTCCTGTTGTCATTCCCGTGCACTTCCTCAAACTTAACGTTCTTTCTTGGTCAGGTGGTGGGAGAGGACAACAGAAAACTTGATTCTGTGCTTTAGAGCTTGCAAGTTTAAAACAAACAGTATCTCAGAATAGTTAATCAACTGGATTAATCTAAAAGTGAAAATGATGTTCAGATTTTCTGCTTGTTAGATGCAACAGCTATATTCAAGGATCTGTGTTTCCTGGATATGATGCAACTTGCAGTACATTCGGTGCACACCATTTACTCCGAGTGACAACATCTGGGAATTTGGAATGGTAGGAGATGTGTGTGTTGAGATCTCACACACACAATGTTTGCCTTGGCCTCAGAGACAGAGTCTGAGAGAGAAGAAGATGGGAATGAAGAATCGTGGCCCTCGACGTTTAGATAACGAACAGTGTGTGTGCGTCAGGATCGAAGGAGCTTGTGAGTTCTCTTCCCAGCAGATAAATGATTTTCATTCTTTCAGCGTGTGAATTGAGACTGGGCATTATCACACATGCCAGTCAGCGACGCCTGCAACAAGGCAAAATGCCCCAGAAGAACTACGAGCGACAGATTTCTGCGATTAGCATGCACTTTAATCTCATTATCTGCCAGAGTTTCACTTAGAGTTCACACTGCTTGCTAAGAATATTCACAGCCATTATACCTTTTCACATTTGTCACAATATGAATTTCATATAAAAGCCCAAACCTTTTATACACTGTTTTTCTATTTTACTTTTTACAAATAAAAATGTCTTGACTAAAATTTTTGTCTTTTACAAAATGTATCAAGCTAGGTCATACTGGACAGAGAGCATCTGTGAACAGCAGGTTTGAAACCGTCTAATAGGTTCACAGTTAGAGTTAGATCTGGACTATGACTAGGCCATTCTAACACATGAATAAGCTTTGATCTAAACCGTTTCATTGTATCTCTGACTGCATTGTTCTTCTGGAAGATGAACTTGTTGAACTCTGTTTACTTGCTGACTTCTAAAGGACCAGACTTCACTACAGGGTATCAGCATAGAGGGGGGAGCAGATTATACATGAACACCAACCTGAAGCTCATGCACAGTTTGATTATGTCAAAATATAGAAAACCTCAAGAGGAAGTGAATCTTCCATCGCAGTGTCACTTCGACTCAGTCATTATTTGAATGTGATGAAAAGAGAGAGATTTTCTTTTATGCCTGGCTGAAAAAAATCTTCACTTGCATGAGCAGTTACGCACACGCCACAGGTGTGAGTTTTGCAGCGCAGCAGGTTGATTGGCAGGTGGTAGAAAGAAGAGGATGTGAACCTGACAGGACACTCAGGTGGTGTTAACTCCTGACTGACAGCCATACAGAGAGGGAGCGTTAACTCTTTCCTTCCCAGATTCTCTGCAGCCTGAGGGAGTTGCTTGTACATGTCAACTTTTGACAGTTTTAGTCTACTAATAAGCATAAGTGAGATCTGTGTTGTTGTTATTTTATTTTATTTGCCAAGTTTTACAATACATTCCACAGTTTGACATCTTTCAATCTTTGCCCCATGTCTTTCTTTCAGTCTCACTTTGTTTCACCCCTCCCCTTCCAGCCTCCACCTCTTTCTTTTGTTGACTACCATCTTGCATCTGGTCCCTTCTGTCTTCTCCTGTTTCTCCAGAGTGTTTCTGCTGATCCCTGACTTTCCCCGAGCATCCCCAGGGTGTGTGCGCAAAGCCAGGTGTCTGCTCTTTGGGCTGTGTCTGTCAGTGGTGTTGGGGTTAGGGCGGGAGGGGAGCATTTGGGAGAGGCAAAGGAACTCTCTGTGTGCGTGTTTTAGCATTTACCACCTTATAAGGCCCATTTTCCCAACAAATACTGTATAGTAACGACTTACTGCCATATTTGCTGTTAGTGTGTTAGGGCTTATTTTTAGATCCGATGTAGTTTAAGGGTCCCGATTAAGTTGTAGAAATGAATGAAAGTTAGTGGACTTCCTTGTGAAAATAGAAATAAATACTGTGTGTGTTTGCGTCTGTGTGGGTGTGTGTGCGTGTGTGTGTGAGAGCGAGTAGGAGCTGCTGGGGCACTGTGACCAGGAGCGTCTGGGAGGCATTCTCTGCATTCCCAGGGATCGACTTGGGATAAAAGCTCTGTAAAGCTGCCATGCACCTGGTTGACAGTGAGGGAGGCAGAGATATGACCCAAAACCCGACACACATACACACACACACGGAAGCACACAAGCAGAGACATCATCATCATCTCTTGCACCAATTAACCTGAAATGTAAAACTACACCAATAGGTACAGAGGTCAAATAAAATGAACCAGAGGAACCCTCCAATCTCCCGTTTCCATCTCCTGAACACACAAAAACTGATACTCCTCTCTGTCATTGTGGGTCTTTACTTCTAAATGCCTTAAAAAGAAAAACCCAGCACACTAAACCACCACATGTGAACAGATTTTGACACAAAAACAAACTATGTAGCTCATTTTGGGATGTTATTTTCTCTTTATCTGCTTTATAGAAGTGCCAGTGATGCTGTGTGTTTAAGTCAGTGAAAGTGTTCTTCGAACTTGTTTGTGTGATCAGAAGCGCTTGACAGTCTGTCATCTGTCAGCACCTGTCATTGAGAGTGCTGAGCAAATAAGCAAAGGCAGGGAAAATCTTGATGTAGAGGAAGACCGGCTGTTTTAGAGAACAAAACTCATGTAAAACGTAGTGTTTGTTCAACAAGACAATCAATTAGTCTGCAGAGCCTTTCTCTGGGATCAGGAGCTACTGCAGCCACCAGGTAGAAAAGCTTGCAAAAAAAGCTTATCTAGTGAAACTGCTTCCAAATGCTTTTCACATCCTAGAAAGATTTTTACATTGAGAGAGAGACTGTACTACCTGCTGCAGTTACATGTATGTGTGTCATGTGACCTGCTCCACGTCTTAGATAAGCTCAGTTCCCTAGGAAAGCTGAAACCCTTCTCAGTAATTTTTGTTCTGGATTTCAAAGTAAAACCCAAAGATTATTTCATAGCAAAACAAGAAGTAAATAAATATTCAAAAACTTAGTATGTGTTCTGATAAGGCTTGTTTCATTTTTAAGCAACTTTTAAGAAAGTATCAGTATCTGTATTAAAATGTTTTTTTATTGGCTTGATGTAGTCGTCGAATCTTAAATGCCATGTTTCTATTAGCTGTAAGCGAAAAGTCATTATTAACAGAAATAAAGGCTTGAAAACATCAATCTCTGTGAAAATAATTTACATGGTGGGTTTAGCAAACGAAATTGAGTAGTTTAGATCTATAAACTGCTGAAGATTATAGTGTTTTATTGAATATGAACATATAGTGAGTGACAGAGATCACTTGGAAGAAATTAAAAAAATTAGACTGTTACTTGGGACGTTTTTCACATGATAGACTTTTTGTAAAAGAAATAATAAGTTGTGCACCACATTCTTCTAAATACTCCATTAAAGCACGCTAACATCCTCAGCTCATACTCAAGCTCAATCAGTCCCCAGATATTTAAACTGTCAGAAGTCCAACCACGACAATGATATTCATCAGCTTGAGAAATTAATAGAATCTGTTTAGCTTGCATTGACCTGCTGTTTGGCTCCCTACAGGTTACCCTCCTTCGACTTAGCTTTAAGTTGATCCCTTTGATGCAGAGCAAGTGTTTACTTGTACTTCACTTCCCTCTTGTTCTTTTGTTATTCCTCCGTTCCCCTCTCCCTTTTACTCCTCATCCTCTCCTCTCTTCTGTGTTTTTCTCTGTGTGCCTATGCACAGGTGTGTTTTCATATGTGCATGCGTAAAGAGTGTGCGCGGCTGGAATGTTGACCCGCTCACAAAAAGGGCGAGAGTCTTCGCAGACATCAAAGAGCAGGTAGCTGACAGGGTGAAGAGAGGCCAATAAGTCCAGTTGCATGACAATAGATCCCCAGATGAACACCTGGACTGCATGGAGAGGCGGCGACGTGAAGACAACACACACATGTGACTTTCCTTGCAGCTCAACACATTTTCCCTCATTTTCCTCTGTCGCTCTCCACCAAAACCACAGACACACACACACACCCTCTTGAGGGCCTTCAAGCACTTACCTCATCATGCATGTCTCCGTAATCTTCATACCCTCCTCTCTGCCTCCCTGCTCTCCAGAGGATCCTCTTTTATCTCCCCGCCGACCTCTCACTTCCGACCTGCGCCCACAGGTGTTAGGGTCTTTGTCCTTGGACATGTGCGAGCAGCCCGGTGTTGTGACGAGCCCTCAGACCCTCAACCGCTTCTTCTCTCATGTGCAGCAGGGTCCCAGGTAATCTCGTGGGGGTTGGGCTGGAAGATCAAGAGAACTTCACACCTCGCAAGGCAAATCATTTAAGATTTATAACACAGTGGCATCTATGTTTATTTGCAGAAAAGGATGAGGAAAACGGTCTTTCAATAAATTCCTCTTGGCAGTGACTTTATCGCACAACGGAAAATATTATTTGCTGCAGCTGTCTGCCATAATGTGACCTTCCTCAGCAGAAGCCCTCTGTGTGTGTTGGTAAACCTCCTCATCCTGACTTGTAACACTCACAGTCACAGTGCAGTTTATTGCTCTGCCTTGCACTGCAAAAACACAAAATCTCCCCAAGTATTTTTGGTGTAATTTCTCATGCAAATATCTCAGTACACCTGAAATTTAAAAAAAGCTAATGTACAAGTAATTTTTAGCAAGATATAGGAGTCAACTAATGCCTTAATATTGATGGAAAGAAAATGCTTGTTTCATTGGTAGATTTTTAAAATTATAATATGGGAAAAATGTGTTGTTTTAAGTGACATAATTTGCCAGTGGAGCTACTACTTTTTCATCGATATTAAGAAGTCATTAGATTATTAGACATCATTAGAATGTACACAAGGTCTATAAAACTAACGCTAAAATAATCTTAAAAGATTCAACTAATAATTAACAGTTGGAAATCCAGTTTACCAACATAAACAAACACTGTTACCAAGGCAACCCTTGCTCTTATTAGAGTGCAATGTTAGATTAAACTTCAGCTGAAAAATAACAGCAGGGAGGCTAGCCCATCAATATCACACGAACATTGTCACAAAGAAATGAGAAATATTAAACAAACCAATCACAAAGTAACATCAGCTAAAACTACTGCTGAAATACAGTGCCTCATTTGCATCTCAAAGCAATAATTTGCAATCATTCACAAGTGGGAATGACCCACCTTCATCACAAACAGAGACAGTTATCAATGTAACAGAAGGATAACTGCTGCTTACTGCTCAATATATTCATTAAAACCCCCTCAGGTGCTGTCTGTTTCCACAGGTCATTCTCTACATGTTCCTTTACAACTTGATTGGAGTCCACCACGAAAGAAAATTAATTATTAAATAACTATTCTTATTTTGAAGTGAAATGTTGCATTATATCATTTAGTGTCTTTGGATGTGCCACACTTCAGTGTTTGGATTCCACAGACCTGGTAAAGCGGACGTGCAGGTGTTTTGTCTGATACCATTCCAAGGACATGATAGGGAGGACCAGACCATGATAAAGTGAAGAACGGAGGTGGTTTAGTTAACAGTGACCTTCTCTGGCATTGCAGACTATAATTTAATGGTTCAGTGGCGTGGCTGGAGATAAAGGGCATTGAGTTGTGAAAAGACCTACAATGTTGGAAATATTTCTACATTTTAAGTCATTTCAAGAGACTTGAAATGTGGGTTGTCATATAGATACTATTTATTTACACAAGTGATGGTCCTATTTATGTTATACCATTAAAGAAAGAGGGGAAAAAGGCTGGCCATTTTTCTTATCTCACTGCACGCGAACGAGGAGGGGTCCAATCAACTCACCCCTTACCCTCACTTCCTGTTTTTCCTGCCAGGATGTCCCGTAACCTTGGCAACCCAGTGCCACATGCAGCCTCTTTCTATTCCCGTTCTTCAAAGGAGTATGAGGGCCTCAGGAAATTGGTGTAAGGTTTCTGAGAAGAAATCAGTTAATTTCCTAAAGCGCTCCCATTAGAACAGTGGCCATCTGCCAGGTCCACCCAGTGACATGTTTTCTTTAATACCATTAATTGTATTTCTTAGCTTCCTTAAAAATGTATCTGTTCCTTTTTTTTATGCCAACATCTTAATTAAGATTATGATAAGTCCACCACACAAGTGTTGAGTCTGTGAAGCCTGAAATAAACCATGTTTGACAAAAAGGTCAGATATTAGATCTATTGTAGGTCAGGTTTTCACAGCATTGGTGCAAATTATTTTCTGCAACAGCAAACAATGAGTTAAACGGCAGGAATAGAAAATAATAGTGAACGTAAACCTAGAGTAGAGAAAAAAATCTAAGAGTATATTTCAATAGGCACCTTAAGAAGTGTTGTATACATTTTATGGGAATTTGAACTTAATTATATTCTTTAATCAAGAAATGTGAACTGAGAGCAGTTTACTCTGTTGACAATAAGATTAAGTTAATTAGGTATGAATGGCTGCTCTGAAATAGAGGACATTTTCATCTTAACTCCCTGAGCAGCTCAATTTGTTTCAATTTCCATTTATTATACATTTATAAAGCACCAATTCACAGTTAAGCGTCTCACTTAATAAAAAATGTATTTAATGCAATCATGCATAAATTACAGCTGATCCTAGTAACCCGAATTAATTATTCACAAGTAATTTTTAAAAGTTTCAGTTCAGCTTTATTTCTGAACTGTCTGCTGCTGTGTTTCTTGCTTTTTCACAATGCTGTTGCTTTTTCACATAACGTCTGGATCTATAATGAGACCAGTTGATTAAATTGGTGGCATCAACACAACAATAGACCCGCAAAAGGCTGGCCTGCCTGGTCTGTCATCACATATTGTAGCCACATGCTCTTTGCCCCGTTCGCAGAAGCATGATTGGCTTTTCGTTACATGTCTGTCACTGACTTGGTCAGAGTAGGATTACTGTTGATGTAGCTAGTGAACTCACATGTGTCGATAACAAGGTTTATTCAGGTTTTCTCAGCTTCAGTCTAAGACATTACCAAGGAAGAATACGTGCATGTGTCCCGGCTGGTCTACTCTCTGTGTGCGTCTTGTTTCAGGTTGTTAAAAGGTCAAGCTAAACCTCGGGGAGACGTCTTGGCACACGTTCACCTTTCACACTCTGGTACTGATTTCCGTCTTTCATTCAGAATAGAGTTAATGAGATCTGTCACCACCTCAACCGATGCTTGTTATGAGAGGGCTCTTTCCTGTGTCAGATAAAAATAATCCAACTGGCCCGCAGACCTGTTCAGCCACTGGGGTCATCCAGGGTCTGAATGGCTGATTTGTTTTTTTTGTTTTTTTTTTGGCTTCTCCAGCGGGATGCGTAGGATGAACTGGACGAAAGAAAGGAAGTTACTTTAGACTTCAGCTTTAGTGTCAGAAATATGCGCTGAATATCTGTTGCATTCTCACATGAAATGTTGCATTTATCCTCCATCACTAATGGAGACTACAACCAAGATATTGAAGCTTCTGCTCCCATTTTACCTCGTGTGAACTCAATTTATTGTCACAAACCCTCACACCAATGTCTGTAATATTAAGAATGCCTGAGTCAATTATTTAATGCACCTGTCAGCAAATACAGACACCCACAGGCAGTTGCAAACACACGCACATGGACACACACTCACAGCACAGGAGCTGTTTATCCTGAAGAGGGTAGAGATGTCATCCCATGTAGGCCAATGTCAGTGTTAGGAGAAGCAAAATATTTTGATTGCAAGGGTATCTGTTCATGTCAACAATCTGATAGTGCACCGGGTGGAGATAGGCGGTTCCCATGAGGCTGGCGTCCTCGACAGCGGTGGGGAGGGGGAGGGGCCGGCGGGTGAGGAGGAGGTTTGGCTGTTCCCACATATCAGGAACATGGTGAGTGTCAACACATCCAGTCGGACAGATAGAGAGAGGTCAGGCTGTGACAGACGAGTGATAGTGACCGATGATTCTGTGATCGAGGCATTTATTTTTCTGTTTTTCTCACTGCTGTTGTGTAGCTTCATGCATGCGTACAGAATCACTCTAGAACTCACTATTATCCTGAAACAAGCAGAAAAATATTTCCAGGAAAACTCTTTATCAGAAAAAAACACTATAAATAATAATAATGATAAAATAATACTAATACATAATACATTTTAGCAGCAAAAGACTTTTATTGAAAACAGACGTTACATCAGGTAAGATTAAATTTATTGGTTAAAAAAGGCTTAAAATTAGGGATGCGCCTATAAAATCCCAGGCCCCATTTATAATTTTTTAAATTGGTTGATGAAATAACAAGATACCTCCAGATACTTTGCCAGCCAATACCTGGTAAGATATGCCTATACATAGCCTTTTAAAAACTTTGCCTATTTTCTTGTGCTCAGCCTTGAAAACTGAATTACAGCCTATTGTTTTTTAAAATCTCTATTGCTCTTAAGACTCTAAGTGATCTATACAATGACTGTTGCAGGTCCATTTCTGTTTGTGTCATGTGACTGTGGTTCTAAATGTTGGTGTTGGAGACACCAACAGAGAGCAGCTACAAAAATAGCAAAGTGTTGAATTTATGGAGCAACAAAACATCCATCTGTCTGCTTGTCTCCACTACTACACCACAAACAGGATTGGGGGACATGGAGGAACCTTGGACGAGGAAAAAGCTGGACTTTTGCACAAACTTAGTGACAACTCTTAATTTTGCAATACTAGGAAAATAAAGCACTTACTCACACAGTGACATCCATGATGTGTTTAAATATGGTCATACATCTTCTGCATACCCGGTACACATGAACAGGAGAAACTGAAAATTGCACAGCAAATTAAAGCTAAAACACGGTTGAAATATCAAATGTCAGAGACCTGATTGAACCGTTTATCTATTGGACTCATTTTGGAAGGTTCATCTAACATTCTGGAAAGTTTTTAAGCTTTCTAAATAAAATTTTAAAAAGTACAAATCAGCATAGACCACTCTTGCCATGATCTCTGTCCTCTTTTAAACATTTTGTTAGTGTTTGCCAGACCTTTGATAAGTGTTCCTGCTGAAAGCCTCTTGTTTAATATCAGCTAGCATTGCTAACCTACTCTGTCCTGCACTGCTGAAAGTTTTTAGTTTTCTGTGTCCCCTTTCATAGCAAAATTTCTCTTTTCTCTACCATCTCTGAACTTGAGTCATGAACACCTGAAAGGCAAATGGGAAATCCTCTTTTATTTGACTGCTGTCCATCCCTCTGGCAGCTGTCTCAAGCTTTACGGTTTTCACTGCAGCAGTGTTAACTGAAACTGTGGCTGCATGTTGCTCCATGAGAATCTGATAGATTTCTGCTGATGATATAACAAACTCATCTCTGCTCATCAGCCCATGAAAGGCTGACACATTGTATCTGGTTGGACCTGTAGAAGTACTTTCCCTATCCTATTACTGCTAAATCATCTTTTAAACACTTAGTGGTGCTGTCATAATATTAGTGTTTCATCTGTCATAACATGTAGTGGCTCACCGTCTGTACAGTGGTGATTTTTTTTTTTTGTAAAGAACAGATTAACTTGGCAACAAGCCTGTCAACATTTCTGCATTAGGCTATATTTCTTGCCAGATCAGGAATTGAAATTGAAAATAAAACTCATTAGCTCCATAAACCTTGGCAATTTTCAAATAAATAAATAAAACATTGATTAAAATATCATCCAAGCATGATTCCAGCAGACAGAAACAGCTGAGGCTTTGTCCTTGAGGAGTTTTTGGAGAACCTCTTGTTCCTCATCGATCTGATGTCTGTGACCGCTTCAGTCGCACCGCTGAGCTGCAGCGCCTGGAAGAGGACAGGCTGACACGGTGGGAGATGGCCTTCTAGGAATGTTTACTCCAATTCCAGAAGCGCCAACTTGGGAGCAATATTTGTGCTTTCAAAAAAATAGTGCTACTGTAATCAAGGGTGAAATATGTGAATGGCTAAAATACAGAGCTTGACACACCAGTTGTAGTCAAGTCAAGTTTTTCTATAACATATTGACCTTCAGCAACAAGGCAGTTCAAAGTGTTTTACATCATAAAAACATCATAATGTCACTAATTGTGGAACAAGCAATAAAAATTTTATTTTGTCCATTTCTCGATCAAAATCATCGATTCATATCAAACGATGTATATATAGAAGGCAACTATAAACAAATGAGGTTTTAGTCTTAATTTAAATGAACTCAGTGTTTCAGATGTTTTGCAGTTTTTCTGGAGGTTTGTTACAGATTTGTGGTGCATGGAAACTGAATGCTGCTTCTCTATGTTTGGTTCTGGTTCTGAGAAATAAGTGAGCTGGAATGTTGATACAGCGACAAAAGACCTTTAATGTATTCTGGTGCTAAGTCATTCAGTGACTTATAAACTAATATAAGTATTTTAAAGTCTATTCTCTGAACTACGGGGAGCCATTGTAAGGACCTTAGAACTGGGGTGATGAGCTCTGTCTTCCTGGTTTTAGTGAGAGCTGCAGCTTTCTTGACCAGCTGCAGCAATCTGATTTTTTAAGGCAGACCTGGGAGGACACTGTTGCAGTAATCAGTGTGACTAAAGACAAACAGATGGTTGAGTTTCTCTATAACTTGGAGATACATTAGTCCTTCAATCCTGAAATGTTCTTTAGGTGATGGAAGGCCGACTTTGTGACAAATTGTCTTTATGTGTCTCTGAAAGCTCATTCAAGTGGAATTGGACTCACAATTGTACAACTGTAAGACGACTACTACATCATCAACCAGACAGAATGTGACCATGACTAAACTCAAAGCTGGTGTGTGTGGTACAGACAGCCAAACTAAACCAAATACTTTTACTTGGTTAGTTTGTGAAACAACAAAATTAGAGCAAAGACCCAGGAATCCAATACGAAGTTAACAGAATTAAAACAATTCTCAACCACAACACTAACTGGGTATAAGACTGTTATTCACACAAGAGATTGAGAAGTTCTCTGATAATCACTTTTGGTTAAATTGACGGTGTTTCTCACAACAGTAATGTTAGTGAAATGCAAAAAACCCATCAAATAACAAAGGGTTTTAATGACATAACCATTAAAACCAGAACATGCTGAGTCATAGTCCTTCATATGGTGTGCCAGTGCTTTGTAGACAACATGTGATTTTATTCTCAATCTCCGGGTTTATCAAAACTACAAGATTTTTTTTTTAATTCATTTTTTTATTTTTTATTTATTTATTTATTTTAGTTTGAATTTAAAAAAAATAGAAAATGTTGATGCTGAATAGCAACAGAAAGCAACAGAAAGAAAAGAAGAGAGAGAAGGAAGTAGACATGAAGAAAACGACTCAGATGGGGAACCAAACATTGGACAGTTGCATCATGGATCATCGGTTCCGGACGTGGCACGCCCAATCTGACACAAAAGTGAGAATCAAACCTAAAAAAATATATGAGATAAGAAAGCAGTGCATTGGGGGGAAGGTGGGTCAGTAAATTATTTTGTCAAAAAAGCCAAATTTTGTTGATCATGATTGATTCATAATAGCAATTAAAGGATAAAACATCCAAGAGATTGAATACATTTTGTTGACCCTGTGTAGGGTGCATCCTTTACATCTATCTTTGATGAAAGAAAGATTGATCTTTCATCAAAGATAGATGAAAAGGATGCAAACCAGACATTCTGGGTCACAGAAGCTGTTGTGTGCAAACCTTAAAAAAAAACAACTAATTCTTCTGCTATGGAAATTCAAGGATAAAAGACGAGCAGCTTAAACTATCCTAATTCATTACTCACTCTGGAGATGTATATTACACATATGTGTACCCAACCGGAGGTCATTTCTTTCTTGTCGTTCCACTTTTCACAATAGCCTCAGCTAGAGTACAGCAAGACGAGCGTGTCAAGGGGGGAGAGAAGGGAAGACGCTGACAAAGAGGGAAAGAAAGAAGAGGTTAAGGAAGGGTTAGCTAAGAGGTAGACATAGAAAGAAGGAAGTTCATCCACCTGTGTCTGATTTACAGCAGTCGGATATAATCTCCCTGACCAGAAAGAGATACAACTCTTTTTTCAGATCGATGGACTCAAACAGCACCAAAGCACATGAGGTCTGTTCTTGATATCCGACCACAAAAATGAAACAAAGGAGGTAATGGCATTGTATATGCAGAGCGTATGGCACCGTCATTCTGGATCCATGAAGTTTGGAATTCAGTTTCTCCTGGGGTTTCTGTTTGCATCACACCCAGGTTAAATAGATTCAATTCTGCAACGTTACACAAGTCGCGGTTATTCACCAAATGGAAACACGGATCTAACTGAATGAAATCAAATAGTTTAAGAAAAAAAAAACATCTTATTATTTTGTGAGTCCAACTGAACCCAGAATTTTTTCCCAAACATGCAAATGACGGAAGTGTTTCATTAAAGACCTCACTACCAGAAAAACCTATTTGATTTTTATATAACAATCTTATCTTCATACAGTAATCTGTGCTACTCAGTAGTGCCTCTATGCACTTACTGAATATTTATTTAAAATATTAACTGTGCTTTAAAACGTGGAGACTTTTTGTGACCCCAGCGTGACCTCTGTTATGCCACATTTTGCTGCAGATCTCTATCAGATATAGGGAAATTAAATAAATCTGGATTTTCATTCAGCCTTTTTGTTTCATTTCCACTCATTTAAACTTTTAAAATGTTCATGCTAATGCAGACATAGGCAGGTTAGCGCAACAAAAATTTTGATGAGAGGAAATGCAAATGAGTCAACATAAAAAATTAAAATAGAAATGATAAAAAGTGGCTGTTTGTGGTTGTTAATAAAAAATCTCAATGTTTTTTTAATATGAAAATGAACTGCAATAAAACATTGGATTTTTTTTCTTACATTTTTCAGTGTTATGCTGTCATAAACAATGAATATATTTCATCTGTTTCTTATACATTTTTATCACAGGAACTTTGCTGTTCCATAAAGCTCAAAGAAATCATCAAAAGTTTCTTTAATTGGGAAACTTATTTCCCAATTAACTTTGGTTAGGACTCTAAAATGGTACAATTTCTTCGTCTAACCTTTATTTGAATTTGATAAGATAAGAAAAGGACAGGAATTAAGGATTGATACCTTCCATGTATAAAGTGTGACTGCCTTCCTTCTACACCACACACTGCATCAACAGTATGATTTGTGGCTGATTTTTATATGGCATCAGTGACTGTTCAGACTGTTTCTGAGCTCTAACTCAAACCTCATCCCACCACAGAACTTGTAATCAGCCTCTAGTGATTAGATGTGTCGTGCCACCGTCGTAACCCTGCCACACTGACATTTCCTGTGGCGGGCCTCTGCTGACTGACCCCCTCCGGTTCTTTCACCGTCACAGAAAGCATCTGACGATTCTTATGTCGCCCACACGGCCACAGCCTTCTCTTCCTCCGCTGTGTTCTCTAATCATGGACGAAATGGACCCGGGCCCACAGAACAAAGGGCAGTGTTTGTTTTTTATGCAGGCCCTTTCACGTTTCAGCCGTGTCCCCTCGGTGAGCGTGTGCAGGCCTTTGATGTGTAACACTCGGGCGTTCGCCCGATGAACAATCGGGGGCCTCGACAAAAGCAAGTCGAGAGGGGGAAGATGGGAGGAACTTAAAATACAGAAGTGTTCTCCTTCCTTCTCAATCACTGATTGACCTTTTATAGTGTAATGGTTCATCCACTGCCCTTTCGTTTAGCTCAACTAGGATCTGAACTCTTCATCATTTCTATTAACTTTTCACCTTTATAAAGTTCCACTTCCATTTGGTTCACTGAAAATATTTAAAAACTAGTATCTTTTATGCAACAGACAAATCACATAAGATCACTTTTATTCACAAAAAGCTTCTAAAAATTAAGTGTTTTTTTAAATAAAAAAATTGACACATTTGTTTTATTGTATTGATATTTTTCAACCCTTTTGTGATGAGCCTGTTTCAGAACTTTCTAGAGCTTCGTTGTTAATTCCTCCAAGAAGTTGTGATTTTGCAACCATAATTATTCATGTAAATTCTTTCATAATTTGCAAATGTTGTGTGTACTTGTAACTTTAACAGTCATAACGACTATTCTGCAAATTCTGCATGTCTTTCTTTATTAGTAAATCACCTTAACCTCCTTCTAATTTAGCCTTATGTCGTCTCATTAAAGCACAATCTTTTGCATTTTGACAACTCCTCAGGACATAATTTTATTTGTATTAAGGATTTAAGAAAATATACTTAAAAATGCTATTTGCACTTTAAATATTACCTTTCAAAATCCTTTTTGGAAAGGTGATGTCCAGTAATTTCAACTTTTTGTGAGACTGTTATGGCAAAAGTAAAGCTTAAAAAATCCCAACCTTGACGGCAACCTCCTGAAAATGTCATAAACTCATTGACTTTAGGTTGCAGCAATTGCAAAAAACTTTGTAAACATCCTGGAGGAATTGACCTGTAAAGGTCTCCTTTTTAAAATTCCACCAAGATTTAATAATAGAGTTCAAGTCAGATGAGTCTATTGATCAAATGAGTATTTTCCAGACTTTGTCTTGGTGTTCATTAAGATATTTTTGGGATTAATAACTCCACAAATTAATTCCCAAGGCTTCCTCACAGCCTACATTCATGAAGTATCTAGTACATAACTAGATACTTCATGAATGTAGTTCCCCACATGCTGCAGGTTTCCAGGAGGAAGCAACCCAGTCCTAGAACATCGTTGAGCCGTGCCTCATTCTTCCTCTTCTACAACTGATCTATAGGTCTGAATAGTTGTTGTTGACTTCTCAGAATATAATGCCATGTCATCTTATAATATTTATATAGCTGTGAGAAAGTCAGAGTCAACTTTTGTTGTACTTTTGGATCAACTGTAGTGTGGTTCTTGAAATTCAGGTGTGAATAAAGTCAAACATTATGTCCCACTGCTGTGTTTTTTCCAATGTTTCTTTTTTTGTTGTGGTTTTTTCTCTTTTCTAGCTTTTTTTTTTACTAGTTTGTTGACTTAGCCGATATTTTAGTGGATTTCACACCAGATGAAACCGATGAAGTCCATTAAACAACTCTTGATTTGCTAAAGTTTAGAAATAACTTTATTCAGGGGTTTGACTTTTTTAGAATTAGAATTTATTGTTCAATTCAGATTATAATTTATATAGATGTGCAAACTGTTATTGTCATGTTTTTATTGCTGCTCCCAATGAACCTCATTTTAAGAGACAATTAAATCATTTTAGCTGCAGATCAGATTGTGATCTTGACTGTACAAAGCTCTAAAATTGAGCTGGATGCTTCATGACTGTCATATTTGTCTAGACGACTTCTGAATCATTGAAAAATCTCTGACCGCATAAACTGAGCCTGTTTCTAAAAGTCTGATCATTTGATAGGAGGAAGTCCCGTCTCTGCAAGAAGGAGCCTGTCAGACAGCTGACGATGAAGAGACACAAGACCATAGGTTGGTGTTGCATGATGAATCCCCCTGGCCCCAAAAGTGAACACACACATTCACACACTTCTCCATCGTCTGCTGAAAAGTACGCTTGAGCTCACAGGAAGAATGCCATAGCTTCTTATGTTCTGTGTGTATGTGTAAAGCAGAGAAGGTGTGAAAAGTCTGACTTGTAATTCACCTCTTTTTGCATACGGGTTTATTATTCCTCTCCATCCGGCTTACTGGGGATTTAAGAAAGAGGGTGAGGGGACTGGGGTTGTGGGGGTCTGAAGTGGCAACAGATGCACAAATGAACCTGTGTGCCCTCTGTTAGAAGGGAGAACCCTTCTCAGATCCCAATGTCTCAATAAAGACCTGGCCAAGATCCATGGACAGCCTAATGATTTTAACTCCCACAATCTCAGAGAATCTTTTTCTCCTCCCAGCTCCCGTGTTTTTACTGTCTCTCTGAAGAGGCCCGGAGCTGTTTGGGATAACACATCAGTAAAACAAACAAAACACACTCTTATCAGTCCTAGATCAGTGGGTCCGGCAGACACACGGCCAGCCAAAGTGTTCCTGTGTGTGTTTATTCCCAGCAGAGGTCCACAAGGGGGCAACGTTTGTAGGCGATACATCCAGAGAGCTTCATATTTGTTGGCACCCATTGTAAATATGTGTAAAAAAAAGTCTGACATAAATTCTTTCTTTTTAAGTTGATCAAAGTATATAGAAAATTCTAATTAATGATCTACAATCTTCTGCTTACCTGGGATATAAATATGACAGGGCTCTGCTCACCCTTTGCAGTTATTCTTATTTATTTGTGTATTCTGCCTCGCTTCAGAAAGAGTTTAAATGACATTCACGTAAGCTGACCTTAATGTATCTGAAAATGACTCAAAAAACCTATTTACTCACCTAAAAATGTCCCACAATCAAAGCAGTAACAGAAAGTTTAAAACAGAGTGAACTGTGATGTGTACGATGGAGAGACTGCATATAGATCCGAAATACCCCAGCAAAACTGATTAAGCAAACACAAAACACATGATCATCACAGACACAAACTCATCATACCACTAATGTATTCTTTTATTTCATAAAAGGATAAAGTTTCCAAACATGTTGGACAATGGCCAGGATAAAAAAAAAGAAGAACTTGTTTAAGAAGAACCAGAAACTGTGACCTAATAAAAAGGAGATGTAGGAAACTGCCTGCATGGATAAAGTTGGTCTTTGCAGGATGAAGCCTCACGCTTGCTGTTTTCTTCTCCACTTCATAGTCTTCAGAAATAAGAAGTATGGTTTATTTAGTCACTTTCATTATCTTTAGTCTTCCTCACACCTCTTTGTGTCATTAGAAGTGTGCTTAATTTTTCTTTGTAAATCGTGAGACAATAAACTGTGACTCAGATTAAAGCCAATCAGCTGAATTTTGCTCCCAGTCTGCTTCTTACCATCATCTTGTGGTTTCTCATATCTTGATGCAAGAATGAATAATGCAGTGAAGGGTACAAATGCATTTTTTTTGTCTATAAATTATAATAGTTGTAACATTTGTCATCACTTCATTTATATCTTTGCCTCAGACAAAACGATTAGGTGTCCAAACTGTTCTAATTTAAAGACACATTACATGAAAAACAAATAAAACAAATAATCTGAAAGGCCAATTTAAAGGCATTTTGTCATAGTTTACTTTGCATGTCATACAAGTTATGAATGTAATCCTCCTTAAATAAGACACAAAAAAAGACAAAGATGAAAACTTTATTATGCAAATTTCCATTCCACTTTATTCCCAGCCTGCATTGTGTCAGATTCATTCTCCGATCACCTGTAGCAGACCTGATGATACTATATGGCCTGGAAAGGCTCACAATTGCCAAGTAATATTTAATTGCCAAATGGGATTATTGCTTCAAAAGAAACATTAGCTGCCTTTAGGAAAGAGTGTGAGGGATTGAGACACCCCTTTCTCCTCCTCCCTAATCTGGCAGGAGACCCCTACAGTCACACTCCTCCACCTGGCTCCCATTACCCTTCCACAAATCCCTAATCCCTCCGTTTGTTTTCCCGGATAGAGACCAAGAATGGAGGAGGAAGAGGAAGGCAGGATTTGGAGTTGTGTATGAGGGTGATAATAGGAATCTGAAAACTATTTGCCAGAAGTTATTTAAAGTAACTTTGTGTTAATAAACCTGGAATGTTCTCAATTTTAGGTTTACCTTGAGGAAAAAGGCGTTTCTCTTTTACTTTTGTGCGTGTGGCTGCCTTCAGCGGCCTCCTTTCTTTAATAAAAGTATTGTTTGTGTTTCTCCTGATTGGGAACACATTGGGCCTGGGTCGGGCCCTGATGGGGCCGGGGTTTGGGGTCTGGGGGCAGACCGGGGGTCCTGTTCTCCGGGGGTCTCTCCTCTGGTCCTTCCTCTTCTCTCCTCAGAAGTCCCGTCTGCTCAGGAGGCCACGAGGGGTGGCAGGGTCGCCCCTGAGAAGTGTCCCGCCGCGGCGTGACCCCTCGCTGCCTCCATAGAGGGTAACCTTAGCCCCCCCTCCAAATGCTCCCCCACCTGCCCTCCCCGCAGGGATGAAATATACACACACAGACACAAGACAGTCACCAAACAGCCACACAGGATGATGAAATACACGTGCACACATGCACAAAAAATGAAATACTCATGCACTGTTCTCCTAGGCTACGTTCACACTGCAAAGTTTTATTTTATATTTTTGCTTTTATGCGACTCTATCTGATATTTTCATGACAGTCTGAATAACACAGACCCAATTTTTACAAAGGTGACCTGGGACACCTGGATATGTGGTTCTAATTCAATGTTTGATTGGATTAGAACCACATCAGACCATAATGAAAATTAAGGTGTTAATGTGCTTACTCCGGTTCGACAATAACTTTCAAATCGCGCCACCATTACTGCCATGTTTACTTTTGCAAACATTGAGCATGCTCATAACGTTACTGCGTCCTTTACTGTACATGCGGGACACAATTTGTGTTGAAATCCGTTTCTTTTCTCTTTTTTTTTTTTGCATGGTCTTTCATACTACTAATGAAACCTGACCTCAATTAAACTTCTGTGAGAACAAGATCCAGAAGAAGAACGCTGATGACACACAGCAGCACACTGTTTATAGAAGTAATGACGGATGCCTCTATAGATTGCTTTCAACCTTTATCCAGCAATAGGAGCCAGCAGTACAGTGACAAGATGATAACAACCCAAAGGAAGCTAATGTAAGGAAAGGACTAATAGAGAAATGACCTTTTGTGGCTCTTTGACTGCAACTTCTGGAGAAAGTCTGTTAGGAGTAGTGGGGATTGTGATGTGATGTGCTTCAGTGACACAGACTTCTTCATAATGATGATTTTTTTTGTCATTGTTTACCTCGTTTGGCTTTTGCATAATTATGACGCATGTCTCACATCAATGACATAAAAGCTGCATCATTCAGACAGCAAACACTTTGAAAACAATCGGATACATATCCAAATTAATTCCACATATGGAAGTGGCACTGATCTGATTATTGGGGGGTGAAAAGATTGGAATGGGGAAATTCAGACTGAAAAATCCATACATATGTTGCACATAGGCAAAAGAAAAACAGATTTGGATGGCATTTGCCTGCTGTGTGAACTAACATCATGCAGGTCGAGCCTGGCTCTTCCTGTGTGGCTTCAACTTTGTTGTCCCGATGAAGACTCTTGTTTAAGTTCCCCATATCTGATGGTGTTAACATGATCATTTTGAGGCTGCAACTGGGGACAAAAAGGAGGGGGGAAGGGAAGATTACACAACTATCCAAATGAAGAGCTGCAACGGCAAAAAAGGAAATCACAGAATGAGAAAATGATTGGAATTTGAGATGGAGTGAAAAACAGCCCACCACATCTCCAAACAGAGCGAACCATGAACACATGGGCCCTATATTAGATCATGGAGTTAACAAGCAGCAGCAGCTCTCTGACATGAGCTCATGTGTTTGGACAGATCTGCTGAAGGTTTAAGACCAGCACCGAAGTTTCTTATCTGATCCAGAGATAAAGCCTTGCGCTAAGAATGAGAGGAAAACACGTGCACAGAGGCAAGCAATGTGGATGAGTGGTCAGAGGAGAAGGAGGGAGGAGAGAAAGTGGAAGAGATGAAGCGAGAAGTCAGACCTGGGAGTCCCTCAGGCCACAGAGAGAGAGAGAGAGAGGGTGTGTATGTGTGTGTGAGTGTGTGTGTGTTTGCTATTGGTGATGTCACTGTGAATTACCAAGATGTGGACAGACATGAGAACACAATGCTCCTTAGTAGGTATGTGTGAAATAGAGTGTAAGAGTTTGATTTTTCTATCTTCAGTCATTCTTGCTGAAATTCATGAATGGTCATGTTTTTCTCACTGTGTGTGTTGAAGGTACTGAAATAAAAGAAGCTTTGTTTGTTTCACTCTCAAACTGTTTTTTTGTTTGTTTGTTTGTTTGTTTGTTTGTTTGTTTTTGTTTGTTTGTTTGTTTGTTTGTTTGTTTGTTTGTTTGTTTGTTTTAAAGAACCCATACGTTTTCATCTCTTTATTGAACATTCAATTTTGTTTGTATTAAACAATAAAAAGTCTTTTCTTCCACTGCTTTGAACTGACAACTTGTGCCTTACATCCTGGCAGCAGGGAATCAATTCACACACACACACACACACACACCCACACACACATAGTATATATATATATATATATATATATATATATATATATATATATATATATATATATATATATATATATATATATATATACCACCAATTCATCTCAAATGTCATCTCAATGCACTTTACAAAAAAATCATTAAATTTCAATCATTCATACACTTTGACTAATCCTAGTTATCAAGCAGTATGGTAAGCTCATTAAATTATTGAAAGTAGTTTAAGAAAACTTTGCATAGAGTCATTATGTTTAGGGCTCACAACAACCCTAAGCATAAAGCAGGAGCTACAATGTTTTGTGCCCCAGTGTACCAATTGACATTAAAACTTGATGTTCTCCATCCAGTCTGACTGAGGCTGGGCTGTTTTGTGAAGAAGAATGTGGAGAAATTTAGATGTGCAAGGCTGACAGAGAAATCTTCTGAAAGGCATATAACTGAAACTGCAATAAAATGTGGTTCTACAAAGACTCTGGGGACTAAATTCATGCTCATACCACATTTCTTGCTTATGGTTTTGTATGTTTGAGTTGTAACATGCTTCCCAGACTCAGCATCATGATCTTTCCACGTAAACACTTTCAGCTACTTGCCGGCCTTCCTCAACTTCTCACGCCAATCACTTCTGACTTGTTGCACATCTGTCTGTCGACCTATTAGCAGCACATTACCCCCGTAGACGGCGCACATCAGTACCAGACCTCGACGGTCAGGGCTTGCCAAGACTTTGGTGCCCAGCATGATGTTGCTTCCTGCAGGAAGAGGGAGAGCTGAGCGAAAGCAAAACAGGACATCTTCAGATCTGTCAGGGGAGCAGCCCCTCTCCTCCTCTCTTGCCCTCGGGGGGAAACCCACCAAAGGAAGCGCTCGCTCTCCCTCCTTTTATCCCCCCTGCTTTGCCCTGGCCCTGCTCTGCTCTCTCTGGGGCATGTTCTCCTCTTCTAATCCTCCTCTTTTCCTCCGTCACTCTGAATCAAACAGTGATGGATATCACCTTGTCAGACTGGAAACTCTGACAACCACCAGTTTCACACTGACAGAGGGTAATTCTTCATTAAAGTCGGTGTATTATGTTGGTTTATTTTGCTTCGCAAACAGATCCAGGGCAATCATAAGAAAAATAAAAATTGTTATTCATCAAACTTTCCAGAGGAATTTGTGCTGGAAACAGGAACCTTAAAATTCTTGTGTTTTCCTCTTATTCAACTGTCACATAGGGCTAAAACAATTAATTGTATTAATTAGGATCACTCGACTACTGAAAAATTGCTAACAAGTGCAATTGTCAATTAATTGTTAACTAGCGTCTGCAGACAAAATTTTAAAAAGACCATTCGCTGAAAGAACAACACACTCAGAGTAAAAACTAAGCCAAAATTGTACAAAAAATATAGAAAAACTTGCAAACCTTTATACTGTAAATCATGCAGAACTCCTCAAGTGGCAGTTTCAGCTCCACCTGATTCAAATTCTATAAAAATATCATATTATGCACCTTTTGCTATCCAATTATTCATTAGTTAACCCCAAAAATATGCAACAGATCAACCCCACTATGTATTGATTCTAAATCAAGCTGAAACAGCAGAGTTGTAAACATTTTAATGTTGGAAGTTTTTGGGGGGCTACAAATGATGAAGTGTTCACCAGAGGAATGTTACTGTATTTTAGGCAACAAAATGTTTGTTGTCTTATTTAAAAGGGGTATTTAATTATTTATTTGCATCTTTTAATGTACTTCTACTATCATATTAGAAAAATCTGAAGAATGTGACAATGTTTTCAATCCAATTAATCGATTAATCATCAGAATAATCAATAAATTGACAACTAAAATAATCATTAGCTGCAAATCTACTGTTAAGCTTTCTTGCAGCCACATTTTCTGTTGTCTGTGCTGTTCATAAGTATTTCTTTTCGATTTGATTGATTTTGTCTCCGCGTGCGTGTGCCTCCCATTGAATGGATTTCCTGTTTGTTATTGTGGTCAAAGCAGAAGCAGGGGCGTTGTAATCGGAGAGGTTCTCGTGGTGCGCTCTCTCTAAGCAGATCCTGCAGGGTGACACTGCTGGCTGAGCACACTGTGTTTTTGGTGGCGTGTGTGGTTTCCAGATACCATCTTCAAAGGCTGTTTATTGCATCTTTATGAGGTTAACAGCAGTGGCTTCAAATGTCGTCTATGAGAATTTGACCATGGTTACACAAAAAATGATGGCCGTAAGCAACATGTGGGATTGGAGTTTTTTTGTTTGTCTGTTTGTTTGTTTTTATGTTAGTTGGTTTACTCAACAGACAAAGTGGAAATTACAAGTTTGCAAGTGTATTGAAACATTGGATTATGTAGACATTTTCATTTTCATTATTCCAGTTTATATCTTATAATTATGAGCTATCAACAGCAGTTACTGCATGTGGAATGAGTCCAGTATTGGCATTTCTGACTTACATCCAAAGCACTGTGTGTAGTGCAAAAATTAACAGTTTTAGCAGTTTTTTTTTTCTGGCAGTACAAAGGGATTACAATAAAACTACCAGTATTTTTTATAATTAGTAATAATAATATGTTTATTTTTGTATCATTTTTGATCCCACAGAAAAAAAAAGTCTGTTTATCTTAAAGATAAACATTGAGTGGATATTCTCCAAAAGAGTTGCATGAGCAATTGTCGTGGGAGGTACCAAATACATATGTTGCTGTCTATCCACTTTACAATGATACATTATTTTGAGGTAGTTTATTAAACTCCCAATAAAGTTCATCAATATTTATGCAGGATGTCCCATTTAAAATATAGACCTGATTTGATCACACAAAAAATGACAAACACAGCAACAATACAAGTAATTTGTATTTGACTCATTTAATTAGCTAATAAAATATGACCTGAAATTTAAAGCAATTTTTATAAGATTTTTCTTTTTTATCTTAAAACAGAAAATAAATTGTCCAAGAGGTATCTACTTTTGTCTTAGATCCTGAAATCTATTGATTCTATGTTTGTGCCAGGTCTTCCATTTTAAGGCCAACATGCACATTTGTACATGTGTAACTACCTTCTCATGCAACAGTGCCTTTCTCACAGGCATGAACAATGTCCATTTAGCAGAGTGGCATTGTGTGAACCCTTAGCTATATCTGCTTTTTATGAATAATAAGAAGATGAAGAGATAACAAAGACACACAAGAGCAACACAAAACAGAGATGAGAGTGTTGGGGAAAAACAGGTAGTAAGGTCACAATGAACAGCTGGCGCTCAGAGAGCTCTATCTGGCTTCCCATTTCTCACTGTCCATGTGGTCATGAGATAACATCTCTTACCTTTATTCTGCAGCCCACATAGGCTCCGCTTTACAGTGCATGGGTAGGGTGGCGCTTTGTGGAAAGCTGGAATAACCTTGCCTGGTTGCCCTGGCAACATTAGGGTTCAAATGAAGGTTGTGAAGCAGAAAAAAGAGAAACTGAAAGAGCAGAAGTGCTTCTGCTATACCAACGGCTGGCTCGAGGAATTGGTCTGAATGTGTTTTGTGAGATGTTAATCATAGACATGGAGCATTTTAACCTAGAGAAATGTTTTGTTTAAATGGCTTTCACAAAGAATTCTAAGCTTTATTAGGCTATGATGATATATGACTCATGAAATATGAGGAGCAAAGCATTAAACGGCCCATTATCGCAGACTTGTCATTACAAGAGTCAGGATGACAGGTACCACATCTATCCCATCCAGGCGGGTTCACGTATGGACCACCAGAGCACAGCAGCTCCCTTACAACAGCTTGTACAGCAAGTCTCTGCTGTTCTGCACCATTAACGCAACACCGTTCTCACACGCAGCTCAACTGTAAAGGCAGCTCAACTGTAAAGGTCACTTTGCTTACCTCTGATTCCTTCACATCTTTCATCTGCAGAATCTCATCTCTGTGTCAAGGAACAAGGTGAGGACCAATCACAAGAGCGGCGGAGGACATAAAGAGTCTGTGAGCGCTCTGAATGTTCTCGTCCCATTGGCTTGTCAGACCCTCACTTTGATCTGTCTTCGGGGTGTCAGCTGGCAGCCATGTTTGTTTGCCCAACGAGGTAGGCTACCTGTGTAATTACCTCTAACGAAGTGACTTGTTTTGATTTGGGATGAAATCTAATCCCCGGCGGGGATCAGTATGACAGGAAGAGGTCTGGGGTTACATTGGGATTGTGATGCAGCAGTTTGCCAGTGCCAAACTGTTTCAGGGGTTAAATGTCTTTGGCCTTTGTGCTTTTAGGTGGTTTATTCTCCGAGAAGGGAAATGGAGGCTTGGTGTGTATTTTTTGTTCTTTTATTCAAATCAGCCAGGAGCTTTTAATTTATCTGTCAAACCCTGGCTCACCTTATTTTAACTCTTTCTCTCATTCTCTGAGATCAACACAGGTTCTCTCCTGGCTTGAATATGCACACTTCAGCTCCTGTTAATCATTTCAGCTCTGGCAGCGGTTCAAGAAAAACCTCAAAGAAAAGCTTGTTGGCAGGAGGCATCAGAACACAACGAGGGTCTCCTCCACTTTGTCCTCTGCTTTTACCTTTCTAACCTCCTCCTACTCCACTTCCCTACAATAACTTTGCATTTGAAATAACTTACTTCAGTTTTATCACTCATGTTCTGACTTATACTATTTTTTTTCAATTTACAACTTGGAGTTTTTACATCGTGATTTGCGTTTTGATTTATTATGAGCATGTCACAGGACCTACTCTGCAAATTTCTTATAGGCTTCCTGGAGTCGATAAGAAATGTAAACAGAGCAGGCTACTGAGTGATTAATCTAAAGGAGCTAATAAAAGCAACAGGAAGATAAAGGTGAAGAACATGAATTGGAATACAATGAGTTGAATAGTTGAAGGAGAAGGGGATGCACTTCACAACATGAGGAAGTGTCACACAACTAACACCAACTGATGGAAACTCCATGATGAACCTTATTTTTGCCTGACAACAGAACATACAAATACTGAGTACAAAGTTGCATGAAGTTGTCTCTGGTCTCTGAGAAAACAAGACCCATATTAGGGACGCTGCATGAGAGCGAAAGGTGCATCCTTATCCTTCCTCTCAGGGCCTCATAAAGATTCCAGTGAAGAGCAACAATATGTTGTTGATGTTTATGATCATGCAGGCGCTCCAGATGCAAATGATCGAGAGGCGAACCCAGTCTGAAAAACTATGACAAACCAAGAGGTGTCTTCCCTGTACAGCTATCACCGCAATACTCCAATTTAAAAAAAGACTCATATTTATTAATATGATTTTGACCTTTTACATCTATATTATTATGTGATGAACACCAGTAAAATTAATGTAACGTGAAATTTTCACTTAGTTTACAAAAATTTATAAAGACACTTAATACGGATTGCTCCATTTTATATAGCTCTTAATTTTATTCATCTGCAACTTATGTTGCTTAAACATAATACAAATATATAAATTGAGTTAAACTGGCTGTTGTTTATCTGCCAGCTTTGATGGAAACATATTAGAAAATATAGCCAAAATAACATTATTATTATTATTATTATTATTATTATTATTATTATTATTATTATTATTATTATTATTATTATTATTATTATCAACAATATATAATTACTATCAAAAGTAGTTTTGTGTTTTCTGTTTGTTTATTTATTTATTTATTTCTAAGACTTATTTATGCAAACAATGCTTACTAATATATGGATAATTAAAAAATACTAAGTATAAAAAATTATAATCATAATAATCAACACAGTTTTTGAGATACATTATTCTAACAACCCCTAAGACATATTTCAATGAATAATATGCCTATAACAAAATATTATAATAATGATTATTATTATTATTATTATTATTATTATTATTATTATTATTATTATTATTATTATTATTATTATTATTATTATTATTATTATTATTAGTGGTGGTCTTTCTCATTGGCTCATTGGCGGACTGGAGCCTCTGCAGTCTCAGTGGGTGTTCTCCGGTCCCGACCTGACCCGGTGGTTCCGTCTGCAGCATTCCACCCGCACGCGCAATCATAAACATCCTTCTCACGGATCCTCTCGGGCAGGAAGTGCGCGCGCGGCAGCAGGAATTCCACCCTTTCAAACGCCATTACTCCACGGTTACAGCGACGGTTCAGGCCCCTCACCTCGGTGTCGCCTTTTAGGCCTGCGCCACATGTTTGCGCTCTCTCGCTCCAGCAGGTTCTGCCACTCTATCAAGGGGGTTGAGAAAGGCTTTGAAATGCAGCTCCAGGCCTTCCAGCTCAACTCCAGCTTTGCTTCGATGCTGGTCTGACGTAAATAAATCGCTCTTTGGCGCATAAAGCTGACAGCGGAGAAGCTAAGCATCCTCTGATACTGTAAGCGGTGCGGTCATGTTGTGAGAAAATAGCAGAACTTGATGTCGCTGCTCTGATAAGTTAGATAAGAGAAAATAGACTGGAGTTGACAGAAACACCTGGGTGACCAAGCAGAAAGAGTCCTGGAAAAGCTAATAAAAACAGGCGAGTTTAAGTTTTTGTTATCTTCCGCTCTATTGTCTTAAAATAATAGGCTACTTTACTCATCGGTTTTATTATTCGTGCAACAAAAGTCTCAACATTAAAGACGACTGAATTTCGTTTTATTGGAGCGCTTATTCGAGAGGATATCACTTTTAAAGGATGTATATTTATTTAGACTGAAAACACAGGCTATACTCTGGCTAATACATTCTCCACTGTGGAGAATGTGTAGACCCGCTGTCTCATTCATGCGCAGGCCAAAAAAAAAAATCACTGCACAGCAAACGTATTTTAAACCTCTCGTTAAACAGCAAAGAAAATATATCTAACAGAATCGAGAGACATAAATTAAAATTCAAAAACAAAGGATAAAAAAATCATTTTATTTCCCTATATGTAACTTTTTTTGTGACATATGTGATCGAAAATAAAAGAAAACGTAATTGTTGGTTGTTTGTTGCTAGTCTGTCAAAAGAAACATCCGGAGAGGCGCGTGCATGCAGTTGCAAGTTAGACCCCCCCCCCCCCCCCCCTCCCTTCCCAAATATGGAAATCCCGCGAGAGAAACACCTTGAGACAGAAGTTCAGGAGGCTGGTGAGCAAGAGCAACACAAATAAAGAGGCTGCAAACGTTTAGGTAAAGTTAGGTGAAGTACGTCCAGGAACTTTTCTCTAACAGGCAAAATATCCGATAATCCCCAAAGATACGTTCAGGCCGCGTCAAACAGGTACTGCTAAAAAAACAAAAACAAACCGCTGTCACGCACGATTAAATGTTTTATTAAAACAACTCAAAAAGGTTTTATTCCCATCGCTGTTTATTTAACCGAACAAAAATCAATTTAATTGTATTAGTTATGTTATATTTACTTATTAAATCATATATATATATATATATATATATATATATATATATATATATATATATATATATATATATATATATATATATATATATATAATCTTATTTATATATCTTTAGATAAATCATATATATATATATGATTTCATATATATATGAAATCATATATGATAAATCATATATATATATATATATATATATATATATATATATATATATATATATATGATTTATATAAAGATATATATAAATAAGATTTAATAAGTATATATATATATATATATATATATATATATATATATATATATATATATATATATATATATATACATCATTGGAAGTCATTTTCACTTTTCCATCGACAACAAGACATTTATGTATCGAGACATTTATTACTAAGAGAACGAAAGTCTGGCAGAGCAGGTGTGTTTTATAAAGTTATTTTCATTTCCTGAATTATTAGGTGTTATTCTTCTGCACATTTGTGTCCCGTGTCATCTGGGAGATGGATTAATTAGCCGAGCACACTGAATGATGTCTTACTTTAGAGCAAATGCTTACAAAACAGAGGCATTAATGGTGGTGTTAAGATGATCGGGAATTGCTCTCCATCTTAAACATGTGGAGTGGGTGGGGGGGTGTTATGGGGGCCCTGGCTCGGAGCTGTGAGGTGGCAGTAATAGCACGTTGAGAGATGGTCGGCTCTCACCGGTGTCCAGCTGCCGCAGCCTGGCTGCAGCCTGGCTGCAGGGTGATGACACACATGCGAGCGCTGTTCCACCTGCACAGGCTTCCAGAGCACGGAAATCCTCTCCCGAAGAAAGCCGAAGGGACCCTCATGGGTGGTCGGGGGAAACGGATACCGCTGCACGCACTGCGACCTAATTAAGAAGCGCCGACGGTGTCGTGGTTTTCCAAGAAGCTGTGAACACGCCAAAGTTTGCTAATGTGCGTGGAATTGTTGCGGGAGTACTGTCAGTTTGGCATTTGGCCACAACTTGTGTTTGAAGTCGTTGTAAGACTTCTGAAACAAAATAGAAACATCTAATAAAGCAATTTCACAGAAGAAATACACATTTTTTTTTTTTTTTGTTTTTGTTTGTTTTGTTGTTGTTTTTTGCTTTGTTTTTTTTTTTCTACCAACACAAATTGTATTTTGGCAACAAATCCTACCTCAATATTTTCATAATTGGATAATTAACTATTCCTCCCATTGCAGTATGAAGGCGATAGCAGTGAGGTGGCTGTGTTTATGTGAGTTTCATTGTGAATTAATATGCGAAAGCAATCATAATATTTGGTTTACAAGCTTCCTGTGATGTAACAATAATTTAAGGCTGTATCCAGCTTTAACAAGATTAGCCTTAGCTCTAATGCTAAAGCCGAACTTGCAAGCAGGTTGAGCTTTTTAACCCTGAGGCAATCCCAGCTGTGGCTCTGGGGACAAAGTCCACATGCTTGTTAGAATAATGTAAAAATGAGTTACATTTTATCCATTAATCCCAACGCAACTCTAAAATTTGTTTGTTTTTTTTTTATTTATTTTGTTTCTTTTTAGCCTAAAAGATGAAGAAAAAAATTATCCTAAATTATTAGTTGGAATACTGGCACATTTAGTTAAGTATTTAAAAATCGGACGAAATGCTATTTATTTTGACGTGTTTTTGCTACTAATCTTGGATGACTTCTAATAACATGTACTGATAAGAAAACAAAGATTTATCAGATGAAATATAATTGTTAAACCAATTATATTGTTAAATATAATTGGTCGTTTGTTGTTGTTGATTAGATGTGAAAATTTGTTTCACCAATGTGGAAACATATCCAAACCTGATTTGCTTAATTTATGAAATAGTATAAATAAAAATAAACCAGGATTCTCATTTAAACCACCAGAGTTTAACACTAGTGCATTTTGATATCAATATTTTCTTTCAGATGCACAATATATTTGACTCATTGGCTGTTTGTTTTTTCTCTGTTTGGATGCACCTAGTTTTTTTTTTTTTTTTTTTTTTTTTTTTTTTTTTTTGTATCAGTGTTATTCTGTTTTGACTAATACAGACAGATTTTAACGTGTGCTCAGGGGCTTATTATATTTTCATTGACTGTGACTGATGGAGGCGGGAAAAGAATCCAGGCGCAAATCACAGAGCGCTACGTCGCTCCGCAGACAGCATTGGAGCAAAATCAGCCGAGGAAGGGCTGGGCTTACGGGCTCCCAAACCTGAACCTGGGTTGCGCCTTTTGAAATCAGTCTACAATAATTTCCAGCGGAGGAAACAAGAAGGTGTCTTTACGCGTTCAACTCGAAGTGCATCCTGCGCTTCTGCGAATAACATTTTCTGCGCAAAGACGTTTGGCGTTTCTGCTCGTCGGACTGGAGTTGATTTGTGTTGGTGTGCGCAATGATGGCCACTTACCAAAGTCCGGAGGAGGACCAGATAGCCTTATTGATCCATGACACGAACACGAGCAAGGAGAAGGAGCGACCCAAAGAGGAGCCGGACCAGGAAAAAGCTGCAGAAAAGCCCGATCCGTCCCAGAAACCGCCATACTCCTACGTCGCTCTCATCGCCATGGCCATCCGGGAGAGCGCAGAGAAGCGCCTCACTTTGTCCGGTATTTATCAGTATATCATCAGCAAGTTCCCATTCTACGAGAAGAACAAGAAAGGCTGGCAAAACAGCATCAGGCACAACCTGAGCCTCAACGAATGCTTCATCAAGGTTCCACGGGAGGGCGGCGGCGAGAGGAAGGGGAACTATTGGACCCTGGACCCGGCCTGTGAGGACATGTTCGAGAAGGGGAACTACAGGAGACGGCGCAGGATGAAGCGGCCTTTCAGACCCCCGCCAGCCCACTTCCAGCCGGGGAAGACCCTGTTCGGAGGGGACGGCTACGGCTACCTGACCCCACCCAAGTACCTGCAGTCCAGCTTCATGAACAACTCCTGGTCGTTAGGCCAGCCGCCCACCCCGATGTCCTACACGTCCTGTCAGATGGCCGGTGGCAACGTGAGTCCGGTGAACGTGAAGGGACTGACGGCCCCCTCGTCCTACAACCCTTACTCCCGAGTTCAGAGCATGGCGCTGCCCAGCATGGTAAACTCTTACAACGGCATGAGCCACCACCATCACCCCCACCACGCGCAGCAGCTGAGCCCGGCCACCGCAGCACCTCCTCCGGTCTCCTCCAGCAACGGAGCCGGCCTGCAGTTCGCCTGCTCCCGCCAGCCCGCGGAGCTCTCCATGATGCACTGCTCTTACTGGGAACACGAGACCAAACACTCGGCGTTACACACGAGGATTGATATTTAAACTTAATCCGCTGGGACTTGTCCTCTGTACAAATGAAAACTCTAAGAGTTGATTCCTGTGATTTCAAAACAGAACCAACAGTATTCTTTAAAGAGACCGTTCTGACGAGCTGTTTGGGTCCAGCTGACGGGAAAGCCGATGGAGAAATGCGAGCTCCATCTGAGGAGGAGCGTTTCACAAAATGGAAGAGATCGGCGCGCATCAGGTAGCATGATCTTCGGACTGATGGCCATAACTCTGGTCTGGTCTCTGTGACATGAAAAACAGGCTTTTGTTGCGGACATGCCGACACGACTCCAGCCGCAGCTGTTCCGTATGCGTAAAGGGTTCTTCAACTTTTACGCACGGCTTCTCCCAGAGCTCCCTGATGAGAGGAGGGTATAAGATGCCCCCATTTAAACCGGTGCTTGAATCTGTAATTAGACCGGGATTGGTTCTGATTTAAATTAATCTGCACAGAGTGAGGCCTGCACAGACTTAGTCGGAAGCGGTTATTTTTCAGATGGTCTTGGTAAAATATTCATCAGACATTAAAACAAAAAAAAAAAAAAAAAAAAGAAGAAAAAGAAAAATAATTCAGGGCTTTTCAAATTACTTCATTATTATGTTTTTGTAAAGATGTAAATTCTAGTATGACGCCAGTCAGTGCCAGGTTTTTGTTAATCTTTTTAATTATTATAGCTTTTTTTAAAAATAAATGTGATTAGCTATGTCTCATCCATGTCGGGGCCATGTTACATCTTAATTAGCACTTTGCCCTGTTTTTGTTTTTTCTAGGTTTGTCAATTTCTTAATAAACTTGTATTTCTTAAAATAATTCAGCGGTGGTGAAGAAGTCTGTTCTGTGCTTTGTAGGCTGTGTGGACGGAATCCACTGAATATGCGTGGTAGCTTTTTTTTTGGCTTTTTTTAAGAAAAGAAAATAGCAATCTTATCGGCGCACGGATATGGAAAAAATAATATGCGTAAATTAAGTAACTCATTTCTAAAATAAAAATGTGTACGCTTTACTGGTTATATATACTGACCTCGTTAAGTTTAAATACATTTATTAGCTCAATAATAATAGCAATACAAATAATACATAATAGCATTATGAGTTTACAATTTCTGTTCAAAATTGTGATTTTCCTTCTATATGAACTTCCAAAATATAGGTTTTGTCTGTCTTATTTATGGTGTAATATTTGCACGGCATTATAACTTTTTTTAAAATAACTTTATAAAAGATATTTTAAGTGCTTTGGGCTGTGCAATATATTTACAGCAATTTCCCTGACGCTACATGAGACAAGAAACAAATGAAATATAAGCCGGATAATTTGGATTATGGACACTAAGGGAAAACATTATTTTAAAAAATATGAACATTACTAATACAATAATGATAAAAAAAAATAAAGTTATTACTCGCCAATCTAAGTTGCTAAATGAAATGCCACAGAAGGTCAATTTATTAGAAGTTCAGAGAAAGTGTAAATATCATAATTTAACGACTTCAACATGTTACGAATGCAAACATAAAAGTATAGATGAAGTAAAGTTTTTTATGATAATATATTATTATAAAATATTCATAAAATTATTATCCTGTGTCTCTGCGGTTTCCCTGAACAGGTCTGGTTTTCGCGGGTTGCTCTTTGATGAGGCACAATCTGGTAAGAAAAATCTTGATGGGCAGAAGTCCTCTCTCCTCCGTTCACCAGTAATTATCACTGTGGAGTCATCAACCCATTTGAATCGTGTTTTGACACCAATGTACAGTTGCTCTCGACGACAACATGCACGTACGGTGCGTCCTCTCTCGCCTTTCAGCTTTGGGGTAACCTCTGCAGCAGGACTCGACGGGCGCCACGAGATGCACCCGCGCTCTCACCTCCATCCAACCCTTCATCCCCACAGCAACTGTCAAACACGAGCTCTTCATCCTGCATGAAACAAAACACGCACACACCCACTAAACAGACCGGGCCTTTGTTCTACCGGGAGCATTTGCGGGTCGCGTTTTACATGTGTTTTTGCAGAGTTTTATAGTGCAGTCGCAGTCACAGATCATATAAAACCAGAGGTTGATTAACCCAACGCGGATGGTTTGTTAGTCTCTCATGCCTGTTAGTGAAAGCAAACAATACTGAGAGCTTTAATGCCTGTTTAAAATGTATCTGGAGGTAAATCCGAGCTAAAGAAGGCTGCAGAAAGAAGCAGTCTGGCCTGCACCCAATGCGTTGGTTTTGGAAAGGGAAATTAAAAAATAAATAAAAAAGTAATTATGATGGATTCATTAACTTGTTAGGTGTAATAAAACTCAAATTATCTCCAACATTTTTACAGCAGCTTCGTGATCTCAGCAAAAAAAAAAAAAAAAAAAAAACATCTTAAACGTCCGATAAATGATCCACAGATCATTTATAGATTCAACTTTAACCAAGAGTCGCTCGGAAATCCACTAAACCCACTTCGGATATTAAATCACATATGTAATGATCTTAATTATATAATAACGTGTGATTTCTTAATTTTATTTTATGTTCTTTTTTTGTGGGGGGGGGGGTCTCTGACAGTTTCTATAACATTTCACTGCAAAAGAACACGTGATCAGCGACGACCTTGATTTCTATTTTTTATTTGAAAGAGAGAGCGAGATGGAAGCGTCATCACGCAGAGGTTTGACTGACATCCTTTTCCATCCTTCTGTGCGCACAGAGAGGAGCGTGGAAGCGAGCCTGAAATGTAGCTGTGTGCGTCCCCGGCTTCCTCACATTAATGTTTTGTAAACATTAAAGAGATAAGGGTGCGTTTGAAAGGCGAGAGTATTCCAAACAAACGTTCCCCCCCCCCAAAAAAAAACACAACTAAGAAAAGTTTCTTACGAGAAATAATATTTCGATGAGAGTAATATTTGCGCAAACGTAAAAGAGATGCATAGCGTTTCATTTTTTTCATATATTATTTAAAGTGAGATGTCGATCCGCTTTATTTATTATTATTATTATTATTATTATTATTATTATTATTATTATTATTATTATTATTATTATTATTA
Source organism: Poeciliopsis prolifica (assembly GCF_027474105.1). Taxonomy (NCBI): domain Eukaryota; kingdom Metazoa; phylum Chordata; class Actinopteri; order Cyprinodontiformes; family Poeciliidae; genus Poeciliopsis; species Poeciliopsis prolifica. Next base: position 12,435,244 of record NW_026562379.1, read on the forward strand.
TTATAGGTTTTCGCAGAGACGTCGAAAGCCGACGTACCACTATCGGTGATAAGAGAACACTACTCTTTCTGTGACGCTTTCTGAGACTAAATGTGTGTTTGCGCAAGCGCGCTGGAGGACCGGGGGGCTTCATGCAGCAGGTGAGAGAATCCGCAGAGAGCCCCCCGGTTCATCCAGGCAACAGGGAACAATGGGCCTGCACGGCTGACGGTGAGAGACAAGGCCAGTGAAGGTTCATGGTGGGAGAAGCCAAGTTCCTCTGGCTGGGCTGACGTTGTCGTGCTCCGACCCCACGAGTAATATTCACGTTTTGCTTTATATAAATATATAATTTTATATATATATATATATATATATATATATATATATATATATATATATATATATATATATATATATATATATATATATATATATATATATATATAATTATATATATATATAATTATATATATAATTTTTTTTATATATATAATATATAAAAAATATATATATATATATTTTTTTTTTGCCTTTTGTGTTGTTTGTGCAAATACACAGACCATATATTAGATTTGAAGAGATTTCAGCTGTTTGGAAAGTGGAACAGATTCATCACATTCAGCTAATCAGGATGGTTGCGGAACGTTCTTCTAAAATTGCAGTTGTTTGAGAACTGCTATCAATTTAAGTTTGCAGTTTTATGAACTTAGCTTAGCAACATAGATGCTCCCAAAAAAACATTTGTTACCAAATGAAGGGTCCATCTCTGCTGCTTATCAGTGTTTCCATTGTACCTTATTGGGTGGATCAAATTAAACAATTTCAGTAAGGTTTTTTTTTATTATTATCTCTAACTATTTTAACATGGAGGAAAAACAAGATGACTTTATGCAAAAAGAGATGATCATCCACATTGTTTGAACTGGTTTTTGCACATTAAAACTGGCTCCTATATTCAGCTGTTTTGGTATTGGTTGACTGAACTGATTTTATCCTAAGAAATAGTAACTATATGTTTTTTTTATGAACTGATGATTGCACAGATATTTGAGGGAGTCAAACAAGTGTTCATTTTGACCAGGTGAAGATCAGAATATTGAGGATATTTATTGATGGGTTTATTGATAAATCCATCAATAAACTGTTAGAATATGAGCAGAACCAACAGTAGTTGTTTCTGCTTTGTAAAAGCAGAAACAACTACTTTCTTTCAATTATTCTTTCAATTATTTCAAATATTAATATTAAACATACTTTCACATATATTTGGCTGTAGACAAAAACGTATTTGAATTGAATTGAATTGATAAATGAAGATTTAAACACATAACAGTTATCTTAAAGTGTTTTTTTTTCTTTCTTTGGAACCACGTATAAAGTTGTTGTGGCCGGATTTTCCCCCTCGGCCCAGGAGTTTGACACATGAAATCTGATATCATCAGTTCATTCAAATTGAAGCATTTAAAGGGACCATAAATGAAGATTATTTTGGAGTATGATTTTTTGAAGAGGTTACTTCATTTGGAAAACAAAATACACATCGACCACTGCTGCCTAATTTGTCAAAACTTTAACTCCATAAAAAGAATAAGGTGACATAATTAGGAAGTAATTAATTGAATTAATGCAATGATCGTATTGGTTATGAGTACGGTTTTGTAAACAGTTTATCCAACAAATGCATTTCAGCTGTTTTTACACAACTTATGCAAATCAAACGTATTTTAATCATTGATTTTTTTTTTTTTTTTTTTTTTTTGCAGAGTTCTTTATATGTTTGTCTCTATATACATAATATGTCTTGTCTTTATAAATGTGTGTCATTTCTTAAAGAGCGACTAAACAAATATCCTGCACAGTTTCTGCGTCACGCCAGCGGACCTGTGCGGTTCAGAGTGACAGTCAGTCGCTGCTGTTTTCCTGCATGTCCCTGCACAGAGGGTCATGCTGATAAAAGCTCATTTACCCAAGGTGATGAATATATTTCTCAGAGTCCACTGTTATTTCTCCGCGAGGTGAAAAGGTTTAGCGCAATGTGCGGTTTGTTTTCCGCGTCTTTTCCGCAGAGCGCTCTCTGAATAACCATGATTGTATCCTTTGTTGCGCTCTCGGAGATGACAGATTATAATCAACAAGACGAATGAGGTCAACTTATTGTGGAGGCAACGCATTTGACCCTCGCTTTGTGTCCCCTCTCTTTCCCTTTCTGTGTGTCACACAAGAACACGGACGCAGCAGCAGCGTTTATACCTGGACTCGTTCCGCGCTTGACAGCCCTGCATGCTCCACAGGACGCAGGCGATGCGACCCGGCCGGTCAAGTCACACGCAGGTTGCAGGTTTCCCAACGCCTGCGCACAATTGAATTCCTAACATTCTGGCTGATGTTTGAGATCGAGGACCAACTGTTTCCACCTAGAAGCGGCGCACATCACCCAGAACCCATTGAAAAGGAGAGTAGGGGGTCACCACTGTTTGGTATACATCTGCTCCAAACAGGAAAATATGCAGAGATTTGATTCGGAGAAAATCCGGCAATTGTTCAACAGAACATGAAGTTTTTTTTTTTACTCTCTCTCGCTCTCTGTCATTTTAAGGAGAAGGAACACTGAAGGTTCAATCTGCCTGCAGCAGATCTACGCAACTCCAGGCTTAATTTAGCCCTATTTATTTTGTGAACGCGTCCTCTGGGGAATCTTCAACTGTCCACGGGGATCTACGTGATGTTTTCACTGACTGCTGATCGCTATCTTAATGACGACCCCAAGAAACAATGGATTACATGTAATAATTCTTTAATAATCCCAAATCATTGCCGTGCTGTGTGTTGATTCACTCCTAGGGTGTATAAATAGGAACATCACGTTTGTTAACTGGACCCATCGTCCACAAAAGGTCCATCCGATGTCCAGAAAGCCCGTGTCTAAAAATACACCACAGTGTCATCTATTCTAGGAGTCCAGAGAAAATCATCACGCATTGACCTTTCATTGCCACTTAGACGCCACATATGTGCCACGCTGACCAGTCTGACAGGTGGTCAGACCCCGGTACAGACTGTGAAAGACTATAGTGATGAAAGAAACGGATGGAAATTCAAACTCAATCATTTCTTAAAATGTATTCACTCAAACAAAAAGATCAATTCTGAATTGAAGTTACATATCTGTGAGCTGATCCATTCTGTTTTGTAATGTGCTCTGTCAGTATACATTTTACTATTCCAATGGAAGTAGAAACGCATTTTGTTTCAACACAAAACCAGAACTTTCATGGTTTTTCCTGGCTTTTTCTGGGTTGACATCTTCATTGACAATATGCATATGAAACGGTGCACACTCTATAAGAACCTGAACGGATCTGTGCAGTTTGACCTCATGCAGTTATTCATTCATGCCAGCAGGTGACACACCCTACCATAACAAACATAAATCAGATACAAACTGCTGTACACCAAAAAGGAATATATTACAGTAGAACCCTGCATAATTCTAGCTTAATATTTGTAGATTTTTCTGTGGAATTAATTCAAAACTATTTGTGAAAATTCTCCTTTTTGCAAAGTTTTTTTTTTTCTCTCTTAGCTTCTTGATAATTCATATTCTATTGGCTGGCAATTTCATAGTAGTGCTAAGATGTTTCCACTGTGTGTGACAATACACATGAAAGTACAGTTGATGTTAGAACTACTAAAATAAACAATTGTAATTCTTTTTAGGGGGAGTCTCAACTATTCAAGGATTTTTGCTTTAAACGGGCTGCGGTCCCTCACATCTGCAAACTCTGGGCGTCCGCTGTTTACCTTAAAATACCCAGTATGTAAATATTTTAAACAACTTCTAAATATTAGCTTACCATTGCTTCATTATGACTTCACATAAATTAGATGATATTTGCTATTCTGCAACAGAATAGCACACTATAAATGAATTGAACCAATATGTTCATCATGATGATCAAAACACTGAGGTAAAATTTGCTTGAAAAGTAAACTAATTCCTGTTACATTTTAATGTTACTTTTACAAACTAATATGCTTAAAAAATAAATGTTATAGCGTGCTACAATTTGGCTGTAGCAAATTAGACAAAATATCCAAACATATTCTTCTTAAAAGCTGGTTGAACCACCAACTTCAAATAGATTCTTATAAAATTTTGTAATTGGGATAAAAAATAAATGTTTATGTTAAGGAATTCTTTTTAAACTATTACATGGTTAATGTGATTGAAATTAAAATTACTTGTTAATATTTAATTCCCTTCCAAATTCATTTTTAGAGTATACGAATTCACTCAAGATCTGGGAACTAAACCCTAAAATGACCGACTTGACTTTAAGTCCTTGTATAAAAGCTGAGTCACCTCTGAAAGGTAACTTTGTGCCACTGAACCTGTATAAACAAACAAATACAGCAGCAGCAGTCAGCCTGCATCGGCATCAGGCCTGTGGTCGTTCCTGCCGTGGATGTGGCGGAAAACTCACCAGTTTATACAGTAAAAGGGAAATACGATAAAATGCTTCCGTTCACTTGATTATGAGCAACAAATTGCTTTGTCGGGATCTAAATGGCAGGAGCTTTTTTTTCCATTGTGCCCTGATGGAGTCTATTTTTAAAGCCCCTTTCCTCTCTCGGGCCTCTAAACACTTCCGCAGGGCTGGCAACAAGAGGCTATTAGGATAACTCGTCTTTTGTTAACGTTCCAATTAATCAAAGATGAAACCGAGTTCCCACTGGGATCATTAAGGGCCAGCACCTGTTCTTCTGATGCTGTTGGATATATAATAAACCAGCTCAGGCTAATGGTCATTATTCAGCCTCTGGGGAGGGTGTGAGAGATGTAATTACTGAAAGCCAATTATATATCAGGCCATTAAGAGTAATAGAAATACAACCTCATTCGGAAATAAATGTCAAACACTGAGCTTATTTATACTGAAACGTCTCTCAGGAAGTATTTGAAATTCACAACAGAGCAAGAGAATGAGACAATATCCCCAAACTCAATGACATATTTTTTAGTCAGTCTGAAGAAATTATTATATTGGGTGTTTAGCTGTTAAAATGTCACATTCTATTACCCAAATTTTCTTGAAATAATAAGATTTGTGACGTAAGTATCCCAACTGGCCACAGCACAGACATGGAAAACAGGAAGCTGGCCCTCAGGCCTGTCCCTGGTCCCTGCCTTCATGTGCATGTCAAATCCAGTCCCTTATCAGATCCCAGACACTGCAATCCAACTCCACTCATACATCTTTGAAGCAATTACATACCTCTTGGCAAGGCTTAACGATTAAACAAATGATTATATTTTGATATCCACAATTATACGCATTCGCCTAAGGAATCCTTTCAAGTTGAATGTGCTTTTTATTACATGCTTATCACTGGTGATGAGATTACACACAGTGTGGGTTTGGAGCGAGTTAGGGTACATTTAATTGAATAAGAGGGGCAGTAATGGAAGCATGCTGGACCTAACCTACCCTGCACAGCCTGTTCCCTTTGAGCCCAGTTCATGTTTAGCAAATTTCAGACAATGAGAACATTATGAGGAGAGAGGGGAGAGTCTGGTAACCCTGCCCTCCCTAGGTCAGGGAAAATGGCACATTTAGTGAGGTCCACTAAACATGTATCCTAAGTAGGTGAGACCAAATCCGGACAAAATGAGCAGTAATTCACATTATGGTTGTTGGATCTGATCAGGCAAGTTTTAACAATATCAAATTCTACCATTCAATACTTGATAAGTACGTGTTAATGACAGTCCTTGGACTGTGAAGTAATTCTTAATAGTGTTGGTTGATGTGCAGGTTCGCTATGAAGCTCTTTGCTGCCCTCTTCTGGCAAGAAATCTGATAAAATATTATCACTGCTACTTTCACTTTCACTGGGATTTTCTATCGGCCCTTTTGTATCGTAAAGCACAAAACAAACAGCAGTACTTCGTCTTCTTCTTCTTCTTTTTTATAGCACGTTTCTTTAATTTTGCTTTATATAGTAATAAAAACAGTCTGTGTGAGATGTTGAAAGTGTCTCTTTTTAGTTAAAATCTAAAGGAGGATATTGACAAAAAGGATGCACCTGACTGAACATTTCTGGATCAACACTGTTTGGCAAAATCGCAAATTATTTCTGCATGTCTATATAAAATTGTGTAAAAATATAAGTTTGCTATTTAAGTTGCCAAACATTAAAAGTTCTATGGTAATGTACCAGGTTTGTCCTGACTGGCCAGTTTTCATTTCCTGGAAAGCATTAAATATTTAACACATAATCTGATTAAAAGCTTGGAATTATAATGTAATGGATTCTTTTAATAATTATGATGAAAAAAATTGTTTAGCTTAGGTCATTTAGGCTGGTCTGTTTTCTCTTTTTTTGTGACCGTGAAGAACGATTAAACTTATTTATAATTTAACCACTAGATGGCAGCACAACACATCTTTTGCTGCTTTTTTTGTTTTGCAACGTTTAATGAGGAGTAACTTGAAACAATCCATTGATTCTGACCAAACGACTTGCAATATAATGCACAAACATCATAATTGTGGTCAATTCTGGCCAAGCCTAAATATTCTAAAGTGAAAAGTTTTATATTGATAATATTATTTTATATTGGAGTTTTTAATTACAGAAATTTTCTCTTAAACTACTGCAGAACGATCAAGTATCCAGTAAGAGCTACTTATTGGATATTTGATCCATAAGTATCCAGTAAGTAAAAGCACTTCCATAAAGAGCTTTTGTGCTTTATGGAACCAGCAAGTGAGCAAAACTTGAATCTTACATAAATCTTGAATTTAAATAAACAAATAATTGAATACATACATGCAGGTTTCTTTTTCCAAATGTCAAATTTAAGAACAAAAATCACCCTGTCTTTCAAGTATGAGGAGGAAAAAAGTCAGTATGTGAACCAAAAAAGATCATTAAAGCCAAACATGATGTTTCACCTGATGTTTCACCTGATGCTCTTGACTCAATTGACTCAAACCAAGGCAAGTGTTTTTGCAAAGGCACATTTAAGAAACAAACTGTATAAATATGTACCATGAAGCTGTAAGATTTTTCTTAAACCATGTTAGACATATGTGTGCTGTATAATGCAGCTTCCCTTTTTTCTTTTGACTTTATTGCTGGTGGACAAAATAATCGCATTAGCACCAGCAGCAAGACAGGAGAGTGAATCCCGAGAATGAACAGAAAAAAGACAGTTTTGACTCAATAATCTAATTGCATTTAGAAAATAAATAATCTTGTTGCTTATGATTTCACCTCCATGAGCCCAGATAATGTGAAGTCATCATGTTCTTCATTTGTTAGTGACTGAAAACGATGATTCTTGTGAATGTTGCATTTATGACAGTGAAGCAACACCAGGCTCGCTGTCTGGTTATATGTGCATGTTCCTGTTTGATGCTTTGTAGCTCTGGACTATCTCTTGACACATTTTGCTCGTGTCTGCTGTTTCATTTTCTTCCACGCTACTGTGAAGTGCAACAATAACATGTTTTTATCTCTATCCACTGCAGAGCCAACAGTTCTAACAAATTATCTGACCGGCAATCCAGTCTCCATGTTGCCTTAGAAGTTGTTTAAGCGGAAGATGTCGCTCGTGCACAAGACAACGCGTGGCCTTCAAAATAAAAGTAAAATAGTCACTTTTTTATTTTTTAAGGCATTTCTGTTATAGATGTAACTGAACTTAAAAACAGGTTTATGTAAAGCATATACTTCCCCTGACATCTCTCTGCTCACTTACATAAACATTGTATCTGATTTCTGCTGAACTCATGAAGCCCCAGAAAGATTAATCGGATACATTTTGCTGGTTGGTGCGTTTATGGACTAGGACTGTAGAGTTTCTTCTTTTCCGTTCATTTAAGAAGTCATTTAAAAAAACTTCTGATTTTTCAATATTTGACGTTCGTCACCAATTGTGATAAATTCTGAATTGGGGTCAATTGATATGATAATTGAATCTCCGTTGTGCTGGTGGCCAAGCTCATTTTGAGGTTTCTGTTACAATTGCTCAAATGTTCTATCTATCTATCTATCTATCTATCTATCTATCTATCTATCTATCTATCTATCTATCTATCTATCTATCTATCTATCTATCTATCTATCTATCTATCTATCTATCTATCTATCTATCTATCTATCTATCTATCTATCTATCTATCTATCTATCTATCTATCTATCTATCTATCTATCTATCGTCGTGGGGCTTTTATTCTTGTGGATTGTAGCGGATGTCCAGTCGTGCTCTTCCTGCCGGGAGTTGACAAATAGAGGCAGTGGGGGTAGGGAGGAGTGGAGTTGGGGGCTGGCTGAGGGACACAGAGGCTGTGTGGAGGCCGCTCACCTTGCGAAACAAACAGGAAGCCGACGCGCACCGCGACGCTCTCCACATGCGAAGCTCCGCGTCCCGGTGGAGAGACACCTTCGAGCCGCCGAGAAGTCCGTGACCCAGGCGCCTTTTCCTCTGAACGACACATTTCTTCACGCAGAGGATACAAGCAACGACATTTAACTTTGAGCCACCCGCACATTCTTCCACAGGCTGACCGCATTGAATGAAGGTGGGACTTTTTCTAACTGGCGGGTTTCACACCTTGTGTATTTCAGTAGACTCTCGACATCTGCCAGTTAATGCAGGGTTCACTTTTCTTTAATCTTGGGTTAAATTAAATTACATTAAGCTTCCATGAATGGATATATTTTATAACCTGCATGTCCTAATTAGACATTGAAGGAGCTTCTCGGTTTTGTGGTAAATAAACTTGCTGATAAACTGATATTTTCACAGAGCTGCTGGTGCATCCATAATATGTTTGATCTTGTTGTGTTAGGGCTGAGCAGCTTAGTTTAGTGGTTCGATTGACTTTAGTTTTCAAAGAATGTCAACAACAAACTTATTAGGCTCCTGAGCCCAGTTTGTTCAGCGCTCCCTTCACATGAGAACGGAATGTAGCATTCCTCAGTGATTATACACCAGCCAAAGTGGACACAGAGACTAACGGGATCTGTTCCCTCACTTTTTCATAATCCATAGGATGTTTTATTTATATGGAGAGGGATTCACGCACGTTTCATTCCGAGGCTGAAACGAAACGAGTTGTAGTTTCAACAACGCTCCTTGGCTGTCATTGAAGAAGATGTGTCCACTTCTTGTCGTGAAATGAACAGACAGCAATGTCTCAAAAGGAGATGTGAAACCGCAGACTAATCAGCTTTTATGCAATAATAATTTCGACCTTTTAGGTTTCCTTTCAGCCTCATTTGTCCAGGGTTCAGATCTGTGAAATCTAAGGGCTCTGGATAGATATATGTTCACACAGTGTAACCCCAAACTTATGTGCTTTGATTCATAGTTTTTAATGCAGTTTAAAAATAATCTTAACTCACCCCATTCAAAAATTAAAAGTTGCCATGACTTGTATTGTTCAAATATCTTCACAGATATTGTGGGTGATGATACTGTGGGCAGGAAGCCTCTCCAGTTGCAGTCAGTCTTACAACAAATCTTAAAAAGCCTCTGACTGACAGTCTCATTACTGTCATGACAAGCTAACGCTAGGCAGCAGAGATGAAATGTCAGCATGCCCTGAATGACCTGAACAGCTGTTGGCAGGCACTGCTAATTGACCTCATTTGCTTTTGCGGCTCCTCATAAAGTTTTCTCTCTGTTCGTTGGTCCTTCTCTGCATCCATGAAACCTCCTTTTAAACTTTTCTGGAATTTGGAGTCAGCATCCAATACCAGATTTGTCCAAACAAGTGATGTCTCTTAAAAAATAAATTAACAACAGTCCTGAAAACGAACAAGTCAAATTTAAGCGTGGCGTTCATATCTAAATATGACAACCAATCTCATAATGAATAATTCAGTCTACTGTGTGTAATTTAATGAAAAGATTGAAACATCAGGAGACTGACTTCGGGCTGATGTCTATCAGAATTGGCACTAGCAGAGGCACGAAGCATCTCTGCCAGGTAAGACTAGGCAGGCACTAGTCTTACCTGGAGCACCAGGCATTTCAGGGATAAAGTTACAGAACAGTTTAACCAGGGCTTTGTTTCAAAACAATATCCTCAGCCTTAATAAAGGACAGGTATAGAGGGTGACATATCACCCTGAACAGACTGTCTCTACTGTAAAACATGGTGCTGATGGTGTCATTCTGTGGGTTTGCTTTTTTTTTTTTCAGCAGAAACAGTGAAGCTGGGTAGTCGTTGGAAAGATAGGCAGCTGCAAGCTGATGTCTTAAACTGCATCCAGTGTATAGACTGTTAACTTTATGCATGGCCACAAAGCTAACAATTGGATCACAAATCCTATATTGAGTCTCTGTTAAAATAAACTGAACTTGTCAAACATATCATGTTCAATTGATGCTACATGGTTATCGGCATTATTGATTAGTTTGACGCATCTGACTGAGTCTGATCAGGAAGAGTGCTTGATTTATCTTCAGCGCTCCAGCTCCTTATGTCAGCTGTCACTTTATCACTGAGCAATACTTCTCATACACCACACAACCACACCCATCATGTTTGATAGACATTACAACTAGTTTGTCTTCCGTTTTTGGTTAGAGAAGTTTTTTCTATGTTTCTAGGGTTCTCTAGATTCATTTACAACTTGCCGACCTGCTGCTTGTGATTACAAGTTGTTTGGATTTTCAGATAAACTGTAAGCAGAGACAGAAGGAGGAAGTTCAAAACTATCTTTTTCCATTGATCATTTGGTCCCCAGGCATTTGGGCATGGATCATATCCCTGTCTCTTAACCATACAACTAGACAGATATTTAAGGAGGAGCGGAAAAAAAAACAAATGATGTGGATTAACAGAGCATGCCAACCATAGATACTACTGTGGAAAATGAGCTGTTAGCATCTCATGACTGTCATGCAGCAACAGTCTTCAATCAGAGAGCTCTTCAGATTTGTTGCAATACAGACTGCTGCTGGAAATCCTTCCTCCCACAGCGACACTATCCACAACAACTCTTTGAAGATACTTGCATGGGATAAATATAAATATTACTGTCCTCATGAAAAAGAAATTGCTTTGTTTAGAGAAGAAACAGATTTAGTGGCCATGTATTTGAGTTGTTGCTCATTTTCTTGCAGGAATTTTGTTTCACAGTATGCCAGAATAAATGGACCATGATTTATAGTAGACCAGCGCAAGCTCTTTCAGATTCTTCCTATTATGTTGTCAGCCATATTTGTTTATATAATTGATAAATGTGGGTTGAATGAATCTTTTTGCAGTAGCATAGTTCTCACAAGGAGAATTCTAGAGAAGTCCAACTTTAATATCTATTTATTGAGGAGCAGCACCCACACTCGCTGTGTCACCCCCACAGAGTCAGCAAGGTGGTAATGCACTACAACAAATATTCACATTTTCTCTCCTCTAGATGCCGACTAGTTGGTTAAGAGCAACACTAGAAAAAAATGTTTCTGCTCTACCATAAAATATCTATCCAAGAACTTTAAGTTCTTTAACTTAAACAGAACAGAATATGGTTGGGTTTTTTGGTAACAAAAACGTCACAGGTTTGATGTAAAATAATAAATTGGCACATGAAAAACCACTTCATGCCTACTGTTTAGTACAGTAGCGAATGTGGAATGCTGTAGGGTTATTTCTTGGTTCAAGCTTCCTCTGGGAAGCTTCTTAGGATGCATGAAGAAATGCACTCTTTGAAATAAAATAAGATTTTAAACAAAATCTGGTGGACTGTGGCTGCAAAAAGAAAACTGTCTGTTTGTTGAGTCTTTTTTTTATTAGGATAATTATCCAAAACAAATGGTCAAAATGACATTCAGCTGAAGAGAGGAGAGGACCAAGACTCACTGCCAAAAATCTGTTGTAACTTGTACCAACAATTTATTAAGAACGCTTGTATCTTAAGATTAGATTTTTTAAAACACAAATTACTCAAATTAAAGACTAGATTTTTTTCTTTCTGCTATTATAATAGAACTATGCTGGTTGCTTTTACTTCTATCAACATGTTTTCTGTTGTTGTTTTTCTTCTGAAAAGCTTACTGATCTCCCACCCTGAGGGAAGGCTGTCTCATATAATAACCAATCAGCTGCTGCCTACATGACAAGTCATGCCTTCCTTTAGTCACAGCTTAGTATGGATTCCTGTTTGTAGGTCAACTAATCAGAAATTATACCTTCTTAAGTAAATATTAGAAATGAAACATTCATTGATATTTGTTTGTTTGTTTGTGTGCTTGCACGATTAGCTCAGGATGCTGCAGTTGTTGTTGGCAGAACATTTTATTTTTGTCGGCCAACATGCCGGAGGTTTGCTCGGTCACTCGCTCTATTCGATGTTTACTCTGGGCCCTCTGCAGTGTGAGGAGGGCCTTGCTCTCCGGTCCCCTCTGAGGTAAAGTTGGACAACTCTGATAAGGAACTCTGACGTCACTCTGCAGTCATCAGCCAACAATGCAGCTATTTACCCCGAGCTAGATTTAGTCCCAAACCAGGCCCCTCAGAGAAACTGGGCTCCAATAAAAGCAGAACTCTAACCAAAAGTATTTATATATAAAAACAAAACAAAAAAAATGTAGTGTTGTGTATTGTGTCAAAAATCTGTTACTCTGTAGCAAACACCCCACAGTATTTACTGATGAAATATGGAGAGCTTGTTTTTGGCTTAACTTTAACTGCATGTGTTCTGTGGTTTTGCAGCTTATACACAAGCATAAATGAGGAGTTTAATACATTGGCTCTATGGTGAAAGTATTGTATTTACACTATAATGGTTGAAAAGTATGAAAAGCTTTTGCTGCATGAATATATGAGATTTCCAAATATCTGAAATGCTACCCGACCTCTGATGACCTCCTTGTTGTGGGAAGGTCATCATCATGACAACAAAGCCTTTCCTGTCATCATTTAATAACATATCATTAGTGGTTAACATGATAAACATGCTTCACCGCTGTTTTCCATTGCAGTTTGTTTTTTACAGTTGCGTCAGTGTTTTGTTGATGAATGCATCATTTCCTGTTGCATCTCTGGTGACTGATTTGTAGGTCGATTCTAGTCGTTTGCCTTGAATTTCTCACAGTTTTAAATATTTCTCCCAGTTTGTCTTTAAGCAAAGTGTCTAAACATTCTTTTAAGATTCAGATCTTAGTTTTGTTTTTTGTTTTTTTACTTTAGAAGTATTTTTCTACACTGGACTGTGTAGAAATACCGCATTTCAAGCGGTATTAAAAAAATATAATTCATAATTCAAACTGTGAATGTGCAATGCTGTTTGAGGCATACCTTTAAAAGACTTGCAACTGTAGAGGTGCTTCTACAATTCAAATGTACTCTGCACATTTTATTTAAACAGTTCTAAAAAAAATGCATGAATCCTTCTCCTTCCTTGTTATAATAATACATCATTTGTTGTCATCAGAACTTGTACATTTTCTTTCGAAAACATGAGGTTTGTGGTAAAATGCGAGACATTTCAAGCGGTATTAATGCTTTTGCAAGGTTCAGTTTATGTTTTTTAGACTTTGTTATTTCAATTGCATGCTCTGCATAGCTTCTCAGTATAAAGACGAGCACCTCTGAGTTGCTGTTGCTGCCATCTTGATCTTCCTTCTTATGTCTCCGTGTTTCTCTCCGCCCTTTTGTTTTCTTAGCAACTCACACTTCCTGCTGTTGCACTTTAAAAGTAATCCCCTTCTCGTATATTAGGAGACTTGCATAACATCCCTTCAAAGAACACAGTGCAAGGCAGGCAATAAATGTGTTCCTGTAAGGCTAGTTATAGCTTTTTCTTAATTTCTTTCATGATTGGATTCATTATGTAAGGCATTTAGTTTCACCTACTACAAGAGCAAGTCAAGGTCGGAGCATGATTAATGCAGGTGGATGGAAAGTACCCAAACAAGGAATGCTTCCGACCAAGAGGGAAGAGCAGTCTGCGGCAATTGCTACACAGCAGGCCGAGACCTGCAGAGGAATGCCAGAAAAACAGTAGAAACTGTGATGTGCAGAGAAGGTACAGTGAAGAGTGCAACTCCACGAGTCCCTTTATAGGAATATGAACTAGAAGTGATTACTGACGTTTGGGTAGAAAAGTGTTATGTCATCTGAATGGCGAATAAAATAAAATAAATTCCCACCCTGTGAACATTCTCCCGCGGTCTGATGTGTTCTTAAAGGGAATTCAGATTTCAAGCAATAGAAAACTCTTATTGTTGAAATCTCTTTAACCAGTTATTTTAATAGGAAGTACAGGCTAATCCAGGATGAGGTGATTCAGGCTGCTCTGTGTGATGCAGCCTCGTGTTGATGTACAGTATGCCATGGCTCCGGTGCAAAGGTGTGAAAAACGCTGACTCAATGATTAGCAGATGGACTGCCTGACGCTGTGTGGTTCATCTGGCTGGATGCTAGACCCATAATAGAAATTTGGAAAAAGCTGTGATAAGAGTTCAGATTTAGTGGCTGGAAGATGACTAATGGGAAGTTGAGCAAGGGCTTGTGAAGGACAGCAGAACCACAGCAGTGGACCTAAGGAGAGCAAACGTCTGTAAGTTTGCATCAAGATCCTGGTGCAGATTGGTGACAATATGATCATCAGCTTATCTTCCAGAATTCCTACAGAATTCCTACTACAAGTGCAAGTCAAGGACGGAGCATGATTGACGCAGGTGGATGGAAAGTACCCAAACAAGGAATGCTACCGACCAAGAGGGAAGAGCAGTCTGCTGCAATAAGACATCCCACAAAAAACTATAATACAGTAAAAATAATACAGATGTCCTGTATAATACAGGACATCTCCCATTACAATTTACAGTGGACGTTCTACAATGTATTACTGTGATTATATGCGTCTCTATGTGTCTCTGTGAACGTTGTACATATAGAAAGGGACGGTAGCATTTGGAGTGTGAAACAGTCTAATGTACTTCATCTTTTTGATTAGTACATGTTGTAACTGTGTAATAAAACAGATTCCCATACAGGAACCCCATAGGTTTTACAGGCTCGTGGCTCTACTGAGGGTTTTTATTGGGTTTTAAAATCTTAAATCATCTCCAG
Organism: Poeciliopsis prolifica; assembly: GCF_027474105.1. Classification (NCBI taxonomy): domain Eukaryota; kingdom Metazoa; phylum Chordata; class Actinopteri; order Cyprinodontiformes; family Poeciliidae; genus Poeciliopsis; species Poeciliopsis prolifica. The sequence continues at coordinate 12,450,322 of NW_026562379.1, forward strand.
ACCCTTAAAGAACTCTTCTATTCCCTTAACTTTTTACATTTTATTATGATATCTTAACACATTTTTTGTTGTTCTTACATAATCGTCTGTATAAATGTGAAGTGAAACCAAAAAGATGCATTGCCTTTTAATCATTTTTATTGAAAGTTGATATGTGTGTGTATGAATTTGTGCCTTAACCTTATCAGTAATTACAGTTTGTACCCTGGTGAAAAATAGTGGGGTCAGCATCATGCTGTGGGGGATCTATTTCTTCATCTGATCAGAAATGATTACAAGCAGGAGGGAGCTGTTAGAAGCCGCAAAAGATACTGGAAGTTCATGAAATCTTATTCACGAGTTTAAATTACCTAGTCAAAGTAAAGACCAAAATCTAATTGAAAATCTGCGATAATTATTAAAAATGGTGTTCACAGACTCCAATGAGTTTGACAGCACTGGTTGAGACATTATTTCAGAGCACCTGCAACTTTAAATGCACAGACAGGATGCTCTACAAAGTACTGACTCAATGTGAATGAATGCAGATGAAAAATTTAAGGGTTAAATTGCTTTTCCAGGTGGTGTATCTTTTCATAAATGTTTTCTTAGTATTCCTCATGGAAGATTGTTTATCTTCTCCTAGAAAGTCATCAGGCTCTGTGACAGTTCCTGAAAAAAACAAGAATTTCCTCACATCACCCAAACGTACTCCTGATGTTGACAAAACTGCTGATGCACATAGCTGAGTTTTGGAATATTTCACTCTGGACTCCAGTAGAAAACAAAGACATATGCTCTACTGAAATGAGTGGTCTCATTATATCCAGTGTTTTGCTTATAAATCCTCTGTTTTATGCTTTCTAAGAACAAATTAAAGGGGTAGGGCAGATTAAATAGATTAAGAATGAAACAGTGTTCACTGCTAAAGATTTATTGTTCCCACACCATCCAAACATACTCCTGATGTTGACGAAACTGCTGATGCACATAGCTGAGCAACTCGATCCCACCCTGCTTTGGATGAAGATGGTTTTCTTCCTTTTTGCCTTCCTCTCTTTTTTTTCAAAGTTTATCTAAAACATTATCCGTTTATCTGACAGGGAATGGCTTTTCATTTTGGTAGCTTTTACTTAAAACAAATTTGATGTCAAAATCATTCAAATGAATCCAGAATTTAATCTAACTTTTGTGAACACTTAAAAAAAAATCCAGTTTTTACAGGTTTTCTCAGATTAGCATGCATGTAAATGTTGTGCAAAGTAAACAAATCTTAATTTTCAATTGTTTAGTGACAAAATGCATAATTAAAATGCAATACAATGCATTGCTACACAGTAGAATTCATGATAGATCTGGTCGCATTTAAAAAATTGCAGTGGTTGCAAAACAAAACCACATCTTAACGCGTCCGTCACTCTGCTTGACAGCATAGATTAGATATTCGTACTGATGTATTGTTTGGTTTAGTGTCAGATTATAGTTTAACATCTCCACTTTATTCTCTTATCTTCAAAGGATTTTCATCTCAGAAGTGTTCTGGTTTATTATAATGCAAGTTGTCCAGGTTTAAGTTGGTGGGAGATTGGAAATTGTCTGGTGTGCTTTAGATCTGAGAATATTCTCCTTCAATGATGGGATTCTGATGGTTTGAAAATGAATTTTAAAAAATGCATTTTTTTTGGGGGCATTTTTTTAACTGCAAAAAAAATGCATTTGATCTGCAGTAGTTTGGAACTATTTAACCTTCTGACTTCTATAGAAGACTTCCATGTGAATGCATCAGTGGTGAACTATTCAGCCTGTACTTACACATGTCATGTGATCTGACATGTCTTATCTAATGTCAGATCACAAAACAGATTGGAGTTGTTACATTTTTTTGAAATGCATTCAGCTGACTAAGTATGTCGTCAAGTTTCCTGCTGTTCTGATGATGTTGTATCACCAAGCACTTTTTCTGCCTGTTCCTCATTTCTTTTGTTTCTTTTCTGCACAGTAAAGTGTATGACCTCTGACTGGTCTTATAATGTATTGGGAGAGTTTATGTGCAGTAGCGCTGGTGTGCCTGTTCTGTCTGATCACCTGTAGCATATCTGTGTGGGACCTTTGATCAGTCATGCAGCTGAAAGGTGACTTTCCCTTCTTTTAACAGCAGAGTAGAAAAAGCTTGCAGTACACACACAGCCATGCTTGCACACCACCCACTGAAGGGCAGCTTTACAATAGCAGCTATAAATAGGGGCTGGAGCTAGTAGCTAAATAAAGAGAAAAGAAGGAAGAAGTAGGTAAAGACTTGGATTTTCACAGATCTAGAGCGGCTGTGTGAAAAACTTCAGATTTTCCAACAGTAAAACTCATTTGTGTGTGACTTGCTTGTGGTTTTCAGTGATGAAGGGTTATAAACACCACGCTGGGCTAATGAGCGGGTGTGCATTGTTTTTAGAACTGGACAGACAGTCGTCTTTTGTTTGTGGCGAGCCAGCGGTGATGCACAGTGAAAATGCAATGGGCACTTTGGTTTGGAGATGTCAGAAATGTGTGCATGAGCACGTTGCCTTCTGCAAGTTCAAACTCGTCAGGCTAACTGTACATCTTATCTTGCATCTCATCCTATTTCAAGATGAGGAAACATGTTAAGGTTGATTCTGTACAAGTAGATCTTGATTAACTTTTATGTCCATGATAATGGCCATGTTGTACATTATATTTTTTCTCTGAATAAATATGCTTTTATTTTATTTTGAACAGTTCATTGACAAATGTACTGTATTTCTGAGTTACCCCAGAGGTTCTCTTTGCAAGTTAAATGCAAAGATAACCTCTTTGCATTTAACTTGCAAAGTTAAATGCCTAGATGTAGCATATCTGTTTTTCTGGTTTTTCATGTGCCAGAAAGATGCATCTAGACATCTTTCTGCCTAGGGCATCTTTCTGCATGTAGTTTCATGCAGAAAGATGCCCTAGGCCACGTTATTGTGCAGGCTTCAGGACTCGAATAAAGCTACCAGTTGACAAAATCATCACTCCATGGCCTTTTATAGCCTAACATTTGCTTACTAAAATAGCAGCTACCGACATGATCTATGCCATGAAAAGCAGGGCACATTCTCTGACAAGAGCCTCTAAGGAAAGGAGCTGTCTGAGTCTTAAGCAGCGATGAACCTTCAGTCATTTTAGGATTGTGCATTCTTTACATTCCTGAAGCAGTGGATGGGTGGAGGAAGGGAAGGGTGTTAGTCCTGAGTGTGAGGTTACATGGTGGAAAAGACCATAGAAAAATAAGACTCTCACTTTGGTATTTGCTACTAATGATGGTGACAGACATTTGAATGAAGGCGTCAAAATGTCAGGTGGCATTATTCTTGTCATCCACATCAATAGTCAATGTTATGTTATTTGTTGTTTTCCTACTACTGTTACCTATCATGGAATGTTTGTTTTGTTTTTTGTTGTTGATTAAATGCTATTTTAAAAAACCATCAGGTACATAATCTCATCTATGCTAAGTGAAGAGTTGAGACTATGCAAGATATCAAATCATGGTCATTCTCACTGCCATTATTGCTCACACTTGATGTAGAGTTTCACAATCAACATGCTGAAAATAGAAATTAGTTGATTGGAAGACATTTTGTCATAATAATAACAAACGACACATACTATAAGGCAGTGAAATCCCCCAACTTGACACACATAAGCAGGTGTGATGATGCTACAATGACATTTTCTCAACTCACTGTACCGAAACAAAAGCCAACAACAGTATGCTAAAAAAGAAATGTTAATGTTTCAATAATGTGCCCTTGAGCATCAGTTCCACCTTGACTACGTCTCATGTTCGTCACAAGTTGACTTGTTGCTCGCTGAAGCATGACATTCCTCTTGTCTTGAAGGACAGCCCTCAGGTCAAAATCCTTAACTTTTTATGAGTGCTGTATCTATTGACATTACTGCAGTCAAACCTTTTTATAGATGCTGGGCTGCATTTTGCATTTTTCCCACTGGTATTTTGGCAATTTATCTTTGAGTTTCAACTCTTTGATATTGGAAAGTTTCTTTGCCATCACTAAATATGTGCAGGCATATTAGCCAGAATATGCTTGCATATATTCTCGCTAACCTGTTCCAAAATGTTATTACTTTCAGTCAGAAGAAAGTTCTAGGTCAAATTATAACAGTACTTTAACCCTAAACATGCCTAAGCATGTTTGGACGAACTGCAGAAAACAACTTTGATGTAAGAAGTTGTGTGAAGGATTCTCTTGGAGATTTTAGTTATGGGTAAATTTAGTTTCTGCACCCTAGTCATTATTAATCCATGATTAACTTAGTCCATGATTGGGTGCTTTTGTGGAACCAAACCCCAAATTGGTGTTTGAACAGATCTGTCTGAAACTAAAAAAAACAAAAAACATTGATGTTAGTGTGAAGTTGTTTGTTGCACATTTCAACTGAGCTAAGTTTGGGTCTCGCCTCCAGCAACAAACGTCATCTCTGAACGGCTGCGTAGTGAATCCCCCGTCTGTCCTCGCACCAGAATGTTCCCCAAAAAATCTCTGTAACTCTTTCACTCACTCACTCTCAGTAGGTCATGTGGTACTTTTTGTTGAATAAAGACAGGGAGAGTTAAACATTGACCGTCTCTGGCCGGAGGTTTTATCCTTGTTAAAACAACACACTTCCTGGAACTCCTATGTGTTGCTCCGCTGTAGCTGTGTGTGAAGCAAACATAAACTCCTTCCCTTGATATTTTCTAAGTAAAACCTGCCTTCTTCTGTGAAATTTTCCTCTTCTTTCTTCACAGCATACCCTCACATTTGTTCATGAAACCTCTTTTACCACCCGACTGTTTCTAGTTATTCTTGTGAGCCTCTCTGTGTCACACCCTGATAAACAAAGATAGAGCATCCTAACCACTGGGGGAAAACAGGAAGTTTACTGGCCTCAATCAGTCTTTGTGTTGCATGTCATCAGCTTGTATTTTTTTGCCCATGGTATATTTTTTTTCCATATCTCTTGGGTCAAATCTTGATTTTGGTGCCGCTGGCTCTTTGAACTACTAGCAAAGATTTCTGCTGGGGCTTATGGACTGCCTTGGGCATCGTTTCATAAAGTATTTTCTGTAGGTCAGGCATAAAGTTTACATTCATGCTACCTTTTCCATTTAGTCTTTCAGAAATTAGATGTGAATATTAACTGGTACAAACCTTTAATTTGAGTTTCCAAGTTATTAATTGTCATATCGTGTGGAACTCTGGCTAAACTTTGACCATGCTCTTGTTATTAAGGACTTTGTTGTTCTTACATTAACCAAAGTCAGAATTCTAGTGTCTTAAAAAATGCCCCAAACAGATTTGGACCCATTTCTGATCTCTACATTGAAAATTAAAGTCTGTTATCAATGTGTTTATTGCAAAATGAAATCACAGTTTGTGTCTGTCCATCACTTTTATAATAAAATCCTCTAGGTTACTGGGCAGATGTACCCAACTAAATAAAATCCAGAATTCAGCCATATTTACATTCAAATAGGTCAAATTGACAGAGGCAAAAAGTGGACTCACTTTACGTTTTACGTGTTTGCATTTTTTTTTTTTTGTAGTTAGCATTACCAACACTAAAGGTAACTGTGTTATTTGCTTTTTCAAATGAAAGAAAAATGCTTTTAATTAAAGAAAAGAGTAACGTGATGTAATGTTTCTTACGGCAACAGACTGTAAGAAATCCGGACACTTCGGGTAAAATGTAATTTATTTTCCAAATGCAACAAGAAAAAAACAATAATATCCTCACCTAAACATCAGGAAAAAATTTGATCACAGGCTGATAGAACATTTACAAAGATGGAAAATGTTGTGTTGATGCTTTCACAGGAAGAGGGTGGAAGAGACAGAAATATGAAATCTAAATGTGAATAAACCACAGGGAAGGGAAGGCTCAGCAGAACAAGCATGATATATATTTGTGTTCCCTCTGTAAACAGGTCTTGGGTCTTCCATGAAGTCCACAGGCCCCCCAAGAAACTCAGACCTTCTAGGTTTTCAATTCTGTTCCATTACAAAATTTAAAATCCTTCTCATTTTTCATAAAGTACCTTTTTAAAAGTTAAATCCTAGTTCCTCTGAAAAAACTTGATCCTCAACGAGCAGAATCAGACTTTCATTTTGGCTGCTAAAATAATTCAAAACTTTTAGTTATGACTCACACTTCCAGCTCTGTTTTGTAAAGTCCTGTTTTCGGTGCTTCCAATAACGTTACTCTGTGACTCAGTATTACAAGGCTAAAAGTGTTAAATATTTCTCAAACAAATCTTCTGTTGAAAGTCTCAAAATATTGTGACAAATTTTCACGTACAGTTTAAAAAGTGTCCAGTTTGAGACTCTGCTGATTAAATAATAAAATGTAACATCAGCATGTATACAGAGCTAATAATCCATCTTCCAATCTCAGAAGGTGTCTCCACTATGATCTCGATAGCAAAGGATGATTAGGTGTCTGTAAGGAGTCAGGGGGGAGTATTCTGTTGCCTTATCACTTCTGTTGGGGCAGCTGGGATCACAGACCTAATCAGGTATGCATTATTTGTGCTCAGCTCGTACTTTCCCACATGTCCTGCTGTGTTTGTGTCCCTTTGGTTTGTTTCCACCCTCTCTTTCTCTAACATTCCTTGTGTTTTGCCTCCTCGTCCATCAGATGCAGTGTCCCAGAATCTATCCAGACGGCCCCGGAGAGGAGCGGAGGCGCAGGAAATAAGTGACTCTAGGAAACGGCAGGTAAAACATCTGTCTGTGTGCGAGCAGGCTGGTTCTTGTAGTTATCTTGACCTATTTTGCATACAATGCTGCAGGGGAGGGTGTGTGTGCCTGTGTGGCACAGCGTAAAACTTGAAAAAGTAGAACTGTGTGCTGGCTTAGCTGGAATCAGGGAGAGTAGGCGTTGTCTTGACAGATAGGGAATGTGTGGAAGTTTCTCAGCACATTATAGTTTTGAGTTAGTTTTGCAGGATGAGAGCCAATGCTGATGCATCCTCATCACAATAAAACTTAGCAAAGTTGATAACGCTGGATGTATTATAGTGTTGAGCGGTACTGAAAAATCTTCCAATGGTGATATTGCTGAATATTACTATGACACCATCAGTTACTATAAATGCAGCAATTATCTTTATCATATTATGTACCATCTTTTGTGTTAGGTGTGGATATTTAAAGCTCTAAGGCAATGTCCAGATACCTAATGTTATACTGGGATGCAAAATACCTGTCATTTGAATATGATTAGCCAGCGGTTATTGCTTTCCACACAGTCCTTTGTTATGTCAATATTACAAAGGACTACATAGTCATGATATATCATGATAAATGGGTCTACATCTTTGTGCAAAGAGGAGGTTGAGGAAGGGCCTAAGCATACAGCCCTGTGGTTTGCCAATATTAAGTGTAATGGGGGTAAATTTAACTGAGTGGCATTTATTAGCTGCAATATCCTAACTTCAATGTTTTTCAACTATGATTTTATACTTATATGGGTCATTTAACGTCTTACCAAATTTATCAAAATGAGAAATATTTCTGCTGAAAGAAGATATACAAACAGAAACTTTACATTTATGCTCTTCTACTTTCACAATAAACAATTGGTTAAGTTTCAGACCATCTATATGTGGTGTGGTGAGAGCAGCTTTGACAGCTGTCAGGATAATAATCACATTTTGTTCTCTCAGTCAGCGCAGGTGGCCAATAGCCACCAATAATCAGTACAGATGCCTCCCACCTGCACTCTGTTTATCTCCCCTCTTCCTGCACTCCTACTCGCATGTGGGAAAATAGCTTTATCCAATTATTCATGCTGCTCTGTCTTCCGCCACTGATCGCTCCTCCAACATTGTTTTGTTGCTGCTACAGAGAAACTGAAACGAATGCAGCCATGCAGGTTTAATTATTTAGCCTATGAAGCTAAATGGGGGTCACATCTGCTTCCCGCTTTCAACTGAAATGACCTTTTTAAGTGTTGTTTCATTTGCTTGCATGAAAACTAAGCAGTCATAACCCTTACACTAACACAATCCTAGGAAACCCTGCCCTTCAGCCCGTTTGTTGGTTGGCATTATCTTTATTGCATCAACTTCACTACCTGGAGTATTATAGCAAAGAATAGACTTTGCTATGTTTGTAGCCAGAGAATGGAACAAGCAATGCTGCCATGAACTAATTATAGATGCAAACTGAGGCTGTTTACCATATGTATGCCTTATTTTATATAGACTTCCCAAAAAACATGCACTATTCTGATCATCGTGGGGAGCATTAGTTTTTTCTGTGTCATGTGTTATACAGAAACCTGTTCAACAGATTTCACAATGTTATTTAATGCAGGAGTGTATTTCCACTCACCTCTGCAGCAGAATGATTGCTGAAGCCAATAAATGCCTGGCATCTCCAGACACGTGTCCTTCAGCGCCAATGTGTGGCCTATTTGTTTGTACATAGGATAAACATCTTGCCAAGATGCCAGGACACCACAGCTGAGAAATCAGTGTGTGGGATCCATCTCTGCTGCATTCAGAACTACTTGCTGTTATTTTTGTCAATTTCTTTTTAGTCCTTCCGCTCTGTCATGATTCAGTCAAGGGCTCTGCTCTTGTGAGGGTTCTGTGTGATATTTATTTTCAAACGCACTACTTTTGAAGTATCCACATTATAATTCAGTTATTCAAAGCCTGCCTTACCCTCATCTATACAAACACAGCTTTTTGCCATATGTTTCTCCTTCACAGTTTCTGCATTGTGTTGCATTTACTTGCTCTGGCTGTGATGCTGTGTTGTTTTGTAAGTTTTCTTGTACATATTTACCATTTATGAACTTTCAGCAGCAGAAATGTGCATTAAAACATGTTAATACTGGAGACAATCCTTTTACCTCCCGTTAATCATGAAATTAGCTAAAGTACATTGATAATCTGCTTCTCTATGTTTCACAATGGAAATGTAACCACAACTTTCCTCAAGTAGAGGAAATGATTATTTTAAATGAGTTTGTTTGGGCTTTTACCAGTTTGCATTAAGCAGCTACTATTTCCTGGAATGCTGGTACACATCAATAACCAGGAAGTTTATTTCTGATGTCATGTCAGGGACAGGGTTTGTATTTACTTCGTACATTTACGGTTGATTTAGAAAGGAGCAAAATTCTAATGTTTTTGTTGCTTTTTCTTGACCCAGCAAGAATGGATTTGTCACATTGGATTTAGTTTGACTTTTAGAGGATTTATATGCAGTGTGGAAAAGTCTAGAATTTGATTAAAACATTTTCAAGCTCTGAGGGGATTTTTAAGAAGAAGATGGTGTATGGAAAATGTATATTTCCAGAGTTTATTCATTATCTCATTGTCTAAATATTACATTTCTTCAACCATAATCATGTTTTGCTCATTCATCAATATGCTTCAGTTAATATTGATTGAATGAATGAATGAATGAATGAATGAATGAATGAATGAATGAATGAATCAGTCAAAAAGTATGTTATGAAGAGAGAAAAAAATATATATGTTGCATCAGGCAAAGTTCTCCGTAAAAGGATCCACTTTAAATTTATAGCAGTCTTTTGTTTTTAGAAATTGTCAAACTCAAGTAGATGTCATGTTAACTTCAGTGTGTGATCATAGCAAGCCATATGACAATTGTGGCAGGTGTTAGGATGTATTTATGTTCATTCTTTTGGGGGATTTTGTCACAAGTCGTTCATTTCCTCATCAGCAGCTTAAATGGAAAAACATTGTCAGGACAAAAGTGGCCATATTCCAGTAATAGATATTCAATGTTTCCTCTTTGTCAAGGTTTATAAAAGATGGAGAGGAAAAAAAGGTATCGTCTCTTATGGAATAATTACTTTTTTTTTCTTGTTGTTGCCCTCTGAACAGCTGTTGGTGTACAATGCAGTTGTTTCAAGTAGGAAGTGTCCTGTCTGTGTTTTTTTGTTTTCATCTAATGGATGCTGAAGATGGATGGAGCTTATGCCTAAGCACTCCAGCTATTCAAATAATGCTGTTTTTAGAATGAAGCAACAAAGAAGCATCTGCTTCTGTCACAAATAGACTGTTTGCTTTTGAAGTCAAAGGTAGTTGGAGCCAACTTTTTAGAAAATTTTCTGATATACCTGTGTTTGTATTTTCTTATCTCCACTTTCACAGAATCAGATTGGCTTGGTGAACTTTGCATGCATGTGTCCCAAAGCTGCAAAGCTTCTGCTTCCTTGTAATAGGACTACAAATATGGGCTTAATTTGAATAATCTTGTGATTGTGAGAAGAGTTTGCATAGTGTCCAGTTCTTCAGAGCAGCTATCATAAATATCAGTTATGTTTATCTGCTTTAAACTAGCAAGTGCTGCCTTGTAAAACTATTCATACGTATGCAGTCACACTCCATCCAGTCAGATAGAGCTTGTGTTGTCTTGCAAAGCAGATTAGACAAAGCTGGTAGAGGCACACCTGAGAAGAACTGCAGCAGAAACTGCAGTAAAAGGTGGTTCTCCAAGATGTAGACTTCATTGGCATACCACTCTTTTCAATATTCTACTCAAGAAGATACTGTATTGCTGAATTTGTAGTCTAATAAAGCAACATATTTTTAAGACTTTGATCCCTTTTACTGTATTTTGTATAGTGGAATGTGGGAGCTGTTGAAGGTGTGAGGGAGCCGCCTGAAGCTCCACATGAGCATCCCCATGTGACCCCAGTGCTCCCTCCCAGCCGCTGTTTGGTGTTTTTATTTTTCCCCCTTCTCTGTGTCTCTGTGTGCGTTTGTCTGTAAGGCCAAGCTGGCAGGGCAAGGGCAGCACAAGGGCAGTGTTTGTGCAGGGCACGGGACTGGCCTTGATGGCACGCACATACACAGACCAACATGCGCACACTCTTTCCAAAAAACAGAGGCTTATTGTGGACACATGGCCCACTCAGCTCCACACTTCACAGTCACACATTGTATCACAATTTTAGACATCTATTTCTTTTCTTTCTTTTATTTTTAGCTCTTCTCTGTGGTGGTCGGTACTTTATACCTTTCATCTGCCCTCGAAACCTTCTTTATAAGACGCTTCCCGTTCTCCTGAATCATCTTCCAGTCCCTTGTTTTCACCTTCCTCCCTGAAGGAGGTGAGAAAATCCTGAAAGTTGAAGTTGTGGAGAGATTCATGTTGATGCTGCATGTTGTTTCAGTGTTTCTCCTCACTGGTATCTGTGAAGTGAATCATGCTCTATGGAACATCACACTTGCAGGTTTGATTTATTAAAAAAACTACATTCAGAGGCAGAAGATAAAATTAATTATGCATTATGAATTTGGTGTACACAATTTAAAAAAAAAAGTTAATTATTTTTTTTTTTGAACATGGCTTGTGAAGCTCTTAGATGAATGAAATATTGAACACATCCAACAGATTTAGTTTTTGTCTTATAATTTAAATATTTAAAATTATGTCCAATATGAGGGAGAGCCTGCTATTGCAGTTTCCGGTCTGTCTGATCTGACCAGCTCAAAGAAAACTCTGTGACTGAGAGCAGGGAAGATCTCAGCTAAATTTTAGTAAGTGCTATATTTACAACAGAGCTCCATAGTTATAAAGCTGAAAATCATTCTTTTTTACTTTAGCTTTACATGATCAAATAGAATGGTAATCAAGTTGGTTACACACTGGATTCTCAAAGTCATATCAAAACAGAGTAAAATGTGTTACTCTGTTCTACACTCCTCAACTGCTATACATGAGGACTGTAGCTGTATTGTCAGTCAGATGTGTATATATAGAAATAACTGATACAACTTTATCTGGACAGACATCATAGTTGTTTTCTGCAGTGATGTCCCACAGCAGGCTATTTGTTGTTTAACAGCGAAATGAGTGACGTGGGTGGTACTGCCCAAACACTGGTGAGGGACGGCAATCCCTCATCAAACTGCTCAATGCAGAGCTTTTTCTTGGAATGACCTGGAGTCATGTTTGTATTATGGAAACTGAGTTTAAAAATTCAGTGGTATTTAAAGGGGTTGCACTGAGCAGAAACAGTTGCTTGAAACCTGATTTCTCATACTGAAAGCTGGCATGTTCTCTTTTTTCAGAAGTGCTACACGAGTGCTTTTTATGGATTTCTTCCAGGTGACATAGCACTGTCACAATGTGACATCTGTCATTAGTGTCTCACTGTAGGTGTTTTCCGTTATTGTAAGAATCCTGTGAAAATGTCTAAGGTTTTAAAACACAGATTAAGGCAGTGATGAACATGTGAAGGAGGATGTAAAAAAGACTACTATATTAGGGTCAGATTTTTATTTCTGGGCTCAACACTTCTAACTTTGGCACTGGCTACTAGTCCATGAAGCTCTTTCTTGTCCTTTTACAGACTTTTACACAACCCTGAAATGAAAAGGATTGAAGTTGAAATGCTTGACTACCTTTGAACCTTTCACCACCACCAATACCGTTTCCAATTTCCAGCACCACCTTCCCTTTGCTACATTTTCTATACAAGTAATTTGCAACAATAACGTCTTCTGGTTAGCTTTGTCAGAACAAACATTAATGCCTTTCCAGATGATCCTCTCCTCTCCTTATTGAATAGTCTAGTCATCCTGTTACATGATTTGAAGTCAAGCAGCAAACAGTTCCTCTGTACTGTCTTAAAAGCTTGCTACTGTCACAATCTGCTGGGCGGAGTGGTTCAACATGATGTTACGGGTATGTGCACTTTGAAGTCCATCTCTGTCAAATGAGGTTTCTCAGAGAGGATTATTAAAGAAGATGTAGCTTTGTTTAGATCTGGTCTTTCAGCTTCTTGCCTGCGCTGTAACAGTGCCTGTCTGGCTCAGATGAATTGAGTGTCACAGTGGATTAACGTTGGAGCAGGCAGAGTCTCTTTGAAGTACGCTTACAGTAACTGTCTTTACTGTAATGCAAGAGGAAGTTGCACAGAACAAAATACTTGAATAATCTCTTAAACAGAACTGCAATGCTCCAGTGTAAAGGGGATGTTCCAAGTTGACTCAAGCTTTTTTTCTCCGTTTCTCCCTTATTATGGTGTTATGAAACAATATTAACCTCGTGAAGAAAAAATGTTTTTGCTTTACGTCTTCTTACTTAACCATTGTTGTGACTACTCACTTTATATTTGTCAATACGCAACAGTAGTCACTTACAACCAATCGACTGTCTCTAACAAGTAACAGCAATATAAGTTTAAATGTTACCACAATGTTTTCTAGAACTTATATTGCAAAAGGAATACATATTAAAAATGAGTATTCAAACATCCATTTTCAGAATCAGAATTCTTTTAATGTTGTTGTGCATGAATAATAAATCTCTGTATCAAAATGGCTACTTCTCTACACCAGATACCTGTAAAGTTACAATCTAGACTACTTTATTTCCGTATATTTTTTGCTGATGTTAATTTCTTATTCAATTTAACCTAGATTATTTTATTTCTCATTTAATTTAATGCAGAAATAATGGAAGTCATAGTTTTTAAGCCCTGTTTTTGAAAATATTCCTAAGAAATATTGCAGTCCAAAAGCTAAACGATCTTCCTTTCATCCATGATCTTTTATCTTTATCTTTACCTTTTAGATTTCAACACTTTCATGTGTTTTAGATTTGTAAAGGTATGCTTATCTATCAGACATCCACATGACTTTGAGTATGGAGCCATGGCCTTTTTTTATTTATGAATGACTAGTTGGGGAAATTTTCCCTGGTGACTGTTTGTCACTAACTTCCTGATTGGTGTCATTGTTTCCTGTCTGAGATGTGGGGCAAGGGGGTTTGTCATACAGCCTCTGCCTGGACATTTTCTTGTTTTGTCTGTTGTTGTTGCTGTTTTTTTACAAACACAGATGTGCTCAAATTCTTAGACGCTTCGTTCACTTCATTCATAATGTGTGAAATGCTAGACTTTGTTTCCAAGCAGGTCTTCTTTTATTACCAACTATGATGGAATATATCTTAGCAATGATGATGGAAATTTGGTCTCGTCTTTTTATTTATTTATTTATTTTTTAAGTCACAGGAGCAGACCTTAAAAATATTTTTCCATACTAAGTAGGTTTTTTGGTAAAATGGTGCAAACACATATATTCTTATTTGAACTTACGAAACATGTTAGTGACTGCGACTAGTTGCTGGTGTTAAACTGACCATTATGACAGCATGTTTACTCTTTTCAGCCACCACCTACATACACTCCTAAATACAGTGAGCAATAGTTTTCCAAGACAGATGACTCACATCTACACACACTCCCACCGCTGAAAGCACAAACCTCAGCTGACCGCTTATTCATCCACCAGCACAACAGACACAGGATTCAACTGATTATTATGCTTTCAGATACACCTGTCTGGAGTTAGGGGGTTATGGGCATAAAAGTAATGTCTTTGTGTGGAATGAGCACCTGCTGCCTTGATAACTGTCTTTTTCTCTTGTGTGACGTTTAGATGAAGCTGTTTATGTATGAAATGAATGTGTGAAGTTGAGAATAAACTGTGTCATTGTGGCGTGAGAAGGTTACGTTTCATACCACTCTGGTTAGTGGCTGAAAGCGAAACAAGGCTAGAGGTGAGGGTGGCAGAGCCTGCCAAAAGGTGTGAAAATGTGGTTCTGATTCTTTTTTTTGTTTTTTACTTGAAAGATTCTCAGTGTACCGTTAAAATCAACAGATATTTTTCTATGTTGATCTACTTGGCTCGCATATTTAGGATTTGTTGAAACCCTTAAAAAAGATGTGTGGAACAAAATAGGGTAATCTTCATTAAATCCAATTTTTAAGTTGAGTACATTTATTATTTTAACACTTATTATTGGATTATTGGAACAGTGGACCCCAGGTATACCCAGGGGTAAGACCCCCTTATAAACACTGAAAATTGTTTGTTTTTAATATGTCAGACAGCAAAAATACCTTAATATGCCCTGAGCAGAACTGCAAAACCAAATACCTACCGACTTCCTTATTTCCACGATAGGGGTTCAAACAATTGGTGCCAAGGAAAATAAATGCTTCTTCTGGATTGACAGCTTTACAAATGCCAGCCAATATCAGTTGGGTAGCATTTTGGTGTTAGCGTCCCAAACTGTATTTTCTTTAAATATTTTAGACGTCCTCTCCAGAAGAACTTGTGAATAGACTACATTTTTGTGAATAATTTGGATTCGTGTTTCCTGCCTGTTTTCTGGGTGGGAAATGCCACAAATAACCTTCACTGGCCAACCATCACAAATTTAAAAATGGGGAGTGTGCTAGACTAGTGAGACGTTAATTAGAACAGTTTGCTTTGGTCAGGGCAGACTGTTTGTAATAATACCAGAAGATTGTTTCAAATAGCATTCTTAGGCTAATAATTGTACGTCTGATTTAGCTAAAAATACAAGTGCTATATTTATCACAGGGTTTTTCAAAATGGATCTGTAGTGTGAAATATTATTCTGCTGCAATAAAAGACTAAATTAGATTTATTTTCAGGCATCTGTATCCCTCACTGTCTGACTAGCGTTGTGCTCTCATGACTACATGGGTTTTGTCTTTGGAAATACACACTGTGAACTGAATGTACTTGCATGCACACATGCACACATACACACACACACACAACATCTTTCCCAGAAGTGGAAACGCTGACTTTGCCAGCCTCATTGTATATCTGAACTGTCATTTACGGTCGTACAGTGGCAGTTGAGAAGAGGTGAAGAGGTCTCAAATCCTCTTTTTTTTCCCCCTTTGTTTTTGCCAATCTTATTTTTAGCTGAAAGTGTCATAGGACCCTTAATCAGCAACCACAACCCATTACACACACCCACCATTTGTTTACTCACCACCCCCTCCTTCTTTTCTCCTTTTTTTTTCAATCACTTACACAGGAAGACGGGTGGACACACTCACTCCATTGTAGTGAACTTCACAGGACTTTTACTGTCACACACAGAGAGCTGTAGGGAGAGAGTGCTGTGTAACACCACTGTTTACTGTTTAATGCATCTGTGCATGAAAGCCTTCAAAACATGCCTCTGAGTTCAGAGGAAGCATAGACTCACTTTGTCTTTATGAGCTGCGTTATTAGTGAAGTGTGGCGTGTGTGTCAGAGGTTATGACTGGGTTGTAGATTACCTTTGTCAATGAAAGGCTATTTAAAGTAGTTCTTGTTTACTTCTTGTTGCATTTACCAGAGATGACAAATCAAAGATGATGCGTTTTTTTCTTCAAAGAGCCTCTGTCTCTTGTCTATGTAAAGAAATCTTTGAACAGAGATGGCAACTGTCCGTTGAATTGGAGATAACTTGAAGTTGTTACCTAATCCTTGGAAGTTTGCATACAAAACAAAAGAAGCACATAAATGGAGTCATATTTCTGAATCCTCAAACAGCAGCAGTTCTTTGTAATATGCCTGCAGGAGCCTGTATTTTCTGCCTGCATAAATACAGGCAGATACAGTAAGCTGTCTGCTTACTGTATCCCTTCTCTCTCCTCTGTCACATGAAACACCCTCTTCTTCGTGATCCTGCAGAAGCACTTGTTCTGCTCTCCTCCATATGAAATCTGAACCCGACAGCAGACCTCTGGCTGTCTGCCACCACATCCTCAGTAACCCTGCTCACCTGTGCATGTACAGACACAGAGAGAGAAGCTGTTTGAGTTGACTTATTGCAGATGTAGACATACCCATTTGTCACATTACATATGCATTTCATTGGGGATTTTTCTGTGGCAGAACACCACAGACTACATAGTCCATAATCGTGCCTATGGACAAAATGATCGTTTTTGACAAAAATGTCATTCATTTGAATGCTGGCACATCACTTATTGCACATCAAAATGAAATTCAGGGTATCGAATTATCTTCAAAAGTCAGATAATCTGTAAAGAGAGTCCATCTCTGTGTAATAGAATCTCAGGCTGAATCAAAATCTTCTACTTGGGCCTCACAGTTTTGTTGTAGGGAAGGACAGATATGAAAAATTTGTGCAAATATTTTTTTTTTGATATTGGTATTCTTTTGACACTGTGGGGGGAAATGACCACAACTCTGAAATAAGTTCACTTTTATTGTTGAACACCCTACAATCCTGCGCTGCATCACTATAACTATGACGTTACCAAACAAATACTGCAGGGACAACTACTAACCCCTCGCCTCCTGAAACACATTCAGCAACAAGATAAAAATAAATATTTGTAATCAATTTCAGCCCAGTTTTACCTTTCAGACTAGAACCAATATGATAAATGCATTTCTAACAGGTCAGGTGAGGTAATCTAAGATAAGGACAAATTTTAGTTTTCCAAAACATCTCTCTGGCCTTGATAGAAGAAGCCATCGACACAATGGAGTGATGGACATGATAACGAATGCACTCTTGTCAGATGAGACCAATAATGTTCAGTTTATATTCCAGATGTATGTCCAGTGTGGATACCAACACTGGACATACATCATCTTTAAAATGCCCAATCTGACTGACATCAGCGGTAACTTCAGAGAAAGGGCTGAATATAAATTCACAGCAGACCTTTCAGATGATAAATCATTTTATTTTTATTGTTAATGTTTTAAAAATCATTTTTCACTTTCCTCCCACTTCACAATTGTTCATTATTTTTGCATTGTATTTAAATGTGATACAGTTTAAGGTGTGTTAATGCTTTTGCAAGACAATTGAACTATATTTAAAGCATTGTTGTAATTGCTAAGAGCAACTCAAAAGTGGAGATGTGTCAGCACATGTTTTGTCTCATCACAGCTGTTGAAGTTTTACACAGACATGGTGTCAAGTTACCTTTCAGGTTTGCAACTGGGCACCTTTGATATAACTTTGTTGTTGTCTGGTTGTGGGTTTGAATGGCTGATTGTGTTTATGTCCAATTGAGCTTTGTTGTCACAGAAGCATTCCTGTTTTTTTTTTTGCATTTTTTGTCCTCTTTTATGACATGGCTTAAGTGGAGAGCCCTTTTTAAGTGTGATGTTCTGACAACAATACTGTTTGAACAGCACACAGACTCACTTGCGGCATTGTTTCCATTTGCATGGTTGATGATGTTAAGTGCCCCAGATTGTAGCTTCAGATACACCACAGACATCACAGCGTTTTGCAACTCATCTTCTGCTTGCTTGAGCACTTAACTCAGATGGAGAGCAGCCCATTAGAGGCAATCAGGGCTATCATTTCCTAATGGAGCCAAAATGGAGATGGACATGAGGACCAGAGGAGGAGTTGATATGGAAGGCAGCTTGAGAATGAGGCCATGACTGCAGGTGGAAGTGGTGTGATCGTACACCTGAGGAGATTGAAACCAGGCTGTTTTAAAATATATGTTGGGAAGCAGCTACCTGCATGCCATCTCCATTCTACACAGTGGACCTGCTGTGTGCATGTTTGCTTGTCCACAGGTGAGCACTGAGGTGTTTGATTTCCCATTTTCGTTTATCTCACAACTGAGAAATAAAGAGAGAACTATTGTTCTATAAAGAAAAGGTTGACATTTTGTTGCTGCTCAGTGTGACTCTTTCTAGGCGTAAAGAAGCTGTTTTCTGTGTCCTCACCCTGTCATGCTCTTGATAATTACCTTGGCAGCAGCCCACATGTTGCCATGTGTTTTAAGAAATGGTCTACCTTACTGTACGTGTTTGAGTGTTTTCTGTTCAAGAGAGCTGGTTTTACAGATGAGGGCAAAGGCAGGGTGAACTTTTTGTTCTGTTTGCTTAGCAGGCATTCCGCTGAGCACTGGACCCGATCCAGATGAAACCCAACCTCTTCCCGCTGCACTCGGCACAGTGCTGCCCTCACTGGAACACAGCGACACAAATTGTTCTTGCTTGCTTGCTGTTTTTCTGTCCAATTGAAACTCATCATTTATTGCAGGCGTTGTGGCCTA
Organism: Poeciliopsis prolifica; assembly: GCF_027474105.1. Lineage (NCBI taxonomy): Eukaryota > Metazoa > Chordata > Actinopteri > Cyprinodontiformes > Poeciliidae > Poeciliopsis > Poeciliopsis prolifica. Next base: position 12,469,228 of record NW_026562379.1, read on the forward strand.
TTATTTTTTGCATGTTCAGTAAGGTTGATTGGAGATAATTTGTGAACTGCAATTTTTGAGTGTTGCCAAAAATGTGACTCGGCCTCTTTTGATATAAATCGTTGTGTTGTATTTCTGGGTGTACATTTAAGGTTATTGTCCTCCTGGAAGGCAAACCTTTGCCTTTGGGTGCATTCACACCAGCCCGCTTTAGTCTGCTTTAATAGAACACTAGTTTGTTTACCCAGATAACCCGATTTGTTCTGGACTAAACAAGTGAACTCCAGTTGGCCTACAAACCTAGGCCTGAGTTTGGTTGAAGTAAACTCTGGTGTGCTTCGAATGCAAATGTCGATGATCAAGATGATTGCGTAAATAAAAAAACAGGGAAAACATGTGCAGCTGTCTATATATTTTTTTTCATTTCAGTCATCGCAAAAAAGAAAAAGCTGTATCTTCTTCTGTTTGTTTAGGTCCTTATGGTTGAGGTGGTCATAGGTGCCCCTTGCCATGCCTCCTGCCATGACAGACCTCCTGGACATATGGGCGGCCCACTCGCCCCTGGCCGGACACGCTCCGGATCAGATCACCGTGGACTTCCTGCTGCCCACCGGCATCTACATCCAGATGGACGTTCCCCGCGAGGCCACAATTCAACACATCAAACTGGTGAGGGGCAATTCTGAGAATGTAAAAACTTGTAAAGCTGAAACTAGAGGCTCAGCTAAAGATTTAATATTTTTTTTATACATTCAGACCCAATCTAGGTCATACGGTGAAACAGGAGGTGGTGCAGCCCACAGAAAGTTAAAATCAGACACATCGCCTGTCAGTCAGGCATGATCCAATACTTGTTTCCACTGTGATGATTGCTGTGGTCTGCTTGGTGTTTTTTGTTTCTTCTGTCAGCATTTTACTTTAAATAGTGCTGCAGTGACTAATGTCTCAACTTCCTTGGAACATTTCTGGTTTTATTAAACATTTGTCACTTTGGCCTGATATTTTTTCCCTTACTACTTTGATCAACATAAAGCAACTTTCACAAAATGTCTGACAACGTCATGAATCACGAATCTGTTCCAAAGCATCAAAAAAGCTTTTCTTCTACATTTATAAAGGGCATCCAGAAGGAAAGCAGACAGTACTCTGGCTTTGCTAGAGGCTGAAATACTTCCTTGATCATTGATAAAATTATAAAGTACTTCTGCCTGCAGAGGTCAAACAGCTAAGAAAACAAGATTAGGCTTGACTGCGCATGCATTCTTATGCATTCACTTATGGTAAAAGTAGATACAATTCCCCGGAAGGCACACCTTTATGTTAAATCTGAAAAGTATTATATGTCGTTTGACGGTTGATGTTTGCTGTTCTGACAGCCCACCATGGGAACATGTAGTCGGGGGACTGGCTCTTTAATCATGTCAATACCGGTCTGATTGAATCACTCAATGAGCTGATTCTTTAGTCACATGTGTTCCTGATTGGGAAACACATGAGTTACTGAAAAACTTCATGTGCTTTTCTTCATCCTTAATTTTAAAATACAAAGCTCAGGATGCTTTCACACCCTCTTCACAAGGCATTAATAGAATTAATTTTAGACTTTTATTGATGGATAAAATGTTATTTGAATGATGACATCACCATGGTGAAACTACTATTGGGTGAGGCTTTATTGTGATTTTTTTTTTCTAATCTTAATGGAGTCCTACAGTGACTGATGCCTCAACATACAGGCTTGCACATATCCAAACACTAGAATTAATAGTTAGGCAAATATTGCAGATGCAACCAGAGACATTTTTTGTTGGACTTTAAAATCTCCTGGAATAAATGATGCTCAATATTTCGTTTGAATTGCTTGGTTTCCAGGCATGGGTCTGACTTTTAACTATGGTAGTTCAATTTCTATCAGTATAGAGGCCAATCCAGAAGTTTAATGTTGCATTGCTTTATTCACTCAAACCAAAATTTATGTATTCTGGGGATCATTGTCCTGTCATTACACTTAAATATATCCCAAGTTTTAATTGATGGATAAAATATGCAATTTTTATCCATCAACTGCTGCTTTGAAGGTAACAATCCACAACTGCCATTCTGGACAGATAACTTAGTATTTGTCTGACCATAAACAGTTTCTACAAAAGTTGTTTGGAGTTTTTTATCTTAACAGGTACAAATTCCAGTCAAATGTTTGACAGACTTGAGGTTTGGCAGGTCAAGGATTGTTCCTCTGAAGGAGACGGATCAGTTCAGAGAGTTGAAACCCAGACTGTGTTGCATGGTCCAAACTGGAAATGGTCCCAAACCCACATCTAAACTGGTTACCAGTTTAACATTAATTTGTAAGAATGTCCAACCCTTTTGAAAATGCTCTGTGATTTTTGGTTTGAGAAAATTCCCTATAAATTTTAAACTGTGCACCCAGTTCTAGTTTTTAAATAACATAAGTTGTTTGTTCATTTTAAAAAAATGGTTCATATAAATCTTTAACAGCCTCAAATTAATTACAGTCAAGCTCATGACCATATTTAAATCTAACCCCTATTTGGAAAAACACAATATTTTATGTATGTAGACACAAACACGCCAACAAACATGTTTATTTCACTTTCTCTTTTTTAACTTGGATCTCTTTAATTAGTTGTGCTGGGTTCGTTAAAGTGTTTTATTGTGTCTCAAAGCTCCTGGTGTACCTCGCTAAAAGTCTTTCTGCTCCTTTTTCAGCTCTTATGGAAGCAGGCTCAGAACTTCCCACTGTTTCCGTCCCTTGGCGAAATGGAGAGCCACATGTTCGAATGTGTCAACCAGGCAGCTGTGCACGAAGAACTGGAGGATGAAACCCGCCGACTGTGCGACGTTCGGCCCTTTCTGCCAGTCCTGAAGCTGGTGACGCGCAACTGTGGGCGAGCTGAGCGCCAGCTGGACTCCAAAATAGGAGTACTCATTGGAAAAGGTATGGGAACGCTGCATGGAAGAGTTTCATTTAAAGTGCCGAATAAGGGAAGCTAGTGATTCACTGTCTGTCTCAGTTAGACGTCTTCATTGAAGGAAAACCTCTTAGTTTGATATGTAGGGGAGCGAGTGATTTCCTGCACACAGTAAGTCTGACCCAGCACATCTGTTTTAAAGGTGGAAAATGGGAAGACATGTTGGTTGACGAGATACGTCTTGCATCACATTGAGTGATTTCTCCTTGCATTTTAAGGAGTGGAGGGAGTTGCTTCAGATTCTGCAGGCTATTTTCCAGTAAATGGAGATAAAAAAAAAAAAAACTCTCCTTGGGCACTCAAGATTTATTCATTTGGACCTATTTAAGTTTATGGTTTATGTAAGATTTCTGATCGTTAGAATACATTCTCATACTTAAGTAACACTTTCTCTATGCAACACCTTTCAAGACTTCCTGGACAGAAGAAAACTGAAAACATCAAACGTCATTAAAATATTTGAGGGGTTTACAAATTAGAAAATTTGGACCAATATTGATATCCAATATATGATATCAATATTGTTGTTATAACCTATACCCAATATTTGCTGATATACATTTGAAGAACTTTTGACTCCTTGAAAAAAATTACCATAACGCTGACTTCACCAAATGTCCATTGCAAGTTTTTTCTGAAATAAGTCACCTCATCCCAAACGTTTCAGCTTTTTTTTTTTTTCTAAATGGTTTGTTTCCATTAAGCAACTTTATTTTTGGAATTCCAATTTGACCAGTTTTTAAGGTCAGCTATTGTCATATGACCAAGCAAATAAATGGCCAAATTTCTCCACCCCCCCAATCAAGATGAAAAAATATCAGCTGCTAAGGCCCCAGTTATTTTACCCTTATGCTAAAATCAATTACCAATATCGTTCCATATCAGTGATGGTGTCACTATATCGTGCATTACTACCATTGGAAATTAAAAGTAAAATGAGTGCATTTTACTTCAAACTGTTCAATGTCCAGATGGTCAATTGATACCTTGTTTTGGTAGACTCCACAACATCAGACATTGGAACGCCTATGATCAAAACAAACATTTTCACAGAAATACACAACGAAGTGAAAGAGCTCTGAGTCAGATAGATGGAGACTATACGACTCCATATATACTGTATTTAGTCTCCATCTATATAGACGTATAGTCTCCATCATAGTATGTTCCCACAGGAAGAACTAACTCTTGGTAGTTCTTCCTCTCCGGCTCCTCTGTGGTCTGGTACAATCTTTTAAAGCCTTTTGTCGAAATAAAGTGGAATGCTGCAGGCATGAGTGGCCATTCATCCTGCTGAGCACACCAGCCCACACTCACATGACCCAGTGTTTTTTCAACATCATCAGTACAGTCACACAGCTCCCCTATATTTTAACAGCTAAATATTGACCATAGGTCTTGGCTGAATGCTGATGGTCCTAAAACACTGAAAAGCTGTAAAAGGTAGCATGTTGTTATCAAGAGAGCAATGTTCTGCAATGATTTTTAGTACAAATAAGAAAAAAAACTGGGTAACAAAATAAAATATCATCTTTGTCCTCTCCTTTAGGTCTCCATGAACTGGATGGCATAAATGACCAGGAGGTGAAGGATTTCCGCAGTAAGATGTCTCGTCTCAGTGAAGAGAAGATGCAACGAGTGCAAATGATGACGTGCAACGAGTGGCTGCAGGCCTGTTTCTCGCCGCAGCTGGAGCCTGCAGCACTGACAACTATCACAGATGGGCTCAATGACCGGCCGGCCGATCTTAAAGTCATCATCCACTTTGACCAGTCTCAGGTGAGAGTCAGGCAATTTTTTTTCCCCATATTGATATATCAACTCAGTCCCAACTCAAGAGATGGCCTAAACAAGTAATCCCATGAATTAGAGATGGAAATTGATGATTGTCGATTAACACACAGTCAACAATTGACATGTGATATTTTGTCAAGTGCCATCTTTGCACACCAGATTATTCATAAATGTTTCACTGATTGGCTCAAAAGCAACTCCCAAAAATCCACTTTATGTGGTTCTGCTTAGAAAATGTAAACACTCAACAACATCCTGAAGTTGCACCAAAATAGCAAGCATTCAGCCGAGCTGCATGGCAGACAGCAGCAACTTCTCATTTAAAAATTACTGATGTGCTACAAAGGCAAAGGTGTGATGATAGAAAAGCAGATGGGACAAGACAGAAAAACTGTAACATGATGGGAAAAATGTAATTTGTGCCAACAACGTAGGTTGACTTTGATGCTGTTGGGAATAAACTTCATGGAGCAAAGTTTTAAAATTTCTTCATGAGAAACAGATATATAACTGTTTCTTTTTTATTATTATTTATTAATCTGAGGTGCCTGTTTGTTGTGATTTATAAATATGTTAAAGTTTAATAATGGGAGAAAACTACCATTTTATGTTTGTTCAGTCGGTACTCAGGTTTTTGAGAAAATGGCTGCTTATCCTTAGTCAATCGATAAAATCAATCAACTTTAGATTAACTAATTAAACAAAAAGTTTCATTCCTACCCTGAACTATAAATTCTCTGCTTTAAGAAATCTGCAAGCACAACCAGCACAAAAAATAAAGAAAATAATAGATATTTAACTTTTTGTTTTAATATATTATTTTACTGATAAGCTAATTTTACTTTGATAAGATAATGCTGAGTTATATTTATGCTAGGTTACATTGAGAATTTCACCAAAATGGCATAAAACACCAAGATCAATTAAATTGGTGTATTAATAGACCCTTCATCCAAACCCCCAGGATGCCTGGGATTGATTTATTCTATCTCTTGGATAACAGTGTGACTTTCTGCCCTGCTGCACAACACAAACCCACCTTGTGTGAGTACAAAGGAGAAACCATGTGACCCCAGCAGCTCATGCTCGTGTTACTGGAGCTCCAGCCTGTTTTCTGCCCACAATTGGCAGCTTCCCACACACGACTGATCCCAACTATCAAGACATGTGACGGCACTAAATGGGTCAAAACCATCAGTGAAATTATGCCATTCTCTGTCCCTCTCACTTACATTAGCATTTCAGCTCAAGGGAGCAGATCGCTGATTAAAATGAACTGTCTCTTCCCCGTAACTCTCATCTCTGTGTCCTTAACGCTGTCGTCTCACCACGCATACAGAAGCGATATCATCTTGAATTATAAACACAGGGTCGTGTTCCTCTAGACTCCATGCAGCAGCTTTGATTAGCACCACACACAAAGACTGGCCAGCTGTTCCTATGCGCTCAGGTGGATGTATGCAGGAAGTTTTGTTTTGGAGGTCAGACACAATAAGCTGCATTACAGACAGGAAGTGTGGTAGTGTGATTTATTCTGTGTGACCTAGATGTACCCTGAACTTTGTTTCGATGAAATCATCAGGGTTGCTTTAGCGTTCCTTCACATGTTTTCGGAAGGTCTTTATTGTCGGGTATTGTTTGGAGAGAGCTACTACCCATAGTGACTCTGGCCATGGTCTCTTAATTATTAATGGATGACATTTTTATTAAACCTCCAGGAAATTATAATTCTATCTTTGGTATCAGGTTAGTGGGCTATAAATAACAGTGACGAGCTTCAGCGGGCACTGTAATAGGCAACGTGTGGATGATGTGTTTAAGCACATTTTAGGAGAGAGAGAGTCCATTTTACTCTGGTCCGTTCAACACTTCTGAGTCCCTTGTTCTAAAGCAGAAATAAAATTTCTATTCATGAGTAAGCTTGTCACAATAAGCAAAAGATTAGTCACTTGATAAATTAAAATGATCTCAATAAATTTTATTCTGATGGTTAATATTGATGATTTAAAGGCCTGTTTTGTTCAAATGTTGATTTTTGACAGGGCGAACATGCACTGTTACGTCATTGTCATTATAATACTTGAAAATGGTCTCAAAACAACAATGTTACTGTTTATCGCAAAATTTGTCATCATGACAGGCATGAGCACAAATTTTGTCTGGCAGGCATTTCCTCTAATTCTCAAGGAACAGAATTAAAGTATTTATTTAAACAAAGAATCTTTTTATACAACAGTAGGCTTTTTTTTTAGATTAATTAGGTTTCTTCTGGATGTTGTTGAGCACCATTTGTCTCTTCAAATGGTGCTTATTTGAAGAGACAAATGACTTTAAAGTATGCAGCTCTGAATTAAACTAGCAAGCCCAGCTCTAAATGATAATTACCTTTGTTTTCAAGGAGCCTGGATTGTCTAATGGCAATGAGAACTTAATCAAGATCTTCCATCACCCGCATCTCTTTTCTTACATCACTGAGATCCAAAGTGAAACTCTAATATGCTGATCAAGTTATTTTATATTCTATTTATTTATTATTGGGAGAGGTTATTTACCATAGATTTATTTTTTTTTAAAATGTTGTCCATATATAATTGATTTATCTTCTACCTGATGTCGTTTAGCTCTAATTGCTTCTTTAATTCCTTTCTTGCTGGCCTTTTCCTCTTTAGGACTCAACAAGTCTGAAGGTCTTGTCATCTTGGACCCCCTCTGAGCTGATGGAGATGGCTGTGAAGAAGTGGCTTGTCACTCATGCGCCTGAGGAGGAGGAGTGGAGTGGTCAGTATGTTCTCCGAGTGAGCCATTGCCTGGAGTTCCTCTGTGGAGACCATCCTCTGATTCAATACAAGGTCAGTGGAGACGCACTGGACCTCATCAGGGGTCAAGAAACATTTAATTACTTTATTTATGTAACAAATCTGCAGTCAGACCAGCAGAGTTACAGAATGGTGACGGTTTAGATCCAATTTATGAGTTTGGATCATAACATAAAAGACATACCGGTAAATTCTGAGGCAACATTAATTATGGCTCCACAATAAAATGATTAGCAGATGTGCAGATGCTTTTTCAGGATTCATGTCTGTGTATTTTGTTCTAGCTAGTAAAAAAAGCTTATATCTGCGTTCCCATTTTCTGTAGCCATTCAGCAATAGGGCTGCATGATATTAGGGGAAAAAAGTAACTGCAATTGTTTTTTTCTGACTTTGTGATATGAAAATAATTTACAGCCATTTTTAATAGATGACTTGAATAGTATCTTAAGTTATGTAGCACTCCTGTAATGATTAGTTATGTAGCACTAATCATTGCACTAATCATGCAATGATTAGTGCATCTTGCACTAATCATTAATTGTTTTATAAATATTACAAGTATGGTTTTTCATTTATTTGAGAGCTATTATTTTTGGCAGGATTGTAAAGCAGTCGAAAATCCAGTACAATATATATCCATTTTCTTCTTTTTTCTATTTCTCATGTGCTTCCATAATTCTGCGATCTATTAGCCAATTATTTCTGGGTTTCAGTCAGTCCACTACGATATGTGTATTGCACTCACTGACATTTCAATAACAATATATTAGCCATATCTTGTGTTTTTAAGTATGTTTTACCTGCAGATGAGGTCACAGGAAAGGAGTTGTCTTTGAGCAGTTAGGCTAAACAAAATTTCCAACAAAGTCCATGTTTTTGCAGTTCCTGTTTTTCTTGAAAGACAAATATTCAGATGAGATTTCATGTGTCACTCCAGGATATGGTATTTTTTAATATGGCAAATTCTAATGTACTTCCAGTTTGGACTTAGTTTTCTCACAGGATTATTGAAGCACCTGATTGGTTTCTTGTGAAAGCTATTGAAGTTTGAAAGTTTGTTTTTTCTTTTGTCAGATTTTATTGAATTTTGTGTAGTTTGTGTTTAGAGTGAGTTTAAACTTGCCCTCTTCCCATCTTCTTCACAGTACATTCGCACATGCCTTCAAGCCAAGGAGCCTCCTCACCTCACCCTGGTCCACACCAGCACCATTAAGGAGATGTTCGACAAGGAAATGTCTGCCATCAGCGCTGTAGTCAGCCGCAAGTCCTCCAATCCACCATTACCACTACCTCCCAAACGAAGAATTCCCACGGTTAGTCCAGTACAGCTGTGGACAACCGCCCTGTCTTTTCAGCCTTTATAATTCCCAAATTACCAGGATGGATGCCTCTCGTTTTTATTTGTGTCAGGTTCAAATAACTAATTTCCTTCCCTGAATTTTTATTTTCATGTTTATAGCTGGGTGCACAGCTTTGACTTGAATGAAGACAGGATGCTGACGCCACTATGAAAACATATTCTGTGTACTCTAGATAGTATAAATGTTTTAATATCCTGCAGTGTTTACGCACTAAAATAGCTGAAACACCATGGAGTGATTGATTCACCTGGGCAGAATGTTGCAGGTGCGGAGGTTTACTAAGTAAACACTTTTGGCAGTTGCCATCTGCTTTCTATGACACAGCATTTAAAGTATGTCAGAGCATGCCTGCAGCACCCTGCTAGCATTCAGCATGTCGTCAGAGCGGATCAGCGGCTCCTGTTGCTGCTTCCAGGTGAACAGTGACATCTCAGCTCAACGCCAGCGCCCACATTTCAAATGCCACGCTTGTTTTGAATTGCCCTTCATTAGAGAGACTCCTGGTGAGGTTCTGACGCTGGCTGGGCTGCTGATCTCCCTGTGATGTTCAGCTTGGAGAGAAGATAAATATCACACTTTGTGCGTCGTTATGTAACTTCTCCCCATTGCAAAGAATGGAGAAATCTGTAATTTCCAGCATAGGAACACCTCAATTCTAAAAGAATGAATCTAAAAAGAAATCATTAGCATTTTATTGCATTATATATGTACTCGATATGATAGAATTGTATGCTTGGTTCCGAAACCTTTGCTTACAATTCATGATGTCAGATGCTTTCTATAGTTTCTGAGCAGGTTTAAGCGTATTGCAGTAGAAATTCTGGTCCACTCTTCCATACCCAGCTTCCAACTCTCTCCAAAGGGTCCATCCTCTCTTCAAAATGGTCCAGTCACCCTGTCCCCTTTGCAGAAAATACACCCAAAGCACAATGGTAACTTTTTTTCTCTGCAGATCAATGACCAGGTGTTCATCTTTCACCTTTCTCTTGATCACTAATGTTCCACCATTTTCTAATAATTGTGCTAGTCTGTAATTTTCTCCACCTGCTGTCCTTCTGCAGCTCTTTGGTCTTGTCCATGTTTGAAAGGTTGGAGTCTGATTTTATTGTGTGTGGACTGATGTTTGTTAAAGAGGCAAAAAGTTCAAACAGGTGGAATTAATTCAGGCAATGAATGGAGGACAGCAGGCTTTTTAAAGACAGGTCCAGAGCCTGAACCTTCACTGCTTGGTAGGCGATGAAATACTGTACATGCATTCAAATACAAATTAGTGATGTGAAACTCTCACGATGCCATTTTTCTTGCTATTTTAGCATCCTGTCTCACAGTTGAGATTTTCTGAAAAGCGGTCCTCTTGAAAAATTAGTGGCGTGTTAAATACTTATTTTCCCTACTGTAGTGTACATTGAGGGTCTAATAAATGTTCTGCTGCTTTACTCTAACCAAACCTCACAATTTTCATATTTATTGAGTGTGTGTCCTGTTTTATCATGAGTTCAGTCCCGATCATAATTGGCATTTACTCCAGATGTGGAGATGAAGTTTTCAAGTTAACATGAGACATTACTCATTAACAAAAAATTCAGATTCTGTTCATTCAACATAAACCAGACCTACTAGGTTTTCGCAATAGAGCCCAGAAAGAAAACAGACAGAAAGTTGACTTGTGAAAGTTACAGAAATGATAAAACATAAGATCTCTGAACATGTAAAAAAACTTTGATGTTCTGCTTTGTAGATAGAAATGTGACAAATAATCAGAAAAATATGTAGGATTTAAATGATGTAAATGGAACTACAGAGTTTTGAAAAAGAAGCATTCAGACAAATACAGTACATACATCCTCACGTGATAATTTCAACCACACAGATGGCAGGAAGTGAGCTAGTTAGTCATGTCCAAAGTTTGTAGTTGTCATGTGATGTTGTTTGTTCTGTTGACTGCTGACCCTCGCAAATCCACTTGGCGTAACATCGTGGCGACCTGCCGACCCCCCTCATTGCTACAGTGTGTCTGTGCTGGGAAGCCGTGGGCGTGGAGAAAAGGAGTTCTCCACATATTTTTTTATATTTCATCATCATAATCCTGCTCCACACTCTGAGCAACTCTCCCTTTCTGCTCTCACTCTTCCTCCTCAGCAAGCCCAGACATGTGTGTGGGATGTGACGAGCACGTTCAGGATAGTCTTGGTGAAAGGCAGCAAGGTGAATGCCGAAGAGAGTGCAAAGGTAAACTCTCCATGAAACACTTCACAGATGTACTTCCACGAAAAACCTGCAAACACAGCTGCACTATTTCATTCACAGTTATTAACCCAGTCATCGAAAATTATTCAAATACCTTGAATACTTCCACATTTAGGCACATTACCTCAGATTTTCTATGCAGTTTATTGGGTTTTTATTATTTAAGACGAATGCATTTTAGAAAATTTACTATTTTTAACTTTACATAATGTTATATTGTTATTACCTCATCAAAAACATACTTGGTGTGTCATCTTGATTCTTTCATTAATATTGGAGAAAGCCTTTATGGCTCTTGTGGCAGCCATTTGGCAGGGCCTAAAAGCTTGCTTTCACTGAGTGCCACCTATTTCCACAAGCTCTGTCTTGGAGCAGTAGTCGCCAAGCCACGCTTCCGCCTCTAAGACTAGAAAACACTATTTGCTTATACCTCTATCTGTTAATATATTTTACTCAAAACCTCTCAAGTGGCATAGTTTTAGCTTCACCTGGTTCAAATTCAGTAAATGAATGCCATGTTATTGCATTGTAGGTAGTAAAATGATTATTTTCTTACTAAGAAAAATATTTATTTGCATTTGTTAAAATATTTCTAATAATGTATAAAAAAGACTTAAGTATTTAAGTGACAAATCTGTTTATTTTTTCCCCCCAGATTAATTGTCAGAATAATCGACTGTTAATATGATCACTAGTTGCAGGTTTTCTTGATTGTGCTAAAAAATGGCACTGTGTACCTGGGAAATACATAAGACTGTCTCTTTAAATACAAGTGAAGTAGTGAGAAGCAGAACAATAATGATAAATGATTTTCCATTTTTACACAACCTGAAAACTTTGCAAAGCACCGGTGAACTATGTAAAAAGAGAATAATCAGCAGCACCAAATGATGGCATGCACATCTTCACAGGTCCAGGTGAGGGCGGGGCTCTTTCACGGCACAGAACTGCTGTGCAAGCCGGCCGTGAGCAGTGAGACCAGCGGGCGCTCGGAGCACACCTGGAGGGATAACGCTCTGGAGTTTGATATCTCCATCTCTGATTTACCACGCATGACCCGGCTATGCTTCGCTATCTACGCCGTCATGGATAAGGTCAAGAAGCAAAAGTCCACCAAGAATCCTCACATAAACAAATACCAGACTATCCGAAAGGCAGGGAAAGTGGTGAGTGCATCTGAAAGAGGATCCAGAACCCTTTCTTACTTCTCTAACTTCTACCAGTTCTGTATTGTTTCATCAATTAATGAATAACTGTTTAATCCAGCACTACCCCATAGCTTGGGTCAACACAATGGTATTTGACTACAAAGGGCAGCTGAAGACTGGAGACATTATCCTGCACTGCTGGTCTTCTTTTCCTGGTACACTCATTTACATCGACTGTGTTTTTGGTCATTAAGTTGAGATTTATTGAGCTTCAAGTGGAGCATCTGCATTCTAACCAGAAATTTGTTTGGCTCAGATGAACTTGAAGAGATGCTGAATCCAATAGGAACCATTCAGACCAACCCATACACTGAGAATGCCACAGCGCTGCACATCCACTTTCCAGAGTACTCTCCATATCCTATCGTCTTTCCCCCTTTCGACAAGGTTAGTCCTGTTATTTGGCTCAATCATGGTGCGTTCTGGACCATACATCCCTATAAGTTCAAACTGTAAGAATTTTAACAACACTGCAATACCCAAAGTCTCACCAAGTATTGTTTTGATAGTTTTTACAGCAGATATCTTGATGCACTTAAGACAAAACCAACTTACAAGTAACTTTTTAGCAAGTTATCTGAGCTTGTTTTAAGTTAATTATTTCTTAATATTCAGCATGTTATTGTGTTCGCAAATGACTGAATGTACTATAAAGCACTTTCGGGTCCCATGGATTTGATAAAGCACTATAAAAGTACAAGCTGTTTCCCATTTTACCATTTAATTTTGGTGAAAAAGTACTAGTCTTATTCAAAGTGTACCGGGATATTTGCAGTAGAACCTATACAAAAATACTTATTTTGTGTTTATACAAAAATACTTATTTTGTGTTTTTGCTGTGAAATTACTCAAGCTTTTATGGCTGCCATTGATTTTCCACTCAGACTGTTACATTGAACATCAATAACTCGGCAAGTCTAGTGTGGCCTTCTTCAAAGATGTGACTTCAGCAGTCATTGTGGTGGCTGAGTGCTTTTCAGAATGCTACCTAGTGATTATGATGAAGTGGTGGCTATTAGCATGAGAAGATCGGGACGTGCTCCACTTGCCTAATGCACACTTGCTGGAAGTGTTGCATCAGAGCATGCGTTTTCATTCAGCAACTCGCTTTTCTTTCAGATCCTGGAAAAAGCTGCACAAATTGCCAGAGCCAGTGACTCCATGTCCATAGTGAGTAACTGCCTAATGAGAGATTATTGTGTGAGCTCACATTCATTAATTCAGAACACATACCAGTTTGAATTAAAGTGAAATTACATGCTGAGAAATTTCTCACACTCTCTCTCCTTCACACAGACACAGCTCAAGTTGAACCTTTCAAACAGGCACGCATACCCGGTTCCCTTGGAAACCCATTGTTATCACTTGGCAGGGTGTTTAGTAAAAAATCTTCACCCTCCACTAAAACTGGGGAGACTAATCAGATTACTTGTCGGTCTTCCTGTTTTTTACGCCCCTCAACTAGAAACCCACTGCTGGGTGTGTCACCGCAGGTTACGTAATCAGTGTTACACAGAGGGCATGTCTGCACAAAGCCATTCAGTTTTATGTGTGTGAAACTGTGGACTTTCATTTGTTTCAATTTAAATGCATCTCCTCTCATTATTTATGCAATATAACGACCGCATTCACATAAAATCTCCTCAAAGTAAATCTATTAGGCTTAGTTTTCTTCTGAGAAATTATAATATTGGTCCCGTAATCATAAGGCTACACATACTTTTACACTGCTGCCCTCTTGTGGTTCTTTACAATAACTCTTTCTAATTTTCCTTTGATATCCAAACCTCACTTTTAATTGTCAACCAGTAAGTCAGTCATCCTTTTCCTTAGTTGTACTTTTTTAATGAAAAGAAAAATAATGCACAAATCCACACATATGTATCAGACAAACATCAATTTTAACAACAGAAACACAATTTTTAACCCTAACTGTTAATAGATCAAAATAATATGACAAACCACCTTGTTGTGCCTTTTATTGTTTATAATTTTAAACTTTCTCCAGCTTCTCAACTCGACTTCTTCTCTCCTGGTGCCCTCAGGGTCGCGGTGGAAAGAAGTTCCACATAGAGCTGAAGGAGATTATGGAGCGGGATCCGCTTTCTCAGCTGTGTGAAAACGAGAAGGATTTAATTTGGACACTACGCCACGACTGCCGTGAAAATTTCCCCCAGTCTCTACCAAAGCTGCTGCTCTCTGTTAAATGGAGCAAACACGAGGACATGGCCCAGGTTAGCCACAGTGTCTGTTGTTAAAAACCTTAACGTAAAGGTCCAGATAGTAGGCGCGTAACCAGATCTCGCTGTATTAAAAATCCTAATATTTTTGTTGAGGTTTCTTTTATTTTGCAAGCACAAGGCAGTTGCGGTCAGCATGACTTCACCGAATAAAGTTGTAGTATTTTAAATCATTAATTTGGCAGCATTTTAGGTCTCCAGTAGGAAGAATAAATGGGGACAGAGTAAAATAAAGGAGACAAACAATATATGAAAGTGCTTCAGGCGCTAACGATGCAGAAAGGATCCAACCAATTAAAAGCTGGATAGCAAAGTGTAATTTGAGCTACATCACAATCACAGCCAGTGCTGTCAGTAGCAGCTAGAAAATGTTGAACTGTAGACTATGCATAGTTGACGCAATGTCCTACGGTTTGAAAAGGTAAAAAGAAATCAGAAAATGAACAATATCAGCTTGTTAAATTTGTGGTAAAATCAATAAAAATGTGGAAAGAAGACCTATGTGCAGCATAAATTTGAATATTGAGGTTTTCTTGAACACGATGAAATCTTGTCCAATTTTCAAGAACTCAATATTGTGAGTTTTTGGTATTGTTAGGCAATGTACTGAAATGCGTTTAAGAAGCCCCATTCAAGCAACTAAAAATTTGAATGTGCTTTACTCACCCAACCTCATCTTTTAAATTAAGATGATTTGATGGGTCTATACCCACTTCAGCTATGGTCTAAATGTTGTTGAGATCCTTACAGCTCTTTGTTGGAATGTGATGCAAGTTTCATCTTTCTTAGGTTTGGTATCATCTCATCAAACTTAATCTCCATAAAATTACATCCCGGATTTTTTCATTAATCCGGGATAGACACGTTGGTCTGATTTTCAGTTTACAATTTGCTCTGACCAGCAAGACAGTTTTTATGTAGAAATATGTTACTTCCCTCTTATATGATTTCTATATGTTAGCTGTTTTATTATATTTCAAGATGTGCTCTTATAATGTTATTTTAAGTGATAGTACCATTACTGCAGGAGAAGAATAGCTATTTTTTAATTACAGTTTTTTAATAATAATTTATTCCTCAATACAACAAACAATATGAAGGACATAAAACTTTATTTGTACTTTGTTGCTAATAAAAAGTTGTATGTATTTTTTATTTATTTATATTTGTTAATCTACTAAAATTATTTAAGTATAAGTGTTTTTCCATTCTTATTGCAAACTGAAGCTGATTCTGCATTTTGTGTAACCAAACTTTTCCAATAAGCATGTAATTCTATCAGCTAACAGAGTACTCAGATATCAGCCATTTTTAACATATTAGTGTGTGTTTCTCAGCTCCAGGCCCTGCTTCAGATTTGGCCCAAACTTTGTCCCAGAGATGCTCTGGAGCTTCTGGACTTCAACTATCCCGATCAGTACGTCAGAGAGTACGCTGTGGGCTGCCTGCGGGACATGAGGTAGACACATTTATCAGTTTATATTAATACGCAGATAAATAAAAGTAAAATCCTGATATTTATAAAAGCACCAAACACTTTTTAGCTGATGGGTAATAAGTGACATTCTTTTTGGCAGAAATTTGTGAAAGCCCTTAAGGTCAATTTAAGTATATTCATCAAATTATTGCCAGAAAACAACCACTAACCACTATACCTCCGTTTTCGTTCCTGTTTTCTATCTCCTTCCGCCAGCGATGAGGAACTGTCCCAATACCTCCTGCAGTTGGTGCAGGTGTTGCGTTATGAGCCTTATTATGACTGCGCACTCACCCACTTCTTGCTGGAACGTGCAGAAAAGAACCGTAAAATCGGACACTTCCTCTTCTGGCATCTTCGGTGAGTGAGTCTCTGAGCAACAAATGATAAGCAACAAAAATAGTTCAATTGAACTCTGTCATGTTTCAAAAAAAATGGATGTCTGATGATTAGGTTTAATTTAGGATTATAAATTAATTGTAAAAATATTTCCCTGCAATAATTTCTTCTCTTCCTGAGAGATGTATTTTTGTATGTGTCCAAAATAAAGACCATTCATTCATAAAACAAAAATTAAAAATGAAGCATTAAAAACTAATGTAATGCATCTCTCATTTGTTTCCTCCTTCTTCTCCGCTGCCCCCTACAGGTCAGAGATCCACATGCCAGCTGTTTCAGTCCAGTTCTCCCTCATCTTGGAGGCCTATTGTAGAGGAAGCATCCCTCATATTGAGGTTTTAAAGAAACAGGCAAGATACATTCAGTCTGGTTTGTCCCTTTCAACCTATGAGTTGTAAATCTAATTAGTTATACCTGTTAAAAAGCATATTGTCCTGCTATGGGTAGAAATGTTGGTTTCTTTCTAGATTTATGTCTGTCAGACAAGTGGATATATTCAGACTCTTGCTCTGCTATTGTTAACCCTGACAGGCAAGATTTGTGGCTTTTATTGTCTGTGTCCTGCCCTCTAACCTTTGACTCACTTCTTGCTATTTCCTCCTGGACTATCTCACCACTTTCCTGTTGCACAAAGCAAACAGTCTGGTTTGTAGGAAAGTGGGTTAGCTGTTGGGAGCAGAAATGGTTTAGTGCTTGTGTTTCGCTGCTTGCAAGCGAACAAAACAACCTTCTAAAATATCATTCTAGTTGTTGAATTTGTTAATTTTCATTTCTAGGTAGAAGCCCTGACTAAGCTGAAGTCTGTCAATGAGTTAATCAAGCTGGGAACCCTTAAAAACGCTCGAAGCAAAACAAAGGAGGCCATGTTGACCAAGGAGGCCATGATAACGTGTTTGAGACAGAGCGGCTACTCAGAGGCTCTGTCAGACCTAAGCTCCCCTCTCAACCCCAGTGTGCTGCTGTCTGACATCAGGTAAGTCAGCTGCTCACATTATGATCCCTCCTCTGGGTGGAAGCAAACAGCACAGAGCTGCAGATAACCCTTTTTCCTCCATCCTCGTGCTTTTAGTGTGGAGAGGTGTCGCTATATGGACTCCAAGATGAAGCCTCTTTGGATTGTTTACAACAACAAGCTGCTTAATGGAGATACTTTGGGAATCATCTTTAAAAATGGAGACGGTAGGAATCTCACAATCATGAAGCCATGGTTGGGTATGAATACTTTTGCAAAGCACTACAGGGATGTAATAAAACCAAACAGTATATTTAACTTTCATAAGTGGCTGATTCCATTACATTCAGAACATTAGCTCATCTTTCATTGTCATTTTTATTTCCTAGACTTGAGGCAAGACATGTTGACCCTGCAGATATTGAGGTTGATGGACCTTCTGTGGAAGGAAGCAAATCTGGACCTGAGGTGAGTTCCTTTGTATTTATGTTAGGGGTACACCCATTTATTGGCCAGCCGATTTCCTTAAGTTTGGGAGTTCAGAGATCGGCTGATATTTGCATATTAAGCCGATCTTATATTCTCGAATCTTATCTACCTCAGCAAAGGTTTAAAAGACAACCACTGTCCTCTTCTGCGCTACCATGAGAGAGGTTTGACTGAAAGACCGGCCCACCAGGCCATGTCTGCTCATTTGCAGTTAACAGCAGTCACCCTACTGTTGCCAACACAGCAGCTTTCTTGCTATATTTAGCAACATTTCTGAAAAATCTGAATAATTGGTATCGGCCAAAATGAGAATCGGCAGGTCAGGCTTTTTAAAAGAGCTGTAATCAGGAATTGGCCAGAAAACGTCTAATTTGCGTTCAAATACAATTCAAGAGTGCAAACTTTGTCTTGTTTTGGTCCCTGCTCTCTGTGGTGAAGCAGAAGCTCTTTTGTAAGTTTAGCTGAACCACAGTTATATTGTAGACTGTACCACAAACAAATGCCACTGTCTGCTCTGTTTTTATAAGGTGTAGGACCGTTCAACCGCAGTCAGTTCCATAAAATAGAGCTTTTTATTCTTTTTGTCACCAGGCTTGTTCCACCCATCCTTACTCCACTTTTACCAATGTTTGCGCTGTGAGGCAACAAAATGCGCCCACAATCCACAAATAAAACACTCCTATAAGACCATTGCCGTGGCCATATTATCTGGGATTATTAATATTACTTACTAGTTCAGAAATAATGTTAAATAGTAATTTTGGAAAACAAAGATACAAAGTTTGTGTTAGGGGCTCACCATGATGGTCACACAATGACAACAAGGTGGCCACACAATGACTACATTTGGGGACTGCAGGTCAGGGCTAGTTAAAGCTGTTTATTCTGAAGGGATTTTATTGCCATTTCACTAGTCTTATGTCTTCTACAACCCACAGTCAGATTGTGTAAAAATAGAAACACTGTTCCATGTTTCTGCCACAAGAAAAAAACAACCATAATCAGTTCTGGTTTGAGGAGTGTAATCGGTGTGTAAAACATGCTGATCTCTTTACCCTCATGTCAAGATTTTCTAGTATTCAGTGAGAAATTAATTGTGCATCGTTCATCCAGTAGGTTGAGGCTTTGGTATTCTCCTATCTGATTTACAGTTCAGCTCAAGAGTTTAAGAATAACAGACAATGCATGTACACCATTATTATAAACAGAGGTGGGTACTTGCTAGTTATATTTATTTTGAAACATATATACTATGTTTTTCCTGTGTTTTTCTCTTTAGTGTTTTTTTTTTTTTTAAACAACAGTGCATTTTTTGCCTACTCTATCTCCTCCAGTTCCTTCATTAAATGAAAAACATATTTTCACCAGAAATCCACCAAACACAAATACTGTGATGCAGTTTGAGGCCTTCTTTTTCACATTTTTCTGTTTTCCATCTGCTGGACCATTTTTATTGGAGATTGATTTCATTTAAAATTAATTAAACAAATATTGTTAATAAACAACTAATAAATGCTTAACGAAATAAATAAATATTTGTCAATTTTCTCCAATAATTCTATTTCCCAAATTAATCTAAATATGACTGAGGCTGACTTTTTATTTTTATGTTTTTAATTTCTTATAATTTAGAATTAAATATGCAGTTTAGAAAGGCCAAATGTTCATATATATCTCATATCAAATCTCTTTTCTTTTTCCTTAGGATTGTTCCATATGGTTGTTTAGCAACGGGTGACAGAGCAGGACTCATTGAAGTGGTCTCATCAGCAGACACGATCGCCAACATCCAGCTGACCAACAGCAACGTTGCAGCAACCGCAGCGTTCAACAAGGACGCTTTGCTGAACTGGCTGAAAGAAAGGAACTCTGGGTAGGAAGGAGTTGAAATGCATCTTCTGGGAATTTAAAAGAATTTACATCTTATCATGGTCATGTGTCCCGTGTTCACAGTGATGCTCTCGACCGGGCCATCGAGGAGTTCACATTGTCCTGTGCGGGCTACTGCGTAGCTACGTACGTCCTGGGCATTGGAGACCGCCACAGCGACAACATCATGGTCCGCAGCACGGGGCAGGTGAGGCAAGCAGGAGAAACATTTTCATCAGCTCGTTTCGTTCCTCATGTCAGTGCGACTCACCGTCTGCTGTGATTTCCTGTCAGCTGTTTCACATAGACTTCGGTCACATCCTTGGCAACTTCAAGTCCAAGTTCGGCATCAAGAGGGAACGCGTACCCTTTATCCTCACACATGACTTCATCCACGTCATTCAACAGGGCAAGACGGGGAACACGGAAAAATTTGGCAGGTTTGTTCCTGTCTTTTTTTTTTTTCCCCACTTTCCATTGTTTCTAAATCTACATCACATTGAAACAATACTACTGAATCACTTCAAGTAAAAAGTGCAAAAAAAAATTTCAATTTGACACAGAGCTGTTAACCGTTATTGTGAGCAGTAGATTTACATTTGCTTAAAAAAGAAATCATATTCATAGATGCAAAAATAAAGCAAACAGGCGCGTTGTAATAATAACGGCTCATATGAATACTTCTTTGTTTAGGTTTATCTGCCTGAACACAAGCATCAAATACATTGCAAAGTATTCACCAATTTAAACTTAACACATTTCAGCTGCATACATCATTGTGTTACAACACCAGCTGTATTTCACTACATATAGATGGACTTGGTAACAAAGTATGTGACTTCTGAAGGCAGTTGGTTGCTCTTGAGTTTTGTTTAGGGGTGTCAGAGTGAAACGGTGACTAGAAATTCATGCCACACTTTTTATATTTATAAGAAATTTGGAAAGCCATTTTGACCTCTAGGTCAAAATCTCATCTGATTATTGCTGTTGTCATGTTTGAAGAAAACTAGTAAGTTAAAACTCAATCCTATAAAGAACTGGCTTTTGTACCTGTAAATGGTTTTAAAAAGGCTGAGGTCATTGTTGCAGTACTGCCTTCCACCACTAGGCTGAGGCAAAGACTCACAATTGGAGGACATTGAGGCAGGTTTGTGGAACAGCGTGCTGTTTATGAAAATAAAGTAAGAGGCAGTTTGAGGCAGTAGAAGAGGTTAATTCATTTGGTGAAGAAAAATATCTCTCTTATGCCTAGAGATAAAGATTGTAAAAGCTATTTATCAAAAGCATTTAAAAGATAATGAGAATTGATGACAGAAAAATACAAAAAAATTAGGGCTGGATTATAACTTTAGCACTAAACTAAAGTGAATGAAAATGCCTTTTTGTAATGCATAGTACATTTTTTGCACATGAATGTAAATTTGAGAGCAGGTTTTTAATTGTGGTGTGAGAACAAGAGCAAAACCTCAGCTCTGTTTACCTCCCTGCTTCCATTCATGCAGTATGCAACTGTGTCATGCAAAGACTTCATAAAGCAACACTGTCAACACATTCAGGGTACCAGTTCATACTGGTTCTGGGTCAAGTCAGATCTGTCTCTAGAGGTGGAATAACCCTTCAAAGTTAGTCTTTGTTATTGTGGCCTAGATCCATGCCTACATGTGTATCATCTGTATTAGAGTAGTTGATAACATAATGTGTTATTTTTCTGTAGTAAAATGAAAATGTTTTTAAGATAACAAGAATAGAGGAAAAAATGCCTTTTATTAGTTGTAGTTACTTTTAAACCACATTATTTGGAACTGGTCTTATGAGCTCCAAAAAGTTCTCATATCTCATTTTGTTTATGTCAAAAGCTGCTAAATACAGTAGTGGGTGGTTGTTGCATCAGCACTTGTGGTGTCTGTGGGTACAAGTAGTTGGAACATTGTGTACAATGGTAGTTGGCACGCAGAGGAAATCTTGTCTTTAAAGTTTGGGGGGGGGGGTTATTAAAATTCAGTGGACATTGGTACCAATATGACAAATAATAGGCATGTTCAAAAACTGTACCGGCTTTGAAGGCCGAAAGTTGCGTTCTAGGTAAGAACTTTTTACTGACTTAAGAGAAGAAATTATTATTTCTGCTCTTTTGGACCGTTTTAGAATCACATCTTTCCTCTCCAGCTAGTTGGGGCCCTAGGAGTCGACACTTGGCTGGTCTTAGAAAAAACGGAAGTGTTTGTCTCTTATTATGAACAGTTTGTGGTCTTATGTATTTAGCTCAGTCATGTTTCCACTGATGACAAAACTCAAAACGAAACTTCCACTAAGATCACTCGGCCACCAAACCACTCTGGTCTACTTTAGCTTGTGCAGACAACATCGCTGAAAGGCCTTTTGCTTTCTGAGCTTAGTGTGCATAAAATACAAAAATGAACAAATACTGGAATCTTTTTTATTTGTGTTTTTATAAAGGCAAAAATTTTGCAAATCGATCAAATTTTTTTTTGGTCAAGAAATTGTTTTATAAAGCTTGAATAACAAAGCATTATCTGAAGTCTCTTTGTTTATGTGTGTTAAATTGTCTATCCCTTCAATGAAGTCCAGAATTTGCATAACATGACAAACAACTGTGCTCATATCTCCTCCTTCTCTCTTTCTAGTTTCCGTCAATATTGTGAGGATGCTTATCTTATCTTGAGGAAGAACGGCAACCTCTTCATCACGCTGTTTGCCCTCATGCTGACTGCTGGACTACCTGAGTTAACCTCTGTCAAAGACATCCAATATCTAAAGGTACCAAAGGCTGAGATGCAGCAGTACATGTGGATTTAAAACTGATTTTATTCAGTGGCAAAATGCAGTTTGCATGCGGTTACATACCAGACATGCTTCTGAAGAAATGTATGTCAACAAGTGGTGGAAATGTTTACCAGTGGAAATTTCTACTCATTCTTGGTTAGATTTCACTTTTTCCATTTACAATACTGTATATAAGAATATTGTTGGAACGCTGAGTGGAAGAAAAACACAAGCAGCAATGAGGAGCACAAACTGGAGAAGATTGCAATTTTTTATAATCCAAATTTTTGTAATCTTAATTAATAAATGTTAATATTTTTATTTTCTTTGATACATCCACCGTCACGGGATCGGTTTGAGACCAGTCATTTCATGACGCAAGGCAAATCATCGTGGTACATGTGTGGTATCCTGTAAAAGTATTAACTTTTCCACCTGTCGTCTAATTTTTTGTACATACCCGTAAATAAAATTTTCTACAATTGCTGTTCACACTGAATCTGCATAGCTAGAAGAAACATTCCCCTAAGACTTCCAGTAGTACTTGCTGGAACAAGTACTACTTTGTCAAATTTTTATTTGTTTAAAAAAAAAAATAAACTAAACTTGTCCACTTCTATGTTGGTGTTGCATTTAAATCCCAATAAAATACTAGCTAGAAAGTGTAGAAATTCAAGAGGGTTTAAGACTTTGTTTTGAGTTGAGTCACCTTGTCTTGTTTTTCCTGTGACCCATTAAGATGCCCTGAGCTGAGCTTCAATATGATGATGCACTATGAGTTATGCAATAGCCTGTGGCTGGTTGTGACCACAGGTAGTTGGTGCGCCCTCAGTTGTGGCTGCAATGACACAAGTTTGCAACGCTCTATAAAGAAAATAACCAGTGGTTATCCATCAATAACCACTGGTGGCACACATCAGAGCTCCAAGCTTCCTGCTCCTTGATGATGTCCATCCAAATTGCTGATAGGGACACTTGATGTTAATTGGTGTAGCAGTTGTGTGCACATGCAGGCTGGCTTGTGAGCTGAGCTCATGTTGATGTTGCTGTGCTTCAGAATTCATGCGGTCTACTGATGACGCATGTGTTGCACGAGCAGCGCAGATTCCCATGGCAACGGCTGTCAACAGCAGTATATCTTAATGAGGAAGAATGGCCAAACTCTGAGGCTGTGGCAGGACAGAGTCGTCAGTGTTGAGACAGCCAGAGCGACTGCAGCTGCGCTCACGTCCAACAGCTTGACCTTTTTAACATGGAGAGGCAAGAGCTTTGTGAGGCATGTTTAACCAGCACTTCTGAGTGGTGGTTTATGTAGGAGATCCAGAGCAAAACAGCAGCTGTTTGAAGACCTGTGTTTTTCTCAACACCTGTTTCTGATCACCAGTCTTCTCCCTAACTATCGTCCATTTTCAAGTTAGCTCTGTGATGATGGAAAATAGAGGATTCCGGAGGTAATTAAATTCTATAAATTATCTACATTTCATTTGTGGAAATGTAGCTATTTTATAGAATTTTAGCCTGCTGTTTATGATAAAGTTTTGATTAACTGATTCTAATTTTGACCACAGTTTGTTAATATGATACAAACATCTAATTTAACATTTCTAATCTTGTAGATGTGATGTTGAGGAGCATCTTAATGAAGCAATCTAGACCATAAAGTGAACCTCATGTATTATGCAGATTCACTCCCGGCACCAGTGATATATCAATGCTGTTACATTTTAATGCAGCTTACAGCTACACAATGCTAAATTTAGTATCTAATACTACATTTATTTTTAGCACGTGAAATATTTGCAGAACACCAATAAACAGATGTTTCAAAATGAAAATGTCCTGCTGAAAAGTGTGTGCTTGAACTGAGTTATTGGCGCTCACCATTTGATCTTTGTCATAAATTACTTTATCGGGATCCATGAAGACAATCATCCCCGGTTCTGCTGAGGTCCAGGTTGTTTTAACAGAAATCTTCAGCATATTCTTTATATGCTTTTCTTAATCCTGATAACTAGGCCTCTCCTTACTTCTGGTATATTATCCTGTTTGTGTTATTTGTCTTAATTTTACTTTTATCTGATGGTATTTAATAACTTTAGTTTAACTAGTTTTTAATTATATATCAAATTGGTTTTAAAAGAGTGAATAGTTAAGCTCTGTTTAACTGGTTCAGATTCTGACTCCAAAGTTTTTTCACATAACTAATATACCCAATTGAATCGGCCAGTTAAGTTGAATGAGTATGGATGGAAGAAGCTGTGTGTTATTCATCATTATCATAATTATTCTTCATCATCTTCCTCACACACTCTTCACTCATTTTTCTTCCTCTTTCCCCCATCAGGACTCTCTTGCTCTGGGGAAGACAGACGATGAGGCCTTGAAGCAGTTTCGTCAGAAGTTTGATGAAGCGCTGAGAGAAAGTTGGACGACCAAGGTCAACTGGATGGCCCACAACGTGGCCAAAGACAACCGCTCCTAGACCAGCTGGAACCACCTTCAAACTGGGGGTCTGGAGAAATGTTGAGGGAATGTGTGGAAGGGGGCAGATGTGCCAAAGGGACATGGTGACATGAATATATATGTCATTTTACTGAATTAATTAATTAGTTAATTGAAGAAGGGAATCTCGCTCAAATCTGAAACCCAAGCAGATTCAAACCTGCGTACTGTAAACTGGGTAAATGTACTCTGAAATGTGTCAGTTACCCTGCAACCTCATCACCTTCTTGAACTTTGGCATGGAAACCCCAAACTTTAAAATTATGGTCTGGAATCATTTCTGTGGAATCGCCGTTGTCATTGACAACATTTGCAAGCTTTGCACAGACTGAACAGCTGGTGGAGAACCCAGCAAGAGGAACGGAACCGATTCCTGTTAGCCGGCGCTAAAACATCTGTCAGGACCTCCCCGTTCAGGTGCCTGCAGCATCATTTAACTACTGGAGTGTTTGGAGAAAAGCTGGATTCAGCAGGTGGAGACTCGAATGAAAAGGGCCACCATATTTTTGACGACACCCCAGAAGAGCATTTGGAACGACAAAGAAAATGGCAGAGGTTAAAACAGATATGCAGTTGTCCTTGTCTTGAAATACTGAACGCCACAAGCAGTACAACCTTGGACCGGTCTGCTGCAAAACTGCAAGAAGATTGTATTTGTTTTGTTTTTACTGTGTAAGAGAGATCTATGTGCCAGACTACTTTGTGAGGGAAACAGAAAAAGGTGACTTCTTGGAGGAAAAAGATTCCCTGAGCCTTCTGGTCCACAGTCTGACTCTTGCTTCCTTTGGACCTTCGAACACTGGAATGTTTTTAGAGACATACGAGTCATTTGAGTAATTCAAAAAGACTTTTAATAAACTAAACACTTCATTTTATTTTTTATTTTAATTTTTTTTAACATTGTGGAGTCTGTTGACTGTCCTGTTTGACATCTATTTAAAAGACCAACAAGCAATGATGTCAAAGCCGATTCTTTTACATGTGATGTTACAACCAAAACATGACAGCATATGTTTAATAATTTTATTGTATTTTTAATAATCTGTTTCCAAACTGAATGTGCAAACATGTGCCGCTCTATTATGTGTATTTGCTTTGATAGAAGCAGCTGTGGGCGGAGTCAGCAGCCAGGTGGAAGGGATTTGTCAGCAGAGAGTAAGACTGTGATGCAGACTTACTTGTTTGGACAAACGGTGCTCTTGCAGCATCTGCATCTGTATTCCATGTTTGTGCAATATCCAAATAGATGCTCCATATCCTGTCATCTAAATCTCTGAGTCCAGGCCTCAGCCTATGCTATGTTCATGTTGACTCCTGGTTTATGTGCAAAACAGAACCACTAGCCTTCAGAAGTTTCAAACACTGGATATCGCAAAATGTACAGGCTTTTATTGTTTTGCCTTTTTTTTTGTTTTCATAAGAGTTTTATTAAAGTTATTTTCCACAGTGCAGCATTTCCGACTGGGTGAATATTTATTTTTTTCTGTTCTGGATGTGGGTTGCATGGTTGTACGCCTTCTCAGGGCAGCATCATGGATTTTGTTTCTGTTTAAGGAGTGATGCTAGCACTTTATTGATTTCAGAGCAGAAATATCCTCACACCACTTTCAGCCTGTTGGAACAACTCCACAATATTTTGGTACCAAGCCAAAGATGGGGGTATTTATATTAATAGATTTGCACGTCGTGATGGCAGTTGCTCCCTTAGTGTAATTTTATTAACTTGTTGCTAAACTGCACAAACAATGCAAGAGAAAATAAAGGGAACATTCACTTTGACAGGGCACTTGCTTTGGTGTTTATAGTAAACGGTGCACAAACAATGGTTTTAATGTCTTTTTAGTGTCGCAGTTTTTTAGTGTCGCAGTTGATGGAGCCTTGCAAAAGTAAAAACTCCTTTAAAATGTTATGGAAACCAAAAAAGTCACTTTTTTATGTGGTAACTCAAGGAAGGGTCTGCAACATGAGGCTCCAGAGCTGCAACTGGCTCCTTGGACTTTCCACAATGGCTCTAAATAGATTTGTCTAAAGTGAGAAAGAACCAACAAGCCCATAAAAATATAATTTTTCACATCCATCTTTTTTTCTGAAAAAGACTTTTAAGTTTGAAAGGTTTCAGTAAAATGGTCAAAGTATGACAAATTAAAACATTTTTCGTTATCTTATTTTCAAAAATTTATGTAAGTTTTATTTCTTTGAGCAACAAAAAAAAAACACTTTTTGCTCCAAACATGTTTTATTAACTGAACTGAGGGTAAAAATAGCTTTTTGGGATGTAAATGTTGCAAACCCAAACCCCTATGATATACCATAACAAAATAGTTTTTCTTTCCAAAATCATCTGAACATCTGTGTATAAGCTGCCTTTACCATGATACTCCTAAATAAAATTCAGTGCAATCAATTGTCTTCCAATGGCACTTATAGCAAGTCATCTGTGTGTTGTACATTTAGTAATTCTGTGAAGATTTTTAGAACATGAGTGAAGAAATGACAGGTCTTGGAGAAAGATGCAGAGATGTTTAATTAAACCAGAGTTTGGTTATAGAACATTACCTTCAAGTTTTACATTAAACTTCTCTAAATGCTCATTTCCTTTTTAGTTTCAACTAAGTCCATTGTACATCCATTGCTGTCAGTTTAGCACCTTTTGCACATTTAGAGTGAAATAACAAGAAGGCCTTTTACTTCAGCAGTCATCATTTATTGATTCATGCCACTTAAAGCAGCAGCAGTTTCTCAGTGTGACTTGTCTGCTCTTGGTTATGTAATAAAGTTGCCTACAAGTCCAGGTTTCTCACAGAGTGGACACAGTAGAAGTTAAGCCACTTACATTGAAACCATGACTATTAAAGAATTGAGACATCCTCAATGTAAGAGTCTTAAGGTTCACAAAAACTAAGTTATCAGCAGCCTGAGTTAATGGGTTTTGAAAAAAACAATTCTCATCTTCTACATATGGTATGTCAGACAGCCAAGAAGGAAGTCAAAAAGATGTGCTTATACTTTGGAGGTTTACAACACTGGGTGTTCTGCGTGAATTTAGTCAATTCATGTTTTCTCTCTTTGAACTGGTTGGCCTGTGAACTCTTGTAAATGTAGGACATGAGATGTGAAAATAAAACTGGTGTTAAAATACTGAACAATTTGTAGATCCAAGAGGATCCTGATACCTGATCATATATTTAGTTTTTTACCTAAATCTCTTGTTGGAGTTGGAATTTTGACAAAATTTCTCAAATTAAATATCTCTGGTGATTCAAGTGTTACATCTCTGTTCACCTTTGCAAGATGAACAGTGTTAAGTATGTTTAACCTTTTTCTCTTTACGTCATTTTTCCCACCAAGGATTAGGTGCGTCTTCAAAAAAATACTTTATGAGACTTCTGCTTAAACTAACCCAGCGACATTCCGCAAGATGTCAGAGGTTGCAGTCTGGATTCTATTGACCAATACATGTGTAAAAATGTCTGCCATGGTCTCTTAGCCAGTCTTTCACAACTTCAGCCGAGGAGCTCATGGGCAATGTCATCTTACAACATGTGGAAGCATTTCAAATCTCAGCTGGGACCTTTTGGACTGGAGATTGCACTGTTGCCTCGTTTACTCCAACAGTTAGAAAACATACATAATATCTCTAAATTGCCTTAATATGGGATTATTTATGTGTATGCTGGTTCTGACTGGTCCTTATTATTTAAAAATAGAGTGTGGCACAACAAAACAACCAAAGCATAGTTGTTCACCTGTAATTACCTCAGTGAGAAAAGTAGCCACTGATTCTGTCACCACGACAAATATTAGTTGTACTTTTCACAAATCTGGCCATCATAGAAGAGTGGCAAGAAGTAATCCATTGTTCAAAACAAGTCATAAAAGTTTTCATTGCAGCTCTGCGAGACACAAACATGCAGAAGTGGCACAAATGAGACTGATTTTAATTTCTTCTACATATACTAGTATACAAAAAATTTTCTATGTGGACAAAATATCACAGTGGACACATTAAAATTATGAAATGAGACAAAGTTTTTGACCCACATACAGGACTGTATGTCTAGAGAAAAACTAACACTGCTTGTCACCCTGAGCATGATGCCCCCACGAAGGAGAGAGAAACAGTGGTGGCAGCATCATGCTGTAAGGATGTTCTTCTTCAGCAGGAAGAGTGAAGGTGCTCTGAGCAAAAGAGTATTTTCTCGCCTCTGCAATTTGACCGAGTTTAATTTTTCTGAAGACAAATAAGAAAACATTTTCATCTCTCAATGTGCAAGAGTAAAGAAGCACTCCAAAAGATTTGCAGATAAAAATTTTTGATGCTACATTTCCCTCGATCCATTGTGGAAGTGTGGTCATAAGACTCCATGCCCTTTGTTGATAAGTGAATTTGTCAAAACAGAAGCCACAAGATTGCAATGCAATGCAATTAATACTTTGTTACACAAATAATTGTTGAATTATCAATCATGACATGGTTTTATAGTCTGTCTGCAAATATATACTATTCAGATGTAGGCTAGAGGATTTCTGGTTATGTAATTTTGGCCATTATTAATAAAAAGCGATCCACACCATGACTAAGTCTCCTTCAGGGAACTCCACCTCCCTACAATATCTCCCTTCCAGCAGGTGAAGCATGTAATTCAAACGAAAAGAGGGGAAATAGAAAAGCGAGGGTGTGATTCATGAATCAATCCCAATTTACTGTGTTTTTATATTATTCCACCCACACTGACAACAGATGACTGGATTTGTTGCTGGTTGATTGGGGGGCTTTCATGTGTAACTACCCCACAAGGAAAGACCAAATATAGCAGCTGATGAAACATCATCATCATAATACTACATTGTTGTTGAAGTGGTTGGCAGGGAGCTGAATGTGAATGTGACCGACTTTGTTCTCACTGGTAAATTTAGTTGAGCATCATAAAGTAATGAGCTCGGTCTGTTGTGGCTGAAGCATCACCTCAGCGCGTGAGTGAAAAGCTGCCTCACTTAGCTGGCTCTTTGCAGCACTCAAAAAACTCCGAACCTCGAAACAGAGAGCCACTCTGCTGAGGCTCTAGTATTGTGACTACCATGCTGGAAACAGTGCAATGTGTGCTCCAGATCCTTAGTCACTCAAAGCTAATTACGATGATTCAAGTCTGGCACAAAGCAAAATCTCACTCATGATAACAACTTCAAACACACATTTCTTCTTTTTTTTTTTTTTTGGGCCGATTGTGACATTTCGCAAAGGTTTCAGTTCAACAATAGTTTTTATCTGTAATTTGTTTGTAATGTGTTATCTGTAACGGTACCCTCACTCCACTGTGCCCATTAGTCCAAAAGTCTTACATTTGTACCTTACAAAAATGAAGTTTCCAATTACTTGCAGCATGTATGTACATCTGTCATGACATTATTATTTCTCTGGATCATTTTATACCCCCATTACATTGCTGTTTTCTTCCTTTCTATCTGTGTTGACTGTGTGAACAGACAATTTTATGTCACTGTCATTAAAGTATGGCATATACCTCAGGGAAGTGACAGGTAAGTATTTTCATAAACTGTAGATCAATTATGGATTGGTAACAAAATGCTTACATCTCACATGTACATTTGGAAACTTTTTTGTGATACACTATGTTCCCACTGATTATGCTTCCAATACCAGTTTTGTGACAGATTATGACTCCACATCAAATAGCTGCTGATCAATATTATTGATTGGAGTCATAAAGTCATATATGATAGCATTAACACCATTAATTTTGGTGTGTGTTCATTCTTTGGCATACCAAATTTAACAGTGCCCCGTCTGACCACCCTTTATGAACCTCTGCAAAGTCAGCTGTGACGCAGCAAACGGTTAGAAGCGGTTGGTAAGACAATACCAACCGGCATTAAAACTGATTAAAAATAATACTACTAATCAACTAAACTAGAAGTTTATTAACATGCCGTTTAATGGAGTCATTTTGTTTCATACACTATTAGCAGATTTTGTCTATTTTGGGATTCACAGTTCTTTCCAAATGACACATTTTGCATTTATGTAATTACAAAATGCAAAATGTGATATGTTTGATACGTTTTTTAAACCCAACAGTTCCTTGCAGTCGTAACTACCTCGCTCCTACGCGCTGTGACACACTCAACATGAGATTCCACGTGCCATTGCCGCCTTGTTTATATAAAACGACGGACAGAAATCTGGACCAATGAGCTGCCGCTATTGCTGTTCCGTAATGCTCTCCATGGAAACCCTAAGTCAATGACCAATCGAGTCAGCCTGAAGGAGGAGCCCTGAATTGAGGTCGCGAGTCTGCCTCTCTGATTGGCTGGTGGGTTGCTGTCTTAGAAAGCCGGGGAGGAACCGACCGCTACCGTGTCAGTCAGTCTGAAGCTGCTTTCCCATTGAGGAATACTGGTTGCCTGAAACTTATATTTTATCAAACTGCAGGTTTGGCTATTTTTTGTCCTTGGACACGGGAGGAAAGGAAATTTTCACATCAACAGCACAGGTTGGTTATCTTTTGTTTCAACCTCTTAGTTTAAGACTTGTGCTCAAAAAATAAGTTGCATAACAAAATACGTATGTGCGCATGCGCGAAATTCGCGACTGCTCTACTTTTCGTTCTTTTATCACAAAAAATTATTAGTTTTCGTTTTCTGTCCGTTCACATAGCACGAAGCAAGCATGTTTTAGTCGATTAACACGTCCGATGCTAAAAAGCGCTTTATATGTGGCTTGTTTTTAACGATATCTCCACTTTTACATAACTGTGTCAGTGTACCGTGCACTGGATTGCAGGTCAACGTGTGTGTGGATTGTGAATAGCAGGTCATTGGGAGCTAAGGAAGGGAGGGGTGCAAATATCTAATAAAAACGCAGTTTAGCCTTATTTTCTCACTTCGAACTTCTATATGTATTGATCATTATGTCATACCTATTTTTCACTTGTTGAAACATTGGGAGTGCCAGATTTGGCTCATAAAATAGAAAGTGTATATGTGTAGTAATTATAATCTGATCTTTTTTTTCGACTTTATGTGGTAAATGTACACATCATATCCTCAGATCTTCTATATTTAAAGATGAATAAATTTACCAGAGTTTTATTTTAATCCAGTTTAGGTTGATCACAAAGGCCTGCTGATAAAATGAAGATGAGATTCAAATATTGGTTATATTAAACATGATCTGGGTATTAATGCCATCTCACTTCGAGAGAGCCAACAATAAACCTTGAGCTAAATTTTAATCATGATATAAATGCGATATTAACATTACCACCAAGCGTTTTTCATTTAGGATAAATACTAATCATCTTAGCTGTGTTACAGAAGTCATCAAGCATCAACAAATGTTTTTTGATATAATATCAAAGGCTCCACATGAAAAAAAATAACCTAATTTTACAGTTAATCCACTTTTATCAACATTCCAGTAAAGAAACAAGAAAATGAACAATAATAGGAATGCCTTTGTTTCCTTTTCAAAATTTTGTGTTGCTCAGATAATTCAATTCTTGCCATTTCTGTTTAAAATGATGTGCAAGAATGCACGCCTTAACAATGAGTTCTGAGAAAAAGGAAAGGAAGACATGTGGTTTTATGAAACAGGGCTTCCAGCTTTGTTGAGCTATAGCACAATCCATGTGACTGGAGCCAAGTTGTATAATGCCAGAGATCTGTGCTAGTGTGCTTGGCTGGATCAGCGCTCACTCTGAAACCGTGCTCTGATGAAAGCAGTGGCGCTTCACTTTCATTGTGTCATTTATTTTACTTTACTTGCTGCTTGGAGAGTTGTGTCTTTGTATTTCATGAGATGCATCTGAAAGGACTTTAAAGGCATTTTTCTTGAAAGAGGCATTTTGCTTATTTTTGCCTGGTGGGGTTTTTCTGTGATATTAATGGATTTCAGTCTTTCTGGTGAGGTCAGATCTTGCATCTAAAAATTTTGAGGTTGTTGAAAATGTAACGTTATCCCATTTGCTTATGCCGTTTAAGGTTTGTGGTTGACTACGTTCATAGATTTTTGAACTATAAGTGAGTGTGCTACTATGAACATTATGAAGGATTTAGATGTTTAGATGTTTTTAATCAATTAAATCCACAATTGTAGAGACATTTAATTAGGGAAATAAGTTACTTCCATTGCAAATCTGCTGTTTTTCCAGTAACATCACTTTTTATATGATATTAACCTAGTTTTTTGACTTATTTCTGGACTTAACTACTTTTTGAATCAATACTTCTTATGGATACAGCAAATCATCTGAGTGACTCTATGATATATGGCTCCACAGCCATAACCCATGTCCTGTAAGTCTGTTAAAACATTATATTTCTTCTTAAATTTACAATATAAAAAGTTGCTGATGTACTTCTTATTTAGCCACTACCTTGTTGTGTCCTAATTTGCTGATGTCATAACTACTAATGTCAAGACTCCTTGCTCTCTGATTGGCCGGGTGCATCAGCCAATAGGAAATCCATCCGAACAACTAGGCTGTTTTCACTCTCTAAAACCTATCAGCTGGTAATCTTTAAAGAATAAGAGTGAGTGTGAGAGGTAGCTATAAAACCTGTCAGTTTCTTTTTATGCCTCCAACACTATACTAAAAGAAGTTGCATAAAATTGGCTTATGTAAAGTGTGCAAAATAGACAAGCTGCTGAATGTGCACGCTTACATAAATAGCTGCAACCTGATCCAGGCCAGCAGGAGAACAGTGAAATAGTCGGGATTTGGCTTCAGTACCTGCTGCCAGGGTTTCCCGATCGGTCCTGAACGGACATAAATAGCTCCTGGTCTTTTTCGCAGAGGAAGATGTGGGAAGAAAAGCAGGGGGCTGAAATTTATTGCTGTTGTTTTTATCTTTGTCATTTCAGAGAGCAGGTATTTGACTGAGACTTTTGCTGGAAGTGGCCTATTTAAATATTATGATTAAGAAAAAGTAGCTGTACTTCACCTGCTGCGTGGAGTGTTCTGAAATCACCGTATAATTTCAACAATTGTACAGTGAAAGTTTGTAACAGAAGGCTCATTTTCCCTGTTTGATTTTCAGCTAATTGAATGATGAATGTCAGATTGTTCATACTTGCCGGTTAGACTAATTAAAGCTCAGCTGGCAGCATCTACACAACTTTACCAAAAAGAAAAAAATAAAGCATTTCCCAGCATTCAGGCTGGCATACATGTTTTGTGACATATCAAATATTTGTGTTATTAGTTGCAGGAAAGAAATTATGATGCTACAATTTAAGTAACAGGACAAAAAAGCAACAAATGATGAAGCTGGCTCTGTTATCATGTCAAATTCTGATAACTACAGTTGTAATCATGTTTTCTGTAACATTTATGGTTTTAATTTTGAGGACAGAAATATGGACCAAGTAGCTGTTAAATTCAATTTTAATTTGGTTTATTGGGCTATATCTCTAGGAGGGGAAGTGCTGTGTTTACATCAGTCTGATTAAACTACTGGTTGAATGAAGATGCCAGAAATTATTCAAAAAATCATCGGTTTCCTTGAGAGGGCGAGTGCTCCTTCATATTTTCAGAGTGTTATTTTCATCCCAGTGGACGAAACTTTAACATTTTGAGCAGATCACAGTGGTGAGGGGCTTCGTTCCTCTGGGAGAGGTTAAATATGAACCTGATGGTTGCCTTTCTGTGTGGGAAATGAAGTGAACATTACACTGTTGTTCTCCTTTTATCAAGCTCTCTCTGTGTCGCGACTATTTATCCAGATTCACTCAACAATCACAGATTTTGTGCAGACTTGCAATTTTCTCCAATTTTTGTAGCTTTCCCATAAATCTGACCAATCACATGAACTTTTTGTGCATTACTTTCTTTTCTGACCAATCACTGCAACTTGACTGAATTTTGACCAATCCTCTTCAACCAATTCTAATTTAACTTCCTGAACCTACCAGATGAAATGCATGTGATGTTTCCCTCCTTTTTTTCCTGTTTTTTTTTTGTAAATTTTATATTGTGTGTACAGCTCATCTTGACTTGAATGAATTAAGGTATTTGGAAAATGTTGTATGCACTTTAAATATTAACAGTTAAAATCCTGTCTCTTTTTGGGAAGAATATGTGGATAATTCTAACATTTTGTAACAAGATATTGACAAAACTAAAGCTTCACAAAAAATGTGCAACTTTGAATGCAGCCTTTTGAAAAAGGAGGGAGGGAGTGTTTTATTCACTGCTTGCTCTTTTAGCGATGCTCGGATCAAAGGGAATCTGCTATAGATTTGGTGGATGGTTGAATTGATCCCTATTGATTGCTTCTCTTTTCTCTTACTACTGATCTGCTATTAATAGAAACGTACTTTGCTGTTCAGGATTTGGATAAGTAATTTCATCTTTTTTTTCACCCCTCCTCCCTCAGATTGCACCTCAGCTGCTGAGACATCAACTCTATTTCCATCCCAATGCCATGCACCTCATGGTATCGCCATGTGGAAAGTAACCTAGTCTTGCATTTCCTGCCAGTTCATGTCTGAGGACAGCAACCCAAAGCTCTATAGGTTCTCCACTCTGGACGGCTGCAAACGGAACCGCGAAGACCAAGGCCCCCGGCGTGGCTCTATGAGCAAACTCCACCGCATGGCCAGCAGCTACAGCGAGGGTTGCGGCCGACAGGAACGGGTGGAACTAGAACCCGAGCTGGGACTGGCGTCTGAGGGCAGCGACAGCAGCCATGAGCACCCAGCGACTCTCGGCTCCCCGCACAACGACAGGACGCGTCAGCGTACGCCTCTCCACGAGGACGTAGAGATGGGTGGTAGTGGCTCAAGCGGCAGCGGGACAGAATCCCACGGCAACGAATCGCACGGCAATGAGTCCCACGGCAACGAGTCAGTGGGCAGTTCGAATGGCAATGGAAAGGATTCTGCTCTGACGGAGTCGACAGGGAGCAACAAGAGGTGAGGCCTCATTAGATGCAGCAAATCACCACGGGGGCCGAGACCGACCAGGTCACGGAAGTGAGGTCCGTCGGAGATCCTGCAGGGTCTTCTCTCTTGACTGAGTCAAAAATCTAAAGTGAGAAAGCCAATAAATGGAATTACGACATATTTCATTGTTCAATTTGTTTGAACAAGATAATTAAACCTTTTAAGAAGTTCATTAGTTCAGAGGAGTCAAATAAACCCGGTTCAAATTTGTTCCTCTGCAAGAATTTTCAGATTATTTTTGTAAATTACATACATGTCCTTTCCACAACCAGCTTTAATTTGCTGGAGGATAAATTGTCTTAGAAATTATTCCAATAAACAATAATACTGTTGTTTTGAGACCATTTTCAGGTAATATGTTGATAATGACATAAAGTACATCTGTCAGATCAGTAAACTTTGATTTTGTAAAGAAAAATCACTGGAACTGGAAGAGATTTTAAACATCCGAAGTGAAAGAAATAACCATAAACAATAATTTTTAAAAAAACAGTCCAAACCAACAAAATAAAATGTATTACAATGTCTCTGTAAACAAAATTGCCCTTTAAAAATATGAATCATCAGAATGAAAATGATCAAGTCATTTTAATTTATCATGCAATTAACTAGTCAATTGCTTATCCCCGCTGGGTCTGTGTTTCAACCACTGAGCTGTCAAAGTTGTTTTTAAGAGCATTTCAAGGTTTTCCTTGAATAACATGTGTTGTTCTTGTTGGTTACAGCTCCAACTCCCATAGTCCTTCACCCCCGAGCAGCTCCAACGCCTTCAGCCTGATGAGCTCTGAGCAGGACAACCCCTCAACCAGCGGCTGCAGGTCAGTATGGGGCTCCGTCAGTGCGCTACTTCATGCAGGATTAGCTGCCTGTGTGGCTTTTTCTTGATGCGCTGTTCTAGGAAGCCCATCATGTTCATGTGCGTTCAGTCGTTCCCGGCAGCTCCCCCTCTCATTCCGCCTCGTCTTAATGACATTTGTGGTGAGACCTTGTCATTTCTGACACCTGCACATCTTTCTCTGTCACGTCATGCAGCAGCGAGCAGTCGGCCAAAGCCAAGACTCAGAAGGAGCTCTTCAAGACTCTAAAGGAGCTCAAGATGCACCTGCCTCCAGAAAAGAGGAGTAAGGGCAAATCCAACACTGTGAACACGCTCAAATATGCGCTACGGTGTATCAAACAGGTGAAAGGTAAGCCTCAGTCACATCAGCATTTTTGTTTTTCATCAGCATTTCAACATTAATATTGACATGTTTCGATTTCACAGCTAATGAGGAATACTACCAGATGCTGATGATTAATGACAGTCAACCACCTGGCTTCGACGTGTCTTCATACACCATTGAAGAAATTAACACCATCACTTCAGAATACACCCTAAAAAACACTGTAAGTGTGACACATCACATCAAGCCAGTGGGTCCTCAATGTTAGCTGAAACAAAAAGCTGCTCAATGTCGATCATAGCACTGATCAGTCGTGACTACAGAAGCGTTTTGAGAACATTTTACTGGAAAGACTTCTAAACTCTTAAGGCCTTAAGGCAAAACAAGTTGTTTTGTTTTGGGGTTAATCACTATTCTGATTGTATTGTTTTTTCAGCAAATTATCTAATTCATTGTTCTCTCCGTAGAGAAGCACAGGTTTAATAGATTCAACTTTTCAGCTTCAGATTTGAAGCAAAGTTACTTAAGTTATTTCTGCACTTCCCAGTGAAGTTATTGACTTCAGAGTCACAGCAAAAGTGGAGGAAGTTGTCTTGACTTGCTGTTTGAAGCAGCCAATCAGATGTCAGGGTCTGCCCTGATCCCACCCATTGGGTTTGATGGATGAAGTTGACAGTTTAAATTAATCCATGATGTGCTTCAGGATGACTTAATTTATTAAATCATTAAATATTCATATCTGGTTGTCTAAATAAAATCAAAACATTTAGTTGAGAGCCATAGAAATAATTCTACATTTAATAAATTATTTCTGTATTTATTTCCAATTATTGACACATTAAAATAATAATTTCATAAGTTTTTATTTGGCTACAGCTTACTAACAAAAGCTTCTGTTCCTCTTCCAGGACATTTTTGCCGTAGCAGTGTCCCTCATCACCGGGAAGATTGTTTACATCTCCGACCAGGCCGCGTCCATACTGAACTGCAAGCGGGAAGTTTTCAACAACGCCAAGTTTGTGGAGTTCCTGACGCCTCAGGACGTCAGCGTGTTCTACAGCTTCACCACGCCGTACCGCCTGCCCTCGTGGAGCATGTGCACCGGCGCAGGTACCAAAACGTAACGACTTGCACTGTATACTTAGATCATACATTTCCAATGCCAACAAATCGCACGTTGCAGGTCCACATGAAACACAACCCACCTGGCCAGGCTGTGAGAAATGAATCCACTTCTTTCACAAGCCCCAAACGCCCACACAAACACATGCCGATGGAACACATTGCTTGGAATTAATTAGTCAGGGCATTTACATATTTGCCAGCACATGCATCTGTCATCTAGACTCTTAATATACACACCGGGGAAGTCAGAAGCTTCAACATGTAGTAAAAAACTCTCAGTTTGGAATGCTAATGCTCAACAGACTGGAAGCAGGAAAATAAAATGTTTTCTTGACTCTTTGTCTCTTCAGAGTCGTCTCCCACGGAGTGCATGCAGGAGAAATCCTTCTTCTGCCGCATCAGGTGAGTGACAAAGATTACAGCTGCTCTGATCCATAGTTTTCTGCTCAAAACAAACCTTGAGTCAGCGCAAGTGGAGAGAAGGGGGGCAGCAAGTTATTTGAAAATGTTTTCATTTATATCCCCACCTAGTGGCCGCTTCTGTTATTGATTAGGGTATAAAAGTGAGATTTTATGTGTTGCAATTGAAAATTGTCTATAATCCATTAAAGATGCTTTAATTCAACTTCAAATATGTAATTTGGGAGAACTTGTAGCAAGCCTCTTTAGATTTGGGCTGAAACTATTTATTGTGATAAATCAGTTAATCAATTGAAATAATTATCAACTAATTTAGTTATCAAATAATCATTAACTGGACTATACAGACTCAGAAGAAGGCCTTTCATTTAGACAACAACACCCCCAGATCTGTAATTAAGCCAAAACTACAAAATTACATACATTTTGCATTATAACCTTCTCTGTCTATAAATACCTTCTAGCCAGAAAGTGGCCATTGCATCTTCACCTGGTTCCAATAAAAAATAAAATAAATTAACCATCTAGTTACCAAAATTCAAAAAGTAACCCAAAGAACAGCTCTATACTGTATTGTTGTTACATAAAGCAGAAAGTGCTGAGCTATTCCCGCGTTAATGTTAGAAGCATTTTTTAGCTGCAGATGCATATTTTGCTACAAACAATCAAGTGTTCAATAAAGGAATAGCGTTATTGCACTTTAGGTGATAAAATGTGTTTTCTTGTTTGAAAACAAAAATTGACAACTTATTTGTTTGCGTTTTTAAGTATTTTTATTATTTTATTAGCAGGATTAAATGACTTGATGAAAAATATGGATGACTTGCCAATTTTTAAAATCTGATTAATCGCCAGAATAAATGCTAAAATAATAGTTAGTTACAACCCTTCTTTAGTGTTTTGTGCATTTTAAAATTTGTTCATTTAAGGTTTTGACTCAAAAAGTGACCAATGAAAAGCTTGACTCCAAACATGTGTTGACGTCACAGTGGTGGGAAGGAGCGTGAGGGGGATCTGCAGTACTATCCTTTCCGGATGACTCCGTACCTCATGAAGGTTCAAGACGCTGAGCTGTCTGAAGAGCAGTTCTGCTGCCTCCTGCTGGCGGAGAGGGTACACTCTGGATATGAAGGTGAGAACTGAGCTCCTATCAGTCCCTCTGACTAAATATCACATAACTTGTTGCTCAGTTTTGTGTTTAATCATGTTGAACAGATGCTGAGCCTTATGTCATGCCCTAAAAACCAGTTCATATAAGATATTAAATTACTTAAACCCCAGATTTCTTGCAATGATTAGCTCAAGTGACTTTGAGCCATAGATTACACTGTCTTATGCTGCCTGGGCAAAAAACGTGGGCAAAAAACGTGGGCTGTGCTAAGATCTCTGGTTGCTGCAGTGGGTCAGGTCTAGGTTCAGCAACAGTATGTCCTCAAAGAATGAGGTCAGTTGACTACCTGAATATATTGAATGAGCAGGTTATTCCATCAACAGATTTTTTTTCTTCCCTGATGTCATGGCCGACAGTGCCAGGATTCATCAGGATAGAATAGTGAAAGAGTGGTTCAGGAAGCATGAGGCATCATTTTCACATATTGTGAAAAGAGTCCAGACCTTAATCTTATTGAGAATCTTGAGGATGTGCTGGAGAACACTTTGCACAGTGACCCTACTCTGCCATTGTTAATGCTAGATATTGGTTTAAAATAATAATGCAATATCTTGTGACATTGCAGAAGCTTATTGAAACAACGCCACAGCAAATGTGTTCCGTAATCAAAGATAAAGGCGATCCAACAATCTGAATGTGTGACCTCTTTTTTTCTGTTTGTTTTTGGTGGCAAATTTTTATTTTGATTTCCAACCAATTGTTGCTGTTTTCCTTTTTGTGTAGCTCCCAGGATTCCTCCAGACAAACGGATTTTTACCACCACACACACTCCTAATTGTGTGTTCCAGGATGTCGATGAGAGGTGGGTGAAAGTACAAGGTTATGAAGTACCTTGCATGTTTTGTTTTTCTTAGTTATTTTCTGAAGTTTTTTCGGGCCGTACTTTCAAACAGCTGTTTTTTTTGTTCGCTGAGCAGGGCGGTGCCTCTGCTGGGATACCTCCCCCAAGACCTGATCGGGACGCCCATTCTGCTCAACCTGCACCCGAGTGACCGGCCTTTAATGCTGGCTGTGCATCGCAAAAGTAAGGAAGCACTTTTCGGAATTTCTGAAAGTGAGATTATGCTGATTATGTTAATGCATTAATTTTGATTAACTGATTACATTAATATTTTTTGTTTAAAAAAATTCTTTCTCAATAACTCACTTTAAAAAAAAATTATATAAAAATCCCAAGCTAGAACCTATGTTGCATACCTCTGGTACGCCCAGAAAACTGACCCACAAGCAACATCCTGAAGCAATGTTTCTCTGTTTCTCTTTCCAAAACAATCTTATTGGAAACTGGACTAAAGACCATTGATAAAAGTTGTGCAAAAAGGAGTTAGCCTATCATTGAAGTTATTCAAGTCTAAAATACCACCTTAAGGCAAAACATGTCGCAGCAGCAGAAACATCCCCAAAAGTAGTTTTTTAAAGGAAGTCACATGAATGATCAGGGGTTTAATACTGAATGAGTGGAATAGGTCTTTGGGCCAAATTTGATGGATGAAATATGTATGTAAAAAAAGAATAAAAAACTCTTCAAAAAAAAAAAAAAGACTTTGGTCCAGTTTGAGGTTCAGTTTCAATAAAAAAAGATGTTGTGCAAAGGAGAATGGATCTGAATTCTTAATGATGTTTTAGATTACTATATGTAAAAACAATATTCAAACATCAATTATGCACTGTTTTCATCTAAGAAATGATAAAAGATGACTTGAAGATTGTGGTTGTACATAGGTATTGCATGTAGCTACCAAGTTTGAATCCAGTAAGTTGGAGAACTCATGTTGAATTTAATCACTGTGTTGCAGTTCTGCAGTACGCGGGTCAACCATTTGATCATTCCTCGATCCGTTTCTGTGCAAGAAACGGCGAGTATGTCACCATCGACACCAGCTGGTCCAGCTTTGTGAATCCCTGGAGCCGCAAGGTGTCTTTTGTCATCGGGAGGCACAAAGTACGCATGTGAGTACCTCCCTCCTGTTGGTTCAAATGTGGAAATTATTTACTAATCCATATGCAAGAGGCAGATAACCTGACATATCTGTGGTCTTCAGGGGGCCAGTAAATGAAGATGTTTTCGCAGCACCAGCTTTCCACGGAGGGAAAATGATGGATTCAGACATCCAGGAAATTAGCGAGCAGATCCACAGACTGCTTCTCCAAGTATGTCAAACACACACTTTCACGTTATCTCTATGCACAAATGGAAAACCTTTTCCCTTCTTTTAACGGTATGCTTCTTTGCAGCCGGTCCACAACATGGGCTCCAGCGGCTATGGCAGCTACGGCAGCAACGGTTCCCATGAGCAGCAGGTGAGCATCAGCTCATCCAGCGAAAGCAACGGGAACATCCCAGTAGGGAACACGACAGAGGAGACGAGCAAGACCAAACCATCCAGGACCTTCCAGGAAATTTGTAAGGGAGTCCACATGTTGAAGAATCAGGACTCTCAGGTCTGCATGCGCTCCTCGTCGGTGTGGCAGCCCAAAACCGAGCAGAAGAAGACCAGCGACGGTAAGTTCAGTTTCAGGTCTAAATACAAAACCACTTTGCTGAAATGATTAATGATTGTTAACCTCCTTAAATTTTAACGTAAATTGAAGTTTGGGTACAAATGTCTTCATACACTTGACATCCTGTTCTCTTCGTTCAGGGTCATCTGCAGCCCAGAGGAGTTCAGGTGGGCGTGTACGGGACGCCGCCCCCCACTCACACGTCAGCAACAACACTGGAGCCAACATGGACGACTTCACCTACAAAGACCAGACTGTGTGCTCCTACCAGCAGATCAGCTGCCTTGACAGCGTCATTAGGTGTGTGGCCAGGAACTTCTGCTCCGTCTACCTGACCTTTGAACTTTGCGGATTAAATCATCCCTGATTCTTCCTGTAGGTATCTGGAGAGTTGTAACGTCCCCATCACAGTGAAAAGGAAGTACCAGTTCTCATCCAATACCACGTCGTCCAACTCGGATGACGACAAGAAGGGGTCAGAAGATGGTATGCAAGTGCCTCAGGGGACACACCCAGGTTTGAAGACTTTTAGTAAACACTCAGCACCCTGTTTTAATCCACGTTTTACTCAGTCTCACTGTATTCATCCCTCCTGATCTCCCGCAGATCCTTTGATGCTCGACACCCAGCCAGCCCTGTCAAACATGAAAGCACTTAAGAAGCCACCAACTGGGGCAACTGCTGTGGTGGGGGGCACGCTGGCGCCCCTCACTCTGCCCAGTAAGGCTGAAAGTGTTGTCTCTATCACCTCACAGTGCAGCTACAGTAGCACCATTGTTCATGTGGGAGACAAGAAGCCTCAACCAGAATCTGGTCAGTTTCCAACTTTTTAAAACTACTGTAAAGCCAAAATCAACTCGTCTGACGGCATTCTCCATCTGACGTTTGTTACAGAGATCATCGAAGACGTTGCAGAGAGCCCTGCTCCCCCCACTGTGCCAGTCAGTATGGTGTCTCCACCCAGCCAGGAGAAGGAGGCCTACAAGAGGCTGGGGCTCACAAAGGAGGTGCTAGCAGCCCACACCCAGAAGGAGGAGCAGGCCTTCCTGAACCGCTGCCGTGAGCTCCGCAACGCCAGGAGCTTCCAGAAGGAATGTTCCTCATGTCTCCACAACCAGAGAGGCCCAGCTAACGCCGAAGGTACGTCATGTTCAGTATCGGGCTCAAA
Source organism: Poeciliopsis prolifica (assembly GCF_027474105.1). Lineage (NCBI taxonomy): Eukaryota > Metazoa > Chordata > Actinopteri > Cyprinodontiformes > Poeciliidae > Poeciliopsis > Poeciliopsis prolifica. The sequence continues at coordinate 12,512,853 of NW_026562379.1, forward strand.
CTTAATCTGCAGCCTTCATGCATACACAGTTAGCATTATGTCCAGAGTCAACCAGACGTTGCTGTGTCTTTTGTTGGGATTTTATCTGGTAGACCAAAATGATGTGAACAATGGCGTCGATTTCCTGCACCGTTTTATAATTGTAGTTTTAGTAATGGCAGTGGAAGAAGCGAACAAAACTGTTCAGTCCATGTTGGCCATGCTTCCAAAGATAGAATCAACATCAACAGCCATCTCCTTGCACGTCTCCTCAGATTCAGCTGGTCAACAGGGAGTTTCCAAACAAGGCCCATCCCGACCAGAGACGACCACCAAGAAAGGCAACCGCAACAGGAAGTCCAAGAAACCACGGATGAAGCATCCTGACTCGTCTGACAGCGCCGTGTCCAATCGCAAACCCCGGCCCCCTCTTCAAGGTCTCAACCAAACGTCTTGGTCCCCGTCTGAAGCATCCCAATCAGCTTTTAACGTCTCCTACCCCACCATGGTGCCTGCATATCCACTGTATCCCCCAATGCCTGCCGCACCAGCTCAGGCGTCCCACCCCGATGCGTCTCAGTCCTCCTTTGGGGAGGGGCAGAACGCCCAAGCCCCCCCCACCAGCACTCCATTTCCCCCTCCGATTGTTACACCAGTGGTGGCTCTGGTGCTACCCAACTACCTTTTCCCCCATATGGGACAGTTGAATCAGATGAGCCAGCTCTGCGCCGTGCCCAGACCAACGTTTATCACAGAGCAGACCCAGCCCCCACCGACTTACCCTACCCAGCAGGCTTTTCAGACACCACCATCAGCGTACCCAATGCAGACCCAGCTCTCCTTCACCCCGCAGCAGCCATTCCCAGTGCAGGCTCCCTTTTCCCCCCAGCACCCATTTCAAGCTGCGCAGGCCCCCTACACTACCCAGCAGCCCTTCACCGCCCAGTCATCTTTCCCAGTGCAGACACCCTTTGTGGCCCAAGCCCCATACCCAGCACAGCCTTTGCCCTACACCATAGCCTCTGAGCCCCCCAAAGCTCTCACAGCAGAACCCAGAGAGGGGGCAGCTTCTCGCTCCTCTACCCCTGCCTCTGGGGCCCGGGAGCCCACCGCCTCCCCTCCCCTGTTTGAGTCGCGCTGCAGCTCCCCGCTACAGCTCAACCTGCTCAGCATGGAGGAGGGGCAGCGCTCACTGGAGCGGCAGGACAGCACCGCAGCCCAGGCTGTGGGTCTAGGCAGTGGGGCAGCGGTTGGGTCGGGGGCAACAGGAGACAAGGGTGGAGCTGCAACCAAGACTGATAATCACCAACAGGTGAGAAGCGTAGAAAGCGCAGAGACCCCCTGAGAACTTCGTCCTGAGACTGAAAAGTGTCCAAACTGACCTTCCTTTGTTTATTTCAGCTGGAACCCAGAGGCAGCGGGGCTCACAGCGACGGCAACTCCTCGTCCTGTGACCTTCTGGACATCCTGTTACAGGAGCAGGAGGACGCTCACTCTGGAACTGGGTCAGCCACCTCAGGTTCCTTGGGCTCAGGTCTGGGTTCAGGTTCGGCATCAGGCTCCGGATCCAACGACTGTCGGACCTCAGCTAGCGGAGCGTCTGGCAGCAGAACAGGTGAGCTGAGAAACATCCAGGTCCTTTAACCTCAGGAGAAAAATATATGCAGTTCTTAGAAAAACTCTTCTGACCTGTTCCACATTTTTGGTTGGAGTTTTATATGATAGACCAACACTAAAAAGGTACAAAGGTAAAAGGTATTTTTAATCCAATACCCCTAAATGAAACTTATTTTCCGGCCTTCTCGATTTCCAACGACTTGTAGGAAGCAGCAACACCAGCAAGTACTTCGGCAGCATCGACTCTCTGGAGCAAGACCTGAAGGGAAAAGGCAAGATGAGGAACGAAGGCGGCTCAGAGAGCAGCAAGTCCGCTCAGGGGGAAGGGGAACATTTAATCAAATGCGTTCTGCAGGAGCCTCTGTGGTTGCTCATGGCCAACGCTGACGACAAGGTCATGATGACGTATCAAATGCCATCCAGGTGTGTTACTGTTAGAGATCAAAATGCTATGATCTTTGAAGTCTGCGGTTGGGTTTATTTCAACAACTGCTTGCAAAACAGGGACATTCAGAGGGTGCTGAGGGAAGACAAGGAGAGGCTGCGGCAGATGCAGAAGACTCAGCCTCACTTCACCTCAGAGCAGCGGCGGGAGCTGGTGGAGGAGCATCCCTGGATGAGGAGAGGAGGCCTGCCCCCCGCTATCAATGTGAAGGTCAGGATCACACACGGCAGTCTGCCTTACCGACAGGACAGAGGGCTGAAATGATTGATAACATTAGTCCATTATTGAAATAATTGTCTACTAATTTAGTACTTGATTAACCACTGAGAGCATACACTCCCAATAAAAGGGTCATTTGCTGAATAAGAGTTGCTAACCTCCTTAAATGTTGCAGATTTCCTAGCTTATTGATCTTTAGTTTTTTTTTCAATACTGCAAAATAGGCCTGATTGTATTGAAAAAAACCACGATTAATTATTTATTGACGTAGCAATCGATTAATTGTTTACAAAAATGCCACCTGTTGGAAAAAACCCCCATCACATTCAAAGCAATAAAAAAAGCCCAAACTGTACAAAAATACATTGATTTAGCATTTTAGATAAAAACACATTTGTCTGTAGATATGTTTTAGCCAAAACTTCTCAAGTGGAGTCGTTTTATCTTCACCCAGCTCAGATTTACTAAAGGAATGCTTTTTTTTTTCCTTATTAAAAACAGGAATTGAATATTTGAATATATTTCTAATATTGTATGAAAAAAGATTCAAGTGGCTAAATAAAAAATCTGTAGAATGCACAATTTCTTTGTCTGATAATCATCAAAATGATTAATTGCTAAAATGATTGTTAGTTGCAGCCCTGTCTGACAGAAACATTAACATTGTGTGTGTGTCTTTAGGAATGTGTGTACTGTGAGGACGCTGCAGCTGGACCCATAGAGGAGGATCTGCCCGACATGGACATGGGTGATCTGGGCGAGGATTTGGGCAGAGACACCCAGAGAGGCCAGAGCCAATCAGAGGAGCCCAAACCTCAGCCGGACCCTGGCTTCTGAGGGGCCAATGAGAGGCGAGCCGTGATGGTTCGTGGACCTTTAAAGGCATATACACACTCTGGACGTGCCTAAAACACACACACACACAACAAAAAGACGAGCTCAGTGTGGCCTCTGAAATTCTCAAAGAGGTGTGCCAGTTGTGTGTGTGTGTATGTGTGTGGATGTTGGACCATGCACAACAGCAGTTCCTAATTCCCCCATGAGGGGCGGTAGTAGAGCTTTGTAAGTTTTGTAGCTGGGACCTACCTATAGTATTTTTTTCTGTTTCAGACATACACAAACTCACAGTCTAAAAAAATCTCCTGTCTCGTTTTTTTATTGAACCATTTTCATGTCTTTTGTCAAACACAGGGCATTTATTCTGATACAGGTGAAACTGATGCTTAGTAATATATAATTTTTTTAAAGATGTTATTTTTACAAAACAAAAAAAAAAAAGACAAAAAAAATAAAAATCTTGTGAAGCTCCACAGCATTCCTGTTACGGTGCTGTGCTGCTCCTCGTCCTGTTTGTGTTTTCCTTCAGACCCGCTCCCATCAGGATTTACCAGAAACAGTCGACCTCCGTTGGTTTTTGTGAGCTGCGAGTCTCACAGTTGTGTATCGTGAATAAATTAAGATTTTTCTACAACCTTTGGACCTGTGTGAAGTATGAATGCTTACAGCGGTATTAGCACTTTACTCAAGAGGACGACTGGTGTGCTGAGTGAAACTCCCCTCAGTGGCGACAATCTGATATTTATTATAATAATATTACTATTTTTGGAAGGTGGTAGATCCAAAATAAATATTTTAGCTACACCAAATTAATACTGCTATGAGATAATATATTAACACTCTAAGTATGATTGCAAGCACTACGGATCGTTTAACTTTGACACTGAAGCACATTCCGTCAGTGAGAGTTGTCACAGCTTGAAAAGCTGCCGAAAAATATGTTTGCAAATGGAAACAATCAGCGTCTGAAAAAAGATGCTTTTAAATAAAGGTTTTCAAGAAAGAGGCTCAGTTTACAGGTGAATTTTGTAAAGTTATATTTGTGCAAACCCTCAGCCTACAGCAAAAAGTCTTGAGTAATTTTTTCATCATGTTTTAAGTGATGCATCACTACAAACACTGTAAACAAAGAGGTTTGGCGTTATGCACAGAGATTTCAGGTCAAAACCCCTGACTGTCTTTCTCCAAACTATATTTTTAATTAATGCTACTATGGTTAGCTGTGTGTGTGTTGCAAGTTAGTTCTAGCTGTGTTCTTTGAAAGCTGCGGTTCAGATCAGTGTTTGACTCTGAGCTGGTGGGAAAACATGAACAAGTGTAGCAAATCAGAGGAGCGCGTTTCCCTAATGGGAACTGCTCCTCTCGCCATCGTTCAACAGGAAGTCACAGGAAACTGTGAGCCTCGCAGCTGGAGCAGTATAGGACACAGGAACAACTTTGGTGCTACAACGCAGAATAGCTGTGGCCCAGTGAATGTTACACAGACTGGACCAATAGCTTTGTTCATGTTTCTTCAGTTTCTTATTCTGTTTTTTTTTTTTTTTCCTACTTTTCTATTTTCCTTGTGCGTGTTTGAGGTTTTCTTTGTGTGTGTGTGTGTGTGTGTGTGTGTGTGTGTGTGTGTGTGTGTGTGTGTGTGTGTGTGTGTGTGTGTGTGTGTGTGTGTGTGCGTGTGTGTGTGTGTGTGTGTGTGTGTGTGTGTCGATGAAGACACACAAAAGCTTTTGGGGACGTACCCTACCTCTAAGTAAATCCTAGGTTACTATGAGCAGATCATAGGATGTGTGTGAATGTAGGGAACAGAGCGATGAATGTTTCATAAGAGTCTCTGAACGTGTTTGGACTCCATGCTTCTGTCCCACTGAGACGACGCACAGAAAACGCTAGCAACCATGGCAACCGTACTGTCTCTGTCTCTTTATTGTTAATTTATTTCTGTTCAGTTTATTTCTGAAGGGGCCTCCAACATGTACCTGTTTGTGAAGGATGCGTGAACATCAGAAGAAACTTGAGAAATGACGCTGTTCAGTATCTGGTTGATTGTCGGGGCCCCGCTCCCTTTGCTCTGTAAATGCACACATGTGGTACCTGAACACAATGATGTTTATAGTTATATAAACTCTCATTTCCATTGTATGAGTTTGACGTGTATTAAATTAGCACACAGTTCTGTGCATTTTTGTAGCTCAAATGTTCAAAAGTTCAATCTTGTAATAAAACGTTAATAATGGAAACGTTGTGACTTTTATTTTGAGCTTCATGTTGTCATTGCTCAGCTCATCTCTAAATATAAATAGGAGTGTCCCAAATCAGTGGCAATTTAGCTACCTACAAACAAAAACTGTTTGTAGGTAGTTAAACTGCAGGGTTTCAGACATGTGACCCGGATGACGCCCGAAATTCAGATGGAAGTCCAGAAGTGGATTTCTCCAGTTCAAAACAAAGCAAAATTGATCATAACGAGAACGCTGATGCCTTAAATAGGCTGAAACAGACGAGGCATCTCGAAAATATTGGTGTATATTCAGGATATGATCCATATTGTCTTGGTAAAAAAAAGACTTCTCTTATAATATTGGGGATTTACCGGGTGTCGACACCCGGTAAAGTTTACAAAGTGATCTACATCACTAAATATCTGGAGCTCCAGACCTCATATTATGCAACGAGCCAGATGACTGTTTTCAAAAGCCTGGAGAATTCAGTTATTTAGTTTTAGGTTGGGTCAAATTTAGAATCATAAGAAGCATGAAATGGCTGTCGACTTGTTTCTGCTGGGTGAGCAGTAATCGGGTTGGAGAAAAACTCAGATCATTAACCGTTTCAGATCAGGGTACAACTCGAGCCTTTTCTGTGACAAAATAGAGCATTTATTCACCCATAGCAATTGAGTACAATTTTAAACTTTAAAAGAGGACATTCCTCCAGAAAGCAACTGTTTCTCAGTAGCTGAGAGTCCAGGTGATGTTTTTTTTTTTTTTTGCCAAGTCACAGAAATTACAAACCATAAGATATCTTTAAAGGAGTGAGACTGGTCTGAAACACAAAGACTGTTTGCCAGAGCATTCTGGAGTGCTCTGACCAACAGGTCAAAGGTCAAAAGACACTGAGTTCGAAAAACAAGTTGATCTATGGACTCCTGAGGCGCGAAGAGACAAAACTTTGCCAGGATCCAAACAAGACATAAACGATGAACAAAAATAAAAAGGAAAACTATCCAGAGATCAGGGGAACCTCTTTATGATCAGGCCAAGATTTCCTTGTAATTTGAACAGTGTAATAAACCAAAGTCCAGCCTGCAGAGCTTTATTCCTGAAGCATCTGGAACAGATGAATACACAACAGGAGCAAACACTTTTATGACAAGACTACAGACCGCTCGTGTGTGTGTGTGTGTGTGTGTGTGTGTGTGTGTGTGTGTGTGTGTGTGTGTGTGTGTGTGTGTGTGTGTGTGTATGTGTGTTTTGGTAGTGTGATTGTCTCAGTTCCTAGGAAGCCCTCAGTGTTGGACCTTGGAGCCACACGCCCTGATATTAAGGCGTCACAAATTTTTGCGACGCCTTAATGTAAGAAGAACAGCTGCAGCGTTTACACACGCAAGAAGAATTATGAACAAGAAAAGTCAGAATTGCTCCCTACTTGGGTTTACTTCTGGAGAGCTGTCTAAATAGCCCTCACATGGCCACATTTGGTAAGTTACTTCCAACAATTACTGAACATTTTTACCTGTATTATGCGTATGACTTAAAGATACTGGATGTTGGTCAGGTCCCAGATCAGATCAGTCCCAACTGGTTTTACTGTTGCTGGGTGAGACAGAAAGTGGGAAGAGCTCAGCAGGAAACGCCATCCTCTCAGGAAGAGCCTTTAAAGGGAAAACCACCCGGAGCTGCAGGAGGAACGCCACCGTCTTAGGGTTCCAGGCAAATAACTCAGTTTACAGCCTTGCTCACTTCAATGGATAGTCGTAGACACTAACTTTGAGCTCCCTCCACCAGGTGGCAGTGGTTGACACCCCAGGGTGGATGCCCAACTCCACTACTCCACACAAGGCGTCTAAGGAGCTGAGGAGAGCTCTCGCCCTGTGCCACCCAGGACCCGACGCCATCCTGCTGGTGCTGTCCACCTCCTCAGGGTTCGGTCAGGACGGGTGGAGAGCCATGGAGGCTCACCTCAGACTGCTGGAAACACCCATCTGGAGTCGAGCTATCGTCCTGTTCACTCACGGGGACCAATTAGGTAAACAGCCTGTTGGATGAAAGTGGCATCACTGTCATAATCAGGAAAGGTTGAACAGCAAACGTTCAGCTGCCATGAAAAGAATCATCAGTCACAGGGATTAGTGTTGCAGTATAGGAGTGGACATTTATCGTATCATTTATTATATTAAATTTCTTTTTATCATGATCAGAATTTGTAATTATTGTCATGATAAATTATCATTTCATATTAATGATCTAACAAAAAAAATCAAACCTGGCAGTTATGTGAAATTTTTATTTTTAGTATTTTCACCTCCATTTGTTCCATGAGAGCGCCGATACATAACAGTTCATTCGAGAATAGAATTAAACACAGGTACAGTAGAAGTCATATATACAGTATCTCACTTCAAGAAAATGAAGACCTCCAGAAGTCTGTTGAAAATGGGAATGTTTTTCAAGAATTTGTGTTTGTTGTGCGATAAATGTACAATGTCGTCACAGCCATACAAAACCTAAGTTGAAGTAATAAATAGTTTATCATAATTCCCAATATCACCTCACAATATTGCAATAAAATTGGAATTTTTAATGATGCCCTCTCCTATAGCTTTATGAAGAAAGAATCAGTGGCATGTTTAAAATCATACCTCTGATTTTCATAAACTACCAAACACACCACTGACCCTCCATATGCAGGGATCTGTCTTGGCTAACTTCAGTACGCCTCATCAAACATGTGAGCTCATCATGACAACCTGGATGTGTTTCTCTTTAAACAACAAGAAGGCAATAATTTCCTGGCTCAAGGTGTCTTAAGCAACTATTATGTGAACCAGGGCTTCTTATGGGTACACAACCTCTGTTTACATGTAATTAATGGTTCTCAATGGGGATTCTGATACTTATCAGTTTGGTCGTCATAGAGAAAAACATAAGTTTAGGACAATGTTGTTCCCGGATCTGATTCTGCATTTTAGTTGTTGGCCATACTAACAGACAACGTCTGTCTCACAAGTCATAACAAGTCATTGCTTTTCTGATTGAGAAGTCAGAATTTCCCAGTTCTGAAAACATTCTGGAACGCAGCATGAGAGCTAACCTCTCAGGTAAAAGCGTCGACTAGAGACATCTGGAGGCCAACATTGAACTGACACCTGATCGCTACTTGAAGTCAACATTCATTGACGCACAGTCTAATAATGAGTAAAACTGGCTAAAAGTCAGTGTTTTTTTATATTTATTCCACTAGTCACTGAAATTCAAACAGACCAGAATAAATGTTTGAAGGTGAACTTTGGAGGAGTCCATTTCCTCCTTCTGAGGTTGTCTGGCTCAGGAGTGGCTTTACACAAGGATTGCGACAGCTGTTGCCCAGGTCCCGGATGCACGTTTGTGTGGTGACTCTTGAAACGATGATTCTTGATTGTGCTTTGCACAAATAAGGCACACTGCCTGTGGACAGCTTTAGCAATAATTTGATGTGCCTCATCCTCCTTGTCAATGGTGTCAGTGACTGTCTGCTGGATAACTGTCAAGTCAGCAGTCATTTCTGTGTCAAGCAAAGCTTTATTGTAATGTTTTATGGTATTTTATTTTTATGCACCACTGAGTTTTGAGGTTCCATTAGCTGTGAGCCATAAGCGCCAGTTTTCGATGACATTCTAATTTTCTGAGAAGCACTTGTACTTTTCCATGAGAGATGAGCCCATCTCTCATAGAAAAAGTCATAACAGTACAAGTAAGCATCCATATTTCCTCTTTGCACAAAGGAACAAAGAGTTTGTCACGTTCATTCCTTAGCGTTATCAGTTGAGGCTAACTTCATCTGTTGAAGGTCTGCATCCTACAGGACACCTGTCCATCCAGGAGTATATACAGCGACAGGGTGGGACTCTGCAGTGGCTGCTGGAGCGATGTGGACACCGGTACCAGGTTATGTCCAGCCAATCCAGTATGGCACAGATTCACATTGGACAGCTCATTTGGAAAATTCGGAAGATGGCAGAGGATTCAGAGCAGACCAGACAGACAGTGAGAACCCAGCCTGGAGCTCTGAACGTCCGGGTGGAGCAGCGATGGAACACGAGGCAGCAGATATGTGATAACCGTCCAGGACAAAGACAAGAGAGTGGCTCAGGAGCACAAAGAGGTAAGAACTGTTGTCTTTCAGGAACTGCTGAGATTTGTGTGAAAGAACCTGACTGTGGGTGTGTGTAAACTGCAGGCACAGACACTTTGAGGCCTGCACTCAGCCTCATCCTGCTGGGGAGGAGAAAATCAGGGAAAAGCTCCACAGGCAACATGATCCTGGGCAGAGAGGAGTTTCCGAGAGACAAAAAGACAGTTCAGTGTGATGCGGGGCACACAGAGATCTCAGGGTGGCCTGTTACAGTGGTGGACACCCCGGGGTGGAGTCTGTTTGGACAGGCTAAACCTACACAGGTGAAGAGAGAGATCCTGAAGAGTCCATCGTTCTGTCCTGCTGGGAGCAAAGTGATCTTCCTGCTGGCTGTTCCTGTGGACTCATTCTCAGAGAAGGACAGGAAGGCTGTGGAGACGCATGTCAGAGTGCTGGGGGACGGCGTGTGGGGGAGCTGTGTGGTGCTGTTCACCTATGGAGACGCACTGAAGGGAAAGACAATTGAGCATCACATAAAAAAGAAGGAAGAGTCTCTGCAGTGGGTGCTGGACATGTGTCACCAGCGGTATTATGTTTGTGATACGAACATGAGCGACCCCACACAAGTGGAACAGCTTCTTGAGATGGTATACAAATACAATTTTAAAACCTGATTTTTCTCCTGAATTAAAAATATTTATCTTATCTGGGTCCATGAAGACTCTTGTACTGACACAGTTCTTTTCAACAGTTTGTGAGTCACGTTGGTTTCTGCGGGGTTCCCCTACTGTCTTTAAAAGTTTGAAACATTGACATCTGCAGAAAAGATTTTAATTTTTCATAGGTTTGTTCCGATTATATCCTTGGCTGACTGGCAGGATAGTCGTGTGTATGTGTGATGAAATTAAAATAATCCAGATGAACTGGAAGGCCTTTTCTTTTGTAGTGCTAAGAATAAAGCCAAAACCTACATGTGAATGCCAAACAGTCTTGTTCAATAAATTGTGATATGATGTTTATTTAATATTGTAAATAATAAAGACGCAAAACCTTTTTTGGGTCTGGTTGGGGCAGATGGTGAAGAGTGACCATTGATGTTACTGGATTCTATATAAAATGTGGCTTTAAGCTGAGATACCGATGTTTGGATATGTAAATTATATATTTTCTCTGCAAATAAATCTATAGTTTGGTTTCTGTCAGTTCTAGAAACAAGTGAGAACAAAGCGAATTTCTCTTCATAATGGCCCATGATTTAATTTCATTTAATAGGAGCAATGATTTAAAATTTAACAAACTTTGGCTCTTTATGCTTTATGAAATATTTCATCCTATTTGATGATTGCTCAGAATATCGCCACGTTCTACGAACAAATGATGCAATTTGTCCAAAACTTGCTTTTCTTGCTAAGGTGGGAAAATTTCTTTTTACAATGACTTTCTATGTAAATCTTTTTTCTTTTTTTATGCAGTAGTGGGCTTTCTTCTTCACTTTCTCAGAAAAAGCAATGAACCTACAGCTCTACAAGAGCAGACCCAAATTCTCTAGCTATGCTCCACCTGTCCTCTAGAGGCCACTGTTACTAGATGTAATTGCTGCATGTTTCGGTCAGCAGAAGGAATTTCTCCTTTAAACCCCCCAAAAAACAAGGACACATTGCAAAACCACTGTGTTGTCGACTTTTATTTATATATATATGTATTTATATACTACTGCCACTGTTAAAAAGTGTGACTCATCACATCATCACTTGTAAGCATAAATAACTTTTTTTTCTCTCTTGAAACCTGGTAAATAAACCAACTGAAAACAGTTATGGGTCATTTTCAGCACCATTGAATAGTACATTCTCTATATTGCATCAAGATATAAAAATATACAGATCTAGTGTTTTTGTCTTCTTGAAAACATTCTTTCTGTGTTGTTCAATGGTATGAAACAAGAGAGGAAGAAAAGAGCCAATCCCCGTTGATGAGGATTGTTACCATTATTATTGTTTCCATGACCCCATCCTTACGAGAGCTTCACTGGACCGTCCATTCATTCACAGCACTTTGTAAAGCATCAGTAGCAGCCACACGTGGGGGAAACAAAAGAAATAAAAATACAAGTGAAACATTTAACGCTCATAGAGCCTCCGGCCCTCCCGGCCACCGTTAGCGACAAAGTGAAGAAGATGCTGATAGTTGTGGGAGTGCTGCAGTGCAGTGGGAGGGGAAAAGGGAGCGCTGTGGGAGAACCAAGCCGCTGTAACCCTAACCGTCTCTGTTCCAGTCGCTCTAAGAAAAGTTTATCCACATTTCAAAGTGGTGATAATGCTCATGGTGCTGTGCTAATATCCCCCCATGCCCTGAATGAAAAACAAACGTACTCAAAGGAAAAACAATGCAAGAAGTCAGGTTTAATCATCTGAGGCAAACGAGAAGATTAAGAAGAGTTGAAGGCGCAGTCAGGATGAGAGTTTGGTTTGCAGTGCATAGAGAGGGATTTCTGACATGGGTTCACCTGGTTGATTGGTGCATCGGGGTTATTGCCCTGTTTTTTGTTTTTTTGCTGCACACACACATACACACACAGTAAACACACGCCTGCAGTCAAGATGAGCATGACACAGCAGTAAGAACAGACACAGAGAACAGAGCTGGTGGATCGGGTTCTTGTGGAGTCCATGGTGTTCTCTCCAGCTGCAGCTTCTCGGCTGCTAGGTGGGGAGTCATCACATGTGTTTGTGAGGAACTAATGTCCAAATATAAATGTCCATCCATCTGTGCAACAGCCAAAGCGGATTCGTGTCCTTCGGGAGTCCTTACATTCGTGAGGACGTAGCCAGCTCGTAGAACAAGACGTAGGCGTCGCTGCTGCGCACTTGGCTGGACGACATTGGCGTTACTCTAAAAAGAAAGAGAGAGGTCAATGAGGTGTGAACTACCTGGTCTAGACACTGTGCATGCCAGTGTCTAACTTTGCCGTTGTTGCTCCAGGGGAAACACTGGGATTGTTTAGAGATGATAATAACAACCTTCCCCTCCACACAGTAAAAGCTCTCAGACTTGTCATGTGATCAGATCTCAGTTTCCTGGATATAAGCTCAAGCTGACGTTATCAGCAGGTCATTATCACGTCTGCTGATATTGTCCCTACTCAAATGCCTAAGCCAAGGTAATTATAGATAGTTAGACAAAAACGTGGGATATTCGTTTTCCTACCTAATCCTACTTTAAACTTCTCACTGACCTCTCTGCCAAGTTCCCTGATCTTCATGATGCTGTTAATTCACTATTAGTATCTAATATAGTTCACAAAATAGCTGGACTGGTTCTCAAACTGTGCTTTCACTCCTGTATGTGGGAATGGTAAACTACAACCTGACAAATCTCTTCCTGCGTTGGCGTTCGAACCCACCTGGAGTCATTAAAGGTGTACCATTCTCCCGAGCTGGGATTGCGACAATAGGCTGTGTAGTGACCTCCCATGGTTGTGCCCGAGTGGTTGGACACTGCATACAGGTTATATACTGCATTTGCTGTACAGAGGAGGATAAATAAGATAAAAGTGAGCTAAAAGGCTACTGACCACTACAAACTAATATGGTGTCATGTTTAATATTATGAAGAATGGAATGAAAGGGGAAAGAGCGTACTGCTGTTTTCAGAGGCAAACTCTCGAAGGTCGAGGTCCTTCATGGGGAAGTTAACAAAGGTGGACAGTTTGCTGGTTCGTCGTGCCTCAGAGAAGCGTTTCAGGTCTGCGGTGGAGGAAGAGTCAAGGAGCTGTTTGTTTTGAATACCTGCTTCAGAAGACTGAAATACGACACACTTTCTCTGTGTGATTAAACGGTCTACTGGGTTTTTGGTCTTCCTGCAGCAAAATGTACATGGCACAAGGAAAGGATACGCAGCACTAGAATCTTAGGGAACTTCTGTATTGTGAACTTCTTTGTGCACCTCCTCCTGGCTTTACATCTGTAGCATGTCTGCAGAGAGCAAGCAGAGGAAGTAGAGTCACTAGCTGCAAACAGCGGGAACAAGCAGCCACACAGGTGTTGGATCTAAAGGTGAGACGGAAACATAAACTAAGCTCTAAGTAAGTCATTTCACTTTATACATATATATGTAGCCACTCTCACAAAGTGTTTTACAAAATGCAAGACAGAAGAACACAAAAGACAAAACAGGAACGATGTGACATAAAATAAAATGAATAAAAAGCCAATCTGAATAAATGTGTCTTCAGTTGCTTTTTAAAAGTATTAAGAGAATCAAAGTTAGAGCATTCCACAGTGTGGGCCCACGGCCCTAAAGGCTTCATCCCCTCTGGTCTTAAAATGAGTGTGTGGGAACAATAAAAGCCTTTGACTGGAATTTATGAGGATTCTATCAGTTTTGCGCCATAGAAAAGGGAAACGAGCCTTTAAAATGTGCAGCATTCACCAAACTGAGCTAAAACAGGGTAAAAACTTTGAATGTGTGAAGCTAACACATCTGCTGATATCAAAAAATATTACAAGGCAAAAATACAGCAGGAGAAATTGCTTAGACAAGCTTTGGTGAGGAGGCTGGTTCCTAATGAAGGACATCATATGAACGACTTGGTGTCCGTCAATGCAGCATTTTAAACTCATATCTGAACACAACTGAAAACATCTTTATACTATTTTTGATAGTTATTCACTTTAAGAAAAGATATGGTAAAATTATTCAGCTGCCGCATAGAAAATGCCTCAGGAATGGTACAGCAGCACCCCCTGCTGCTCTTTGTTTGCCAGCAAAATTTGCTTATATTATTTGCTATTATTGTTGATTTTATTTGATCTAAAACACAAAATGTGCAAATTCTGTATTTTGTGTTTTCTGTGTCAATACGCTTCAGCTTGTGTTGACACATTATAGTTAATACTTGTGATTTTGTCCACCGGATGCTTAAAAAGTACAACGAATTTTCCAGGTGTCTTTAAACTCGTCAACTGAAGTATCACCAGATGCCCGTTCTTAAATGACTTGAATTATTTTCAGGGCAGAATATTTTGACTGTGATTTTTCTAATGTAGACATGGCAACTGGTTACATTTCTATTTCTGTCTGTTCAAAAATGTTCAAACAAATAAAAACAGTGTGCTATAAATTCCACTCTTCAGAAATACTTGTACAGAATATACACACACAACTTAAGACCAGGTCAGTCATCACAAGATTAGATGGACCAGCAGCCAGTCGTTGTTATGAATACCTACCGGCTTCTCGTCCCCATCGAGGACGTCCTCTTTGGTGAAGAGCCGCATGCAGTCCATCAGACTCACCTCGCCGTAGCCCTTCTGAGCACAAACACAGATGCATTCACATTAGCAAGCACCAAAACAAACGTAGAATAAAGCCCACAGAGCAAAGCACACAGAGAGACGGGAGAGAAACCAAAGAGTGTGTGTTAGGACTAGTAGATAGTAAAATCAGTCTCTGCACTACTTGATGTAGAAAATACTGTGTTTGCGTTGTCTAACCTTTGCGATAGGCAAAGAAAGATCCCAGAAAGGATCAAACACAGTGGAGCAGAAACCACAGTGGCTGCAGGTCAGGGAGCTCTTCAGCTGCCCCACAAACACATCTGGAATAGAAGAAAAGATGACAGCAAATAAATCTCTGAGGTCAGGATGAACAAACAGGTCCAGCTTGCCAGAGATCACCTGACACATCATCAAAAAACACAATAAATCCACTTTGTGACTCACCAACTATTTTACTATCCTCTCTTTCCAAATATTTACTCCACATCTTCTTCCCTTTTTCTTCATCTCTGTAAGTAGATAGGGTAAGAACTTATGAAAAATTGTTGATTTGTGAGGGGAGGATGTTGACAGAAACCTCATAAATGATAAACATGAAGAGATATTTTCTTTGAGGCCCCTGGATAATAAATTATGGATGCAACAAGATATCAACACATGTATTTATTCAAAACACAAGTCTTTTTCTGCCAGTTTGACTTTTTTGTCTTTTGGTGATGCTTTGGGCAGATTGTGGGAAATTTACGTCAGAGAAATTCTGAGGTCTGGCAGAAAGTCAGGCAGAGTGGACGGCAAGAATCTCACCAAAGGGGATAAACAAAGACGTTAAAGGCTTCATAGAGTTTAAATAAAGTAAATGCAGTCCAATGGATGCAGGAATCACGTTGGCAGTAATCAAAATCAGCTTTCATCTGTGATTGCTTTGTAGATACTGCGAAATCTGATTTTTCTCCTGGTCATTAAATGTTCTCCAATGCTCTTTGTGTTAGGAGTTCAGTACAAATCCAATAAAGGGCAGACACATGATTGGATGCATACATGCGGGTAACTTTGTAATCCCTTACTTTTCTTTGTTTTTCAAAAACTTCTACCTCAGAGAAGAACAGAGCAGCGTATGTATCCATATGTTTTTTATTCCATTTAATTGTGAAATTGAATCAAAATTGATTAATATGAACATCATAAACTCAAATAAAGCCAGAATCAGCCAATAAAACCCTGATGAGGTGCATCTGTAGCTGCTGCATAGATATGCACCTTAAGAAGTGCATATATGTACACTACTTAAACTTTCTGCTGATCTGATTAAAACTTTTATTATGAGCAAGTGGAAGTGTCACATCATGCTTATTAGTTTAACGTCAGCATTGCTTCACACCGTGTTCCAAATTATGATGCAGGTGATATTTTCTCAGATTTTCTTAAATGGTCAATGCAAATAAGGGTCAGTATAATTTTCAAGTTATAAACTATTATAGTATAAATCAAATTTTACTGAACAAAGCTCCCCATGAAAACAGTATTTTTTTCAAAAATAAAAAACTCAAAATGCATCGTTCCAAATTATTATGGACAGCAGATTTTCTAAAAATTTATGGACTACAAAGAACTGCAAACAGTCATTATTTGAATGTGCAGCATTAAGTACTTAAATCAAAAGCTATTTCACTCAAAAACATCTTAACAGACTGAGTTACATGTTGACATGGGAATCCTTTGATATCACCTGCACAATACTTGAATCCATTGAACTTGTGAGTTTGTGGATAGTTTCTGCTTGAATTTCCTTGCAGGATGTCAGAATACCTTCCCAGAGCTGCTGTTTTGATATGAACTGCATTCCACCCTCAGATCTTCTGCTTGAAGATACTCCAAAGATCCTCAATAGGGATGAGGTCAGAAGAGGATAAGTTTCTCCCCTTTCATGTCCATAGCAGCCAATGACAGTGGTATTCCTTTCAGCATGAGATGGTGTCATATGAGTCTACACTATCTGATGATTTTTGTCAGCAGAGATCCTTTCTCTTTCCCATATTGCTTGAAACCTGTGGCCTGCTTTATAATGTGGAACATCCTTCTTAAGTAGGTTTTCTTTAATTGAGCTCAGCAGACAAACTAATCAACCCAGGTCTCTGAAATCAATCGTAGTGAATCAATACACAATACCATCTATAAATTTAATAGCACTACAAAAATGTGTATCTTTATGACACTTAAATCCAATTTGCATAATAATTTAGAACACGGTGTAAAAGTGATGCTTTGTGTTCAGCTGAGACTCTGCTGACAGAAAAAACAAGTTTTGTTCTTTCAAACCTAAATGATGCAGAATCTAACAAGTGCACTGCCTGTGGAGAAACTGTTTTCCATAGTTAAACATGAACCCTCAGGTGCAAGATGAGGGTTGCACCTGACTCAATGCATAGTGTTGATTAGGTGAACACAGGGGACCTGACCTACTTTATCTCCAACATGTAGTTGACACAGTTCATTATCATGAGTGACATGAGGCTAATGAAGACTTTATGATTCATGTTATCTTCAGGAGCACCAGTGAGGCATTTTCATTGGCCAACTCCAATTTCCTATTTTATTTAAGTTTGACATGCTGATGCTGACTTTGTTCAGATTCTGAAGGTCTTTGTTAGAACTCTAAATATAGCGTATCATGTGAGGAAAATGCATCTTTCCTGTCATGTCGAAGTTGCTGTCGTCAGATAAAGCTACTCCAAACATTCAGCTTGCAGAGATGAATGACTTCATCAGCTCAGTGTGTCCACACAATCCAGCATGAAAATAAGTAACATTATCTGGTTACTGCTGTGAGATTTGAATAGGACTTGCACTATATGTGCACTACATTTGGTGCATGCCTACTGTAACTGGAGATCACAGGGTGTATGTTGCAGTATCAGATGATCAGATTTTACTATTCACGGAGTTTTCTGTGGATGTGACTCCAAATTATTCATGGACATTTTTTTCATAGAGCTCAACTAAAACATACCTAAAAAATTAAACTTGGAAAGCTGAAATAAGACACATCATTGGTTTGCAAAACAACCAATTCCGAACCACAATTTATTTTCCTTGCCGCAGAGAACAGAGATAAGGAAGGCTGTGGATGTTAGCTTCTGTGATAGTGCCAAGAAATTGGGTCTTTACCCAAACAGGGTACGAGTATTTCAGTTTAGGGACTTGCCGATACTTTAAAACCGAGTCCTCATAAAGTGGTCTTGGTTTCGACTTTCAGGTTGCTCTCAAAGCTGGTATTGGTCCACCACCATCAAAGAGTGTTTCTAATGTACATATTTATGCATATTAAGGTATATTTGGTATTTGAACTATTAAAATAGACAGTAATAAGCTTTCTGTTTTTGGGTCTCAAGTATTTGAGGTGGCTGTGGTCCCTAACCCTCACAAACCCTGGTAGTCCACTGAATCTAAACATTTGTTCCTGAGGTTCTTTGTATTAAGTTTAAATGGGAGTTTTCAGCTTTGATGCATAATGAACAGAGGAACAGAATCAGAATTTTCACTATTTGTTCTCTCAGTTGTTGCTAGAAGCTGTTAAAAGAAAAATAGCTGATTTTGATCACTTGCTGACTGGTCCTTCATTAATTTTGCACTTAAGCTTGTCTTTTTACTTACGGCAGGTGGTCAAAGTCCTCCACGGTGCCCCTCGGCCTCACAGTGACCCTGTTGACTTCGTTGTGCAGGCCGTCCAGCAGGAAGCGCAGGAACTCCTGAGCATCCTGTTGGCTGCAGCACACCAGCAACAATCTCTGTTACATACATTTCCTTTCTCATTTAGAAACCTGCAGAAATTCCTCAGTACGGTCCTGCATGTCTATCAATACAGCACAAAAACAAGTATTATAAAGAAATGCAACATACTTGTATCCTACAAATCTGGGAGCATATCTCTGGATCTGTGTTTTGAATTCAGACGGGCTGACCGCTTCGCTGCTGGTCGACGTCCACATGATCTGGATCAGCTTAGCGAATTCTACCAACACACAAATACTGAAGTTAGTCACATGACAGAAAGAAAACATCCAAACACTGATAACTAATATTGCCCTTTTTTAACTTTAGCACACCATCACAAAGACATTTTACCTCTTTGCTCAAAAAGAATCTACTTACATGCAGATCTAATGCAGAGCAAAACAACAGCTGTGTGTGAGGAGTGTTCGTTCTGGACTCTAGGGGGCCTGTGTGACTCATGTCTCACCTTCCATGAGAGCTGTGTTGGTGCGGCTGTTGTTGTTAAGGTCTCTGCGGTGCGAGTTGTGCAGGCAGTAGTCACGCAGGCTCTGTGTGTTGCTCAGACACTGCAGGATACTGTTCATGAAACACTGTGGGGAAAACGGCAACATAAAACAGAAGATCACTTTTTATATCAGCATCGTTTAATTTTACAGATTTTGTCACATTGTAAAATTTTTCTGGAAAACAGCCCTGAACTGTTTAGCTCCCTCAGCTCCCATCGTGTATAAAGACCTATCACATACATGGCAGCCTTACGAGAGTGTAAACAGCTCCCATCATGTGCCTACATAGGTCACGTGTGATTTGGTGAGGACAAACCAGCAAGAGAGGCAGCAAAAGACCAGAACATCTGATTGAGTTACAGAACACACTCTCCATTTATTTCAGGAGTTCTCTGTCTGTCCTGGCAGAAAGCGTGCCGACCCACCAAACGGCTCTCAGAATTTATGCAAGCAGGATTTTAGGACAACCCCAGTGAATCAGATAAGAAAGGCACAAGATAAAAAACATCATATCTCCCTGTCAAAGAGAAATCTGTCTCGTGAAGCACTATCTAGTTGCTGCCAGCATGTGACGTTGCCTGGAAAATGAAGTGTAAACTGCTATTATGAGCCCTGTTATTATGTGCTTTATGCTTAACACCCTGTTGAGACTTTTATTTTGAAATAAGAAATTAAGTAGTTTTTGAGTTGCTCTGTTGTGTTGACAGAGGCTGGAGGTTTACTTACGGTATTTCCTAAGTTCTTCAATCCAACCAGGCCTTGGGCACTCTTTGAGTTCTGGAAAAAAAAAAACACAGAAGAAAAATAACATTTTTAGATAACAAATATGAGCATCTCTACCAGATGGGTTATGTGCTCTTTATGAATCTGGACTCTACAAGGGATAAAGTAATGTTCCTTCTGCAAATATATGGCATTTAAAGGAATTTCAGATGTTGCCACAAAGATCCTGCTGGGTTGATTTAGTTTGAGACAAAAAAAAGCCATAAATCTGCCCACTGCAGGTGAGTGAGTGCATGCTGTTGCTCTGGAACTGACAGACAGGTGAACCTTCCTGCTGAGCATTATTCTGGCACTAGAAAGTGTTTTTTTATATCTCACAATTCCACTTGCTCTCTTGGTGCAGGCTACCAGATGGCAGAGATCTGATCAACAACAGAGGGTGCCATGGAAACGCTGTAGTTTAAGGGGTTTTTTTATTTTTCAACACTTGCTTTCCCCATAGCAACAAAACTCAAAGCACAGCGCAACACGTGAAAATTTCATAAAATCAACAAATGGCCTGAAATGCTTTAGAGAACTTATGTCATCAGTGCAGTTACATTTCATTACATAAGTTGAGTTGTTATGTAATTGAGCAGCTAAAGAAGAGCTAATAAAGACAGAGGGGTGGATAAGAAATGCCATGGTGTGCTTGACAACAAAGCACAAAATATCAGATGACTCAACCTGAATTCATTTTTCACCAATGTTTGTGGAGGTCTCACTGTTTCTGTTTTAATACCTGTGACAATATGTAACATTACCTGCACCACCCCTCATTTCATGCATAAAAAGAAGCTAGCTAAGAGTGAAGACATGAAGTTGGCACGATGTTCAGTTATTCTTGTATTTTCTGGGCTTGGAAGCAACTGTGTAGAGCTGGCAGCCTCACACCGGTCACCTGATCTCGCCCACGGCTGAAATCTATCTCACTCACATGCTTCTTATTTCCCGCGTCTGTGGTGTAGCTCTCTCAGAGTACCATGCAACAGGACCACCATGAAAATGGGCCAAATCCAAGGTGAGGCCACACAAGACGTCTGGTCATGTCACTGTAAACTGAGCGTGAGAGCTTCCAGGGTTTTTAGAGCATCAACTCTGACGAAGTGACACATAACTGTATGTACAACAGCTGGTTATCTTATTATGGGAAC
Source organism: Poeciliopsis prolifica (assembly GCF_027474105.1). Classification (NCBI taxonomy): domain Eukaryota; kingdom Metazoa; phylum Chordata; class Actinopteri; order Cyprinodontiformes; family Poeciliidae; genus Poeciliopsis; species Poeciliopsis prolifica. The sequence goes on from NW_026562379.1 coordinate 12,533,746, forward strand.
AAAAAGAGACCAGAAAGTGCAATTTTTTTAACACAAAGGTGAGCTGAAGTGCTCAGACGTGAAACAATGTGACCTGAGAAACAGAGTCTGAGACTCCCCACAGAATCGCAGGCAAACATGACAAACCACTGTTCAGACTTGGTGACCTTGTTGACGTGGGGGAGTTGTCGCATGAGACGACCAGTTGTAAAACTATCAGCACTAACACGCTTTCTGGATATCACATCTGATAAATGAGTGCTGGGTTCACCCACATGTTACAAGTTTTAAACACCAAACATTCAGGGTTAGGATTAGTTGGTACCAGATTCGAATCTAAAGCTAACTTCTCTTTAAAATCACTTTTGATACCGAAAATGTACTATTTTATCCGTTTTCCCAGTTTTATCGGGTGATTATTTACAGAGAAGCCAATCACTGTAAAAAGCTACAATTTTAAAGAAGCTTAAGGCCTTGCACATGCGTACCTGTCTTTATAAAAGCAAACATCTCTGCCATGTTGTTTTGAAAAAATCATTTCGAACACACCGGATGATTTTCAGAAAAGTTTTTATTCAGATAATCTCGCCCACATATGCCTCTGAGTGTTGTTTTGAACATGCCAAACGCAAAGAGGGCAGTGTTGCACAAAGCTAACACCCGATGTCAGCCGATCAGATTGCTTCAAAACAACCATGAGTTCCTGTTAGGTATTAAACTTGGAGGTTCATTAATGTGGGCAGAGATATAAGTTCAATGACTTTTAAAAAAGAGTTTTAGAATATAAAGGTAATAAAACCTACAACTGTTGATTGGATATCATGTCAAAGCATGTATGTGGATCCATTGTCTCGGATTATTTGTCGCAGACTGCAATGCAGGGGACCCCAACTCTCTATACACACAAACACAAATAGTTTTTTTTAATTGTCACTGGCTGGAGTCTTATAATTAATAGTTTTTAGTGATAATAAGCAGAATTTTTAGGTGGATGAAATTCCAAAATGCATAAAAATGTATATGTTTTCCAAGGTATACGAGTGGGTATGGAGTATGCCTAAGTACCATACATAAATATTGATAGTCAGTGTTTCATTGAAAAAAACTAAACAACACATAATTTGTTTTATTTTATATGATCTCAGTTAGATGTAGGCAGCAAAGTTCATAAAGTGGTTCTATATTTTTGTAACTTCAAACAAAACAGAGCTACGTTGAAAATTACAGAGCAGCTGATCAGAGAAGTTTGAGACACCATAATTTACATCTAATCTATTGTTAGCAGTAAGGGATTGAGAGCTTCTTCAACGATCATTTATTTATTTCTTTGGAGGGGACACTGGATCAAAGTGAGCGCCCTCCCTTTAAAGCGATCTGCCACTGAGCTCGAGGACGTCCACATGATTGCAAGCGTGTTCATTGGGTTTACCCATACTGTGAGCCTGCAGCTCATCTAGTTATAACAACTGCAACAAAAAGAGCTTTTTACTCTTACATAAATAACCTCCTGCCATCTGTCTCTTGCAGAGGAGCAGTGCAGAATTGATGTGGAGGAGGAAAAAAAAAAAATTCCACCGTTTAATTAACTACAGCTTATCTAAATCCTCCTTTCTGTTTATTTCCTGCAGTAAGGCGAACAGATTATTAGCTCTGGCGGAGAAAAGTGAACACAGAAGCGAACACATCATCTCCATCACAGGCTGACTGATAAACATCTCTGCTACGAGTTTGTTTTTTGTCCACACACACCAAGCCCTACCACTGGAGTGAGCGCGTCTCCAATCTGCTGCATTCTGCTGAGTGACGCCACAGTTGGCCCCCGAAATAGCAGCTCGGATTTTAGTAATTGTGTTTGTCCACACCCAGTTGGCTGATTATTCAGTAGGACGTCAGGACGGTAACGCAAGCATCTCTGTCTCCGTGGCAACGCCCCTTTTTTGAAACATTTCTCCAAAATTTGTGGGAGAGAAAGCTAACGGAGACTATGACATCACAGCAAAATGTGTGACTCAGAAAATGTGTGTGTGATAACAAGAGTTCAGAGTAGGTGGAAGTGTCAGCGAGCAAATGGGAGCAGATATGATGCGGAATGAAATCAGAGAGAGGCTGATCACAGAAATCTGAAATAATGTGATTATAAAATAGACAACTGATGGCATTACTACTTTGATAACACTCTTTAATTAATGTCAGAAGAACATTTCTATGTCTAGTCGTGAAACTCTGCCTGGTAATGAAAGTTACCTGTATCTTACTTTACGTTTCATCCTGTGTCGAACTGACAGACTGTAACATGGGATTACAGCCCTTAGTTATTAAATCTTTCTTTATTGAGCAGTGTGTCTCTGTGTGTGTGATGATTCAGGAATACCTGGCTGCTGCTATGATTCCAGCTTGCGGCATAGCAACAAAGAAGGATAAATATATTATCATAATTCTACTCTCTTTTGCCATACTCAATAGGATTCTGGGTATAGATTTAAAACCAAGCACATGTGAATTTGTTTTGTTTTCTTGAACTTGATTTAGTTAAAACCACATTAGGCAAGGGCAATATGGACTTGGAATTTTTATCACAATAACAAAAGGATGGTAATGTATTAGCTCTTTTTTAGGTCACTGTATGGTTGTAAATGCATGTGAGCATTTGTAACACCACAAACTATAGGAAAATATTCCCATTTAAAATATCCTTCCTCATAATGACAGTTACTTAAGAAAATGTTATTTACATAACTGAGCTGCACACAGTTACTGCATTTCATATTATTTTAAAATTTAACAGATATTTATTGATGTTCCTGTGGAACAAACAGTGGAAAAAATAGTAAAAAAAAAAAAATTCCAATAACAGTATCAGTCTTTTTTAGCATCAGTAATTGAAATTTATCAACACAACGTAAAATCAAAATTCTTATTGTGATAACAAATTATTCATAATAAGATTTTATGTACAATAAATGCCCAACACTTGAGAAAATGAAAAGATTTCCTGATTATTGTAGTTGTAATAGAGAACTGGTTATAATGAGTATCAACAGACCAAATATTACCAGAGATCAGTACCTCTCTTGAGTAAACACATAGAAAGGGCAGGACACAGTTTACAACATGTAAGTTTTAATCTTCCTGGGTGGATAATACATTTTGCACACAAAAGAGAATAACTATGCTCTTTTCATAAATGTCAGAAGCCGCTCAGGCAGCCAGCGTGTTATTTTTGAAAGGCTGTTCCATGGAGGCTGAAACGCATCACAAAAAAAAAAAAAAAAAAAAAAGCTGCATTAAAGTCAAGCTGGGCTGCTCTCTCTGAAGCCGGGAATAAGAGACAGAGGAAATGTCCCTCTGGCGGACAGCCAGGTCAACAGAGGTTAAAATCTGGCCATCCACTGTGCTTCAGTGAAACTCAAAGTGTGGGACTGGTGGTAGTGCAGGAGAGGAAGTAAAGGGTCAAAGCAAGGTGAGGAGAAAAGAAGGGATGGATAATCTTTGATGGTGGCTTGGCTTTTTGGCTGGACTTCACAGAAAATCAGAGGAAGTCAACATCAGTAACAAAAAAAGACTTAAGGTTGGAGATTTCTCTCTGACCACTCAGAGAACTTCATCACTCACCATCAAGTGTGTTAATACTGAGTATAATCTGAGGAATTCAGCATGAAAATAACTGACATATATTCAGTAAGCTTCAGTAATCAGCTGATATTGATGTAAATGTGGAAACTAAAGGTTATGAAACTCTCTTGGTTCTAAAGTAACTTTGCTAATAATGACTGGGTGTTTTGACCTATATGCTACAATCTTAAGCTAACATTTTTTTTCTGCTTATTAATATAAAGATGACAGAGTGCCTCAGCTGGACTGCAACTGCTTCCTGGCAATCTGAGCCTTGTTGAGGCTGGAGAAGGTGTGAGAACATAACAAGTACAGAGGACAAGCTAATGAGCTATAAGCTAATGACCCCTCGAGGGAGTGGTATATTTAGGACGACAGTTTGGGACAAAGAAGCATTCTACTCCTCTCTCTACCACCTTATTTAAGTCCAATACCAAAATCACAGTTGTTAAACAAGCTGGCCTTTCAATTTTATGGAAAAAATTTAAGATTCTTTTTTACACACTTGTTTTTGGCTGGTTCAGGTTTTGTTTTGAATAAATAACAATAAAAGTAATGCAATATAAATAAATAAATTAATGTGATACCTGGTTGTGCTAACAAAAATAAAGTCAGAAGAAGCACAGAGATATAAGAAGCTGCTAAGAGGGAAATGCGTTTTCTATAAGATATTGGTTAACTTGGGCTGCAAGACTTTCTGCAAGTATCAGGAAGGCTGAATTGAAGGTTTTCCTATTTGATGTTTTTTTTAAGTTGCAATTTTTGTCTGCCCTGAAACATGATGAATTTGAAAATATATAGAAAATTAGAGTAAGGATCAACAGCGTCTTAATGACAAAAAACACAGAGATGAATGCTTACAGTTAGAGAACATGTCCTCATTAATCAGGCATATGGCTAAACATGCTAAAACCAAAATGCTAACTAAGTATTTTTTTAAAATCTTTGCCAGACTTATTAAAGTGTTAAAGACTTCACACTTTCAGCAGGTGATGTAATTAATTGATGATTGCTCATGGCAGGAAAGTCAGAAAAAAAAGATAACTGCTGTTCATTCATTTTGTATCATCTTGCATCATAGTCCTTAAAGAGACATCTGGTTTGGAATAAATTGGTGCTAGCAGGACAAAGCCATAAAAAAAATACATGGAGCAGAGGTCGTTTTTCGATCTTGTCGGTGTCCAAACACAGTAAATCTGTGAAACATAAACACCAAATGTATCCAAGTTGCCAACAATCAAAAACACTGAATCAAAAATGATCAAACAGAAGCATTACAATTAAAAATATTGGTGTTATGTTTCTAACAAGCTTCAACAAACAATAACAAGCTATCTGCTCATTCCTGTGTCTCTATGGGCTGTTAATCAAACTTCACACCTTCAGCAGGATGCTTGGCTCCACCTGGCAGCCCTGAAAGCCAACTGCTGATTGGCTGGCAAAGCGATGTGAACGTAAGCAGCAGAACAGTCTGTTCTGACCAGACTATATGTTTGGCAGTTCCTTAAAAACAGCCTATCTTGTGATCTGTGAGCGACTGTCTTTGTCAGCTTTCTCCCATGTGAGTGAAGGTGACACATCCTAGCACTTTTAGCTATGTGAGTGTTTTAGGATACAATCTGTCACAGGAGATCACTGAGTTACTGTGTACATGTGTACAAATTAATATATAACTCTGGTAGCCAATGTGTTGCCTTCTTGGCCAGAAACACCCTAGACCCAGTAAATTTAAAGCAGAAATTACACCATCGCTCTCTTAACCAGCAAGGAGCATGTGACCATACAGCAATCCACTGGTTTCTTATGTAACTACTGTTCTGTCTCTGCTTCATACATCTTCAGAGGAATGCATGGCTCTACAAGAAGAACACACACACAGTTGCTATGAACTGACAGGCCTATGTTAACAATATTATGAAGGCTGAAGCCCAACACCTACCTGTGTTTAAGCACAACATATCTATAGATGAGTTTGTGCTCATCTATAGTCAACCATAACTCAAAACACAACAGCTTCAGCAAAATTGAAATCAGTGATGAACACGAACAGCTTGATTGGCTCTGATGTGCTAGTCATAAATGAAAAAAAAAAATCAATCTATCCAGTCAGTGAACCCGTCATACTATTCATAATGACAACAAGTGGAAGTTGTTATTGAAGAAGGAGGACTCAAAGTTAGATATTTTCCTATCAGCCAGGTGATAAAGTGTCGTTTGACTGCTTCTGGTGAAGAATTGGGCATCTCAGATGCTAAATTTCATGCAGAGTGAAAGGTGGTGGAGACATGAAATGACTACAAGACAATGAAAAATGCTGGTTAATTGCAACCATTGTTATTACTGCAATATCCAGGATCATTAACAGAACTGAATATCAGTTTGTTAATGATCCAAATTCGTCCAAGCACATGTTTTTGCTCTTTAAACATGTCACAGGATATGCAGAATTTGAAATAGCTGATTATAAAAATTAAGGCACACATTAAAAAACTACACGGCTGAAATGTTGCTGAATATTACAATAATGATATTGATTGTGATTACCACACTTTTGCCTTTAATGATCTTGACCACTGGGGTGTAAATCAGATCTGCACAAAAGAGATGAATAAAGTTGATTCAACTGGCCAATTAAAGCAAGTGAACTATGGTACATGGCCGCAAAATTATAAATTATAAAATTCTGGTGAGTCTAGTTTCAATCCAGAGTAACAGTCTGATTAGTTCAAATATAGCTAAAACAGCCTGATATTGTTGTGTCTGTGTTCAATGAAGTTCTGTAGAGGATGTGTTGGGAAGCTGTGGCACAAAGATGCCTTGAACCTTGGAGCCTTCAGAGTTGGTGCACCGTGACACCACCGAGCACACACAGCAAACAGCAGCCATTTAAAAAGCACAGACAGCAGAGAGACATTCAGGACACGTTTCCTTGTCAACGTGCATGCCGAGGCTTGTAGAGAAGGAGGTACAGAGGACAAACAAGGGGCACAGAAGGACAGGGAGACAGTGACAGTCTTCCTGTCCTTCTGTATAGACAAGCGTGCCAAGCAGCTGCGCTTGGCCAGCGCTGAAATGTGTTCTAATGTAATTTCTTATTACATAACAAAAGCTGGCACACAAAGGAGCTCCACTCCACACTGTAGCCCTGGAGGTCACATGCATATACAAGTGCACACTCTTTCAACCGCAAGGTGATCACATTTTCAGCATTTTTATGGATTAGTTTGTTCCTTTTTTTCGCCAGGAAAAGTACAAACAACAAGCAGCTTCTGGTGTGTGTATGTTAACAATCAGTGCATTTAAGCTGCATCTGTCAACACAAGACGGAGAAAGTCAGATTTATCTTTTCAGCCAAATTATAAATACATTGAAATTAACCCAGTTATCAGCCATCTGGTTCCACTTTAGCCTATTCCAGCATGTTCCTAATCCACAGCTCCGGTTCTCTGAACATTATGTTCTCAAATCTTTTACTCAACACTCAGCTGCGTCTCCCAGCAAACTGAGGGAGCTATCACATACATCATTAACAAGGCAAAGCACACATAAAGCGTGAGCGAGAAAGAGGTCACATCTGTATTTATTTCCCTTCAAGAGGCACACAGGAGCTGTGTATGAGAGGGATTACAGTGCGGTTATATAAGCAGTGACCTGCCTGTGCAGGCCCACTGATTCTGGAACAGCTCAGGGCAGCTTACCCCTGCAAAAAAGACTCACTTGTGAGTTCAACTGACTCCATGACGTTCTCATGTCCAGTGTTGGTGACCAGACTTTACTTCACACCTAGTGACATGCACGGCACACCAAAGTTTGTACCTCCACACACGAATCTCAGCCTAACAGAATGTGAGAAATGAGTGGGCTTCTACAGCCAGCTGGTGCGCCGAGACCCGAGTTATTACCCAAGAACATATTTCACACAGTCATAAGACATGTCTTATGAACTCACAAATAGGAACAGCTCAACACAAAGCAGCGGTAATTCTCCCTACTGTTGAGCGGAGCGTGTGAAGTTTTCCCCCCTCTTACCTTTGCTTGATTTATCAGGAGCCCCACGAACGTTGACACCAGCACCGACCCCGACATGCTGCCCTTCCTGCGCATCTCTTGCTTAAGAAACGGAAAGGCGGCTGCGGGAGGCTCCTCCGGCACTGTGACCGTGTAGGACTGTCGCATGCTCGGCATGCCGGCGTGGGGACAGAGGTCTTCTCCCGGAGCTTCGTGTTTTTAAGCGGCAGCGGAACTGCGCTGCTTGTCGTTGTCTGGTCTCGCGACGCTCACACGTTTAATGAAAAACTCACCGGCGGCTCACTTTCATTCATTCACCAACATTACGTGCAGACGTCACAAATCACGCCAAACACACAGAACCTGTAGCAGTCCCTACGCTATAATAACAGAGGTACAAAGGAACGTGTAAACCAGAGAATAGGTCCAAAAAAGACAGACAGACTGCTGTATCATTCGCTGAACGGCTGCATTCAGTGAAGCTGGTCTGGAAATAGCAATAGACGCGTATTTGGCTCTGATTCCGTTTTATAGGACTGCAGGTCCGCCTCTTTAAAGTCAGCCTCCAACAAACGTCAGAGACCGCCTCCGGACATGCTCCTGACGTCACATATCATCTCCATGAGCTGATGGACTGATGCTGGGTCCAAGGAGACTACTCATCCCCTCCAGGCTGAGCGCAGAAACGACTGTTATAGAAAAATGCGCTACCAAGACAAAGTCATACAAGGGACAGCGCTGTGAAAAACTTCTCAATTTCTTTCTTTTTTGCCTGTTTTCATACTTTTATGTAGAACAACAAAAAAAATTGTATTAGATGAAGACTCACTTTATCTAATTTGAAGTACGTAATCAAGAGTAATCAGTAACAGAAAGTAGATTGTAAGATGGTTAAATTTTCTAATGAATGAAATCTTTACAAATCAACATGGCTCTTTCTGAAAACAGTTAATGGCCCCAAAATTTAATTACAGGTTGTTGTGCCCTTGGTGGAAACAACAGTCAAAGCAACGCAAGAAAAAAAAAAGTGTTAATTCTGACCCTCTTCTCTTTGTAAAATTTATGTAATTTAGGCACCATAGATGGATTTGTAGGACATGTGTAAGGTCATGCTTAACTTTATTTAGGATTTTCACAAAGTTACTCCGATTTTTCATTTAGTTTTTTATTTTTTTATTTTAGGTAAAGGTGGAATTTGTGGGGTGCTTTGAATTATTGTCCTGATGCACAACTAAACTGTCTTGACCTTGAAGTTATAGCTGGACATTCTTCTTCAGATTACTTTTTTTTTTCTACATAGGTCCAGGTTGTTATACAAACACCAATAACATTCTTATACTTTTGCTTGTTTAAAATAAGTTTAAAGTAAAAATGTTTGACTTTCAAGCCCACAAAAATGGTAGAATTCAAAGATGGAAAGATGGATTTTAACCACCAATCCAGACATAAGAAAATCCAATATGACTGCCATATGTTTGAATTGCAATGAAAGCTTCTGTTACAAGGGGTTTATTAGTACTCAAGCAATTTGAATCTTAATACATATCTACCACCCACAAATCCATGTATGATTCATTTGTGAACATGTTCTTAGTGCTTGAGGAAACATACAGTATTTTGCCATTTGCTTTGCTAACAATCAGTAACTCAATGGTTATTCTGTATAACAGTTAAATATTCCCCACCACACTTCATATCTGAATAGAATCTGTTTGCTGTAGAGATCAATTCTTCAACTTCTTATCTTTTTGTTTTTTTGACAGATCAGCTCTAAGGATCATTGGCTCTGTTTATTTATGAATTCTACTGAAGACACCTTCAGTACCACCAGTTTCACCTCTATCACCCCTGGAGAACCATGAGAACATACAGAATAGTTAAATGTTGGGCACAATAGACGGGTCCAGTGATTTTAAAATTAGACTTTGCATCTCGAGAAGCAGTCTTTTTTCAGACTTTGGTGACTCATCAGTTGGCCAAACAATAGCACGAATTGAGTGGGAGTTTATTTCAGGCTATTGTAATAACAGGTTGATCATTGTTCCAATACTGTCCAAGAACAAACAGCCTGTATCACTGTAGGTTCATAGCATTTTAAATGTAACTATTGAAGGTGTTGTTCTTACCCAGACATAAAGGACAAAACTTTTTTACTTATTAAGATCTTTGACACTAAAGAGTGAGAGAAATCATCAAATATGCAAAATCAATAATTGAATATTTTATTTAATTTGCCAGATTATAAGTTTCATGGAAAAAAAAAATAAACTACGGTATTCAATGGTATAATGTACACTTGAAGTAATCAAGGACACCAAGAGGGAAGTGAGGAAGGAAAATCATAATAAAGGAAGGAAACTACTTTTAGACAATAAGATAAGGAATACACTTTGGAAAAAGTAATATTTTCCAAATTCCCGTTTCTGACTGTGATTAGAAATGATTGATGACCAAAGAATTACCCTGCCCTTTTAAGGGGACTCATATTAGGAGCATCATGGTGCATTGGGACAACTGCTGTGTGCCCTTTAGCCATGAATGGTTTTAACAGAACTGTTGACACTTTGCATGCAATTTTCTTAAAAGGCATAGTGTGCTGTCCAAAACCGGAGGCATTGTTTAACAGGAAGTTGAAGCAACATATATTACTCGCTGCTCCCCTCCCAAGGCCTATTTTATCTCCTATAGTTGAAGGAATATTATTTAATCAAAATATCCTCCACAAAATAAAAAACACACTGTTGTTTCATTGGTCAGGTCAGGGGAACTTTTTGAATCTTTTAAAAAAACTTATTAATTGCCACCTAACCCATGTTATGTCCTTTCCTATTGTTAAACAAGAAAGGCAATTATGATATGCTAGATGATGGGATTGTCAACCACCAATGAAAAACTGTTTGTAGAAAACTCATTATGTATCAAATAAGAAAAATAAAAATTTTGTGCTTGGGTTAAAAATTTAGCAGTTTAAATAGAAAAAAGTTTAAACATAATCAATTTAAACTTTTTTCTGTGTGAATTGAACATAGGAGAAGCTCTTGCGAAAGGTTAACTTGGAAAACACAGTATACTTGACACCAGAACACATTGATGAAACAGCAAAAAATATTAGCTGTCTCTTAACTTGTTTACCAGGCTCAAGAGGACACTCATCAATATGTCTCAGTTAAAGTATCATGGAGTGCTCAAATTTTCCCTAGCAAGTAAACAAGTGAGTTAAGAGACAAGGTGACAGAGGCTGGATCTGAGTCAGAAGGACTTGCGTTTTAAAGCCGTATTTGATTTATCTTAGAGGTAAGAGCTCAGAGACAGGAATAACGTCACACTTACTTGGTAACCTCATAGTTGCAAGATGGAAAACAATGGGGCTGGCTAATAATTGTGGTGGCTTACTGCTTATCCCAAACAAAGCTGACAATAGTGTATTGCCCTTATTAGTTAAAATACAAATGGAACATGTTCAGAAGTATGTAGGTGTATAATATCATTACATTTTCCAATGGTTTAAAGATACCACCAGAAATGCTTATAGTTTATTTAAGCCACCTTTAACCTTTAACACCTTTACATGCAGCCATGTTGAATTCTAAACTTGGAGTTGCTTGAGGCCCTATTCCAACCTTCCTGGCTGAAATGTAGTCTTCATTAGGTGTTCTCTTTTCACTTTCAACAACCGGTAGTATGGTGTTTAGACAGGTTTGGTGATTCAGAAAATTGTCCTATAAATGATTCTTATTAATGAAAGAAATCAACAGAATATGCTGTATCTCCCTTCTCAGTTCCTGGCAGTAAGACTGGATGATTATACTGGGATCATCCAGGAACCCCAGTATGATTATTCAGCTTTGCTTACCCTGCATGAATAAATCACATGATCTAACTCTCAATAAAACAAACATATGTGTGTGAGAGTGCATTGATTTAGTGGAACTCATGTGTAAAGTGAAGGAAGTGCAGCATGTACTCTGCAACAAGACTGTGACCGTGGCTCTGGTGTGTACACAATAAATAACCAAGGAGCACATTCTATCAGCGGGTTGTGGGAGAGAGGGAGGAGAGAGTGAGACAGGCAGAAAGAGAGAGAGAAAGACCAATGTCTAAATCTCTGAGCTGGAAAACTACATCAGAAGGGGGCAAAGAGTCTGTGACTGGTTTGATATCTGACGCAAGAAGCAGGTCATAGTGGTATTATCTAACAGATGTCAGACTACATTGCCTCTAGATATGCTTTTCCCCAATATATTCACATTATCTGTCTATGGAAACGTTGACTTCCCCTTTAAACTTTTCCACATTTCGTCATATCACAACCAAAAATTGCAATTTAAATATTTATAAAATGGTGCATGGTTTTTAAAATATTTCACAAATATGTACATGTGTACACTCTACTTTCATTCGATATATACTATCAAAATCCAGGACAGATTATAGCCACAAAAAGTCACACAATTCTCTTTGGAAGAAAACTAACATTGTAATTGACCTTGTTGTTAACCTCCATACAGTCTCCTCCTTGCTTTTGAAGCCTTCACAAACACAGAGTAGTGACCAGAGCTTTACATGTAAAAATTGCTATTGTTTTCCCTCAACGTCTCAAAAATATACCACTCTGTTAGTCCATCCCATAGGTTATGAGCAACAGACTCCTTTTTGAGGAGATCAACATATTTTACAGTCATTTATGGAAGGCTCTGTGATGCTTCACTCTGGTACATTGAAAGTCCCAATATGAGGGAGTCCTTTAGGTCAGAACTCTTCCTCAGAGAGAAGGATTTTTTGCTATAACATCTCTTTCTTTAAATAGTTGTTTGGATTATAAATAATGACCTTATCTGCTAATTATGAAGCGGAGAGAGACAAAAAGTTTAAACACAACTCTGAATATTAAAACTTGTATTACTGACGGTATAATAGTTCCTAGACAGAATATGCTGTAAACTAAAAGGCCCAAAGTCATTTCCTTGGGCCTTTTAGCTGACATTACTGTAGTAAGATTCATTTAAAGAAGCAGACCCGATTTTTCTGGTATGGTGACCTTTATGACATCTGCTGGGGTTGGCAAAACAGCCAAATGGTTTATAATTATGTTTGGGGTTTTTGTCACAAATGTTGCACTAAGATAGTCTGGATAAGTACTAAAGAAATCCTTGGGCCATCACGCAAAGATTTTCCTACACTGATCTACCTTCATCAGTCCTTGACAACATTGTAGCCAGGCGATTCTGGGTGATATAACAGGCCTAATTTGGTTGCTAGACAAGCTGTGCACAAGTAGACTGCCCTGTGACAGAAATTCTTGGTTGGACCCATGAAGTGACTTCAAGATGTTTAGACATCTGTCAGGATCACATGTACTGACAGGAAAAGTAGAGTTCTACAAGAAGAAGAGAAGTCAGAAAGTCCTGCACAGGCTCTTGCCAGTAACCCTGGACTTGAAAATAAGTTTAGGAATGAACTAGATGGAGTTTGTGTAGATGTGTAAGTAGTACTCTGTGTAATAATAGAACTTGGAACCTGCAGTTTTATGTTTTCAGTATGAACAATAGTGTGCCACCCTGGACATCAGGATCTTCGTACAGGTACACACAGTAAGTGGCGCTGTGCAAAGCCCTACTCAGCTATGTAAGTGTAAGGTTTCCTCACAGACAGTCTACACTCTGACCTACAAACCCAATCGAATGGACTCACAATAACAGCTTACAAAACTCAGCCAATAAAATGTTGACCCTCTTTGCCTGAGAACAAAGAAAGGCTCAAACATGAGCCAGATTGTGGCTTTTCTTTCCTCAACCAAACCATAAGCTGTCTGACCAAGTGGGAGAATGGAGAGTCAGACAGTTTAAATATATTGTTAATGTTGCTCAACAGAAAGTCTAGACACAAGGCCCAAACAATCAAAACGAGGCTAAAAAAAAATCAAGACAAGTTACACCCAGCTAAGCCACCTTAGTCTTACTGCCTGGCAGTGCAAACTAAAGGAAGAAAGTCGGTTTGCAAAATTCTTGATCTGATGTTCAAAACTGATTACAATCACGTATTTTCTAAACAAGCAAAAATAAAATAAAATAAAATAAAATAAATAAATAAATAAATGTAGCCAAATTTATGAGGGGGTCCCAAAAGTAGCACAAATTTTTATTATTATCAGACTGAATCAAAGTCTCCAATGACTGCACTGTCTAAATACATGTCATTAATAAACATTTATTATTAATACAACAGTGTAATGAGACATTGTGACATGTGATCTCATAGTATTAAAAGGGTAAAACAATTCTCATCAAAGCCAAGTCTCGGGAAAGTCTATTGCCGTCAGCATGTGACTTTATGTGGTGAAGTACTGTTAGCTTTTGAAGCATCCCCGAGATATGGGTGACTTGAAAAATCTACTGTATGTCAGTGGAGGAAGCAGATTTTTTTCTGTAGCTTCCCAGTTTTTCAAGGGTGCTGTGAAGTGATCAGAAGTTCACACCTTTCTCTTTAAAACACTAAATATACTCTACAGTCACCAACAGTATGCCTAATAAATGCAGTATACTGACGACCTCGTTTCTGAAACAAAACAAGACCAATGCAAACCTTCTTCAACGACAAAACTCATGGGCAGGTAAGAGAGAGGACATTTTTCACTTAGTGTCCGATCTCACAATAGGGAATGAACCTGTTGTGGTAGAGGGAGAAGATATTACAAATTCTGTTTTGATCCAGGATCCTAGAGATTCTTTTATTAGATCAGTGGTACAACTGAACCTGTTACTGTTCCTGAGGGAGGTTTTTCAAGAGAAACTGATGAACTCACAGCTCACCGATGAACTGGAAATTTCCAAGACACATATCAACATATCAACAAATGTACCCGTATTTGCTAATCAAATAAAGGTGTTCATGCTCGTATGTGCTTTGCAGCACGTGATTAACCTGGTAGAGCTCTGTCTCCTAGTTCTCGCTGACAACATAGTGATATGTGCAACTAGGACTGAAACGATTCCTCGAGTACCTCGATTATTAAAATTCCTCGAAGAAAATGTATCAGCCTCGAAGCTTCGTTAAATTTTATTTTGTTATTTAGCGCACAGTGCTCCAGTCGGGTAATTAGTGTTCCGGCCAGGTTATTGCGCGGAGCTCTCACTTCCGCCTGAGTTGTTGACGAAAGCTAAGTGTTAGCAGCATAACGTCCAGTTTTCAAGTTCGGCCTGGGAGGATTTTATTGATTGATGATAATGTCTTGGTCGTTGTCGTTTTTCAGGGGAACAATAAGCATCCTTAATGTACGATAGGCTTTTCTCCTTCCGGAGCTGCTGCCTGGTGGCGGGGAAGAGCCATGCAGGTGTATTTATACAGGTGAGCGGGTAGACTGTACACTGAAAATTGGACCTCATGCTGCTAACGTTTAGCTTTCATAGGCGGAAGTGAGAGCCCTGCACAGCAAATAATGTCCCGGCCAAAAACACAGTGCGCTAAATAATAAAATATAAATTAACAAAGCTTAGAGGCAGAAAAATTTTCCTCGAGGAATTTTAATAATCAAGGTACTCGAATAATTCGAGGAGTCGTTTCAGTCCTAAGCACAAGCAGAATGCATGTTTTCAAAACGTTTTATTGAAACTTCTCTGAGCGTCATATAGACTTAATGGCTATTTCTGCAGAATTGGTCTTTCTGCCTGCATAATCGCCAAGAAATCCGGCTCTTCCACCTACTTGCTTACAGAATGTCAAGTGAGGTTATAGGTTCATTACCAATTCCGATAGTCTTTTTTGTTGTCGTTAACTCATAACCATATTCATAATTGACTGTGTAAGGAAGAATCATATTTTATATAAATATTTTCATCGCAGGAAAAAAAAACATTTCTTGGAGGGGAGTGCTATGTCTGATCCTGGGAAGAGCTGTTACATTTCATAGTGCCTTCAGGAGCTGCCATTGTTGTACACAGATTCCTACCCTTTAAATCACAGTTTGTAACTCATGGGTTGTACACTGCTTGTGAATCTAATGTGTATCATTCTAATGATCGCAATATTATGCACTGCCTTGTCTCGTGAGCTACAAGTGTTGTTATACACCTGATTATTGCATGTTTTTATCGTAAACACTCACAATGTGCTGTTTACTGAGTAAAAATGCTGTACCTAATCATTACTAAATTTCTAAGAATTTTAAAGCAACAACAAGAATATGGACTCTGACCAGGTTTGATCAGAGAATTTGATTAATCTGCAGAAAAAAAACCAAAGATAGCTGTGTCATCCACTTTGTCTTACTCATCACTGAAGCACAACAGCACATGCAGCTGCTGTTTTTCCGCAGCAAAGTTCTAAGAAACCACCAGGATTGGATTTACCTGGCTCTGCCAAACCTATTTTAGGATAATCTTCAATCCTGGTATATGTGGCTGTAAACATTCATGTTCTAATAAGGGGAGGACGACTGTATGGATGCATCACCAGATGGACTGCAGTTGCTGGAAAGTGGGAAAAAATAACAACAGAAATAGCATGTATTCCACAAACTGTGGTTGATAAACTCGGTTCAATTATTTTTGTGGAAGAATGAAATTGAGACATCTATTACGTATTAGTGGTATAAACATGGAGATGGAGGAGTTTAAATATGGATACTGCACAAGGGAAGTGGAGAATGGACTGAAGGTGGAGTCGATGCACACAGCAGGAGTGATTTAGGACAGGTGATAACTGCTTAGATGGCAAGATGGCATTAAAAAAAAGGCAGAAGAGAACAAAATCTGAACCATGAAAATCTGGTTGGACAAGATTGGAAATGGGTTTATCAGTCATGGTAATTTATAATTGTTCACATGGACAAAAGGTTGCTGCTCAGACAAGACAAGGATTGTGCTGTTTAGACACAATGAGAAAAAGAATGTTCACTGCCAAGCAAGGTAGTGGAAGCATTGTGTGGTGCTATTTTGCTACCAATGAGGAATAATAAAGAAAGAGGACTATCCTTTAATTTTTCATTTCAGATTCAGTTCAGAATCTGAAAGCAAATATAACACTACTCTTTTTTTTACATTCTTATTTTAATATTTGTCACCATATACTAAAGCATATAACTAGCCTTTGGAAAATGTTCCTGTTTCTTATGGACAGGAGACTCGTACTACTATTTTGCTAGTGGAGAGCGTCTGGATTAGCAACTCTAATTCATGTGAGATTAGTCGACTTAAAATGTATTAAATATCTACCCCTGTGTGAGTTGCATCTATAAACTAAATGGTAATTAGTTGAAAAAGACAAGCTGTTTTCGACTGTACCTTGTGTCTTAAACAAGTTGACTACAATGAGGCTTAAACTATTATTCTGTGTGCTCCTGTTGAAACTGAACAACATAATTTCATTTGTTGGTATGGAATATGAACATGACACAATCTACAATAATATCTGTGGGAAATTGATCCAAGTGCTTTTTGGTTTTTAATTGGAACCTATTTGCTAAGGTGCAAAAATCCACAAAGGACAAAGTCATTTTTCCAATGACTATATCTAAGTAGCTGTTAAGAGTTTTGGAAAATTCCCCTACATTTTGGACTGGTCTTGGCTGAGAAACAATATGTGGTACAGCTGTCTGGTGCTCATATGTCCTGCAGCAGCAAATCCACCACCATGGAGAGATGCACACTGACTTGAATAAGCTGGTGAGGTTCACCTGTTGGTGTGAAGCACAACAAGGACAAAGAATCAAGGAGAAGCCTCCTGAGAGAGGGCACAGTTGGAAGTTTTTGGATGAAGGCCATCTGCAGCAAAATATTTTTTTCAGTAAGGGGAATACTCCCCCCTCTTATTGAAATATGGTGAACCAAACTCCTTTTACTGTGCCAGCTGACCAAAGAGGGCATGGACTGAGCTACCAGGAGAGACGTTGCTTTCCAGAGAAGTCCAGGTAAGCTGACCATGACATTGTTTCTCAACCCTGCTTAGGCCAGTTTGCGACTGCCATTGTTTCTTTGCCTGTTCCCATACAGGAAGTTAATTGTTTTGTTAAGGTTTATGACATTATTCTGCTTTCCACTCATTCATAGTAAATGAAATGTTTAATATTAGTAATTGTTAAAAAAAGTGTATTTGTTTGGCTAATTTTATTGTTTCTTTTGACAATAACAGTTTAAATTTATCAATGGAGTTTTCTATGTTAGATTACTTTTTTATGATCATTATTGAATAGCTTTTGAATGTTCTTGAGCTTTAAGGTCTTTATTAAGCCTTTATTCCCTTAATAGTCATTGATTCAACACTGTGGTGGCCTCTTAATGAGCTATTAAACCAAATTAAATCGAGAATATTGCTTATTTTATCACTTATATAGAATTTTGATTCAAATGCAGTTAGCTCGATAAACATTTTAATCAAGTTCCACCAGGAACAAATTGTGTTGCACACAGTTCTTAGTTAACACATAGTTCTTACAATTAAGATTAGCTGAAATAACTTGTTGAAGAATCATTCCAGGCTCAAATAGGACAAATAGCTGAATCTTCACAATCAGGTTGAAACCCAGACAATAAACCAGCTTCAATATATTGCTTGGAGATGTCTGATCTGACGTGATCTGGTTTCAGAAACCAGCCGTACAGTGGCTGATCAGATCTTATAGATGCTCTTCAGACACAATGCAGCAACTACCACTGGTGTCCTCAGATTCACCAGCACATTCATCAGTGTGGGACAGTGCACAGCATATTGGACAGAACACAGTTAACAACCACTCATTTAATCTGCATGACACAGTGTCTCCCATATATTTGCACTACACACAGACGTACGGTGAACCCATGCTTTTGACACTTGCGGTTGTTTCTGTCTGAAGCTCTGATTGTTACCAAGTTTCTATGAGGACCATCATACACTGTTAGCTACTCAACAAGGAAACCACACTAGGTTTCTGTTACACACTGTGTTGCTTCTGAATACATGCTGGAAGCCTAAAGTTGAGCTGTTGTTTACACAGACCACCAGGTGACCAGGTGATATTTCTTAGTTCACATGACAGTCAACAACATTTATTTAGAATGTGCAAAGCTCAAATGTAAACATATCAATTCTAGTACACTGGCAATAGACCAGACAGCTCCCTCACCGGGCAACCATTACCCATAAAACAGAACAAACTACATTACCCAGAATTGAATTTGTTCAATTAATGGCTAGACAGAAAGTCATTAATATACTTGCAAAATCTTGCCTTTAAACCTAAGAAAGTAACAACTTCCAAGGTAAAGGAAATATGCTATTAAAATATCAAATAAAAGCATGCAATCACATGATACATAAATAAGAACACACAAACATCTATCTATCTATCTATCTATCTATCTATCTATCTATCTATCTATCTATCTATCTATCTATCTATCTATCTATCTATCTATCTATCTATCTATCTATCTATCTATCTATACTTGAGATATATTTATCTCAAGAAAACATTGGAGATGAAACTAGATAAATCCAAACAAAGAAATGAAGTAAACATTAATGAATTTCAGTTGCGTGTGGTACATTTTCACATAAGCTCACATGATATCCCTAAATAACAATAACAAAGTTATGTAAAAAAAAAAAAAAAAACCATACAAAATAATCATTAAAAAATATTTGTTATATTAAAAAAAATACTTTCCAACTCTTTCATGTACAATGTTGCCACCCTGTGGGACTGATTTTATGTTTGCCAAAGAAAATCATAAATACTGAACTCGGTGAGGCCAGGGTGGCCTATAGACCAAGCTCACTCGGGAAAGTAGAGAGTTAGATAATTGCTAGCTTTAACAGGCATCAAGTGTCCAAGAGGTCATTTTATCACTATGTGTACTGAAGCTACTTACACACTCAATTACTCCATACAATATAGAGGGGCAGGACAATCTGGACTTTCTATTTAGAGGTTGAAAATATTTCCATAGAAAGTCAAGTAAATCAATGTTTGGTATTCAAAGGAAACTCAAAGTAATTTGACCAACAGCGCCCCCACCTGGTCAAGAAACACTTCTATCAATTGCAATGTGAGTACACTAAGATTTCCCTTACAACCCGGGGACTCAATGAAACAAATGCAGACCTGGGCAGACAACATCGGTGGCAAATACCGCAGCTTGGATTCTATTCAGCCTCCATCAGCTTGCTTATTGATCAAATCTGGATCAATAAGCAAGCTGCTTATTGATTCTTCTGTAAAAGCAGAAGAAGAAGAAAAAAAAGGACTTACTATGGAGTTCCTTCTCGGGGTGTCAGACATCCCGTTGCTGCTTGGTTCCCATGACGAGGAGCTATATGCTCTGCTGATGCTGCTGCTACTGAAGGCCTCCTGAGTGGAGCTCCGCAACAGGCTCGAGCAGCCCGGTCTGGAGCCTATGTCATACGACTCGGGGACGTCTTTAGTTCGACTGTGGTAGCTCCGTAGGGCACTGGTGGAGGAGGATGGAGTGGAGGAGGAGGAGGACACATCGCTGAGGCTCAGGGAGGACAAGTCCCTGCTCAGGTCACTCTGGGAAACAGACTTTCTTCTATTGAGTGGGATGCTGGAGGCCGCCGGTGAAGAAGCGAGGTAGCTGGGCTGGTAAGCGCTGTAGCCTGAGTAGGCTGAACCCCCACTCAGACCTGACGATCCGTAGCTCTTGACGGGGGTTCTACTGAGGCTCTCACTCCGTCGGCTGTTAATGCTGCTGCTGCTACTCCCGAGGATGTCGGTGCGAGGGACAGTTCGACCCCGGTCTCGATCGGGGTCCGAGGAGGCGCTGTAGTTGCGGCTGCGAGCGGCGGAGCTGCTCAGGTAGCTGGACGAGTATCCAGAGGAGGAAGTGGAGTTGGGGGACCTGTAGGTGGACAGCCTGTCCCGCTCGCTATAGGTGCTGAGGCCCGGGGTCAGAGAGGGGCTGTAGGAGCTATAGTGGCTGGTGTAGGAGGAGCCAGCATAGCGTTTGGGGGTGGAGGAGACACGGGACATGGTGCTGTTGCTGCTGGTTTTTCAGCCAGGGGGAGCCTCTGGAAGACTGCATCGACTGCAGACACAGCAAAGAGACACAAGCACTGTATTAGTTCATCAGCAACAATGGAATCAATACAAACACCACAGCAACACAGCAGGCAGGAGTCAGGCCATTATTCATCTGTGCCTCCCCTGAGCTCTGAACGAATGATTCAGGAATTTATCTGCCATCACATCACATCTGCTGTCAGCCTGTATCATCCCAAGCAAAAGCTGACCCATTCATGCACTCATCACCCTGCCTTTAGGATTCCATCAATATTTCAGCCTCTTTACCTACATTTATTACTGATCGCCATACGAAAGCCCACAATTCCTCCCAATATTCTTGGCGCATCAACTTTTATCCAGCTGTTTTTTATGACTGTTTCAAAATACAGCAGGAACCGGATTAAGACTGGAAGGACAGGTGAAAGGTGAGGGAATCTCTTCCTTAGCTCACTGGGGAGTCGAAAGAGCAAGCTGGTGCATTTATACAGCTGGCAACTGGACAAAACCTTGGACCTGGCACTGCAGATTTTACTCCACTAACCACACACTTAGTAACCTTGGCAACTGCACACCAGAAATATCGCAACAGCAGCTTCACAGTTCTTGAAAGGTATTTAAAGCAAAAACATCGAGGTTTGACTGGAGTCTTCCTGCTGAAATCTAAGAGTCAGTTTTTATCAGCGTTCTCCAACCTCTAATTCTGGTTTTGCCCAGATGCATTATAACTGTGACATTTAAAAAAAACACAGGGCTGCAATTTTCAGTGTCTTGTAAAAGTCTTCATACCCCTTCCACTTTGTCATTTTGGATTTTTTATGCACAAAAGTATGACATATTGGCGTTGTGCTTAATAGGGCTTAGCAGCAGATCAATCTAAATATCTGTTACTGTTGCATAGATACTGGCATGATGACATTGATACTTTTGTTCTCTTCTTCATATCCAGCAGATTTACTCTAGTTCACACCAGCACATATGCAGGAATTAAAATGCCAAATATCAAGAGTTTACATTTTCAAATTGAGAAAATACTTTTATACCTTTATAATGTTTGCAATTAAAATTTCAAATATGATCTGTTTAATTACCCAGTAATCACGACTTCACTCCAATAGTGCTGCTCTTTGTCTCTTGACTTTTTCTAATTTCACATTATGATCAAAGCTGCGATTTTGGAAGACTTGTAACTATCGAGGTAGCAAAAAAAAAAACAAAAAAAACAAATGATATTCATGTGTGTCCAGTAAAAGTCTATACATAATCTGGAGCAATTTGGCAAGCGTGTAAAAATAAAAAAGGTCTGCCTAGATGTGAAAGACTGGCAGAGATGTACTTGACTTAAAGATACATAATTTCAGGAAAAGGTGGTTCAACAAAATATTAACTCGTGGGGCTGTGCGCATGCAGCTACGAAAAATGTTCCCTTGTGATTTAAATCTTGTTTACTGGAAAAATTCTGTGAAAAAAGACCCTTTTTCACTTTAAATCCAGATTAAACATTACTTTGATGCATCAAGCTGAATGTTTTTTCCCCCA
Organism: Poeciliopsis prolifica; assembly: GCF_027474105.1. Classification (NCBI taxonomy): domain Eukaryota; kingdom Metazoa; phylum Chordata; class Actinopteri; order Cyprinodontiformes; family Poeciliidae; genus Poeciliopsis; species Poeciliopsis prolifica. Next base: position 12,555,878 of record NW_026562379.1, read on the forward strand.
TCGCCAAACACAGACATGCCAATACAGGTGAAGTCTGTGTGTGAGGTGGAAGTAATGGCAGGCAGCCTAGAGTGTTACTGTTTCAGCAAAGCCTCAGAGAGGCTCCTGTTCACATGTGCAGAAGCATCTGAATAAATAAAAGTATCTGATGTTGCTGATCCGTGTTGAGTTCATCCAGGGAGGCTCCTATTTCTTTAACCTCGCTCTTTCTGCTCTGATCTCGCCTCTCTTACTGCTTCCTATCCTCTCCTGCTCTTCCTTCATTCCTCTGTGAGTGTGGGCTTCCTTGTCCTCAGAATATTCTTCTCTGTATTGGCATAGCCTTCTTATGGTCTCTCGCAATCTGTTTTTCAACATCAAAAGGTTTCATCAATAATTCAGCCAATGGATCCGAACCAGGTACATGAGCACTCAGATGGAGACAGGCCAACATATGCAGAAGCAGGCCATGTTCAACCAGACGAAGCCAGATGATGAAGATAAGTGGAGTGATCCTCTATAATTTGGCAGGGTTGTTTTGGTTTTAGCATCTGAGAGGACAAAGTCATCTTCTGGCTTCACTTTTAATAAGAATCTTTACCACGAATATCACAATGATATTGAAGACGTGTTAATTGCCCTGACAAAAATTTTAATCACACTATTTAAAAAAAACAAAAATTTTTGCACAATAAAAATATACTAATAATTATCAATCACTATTTAGAACCGGTGGAGATGAAGATTCCAGTTACTTAAGATAACCATACTAGAATAAGGGTTGCCATATTGTGTACCAAGCATGAGAGAACATCTGCACTTTGCCATCTGGAGACAGATATTGGACTAATTACAGCACCCCGTCTCACCCACAGGGTGGCTCAGTGACTGGCTTCAGCCTTGCTGCAGGTTCCCTGTCCCATGATGTGCAGAGCAAAGCAGAGATGGCTATGCTTAAAGGGGAGGACTGGCGAGTGAGGTCCTGTTGTTTTCAGTGATGGCTCGCTGTTCTGCATTAATCACCACATTTTATCATCATGTGGAAAGAGGATAAAAATGACCAATAATGCTGTGAAGAGACACGTTAGCTTTCTTCTGGTAGTACCACACTGTTCTATATTCTTTCAATTTTTCACCAATACAAAACATGTCCACCTGTCTAAGGACTATATTGACCATGTTCAAAGTCCCAGATCTGTCCCCAATCAAACAAGAACCCAGTTCCTGTAGGTGTTCAGATGATCACCTGTCAAGTTATGTTTGACATGTACAGCATTTTTATAACAACCTACACAGTTACTTGATAGTGCTACAAAATGGCACTATGTGCCAGGAAAGGTCATAATAGTACCACTTTAATAAGGGTTTAAATCTTGCTACAGTACCATGAAGGTTTGACTTCTAGAGTGATGCTGTCCTATGGACAGCTTCTCCCACCTGAGCAAAGAATCTCTGCAACTCCTCCCAACTTATCATGGGCTTTTCTTCCAAAAGGCTGCCCAGCCTTCCTTTGAAAGGAATTAGTAGCAATAACTTTTACTTAAGGAAATAGAATAGAGTCAGATTTGTTTGACTTCACCTGTCAACATTTTTTTAAATCATGTATAATTTTTATTTTACTTTGCAGTTATATGCTGGCGCATAAAACAGCAATAAACCACATAGAGTTTTTCACTATAACAAGACAATGTGAAAGTATTCTGGGGGGGCGGCTATATATTACTGCAGTAAACTGGAACGTGGACGCTTGCCAAATAATCATTATAGTGTATGAATTGCACATGTTACAACGGAAACAAAAACTCACACACTTACACATTCTGGCTTTTCTACATTTTCAGCCTCCCCTGAGGCAGTGCTAACCGGCAGTTACCATGGCTACAGTAGCAACAAGTTATGGCCAATTTAAACCTGCGATCAGAACTGCAGACTGGTAGCTACATTCTTGTCCTTTCTTCAGACAAATTAAATTACAGGTTTCTGACCAGCAAGCCTCTATCCAGCTGGACAAAAAAAGAGATCAGACCACTGGCACCCATTACATAAGAAATGTAATAGGTGCACCAAGCTTTTAGGACATTGCGATTAAAAATATTTCAACTGAGTGGCAGAGATGATTGCATTGGTGCAGTCCAAGAGAGGTTTCTAGCAGCTGCCTACTGGCATCAAGATGGAGAGATGAGGTTTCACCTTCGGGGCAAGTTTCAGAGAACTGGGCCAAAATCTTTTTACGAACCTCACTTTCAATATGTGGAACTGGATCCCAGAGCAATGCTCAGCTAGTATGACTCTACCCAACGACCAAGAAAAAATAGAAACCAGTGAACAAAGTAACACTGCGTCTGGCATTCAGCTCATCCACAAAAATACTTGCGAGAGAGAAGTAAATTCATTCAGACCAACAAGGCTGTCAGAGAGGACTCATTTATGATCTCCAAAATTTTACTCCAAAAGGCCAAAAATATACATCCATGTGAAATTGAGCTAACCAATAATAAATATCACATTATCACCAATGGCTTTTATATCTTGGTCCTCCGAAACTGCAGAAGAGCAGACATGAACTTCAAATCTTGCTTCTTTCTAAATATTTCCTCAGCATAATATTTGCTCAGAGTGGGCTGAAACTGCAGTGATATGATAAAAAAAGAGAACTAAATGGTACACTGAGTAGACACAGAGTTGCATCCAAAGAATTAAACTCTGCTTCAGTTAAGGGTTTGATCTAGAAACAGATTTCGTCACTATCATTATTTATTCAAATAACAGAGTCAAGTGTTAACCAAGACTACCCCATGATTCAACAGTTTCTACACTCACCTTCAGAAGCAATACCTATTTGTAGTCGTTTTTTGTACGGAGTAAAATTGTATATGTCAAGGAGAAATTTTGATCCACTCCTTTTTCAATATTGCATGAATTCATTGCAATTTACCACAACAGCATTTTAATCAGGTTGAGGTCTGGACTTTGACTGGGCCTTCAGGGCACCTTGATTTATGTCTTTCTTTTCACATATTGTTCTGTACAACTGATTATTTTTCTTATTTATGACTCATTTTGACATAAAAGTCCAAATGACTTTTAGGTGATTGTGACCTAAAAATGCGAGAGACAGAAGACTTTATATTTGATTAAAGACGACATTCGGTGAGCAGATAGGCTTATGGTCAACTCAATGGCAGAAGGACACTTTGGACCTGCAGCTGTAAAACAAGCCTCAACCTTCACTCCTCCACCACTGTGCTTTGACAGCAGCTGTTTATTCCAATGTAATTGTTTTGGTTTTACCCAAACAGCACTATGCATGACAAAAAATTAAAAAAAAAACACCTTGGTCTCATGTCTCAGCAGATATTGATATAGTACTTTTGTAGTTCATTCAAATGTACCTCTGAAATACCTTTCCCAAAAGCTATACTCGGGGCCTGATCTACAAAGATTCCAAATAAAGAGCGCTAAAATATGTGAGCAAGCATACATGCCTAAAAGTGGTGCCGAAAAGCTGGATAAAAACATTTCCAATTAAAAGCTTAAAACTTTTTTGAGCTTTGTGTTATAATGTTATTCTTCCATCAAAAACATACCTGGAGTGTTGCTTTGATTCTTTCATCCATGTTTGAGAAATCCTTTAATCTCCCCCTGCAGCCATTCGCGGTGCCTGAATGCTTGCCCCCACAAAGCCCCAACAATTTCCACAAAGCTCCTACTTGGAGCTGCAATCTCCAGCTGAGCTTCACAGAACACCCCTTCCATCACCTGCCCCACTCAGCTCCTCCAAAGTAGCAGCAGAGTTAGCAAAAAACTAGTGGAACTGAACATTTGTTGAGCGTATGCGAACTGTTTCTCAGTCCGACGCTCCTGAGAACGGTTGGAAACACTGTGAAACACTATTGGTTTACGGCTAGAAAATCACCTTTTATTCCAGAAGGTGTCTTTCCTTTCCTGTTGCCTTAACAATTACAGCAGATGTTTGTGTCACCAAAATCATTTTAAGTATGTTACTATGGCATCTTTCTGAGGAGATCATAAATAAACAATAAAGTGTAATACACACTGTTACAAAAGAATTGGTTCAACTTTTATTGCTTGATTCGGTTTTTTGAGCCTTTTCGAGCCTGTTGATCTGCCTCACCACCTTTGCTTTTAGACAGCATGGCTGCTTTAATTTCACAATTTATAAGTCAGCAATATGTAGGAATATGAAGAAAAACATTCGGTGAGAGCTGTGGCATCACTCCCACAGCTCTTTGCTTCGCCTAAAGAGCTGTGACAGGCACAGAGCTATCACAACATCTGGTTAAAGTTGCTGGTAGGCGATGTATTGCTATACAAACATGTCTGTGGCACTGATTCAGCCAGTCTCGCATAAAACGGACTTTTCTTCACCTCATCGACCAGACCTTCATTGAGCCAAACATAAAAACACTGACAGGTGGATTACATGATATTGATCTTCTTGTTACACTGAAATGCTTAACTGGGCTCATGTGGATTTACAAACCCATTCACATCAGCAACATGTGACTTGGTGCAGCTTTATGCCACACTTGGCTCAACAGAGTATTTTTCCACTACTGACTTTGACTTTACTAAGATATATAAATTCTAACTGGTCATAATGGTTCTCACCTTAAATCTTTCCACATTTTATCATATGCATTATTGGAAAATTATGTAATAGACCAACAGGACACAACATTTAACTGTGACCTGTAAGATAAGAATACATTGTTTTACTTTTTTTTATTTATTTTAAAAAACGTGTCATTAGAATTCATCTCTCTCTGCTGTGAAAACACCAAATACACTTTAGCGCAACCATTTCCTAAAGAAGTCACCAAAGTAGTAAACTGCTTCCACCTCTGAGTGAGAAATGGACATTACCTAGTCCACCAATTCTGCTGAGCAGGAGCCTGTCTATGTGTCTTGATTTCAGGGAGGAGACAAATTGAGTCCAAACAAACTTCACATCAAATGGCCTTTCAATACCTGAAAAACAGAACATATGCTGAAAATCTTCCAATCAAATTTTCCTGAATCACCACCTACTACAGTCTTCACTACACAGCCTAGATTTGACATCAATAAGAACCCGGAGGGGAAAACGACAATTAGCATTTTTCACTACTACCATCTGTTAGTGACTCATGCATGAGGCCATGACTACAGTGCAGAGGACAGGATCTGTGGGCTGCAGTTACTGCTGCTGCACCCTCTGTACATGACCAACTTCATTCTTTATTCATTGACTCAATCATTTGGTCATTTACACTCCGTTACTAATTAAAAAGCTCATCGATCTCTGCTGATCCACTTACTGATGCTGATGGATGCTATAAGCTACAAAAGATTAGAGACAATAACCTTAACAACTTCTATTAACAGCTTCTCGAGTACAGATGATTTGGACAAGAGAATTTACAGAATGTGTCCTCCATGATTAAAAAACGAATCCTGCTTTCAATTAAAGCTGTTGCTGACATCAGTTGAAACCATCAGGAGGATGAGTCATTCAGCCATCCAGCCTGTCAGCGCTCTCAGTGACCTGATGTACCTGGAGGATTTGGTACTGTTGGGTCTCATCTAGATTATGAGGGAAATGCCGCTGCAGTAACTTGTCACTTTTCATCCAACGTTTTAAGCGATGATACGGCTTATACTGACCGATTGTTTTGCTGGACCGGGTTTTGTTTATTAGCAGTGTCAATAAAAAGTACATCATGATCAACAAAACATTTTTTTTTTTACAAAAATAAAAGCCCTTTCATGTCTAAATCAGAAAACTAATTTATGTCAATTAATAACAAAGAAAAAAAAAGAAACCTAAAGTAGGTTTTGTGAACATATTCACCAGCTTTAAAGCGACCATTGAATCCCCAGCTATTTCAAGAGCTCATGGTGGCTCGCAGACTAAGCATGTTTCCAGGGCTTTTGTAGAAAAAGGAGCTGGAAGCATCAGCATCACAGACCTTCAAGCATACACATTAGCGAACAAGAAGTGCTTTTAAAATTTTTAAAGCTTTGTTCCAGCCCAAGTCCAGCGGAAGTGCTACTGAAAAGCTCAATGTGAGTCTCAGAGCACAAAGTCTTAGGACAGCATTACACTTGTGATGGCAGACATTGTTCTGGCATCACTCCCAAACAACTGGTTGTCATGTAGACAGTGTCTGACAGTTGTTATAGAAACTTGGCAAGAAGAAGATGCTACTCTTTGCTGCAGTTCTCCTAACAGTGACCTTTAAAGCTTTTTGTCCCAGTCCGGCTCACTCTGTGTAGAGGCAAGATAAATATGGGGCCCCATCCAGCCTAAAAGAAATACATTCTCCTCCCCTTCGTATTTATGCTCCAGATAAACAGTCATGGGTGACCAATTAGAAGCTCCTAGAAACTCTGACCAACTTTAAAACTGAAGTATAAATGATAAAAATGCTGTACTTATATTTTTATCATTTATTTGTTTGGGAAGTTGGTACCTGCTGTATTTGTAGCAGTGTGCGTCAGACTTCATGGGTTTAGGGGCAGCTCATCCTACTGATGCCACCCCACAGTTTAAACACAGAGATCACCCCTGTGAAAAAACACAGACATGCCAAATGAGTGAGAACACAGGATCGGGGTGTAAAGCAAACACAATGAAAACGAGTGAAAGCAGAGCAACAGGTGGACTTCTGGGTGTTAATCCAAATGTGATGGAGCTTAAGGTTACAAATTGATGGTCAGACATTCTGCTTTAGATATTTCTGGTAGAGGGAACAGAATTTATGGTTCCATCAATTACAAACAATCCTCAAGCTTCTGAAGCAGCCTCATCCGAAACGCTGCTGCTCGCACTAAAACCAGGAAGATAGACGCCATCACCCCAGTTCATTGGCTCTCTGCCTTGGAGAATAGATCATAAAATATGTCTGTTAGTTTATAAAGCACTGAATGTCTAGTACCAAAATACATTGAGGAGTTGTCGTCGTATCAACTCTCAAGACCACTCAGGCCTTCTGGGTGTAGTTTACGCTGCATCCCAGAACAAGGACCAAACATGGAGAAGAAGCACTCAGCTTCTATGCACCACAAGTCTGGAACAAACTTCCAGAAAACTACAAAAATGGTGAAATACTGAATTCCTTTGAATCAAAGCTAAAACCCCATCTGTTGTTAGTTCAGTTAACATGATTTCTTGATTCTACAGCTCTAGTGGTGACAAGAGAAACTGAACCAGAAGAAATGTGGTTTACTCTGGTAAATTTATGATTTGAACAGAAGTGAATAAATCTCTCATATTTGAAAAAGTTGTTTTGAAAACTCTTTTGCTTTAATAAATCATTTGAAAAGTGGTTTTTGCATTTAGTACTTTATCAGATGTTAATAATCAGAAACATTTAAGTTCTAAAAAAAAAAATCATAAACAGAGGAAATCTAAAGGAGGAAATCCTTTTCCACGTCAATGTATGTGGAGAATGACAGCTAACCTGGCAGAAAACTTTTCCATGGGTGACAAATATAGTGTGTGAGGAACTTCATATTGCCTGGAAGTCCTATAAATAGAGAAGTGAAGCAGCTAGAAGCTTAACTTTACAGCAGACACATTCAACTTTAAATGAACGAGCGATAATTAGAGTGGTGATGGACACATGAGATCCTACAATCAAATCTAGAAAAGCTGCTCCTGAAGAGGACTGTTTAGTCAAGTTGGTTAGAAAGAAAACATGCAGCAGCTTATTACCGCGGTACTTAAAGCGAAGCTTCTTGTACTCATGCGAGAAAAATCTGGAACTCTGAAATATTGTCCCCAACCCTCAGCCCAGCTCCTCATAGAAGATCACTACAAAGCTGAGCAAACAGTTGAGACCAGAACCAAGCAGGTTACCTGCAGGAAGATAAATGGAGGTTCACCCTTGTTGTTCTGAGCAGCCGGGTCTTTGGACAGAAAGCAATAGGGGCGCTACTCGGAACGCTGCGGACCCACAGAGCAAGTGGATAGATAGTGTGAGCACGGCTGTCCAGAATGCCATGGATCAAGTTACAGAGCCGGTAAATATAGCAGATGCCTGTGACCTCCACAGGTCTCTCGGCGCTCCTCTGGCATTCCACTTTACTCTTAAAGGACTAGCGTTAAAACTTTCGGGAAGCCAGGCGGACCAGAAGTGATTTCCACAGCTCTTCTGGAGCAAATACTAAAGACAAGTCAGAAATCACTTTGAAAAGTTAAGAATGAGCTTCAGTGAATTGTGATTCATCCACTAAGTTCCTCTGAATATTATTTGAATATTATTTGCACTTTTAGAGTTCCTTGTAAAAGTATTCAAATCCCTGGATATTTTTTGTCCACATGTCACGTTACAATCACCAACTCAAAAATAATTGTATTAAGATTATATATTGTAAATGAACATAAAGCAGTGCCTTAATTGTTAAATGGAAGGAAAATAAAGTAAAGTTTTTACAAATAACATAAATATGTCACACTGGATGGAGAGTATTTTGTATAGAAAATTAAAGTATGCACATCTGGGTTTTGGTAAGGTGACTTCTGAAGGTAGTTGCTTGCACTGGATTTTATTTAATGTTACCAGAGCAAAAAGGGTTGAATAAAATTACAATGTACTATTTGGTCTTCGCAATTCTGTTTTGTTTTTGAGTTGGTGAAACATATGAAATAAAACATAATTTAAAGAACTTTGTGTTGGGGAAGAGATGAATGTGGTGCTCTTGGAAGGCTCCGAGTGTCCGGAAACGCATCCCTGGACTGCGACACCAGGATCCAAATAAAAACGAGTATTCTCTGGCCAGAGGACATAGCTGACGTATGACAATGGAAAAAGACAGTCGGAGCTCTGCGCCGGAGTGGCTCTGAACCGGCGTATAGCGTTACATGACACCGAGAGGAGACGGGTCTGTGATGGTTCCCGAACACCCAAGGCGGTACTCTGAGTGCCGTGATGTCAGCAGTGCACGAAACAGACTGATTGCATGCGAGCAGAGGTGGAATGCCTGATGGAGACCACAGCAGATAACGTTATTCCGCGCCTTAGTAAGTAACCCAGTCGAACAACAGGAGTAGTGATGGCAATTCCGTCTCCATTCCCGGATCCGACTCATTTGGCTCGGCTCACCAGCAAGATCCGGCTCTTTCTGCTACACAATTCTAATTCAGAAAAGTCTTGAAATTTAATTTTGTATGAGCGCAAACCCGGTATAACAACACTTACTAACATAATTTTTTAAATTATTTTATCACATTCTCTGGGGCTTATTTTCTTAAGTTTTAATCAGGTGACTGCCAAAAATTTTCCCTGTGGGGATTTTTAAAGTACTTCTGATTCTGATTATATCTCCTGATTAATATAAATGCAATTTTAGAAAGTTGCAGATAGCTGTAAACATCAGAAACAATTGAATTGTTTCTGATGGGTGTTTCTTTCTATAAAAACAATTTTTGGTTTCTCCACTGTTGCCACATGCTTGCTCAGGATGAAGGACTGATGCCAAGTCAACAAGATTAAATTATCTGGGCTTCCTGAGATGGACAAGCCACCATACAGGCCACCATAAGATAATTAATTAACTTTGACTGCACAGTACGAAAATTAGAAACAAATTGAACATATCTGATATGGAAGTTACTATATAATAGGATTGTATGGGAAAGACTTGAATTATTTTAAAACTGAAATTATAGTCCATTGTAACATGGATTGAAGTTGTCTTGTAAAGGGCTTTGAGATTACATTTATTGTAATTTTATGTTTTTGAAACAATGTCTAGAATAAACTCCATAAAAGGTCCTAATTACAAGGTTACTTACTGCTTATGCATATTTTGACATGTGCTGCTATTATGCTCTAATAATAAGAAGAATAAGGCCAATAATTATAATTCCATTGTTCATGTGAATGAGTCACTCATTCATTGTGTGTAGGCACAAGAAGCCGGCTCGGCTTCGGGCGCCACATCACTAATCAGCAGGGTTGCCTGGTGATGGAAGCGGGTAGGCTCGCAGGAATGCAGCGCGAGAGAGGGTAGTAGAGAGGACATAGAGACAACCGTAAACCCAACGTTCCTCGAACTTGCCGCTGGGAGATGCAGCCAAGTTAATACACCACTTATAAACTAACCGGCATACACTTTACGGCAGTGTAAGCAGGCCGAATACGCCTCAGTGGTAACTCATGGAAACGCATTCAGGACAGCTGCATAGACACACAGCGCCAAACTGTGCTGTGACAGCGAACTGAGGCGCTGCTGCGGGACACACTGTTCATACTTTAGCCGTATAGATATGACCAATAAAATCACAAGGATACATTTTACTCTACACATAATAAGTGCAGGTGAAAAAAATAAGCAGGAATAAATCGAACTTTCTCGAGTTTTTTCAACCGCTGGTCTCCACAGCAAGCTTCGTTTAAGGGGTCAAAAAAAACATGCAATCCAATCAAACATTCTGTTTCACTCAAATCTAATGTTCTTTTGACTTATAAATTCCGTCCCAGTACTGGGACTAAGCTAAGTAGCGAAGTGTCAAGACTTAGCAGAAACAGCACCTATCAGGGTTATGGAGGTAGAAAGGAACTGCATTCACTCACCCCGCAGTTGGAGATCATCCCGATCCAAACGGGCACCGAAACGCCCCCAACAGAGTCCCCTTTATCTGGTCGGTGCTTCTATCAGACCACAGGGTCCAGGGTTTAATTGTAGTAAAACGATAATGTTAAACCGACGAGAAATCTGCCAAAGGCTTTAACGACGCGACCGTTGGTGTTTAGCCATATCTCCTGTTCGCTGCAGTTGTAGAGTTTCAGCAACCGAGTAACGGCCCATTTCGCTTTAACGGTGACGTCAGGATGGCCACGGAGCGAAGCTGTGATTGGTCCAAAGCAGGCTCAGCACGTCACTGGCCATAGATGCGAACCGCCTCCTACACCGTCACCATAGCGACTAACGTAAACATCAGAGAATCCTTTCATTGAAAATATGCCACGTCCGGTGGCGTGGGAGATCTATCCCGTTCCTATTTATGTGTTTTTTTTTTCAGGAGCTTTTTATTGGAAAGCATAATAATAATAATAATAATAATAATAATAATAATAATAATAATAATAATAATAATAGCCCGTTTTAAAACAAAAATATAAAGATTTAAATATATGTAACTTTGAGCTAATATTTAAAAATAAAGGGAGTAAATTGGCAGTTTAATGATTAGGTCTATATTTATTTTATAAATAAAATTCTCACATTGCTTATAAATGTAGTTCATTATTGCTAAAAAAAAATCACTCAACCAGGTTTAAAAAAAAAAGATATTTCTCAAAGTTTTGTATTATAATTTATATACTGAATTATATGATTATGCATAATTGCTATACTAAATAAATTTTAAAAAGCTGAAATCTATTTCTGACAACTCATTCCCAAAAAGTTTGACTATTATGTCATATGATCTAGTAGTAAATTGTATAAAACCAACATTTTATCAAAACCAAAACACAATCTAAAATATGTGGTTTTTTTCTGTAACTAGGGTCATTACAAAGATATGTGATTTTACTATTTTTGACTAAATTTGATTCTCCAAATAGCATGGGCTGCCTGAGAAATGGATATCTAACTCTTGATTAGAGTTAGATCTGGGGAACTTAAAGGCCAAGTCAAAACATCAAAGTCTTTGCTGTGCTACTGAAACAATTCCAAAACCAATTTCTATTTGATGGCAGAATGCATTATTTTGCTAAAAGAGGGAAAGAGAGAGAGAGAGAGAGAGAGAGAGAGAGAGAGAGGGCGGGGGAACCAACATCAGAGAATAGCTTTTCCATAAAAAGATGTAACAATGCTTAGGATATGTCAAAGTAACATTCACATGAATAACAGCATCTTAAAGTTTTCCAGAAGAATATTGACCATAGCACTGCCTTCTTCTCATGGTACATCTTAGTGCCTTTCCATTTCCAGGTAAGCAAGGTCGTCTAGCCATCCCAAATAGGCTCTTATCAAAATATCTCAAAAACATCATTGTATTTATTATTTGTCCAAAAACTAAATTCCAAAATCAAGAAAACTCAAATCTCAAAAAATGATCAAAGCAAAAAATAAAATAAACTCAAATAGTCAATACTGTGCATCGTGGGTTCTGGCTTACGCAGTCCAAAACAAAAGGTTAAAACAGTCAAAATGCAGCTCTGTTTACTTTATTCAGTTTTTAGGCTAAAAACAAGTTAGAGGCTTCGGATAAACCTGCCCTAACTCCTGCACCTGTTCTCACTGATAAAAACTGACTGATGACTAATGACAGACGACAGGTAAAAAACCATAAGACCACCCACGTGACTCAAGACTTATCTAAACCCTACATATTTATACTGTGAAACACACCCACTTCCCAAACTGAAATCAATTAACTAATTAAGTTAATTACTAACCACAAAACTGATTTAGAAACAATAAAATAAACATTCTAATTATAAATCAACTAGAAAATAAACAAATAAAAATAAACTAAATAATCTACATTCAAAACTTTAACTGAAAATAATGTACTTGCTTGCTGTCTATATACCATGTCCACTAATAACCAGGCCAAGAGATCATCAGTGATTTCCACTTCATCTGTCAGTGTAGTTACAATGCCATATTTAATCAGTTTATTTCCTTAGCTGCAGCATTAAAGCAAGAAGTGACTGGCTCTCTGTATCAAAGCGAATGAGTAATGGATGCTGAGCTTTGCACTCCCTCTGCTGTGCTATAATACTGAACATCTTCCAAAGAGTGGGCCCGGGTCCAAAACTGCAACTGTGAATGAAACGGCATCAGACAACAGAGGAGGGAGACGGCCATTTATTCACATTCAGTGACGCATCTTTCATCCCAAGAAAGATGACTCACTCTGATCTTTAAAAACAAAAAGACTTTCTACGGGTTCTTGGAAAGCAAAATCATGATTTAATTGCCACAGATGAGACTGTGTGAAATGATTAACTTAAACACTGGTGCGTATTACCTGCAGAAATATCTCATTTGATTCAAAATAATTCTATAAATGTAGGGAAATATAAGCAAAACAGACATATTATGAAGTGTGCTTGTTGATAAATCCACAGAAACAAGTACTGATTTAGTAAATTAATTAGTGGCATGATGTACCATACAAAAACTGCAAGATGTTTGACAGTGTAGATTGAAAATCTGAAAAGATAATACCTATGGAGGTCCAAATGTATCACAATCAAATAAATGAAAAATTACACATAATTAATAAATGCACAATTAATCCATTTATAATTATTTGACTTAAATAATTTTTGGCACTTAAAAACAAAGGTCAATCAGTAAGTGAAAATAGTAGTTCTATTGTTCAAATAATGTGTCCTGAAGTGAACTTGCTCGGCAAGTGAGCCATTAATGTTGGGGTCTATTTGCCAAAGTAGTCATGGTGTACTGCAAGGCATTTATCAGTCTAAAGCAACTTATTTTTACAGGGTTGTGGGCGGTTGGTGCCTTACTCCAGTTGTTATGATACAAGGTACTCCTTGGACAGGTCATGAGGGCAACAAGGAGAAAAACAGGACAGACAACCATGCAAACATAAACTCCCTCCTAAGGGTATTTCACAAAGACCAATTAACTTAGCATGAATGTTTTTAGACCATAATGAAGACAGAACCAGGAGTTAACCCATTAATGCATAGTTAGAAACTAAATGCAGAAAGACCCCAGGCCTGGAGTCAAATCCACAACCTTCTTCATTACAGCCTCTGCAGATGGGAGAGATGAGATTTTTTTTTTTAAGTGTTGTGCATTTCATTGAAATAACAATTTTACAAATGAGATTTGCAAAATTAAATCATGGATCTAAATCCATCCATGATTTAGACTCTGAGATGCAGAATATTGATTTAACAAATTATTTGTATATAATTTGGACAGTTTGGCCCTCCACATTTCACAGAACTCTTGAATGCCCATACTGAATGCACGTTAGCAGAAAACATCAATTTTCCAGGACAGTGCAGCCTTAAACCAGGAATGTCCAACTCCAGTACGCAAGGACCAGTGGCTTGCATTTTTTTTTAGATGATTTTCTGCACTTCTCAGAGCGTTGTTGAGTTCTGAAGGAGTTCTCCTAATGAATTATTCAACTGATTCAGATGTGTGATGGAAACATCTAAAACATGCTGGACAGTATTCTTTAAACTCTAGATATCACTGGTTTTAAAGAAAGTTCCTGCACTCTTGTCAGGCAGATCCTAAAAAAAAAAAAATAGAAAGTGATTTGCTAGTTTTGCCAAGAGAACAAAAAACTAGCAGGGATATCAATAGTAAACTGTTTAAATCAACAATTTTACTGAAGCTATGACTTTACATGTGGTAGCCATATTGGATTTTGAGGTCAGGGTTGTTAAGGCACCTCTAATTGATCTTTCAGACTCTAACTTCGAGATTTCTTACTTCTAGAACTAAACAGAATCCAGCATTAGTGGGATGGTACCCAACTTCTTAAATGACATTACCACCATTTTGTGCTCTCCATAGGCTTTATTAGCATTTTTTCTAACACTCATTGTGAATTATTTTACCACATAATATTTTAAGATATGCCTGTTTTTAGGATATTATGTAGGTTTCAACTAGATGGGTAAAAATCTGAGATTTAACACCACAATTAGGTCCCCTTTGCACAAAATCCTGCAAAAGGGGAACATTGAAGTTAGAAACAATAGCCTCTACTTATATATATAACTGCACTAAGATCAAGGTTTAACAGAGTCAGAAGAACATATAGGTGTATTCTTTCCCATTTGCCTTCTTTCCCCATTCTTTTTTTTTTTTTTTTTTTTTTGCTAAGCGAAGCTAACAATCTCCAGTGTGTAGAAATATATGTGGTTTAATCACCTCATGTTATTCTTGGCAAAAAAAAAAGAAAAAAAGGCAGATAAAGAATTTCTTTTCAAATAGGCTACTGAACAAAATTTTGTACAATGTTTTAAGTTATAGTACATCAATGCGCAAAAAACATGAAACACACATATTTTTAATAAAAGTAAAGATATCTATAATAAAATTGAAGCGCATTCTGATCTACTGAAGATACTGCTGGTGTGGTTTTGGTTTTTGTCGTGGATGTCTTCATCTTGAACTGCTGAATAATTAATAAAAGATGGTTCTTGAAATGAAAACCTCTCAGTTTGACTCTGGAAACTGATGCTTGATATTGATGGTTCTTTTACTTTGATATTATGCAAAAATTGCAGCACAAAACAGCGAACCAAACAGGTAAAGAGGAACTTCAGAAAATAATAAAGACAAAACTTTGCAATTAAGGACCTATATGTGTGTGGGAGTTTTGATGTTTTTAAGCCTTTTACTTGTGGATTTTAAATATGAAAAATTTGATGCCAACGTCTTATGTCAATCAAACATAACTCAAATCTTTTTTTTATTACAAAAAATCTGTATGGTACTTTAAGGGGCTGTGAAAGGCAAAATTTTAGCTCACAACAGAAGAAACATTACACCAGAATTTCAAGAAATGATAAATCTCTACATAAAGGCGTGAAATCATTCACTCTGTGTTAAATTAAGACACAGTGTCATGAAGTGAATTGCTCTATGGATCTAGGCAGGTGTAAAAACGTTCCTTGTGATCGCACAATCAATAAATACATAACATGCATATCATTATATCATCCCTCGCCGCAAATTAATGCAACATTCTCTTATACCAAACAAGCTCACGTTGATTAAGACACGTTCAGGTAGTAGTCTGGGAACCTGATTGTTGGTGTTTGCACTACATTACTGCCTCTTTGTTCTGTTTACTATGGCTGCAATTCATGCTACACTAACACTGATTTCAAAACTGTCGTGATCAAATATAGAGAAAAGGGTCCGACTTTGTTTTTTCTTCTCCATGAACACCTATTCACGTATAGCTGCAGATTTGGAGAACAAACACTCTAGATAAGGGAAAAACTTTGGAGCATCAGCTCTAAAACGGAGATTTCTAATTTACTCAAATATAAAGTTTTCTTTAGTTTTCAAGTGGAAAGTAAAATACAGTTAACCATCGATTAGAGAGCTAAGAATATCAATGTCAAAGCAAATTAGACTTTAACATTTAAAACAGTTTCTTAAATAATTTGTTATTAATGTTAAACAATTTAATTCAAGTTTTCCTGGGTAAAAATAGCAGTTTTATCATTGTCTCAATCTTATGTATATCTGATGGAGAAAAAAATCTTCTAAAATTTCCCTTTCTCTTATACAAATAGAATGGAGAACTAAAATAATTTCTAACTTTGTGCTAAAGAACCGGCAAATAATGTAGCACATTACACAAGCTTGATCAGTTGAAAGATTTTGAACTTCAGACATTGAAATGTAATTCAGATTTCCTAAAAAGAAAGCTGGATCTTTTTGTTAACAGACCACAACTAGAGATTTGTCTCCCAGGAGCAACTAGGAAGGAATATTTCATTTTGGAAGCTCAACAAATCAGCTTTGTTGAGCTGATTCTTAGAGCAGTAATATAGCACTAACATAGCTGTCCATAGCTGTAACAATATTTTGGGATTCTGTAAAGTAGCTTGTTAAAGGAAAACATTAGCACCAAATTCCTAAGCTCAACGCTTCTTATTTACAAGAAGGATACGTTCTCATAAAATCAATAACTATTGTGTATATATATATATACCACATTGTAATGACTTCAATCACAGTAATAATATTGATTTGAAGATACAATTCAGTGTTTGGTGAAAGTGTTTTTGTGCAGAAGGAATGAAAAAATAAAATACATAAATGTCCCCAGCGTCAAAAGTGTGTTTAAATGCCACTACTAAGACCAGCATCTGCTTATGCAGCATTTCAAAAATGTAAATAAGAGAACAAATGAAGTGCAAACCTTCAATGAAGAAGATTTTGCATTCAGTGCCATTTATTTTGCATTTCAAGCCTGCAACACATTTAAAGACAATCTATGAATGGCTTTTTGTAAAGTGAAAGAACAAATGGGATTTAAAATATGTGAAGTCATCTGATTTTTGTAGATATGATTTGGTGTGAAGATGCTTCTGTGACAGGCTAACTTTTCTGGTTTTCTATGTTCACCCTAGATTGCAGGCTACAGAGGTGGTGGTGGCTACAATGCAGCCTTGTCCGGTCTCTTTGGGCAGTTTTTGCAACCATTCACAAATTGAGATGTGAATAAACACATAGGGGTTGCATGATTCAGATCTTTGAGTGTGATTATTCTTTCTGTAAGCATAAGCAATAATTTCCACTTTTGTTCAGAACTGAAGAAGCTTTTTGGATGAGAGATGTAATGTTTTTTTTTTTTATTAACTAAAATAAATCTTCCTCCCCAGTTTACTACTTTGGTTTGGTTTGTCACACAAACTCCCTTAAAACTGTACTTGCAAATTTGCAAACTATGTAGAAGTGTGAATTATATTGCAAGGCACTAAATCAATATTCCTTTAATATAAATGGAATTTGCATATTTCTCCCTTAACAGTCCAGAACATCATGAAATGACTATGGCGTTAGTGTATAGGCTTAAACTGCTCGCAACCAACAGTAAAGCCTCATACTGTAGGTTCTGTACACAGACTGAATATGAAAAGGAGTATCAACATCTCATCCCAAGGCCAGGGTTATTTTTATTGTCATTGTAATTTTTTACCTAATCCTCATTTTCATCTCTATAATGTCTGCATTGATGCACAAAAGTACTGCAGAGATTTCGGAACAACATGTGGGTCTTCCCCTAGGAGATTCACACATTTCTCCAAAATGCAGTGTAAATTATTATTTACCTTACAAAGTTATGGCAAAGGAAAAAGAGAAACTGACCCAAATATGATTATAATCTGATGTAAAAAAGAGAACTAGTGGAGAAATTTAAAACTGAATGTTTGAAGAGGATGAAAACTCCTTACTGTTATGCTGTTGTGTTTAAAGAAAAGTGGCTGATTCTCCGATTCCAGAACATCTCCACTCTGAAATACTTTAAATGTCTAATTTGGAATGTGTTGCAGGCTTATGCACTAAAATTTAAATGTATGTTTAAAATATGATGATACTGATCAGAGAAACCAACATCCCTCAGTCTCTAGTGTTTGTAGAGAGATAAATAATTCTGCTGAATAGAATCCCTTTTTGAATTATAAAACATCCAAAACTAAATGAGAACTGTTAAAATCAAACACACTTGTCAAATCATAAAGGCTAATCACTAAATTGTCATAAAAGTTGTGTTTATGCATCAAGTTTTGCCTTGCAAAGATGCCTGCAGGTGGCAGCATACAACATTAAACACCTGTGGTTGTGTGAGTGAATACACTAAAGCAGAGGTTTCTGATATCAAATATCAGATCTCAGTGTAATGTGATTTCACATAATAGTGGCAGCTGAGGATTTGTTGTTATAAATTGATATAATTAAGCTTTCTATTCATTTCCTATCAACTTTCTTATAGTTTGTTAACAGAAAACACATTTTACATTTAGTTTATATCAATTTTGAAATCAGTTTGGAAATTAGCCTGTAACCAAGATTAATGTTTCATAAAAGCACCAATTGTGGATCATCAGTCTATGTAAGCTACACAATACTGGTGGGGTGGTCAGTTTAATATTTCTTGTATTTTCATATGGACTGTAAAAACATGACTGTTACACCCTTCATCTGAATTGAACCCAGTTTAATCACCCTTCCTGCATCTGACATTTCAATTTAGGCAGATTTTCTGTAGTATCGAAGGCCAAAGTGCACCCGAGAGCAGCCGTCCGTCTCCACGTGGCAACAGGTTCTTGCTATGCCAAAACCAGAGTAGGTGTTGAACAGGTGGGCAAGTGCTGGGCATTTGTCCGTGAAGGTGCTTTGGTGGATGCCGTGTAATAAATAAGCAGCTGAGATTTGCTGCAGTGCCCTCGTGTCTGCTAACACTGCAAGCAGAATCCATGTTGCTCTCTTAGCCTTTAGCATGAAAAATCTTTCAACTCACTTGAGTTTCTCTTTAAATAAAGCTGAAATATATAACCTCTGGACTTTCAGCAAGAGCCAACCTGCGGCCCACCGTAGTTTCTTTTTCCAGTCTCCAAGATGGCGTACGTCCTTTTACTGCCTCTCTCCGTTCAAAAAGACACGCCAGCTTTTCTGTTTCAGAAGTGTTTCCAAGCAATAACAACTAAGCAATTAACATAGTCCTAGACATCTAAATCCTTCTTATCAAGCTTCAAAACAAAAGGCTTCTACTTGGTCTTGGGCACTACGAGTATTTCATCACCATCCTGGATGCTGTAGGAGTGGAGAGCCCGGTTGTTGTACTTCAATTCTTCTGGACCAAAGGCGCTGTCCTTGTTGATGTAGTAAAGCCTCATACTGTTGGTGGAGAGCTGGACCACAGACGTCAACTGCTTTTTTAGCTCAGCAACGGTTTGGTCCAAACGGATGCACAGCTGAAACAAAGCCAAGACTTATAAGAACTTAAACAGACACATTTCAGTCAGAATGAAGTTGTGTTTGAATGCAAATTACTTCCTGTTCCCAGTTCCTTCTACTTGATTTTGGTCTATCAAATAAAATCCAAAATAAAATAGGGAGAAGTTTGTGGTTGTTCTAAGGTACAGTACTTTGTTATGACGGTATTTTTGGTATTGAATCATATTAAATTATTACCAAACTAACCTGTTCTACTTTCTCCTCGCAGTGAACTTCGACCTGAGCCCGGCAGCGAGGTCTGAGGTCGATCTCAGCGAGCGGCTCCAGCTTGCCGTATTTGGTTATCAGGGAATGGTATCTGTGCTCGGAAAGATCAGGTTTTTTTAACTATACAAACACAAAACACACTTCACTTTTGAAGTTATGATAAAAGAGAAGCAAGTCATGCAGTTTACCTGTATGGTAGCTCCTTCTCAGGGCAGTCTAGGTAGTGACGGATGAAGAACCTCTCTGCATCCTCTCGCTCGCTGTCAGTCACAACACTGCCATTTAGATGGGATACTGAGGGAAGCCTGAGGAGGGCCATATAAACATGAGCAAGTTATGCACCAGAAAGGACATGAGTCTAAAAATCAACAAATTAGCAGACAAAAATTGTCTCAAACGGTTTTATTCATGACAGATGAGACTCACTGTGCTATCATGAGGTTGCGGCGTTCTGCCTTGGTGTAAGGCTGCAGTAAGGGAATGCCCAGCAGTCGCACCTCCTCTAACTTTGGAAAGAAGTTCAGCTTCTCAATATCTTCCCATCGGTTGAGACCTGACAACACATATGCCAAGAAGTTGAGTGGAGACTTTCAACCGAATGAATATGACGTTTTTACGGAAAACTTCTAACGGGTTTTCAGGTGTTGAAGCGGTTCAATGCAGCGGTTTTTGTTTCTGGCAGAATTTCCAGTAGTTTATACTCCAGTTAGAACAAGTACTTTCAAGATCATTTTGAAAAAATAAAAATAAAAATTAAAAGTATTATAAAAGGAAATTATATTAATATAGTATTGCTTGCCTGCACGCACATTGTCCTTGTGCAAGAAAACTGCTCCAAATATTTAAATATGCTACTGAATACACTTTCCAAATAATGTTTACAATAAATACATCTGTCATTTAAAGAATAACTCTGACAAAGGATGTCTTTCAGGTGGCAAACACGTCAGATATTTGTAGTCTGATACATGAATGGAAATAGATAATCTGAACATTTCTCTGATGTTGATTTTGTCCTTCTCCCTCTGAAAACAGCTCTGCATATAAACCCTCATTCTGTTTCTGTAAATAGACACACTGCTTGAGATTAAAGGCTATGTGGAGAGGACTCTTAGAACAAAGTTTTTAGAATAAAACGACCCATGCTTGTGCTAAAATTATCTGCTGCCATAATACTAAATCCTAATTTTAAATCTCTACAACACAAAATGAAACCATTCAGCTACAGCAACATTAATGCTCAAGATATAACTATCACAAGAGACTAATTCAAAGAGTCGAATCAAAACAAGCTCACACTGCGACCCACTGACCTGAGTTGTTTAGGTTGATACTGCGCAGTTTGGGGAAGAGTCGTGCCAGGATATCTTTGCTGTCCTGAATGGAGGCCAAGTTGTTGTTGGCCATGATCAGAGTGTCCAGGCTGGGGAACATGGAGCCAAACTTGCCCACTTCGGCCCAATCGTGCAGGCTGTTGTCGGTGATGTGAAGGAGGCGCAGAGTGGGGCAGGCCACGCTGGAGGCACTCACACTACTGTACTCGTTAAGGCACAGGAACAGTTCTTCTAACCTACAAAAGAACAAAGAGAGAGTCCACCCGTAGCTGAGGAAAATACACACTGAAGGGAAAAACAGGGAGAGACATACAGCACAATGAATCTCAGAAGAGTGCACACACCTGGTTTCTGGTAAAACTATTTGTCTATTGCTTTGGGTGTACACTTAAATTTACAGAAATAAATAATAAACAATAAAACAATCAACCAATTAAAAGCCAGCCAAATAGTCAAATACATAATATCACTCCTTTAAAAACAGGGATTTAGTACAGCTCTTCTTACTCAGGAATGTTCTGGGTCAGCAGCATCACTGTATCCCAGGATATCTGAGTATTGTTGAGAACAAGGCGTCGCACTCGTGAAAAGGCTTCAGCACACTGCGGCTCAAGAATGGTTCCTGCCAGTGGGTTGGAGCTCAGGTTGAGGAACTCCAGATTAGGGATACTTGATGCAATTTTACTGATCTGAAAAAAAGTATGATCAGTATTTTTAATCTGATACACAAAGAAAGCTTTAAAAACTATGAATCTGAAAATATATCACACTGAGTGGCAGAGAACCTGCATATATCTAACCTTGTTTTCAGATTTAACACCGGAAAGACGATGAGGAAAAGTCAGAAACGTGATTTTTCTGTTTTTTTAACAGTTGATTCAACACAATAAAAGCAACTATAAACAGTAATTGCTCAACCTAATTTGATATTACTGATCTAATGCTATCTACAGTCAGAAAGGACTGAGAGATTTCAAAGTTACCTCTTGCCAGTCTTGAAGATTGTTGTGAGATAGATCCAGCTCCATAACATGAGCACAGAAGGCAGCTATCTCAGCCTGGTCTCCTGCTTTGCTGATCCCACAGCCGTTCAGCACCAGCACACTGGGCAAGTTTAGACGGTCTAGTGTGAGGGACAGAGGGACATTTTAAAGTTTTTTTAAGGGTTTGAACACAACTAGGCCTGGAAGTTCAGAGTGAACACTAGAAGTTCCAGGAGTAGTTCACAATGCAGAAGTGGACCGTACAGCTATGGTGGAGAAAGAATAGTTTTTCTACATAAGTCTGTTTGTGAAAAAAATGCAGGCCTTATTTTTAAGTTGCATAAAATAGTTTTGATTTTTAGATTATCCCTCCTTGCAGTAAGAGGGAAGAAAAACAGAATTTGTGGCTGAAGGTGATCCATTGTGAATGACATGAAGATACTGCTGAAAAATCGAAACTGCTGCAGGACATTTCTGTTTGTGGCATTTGAGCTCAAATCCAAAGGAGCTTAAAATATGAACAATGTGGACATCAGCAAGTATGAAAAGCCAACAGGACCACAATTAAATACAATTTAATTGACATTTATATGTGTGAAAATATTATTAAGACTTCAGATGAACGCATGAAAAATAATTTATTAAGAATTTTTCTTTTGATTATTTACATTTTTAAAATATATATCTTTACTTCATGACAATATGTTAGATACAGAGTAAATTTATTTTATCTCTCCACCCTTCAAATTAAATCATTCATAAAGTCAATGATGGTAATTTTAATTTGTAAGGCGGTTGTTTCTGTGCAGTTTAAGCAGTCAAATATTAGGGCGACAGCAGCAAATAACTGATATTTAACAACATATTAATGGCATTTAGTGACAGGAAGTGGACAGAAAGAGAAGGAGGAAAGATGCTCTGCTGGCTACACCACAGAAAACCCTGTGACTGCAGTCGCTTTTAAACTGTTCTTGGTCAAATATACCACACACTTGAGTTCCCTCAAGTGTGTGGTTCTTATTACTTAAAAAAGCCACCATAATACTTCATATTAACATGTAAGACATAGATGTGACAGAACATGTTGCTAGGGCATTTGTGTGATTATGATTATTGTCAGTGGGGATTTTTTTTTTTGACATTTTCTTCTACTGACCTGTCAGTGCTTTCAAAAACTGAATCAATTCACAACCAAAAAAAGGTGAGGCCTCATAGAAACAATGTTATTGGTTTGAGACAGAAATAATAAAATAAAAAATAATAAAATAAATGAATGAATAAATAATATGAAAATATAAGAAAATATTCATTCATCAGATCATTGTGCAAGAATGAACAAGTCCTTCGATTATTTTAATCACAGGGTAAAACTTGGTGCCAATAAATAATCAAATGCCTCTCTTAGCAGAAATAAAATAAATATACTGTTTAGCAAGACAAAGGTGACGTCTTCATCTCACCCTTCATGGGGGAACCCTGGAGACCTGCAGTGGGAACCACCACAACTCCCATCCCAGGCCCTCTGCGGTACGGGAAGTTTTCTGGGCTGTACTTCTCATTGATAACCTCCACAAAGGAACGACCTTCCCTGTCTTCTGGAGGCTCCATGACGCTTTCCTGTTGAGCAGCCTCCTCTTCAGGAATGGAAACGAATATCAGGTAAATGTCACAACCCTTCAAGATCTTATCTCACCGCTAGGGAGCTCTTTGCAATGTTTTCTGTTGATTTGACTTCAAAAGATGTAAACATAGTTAAGTAGTTCAAGAACTGGTTTAGAAACAAAAACAAAAAAAAAAAAAAAAAAATAAGAAGGGAGCCCTCAAGTAATTTTGTTTAAAATGCAATAAATTTAGGAAATATATTTATTTTCAGTGGAATCATTATGGTTTGAAGCTTTATTATTGTGTTCATTGATATTTTTTCTCAATGCATTCTGTAAACAAACAACATAGTGTAGTGGTGGTGCTTACAGCATGCTCCTACACTATGTCCTTTAAATGTGATAAGGATGGGTTCAGAATATCTATGGCCTATTTTTTTTTTATTACAAATAACAACTGCAAGAAAATGTATTGGATAACATGGATGATAGTCAGGGTGGTGTTGAGCACAGCACTGCTTTTTTCTGCCAATCCCCATTGTACCTCCCTACTTAATGCATGTTTTTCTGCTAAAAAGGACTCTAACAATACTTAAAAAAAAAAAAAGTAAAAAAGATAGCACCCTCCCTTATGCCTTAAGTTGATGCACAGTTCCAAAGCTGGTGGAACTGTATTGAACTTGTTTACGATATAAAGCATTTTTACAAGCAATGGTAACATATTTAATTGATGGTGCTGGAAAATGTAACAATGTGCCGAGAAAATACATAAGGCTTCCCCTTTAAACGTAGAAAAAGAAACCGCAGCACGTGGACCAAGATAATCACTTGACTTCCCATAATTAAAATGACCAGCATCTGTTTTATAAGGCTTGGCAGACAGAGCCTCTCCATGGAATATGCTGGAGGGAAACATAAATTATGTATCAGTTGTTGCTTGAATAAAAATATAAAGGATCGTATTACAGTGTCTTATGCAGCTGCCTAAACTGACAGCACAGTGTTTTATAATGGTGGGGGTTCTGTCGCAATACCTGAACCGGCGTCTGCTTTGATGTGGCTGCAATCAGCTGTTTGGTGCCGTATCTGTACAGGCGACCTGTCAGAAAAACCGGAATGAGTGAATTTTTTTCTGATCGAATCATCTACACAGATCATTCCTTGTATGTCCTACCAAAGTGGGGACTAATTAAATAAGGGGTTAACATCTTACTCCAGAATGGATGGAAGGACAGAGGAGAAGTCTGCAGAAAGAAAAAGCTACTCCCCTTGTTGGCGCTCCTGTCAGACCAGATAAGGGAGGAGGATCACCACATGTCACTGCAGAACAAATCATCAAGGTCAAAGATCAGTCTCTGCTTGCTGACATGATCATCAATAAAAATCATTAGAGCAAAACTGCAGTATTCTGTATTGAGCAAACTGATAGAGAGGCTTTTATTCAAAAACCTTTTCACTAAATATTAAATATCTATTTCTGAGTAAGTGACAATGAACCCGTAGGCTGTGTTTTAATAAAATAAATCAGTTATAAAGAGACTAATCATTGAACTAGATTTGTTGATTTCTATTGTAAATCAACAATAGAAATTGAAAAAAAAGAAAACACTGATAGCCAGTTCATAAATATAAATGACATATTTATTAATTAGTAAATGTTTATATTTAGATTATTAAATTTTCTAACCCATAGTTAATATTTCACTGCACAGTTTCCTTATCTTTAGATTTATAACCACTAATATGGAGTGTCTGCTCTTTGCCATTTGTGTATCAAAGTAACACCTGATGTTAAATAATTACAATCTGAAATCTCAGAAAGACATGCTGTCATGCTGTTCGTATAGTTCCTATAGTTTAAACCATTTTCAATAAGATATTACAGAAAGTGGCTGAATTTTATATAACTGTATGGACAAATGGTCGTTTCTATTCTTTACTGTCTTACAAGAAAACCACTTCTGTATTTATTTTGAAGTATGAAACAGTGGTGAAAACAACATATTTTCAGATGGAATTTACCATTTTGGGCATTTACCTTAGAATAGCAATATGATTTTCTCTTTTATTATTTAATTTCGATGTTAATGGAAAAATATATTTTTTGAACAGGAAATTCAGCATAGATAATGTTACAAGCTTTTTTGTTTTCTTGTTTTTTTTTTCTTCCATCTTCATTACAGTAACATCGCAATGAACAAACATGAACAAACTTGTTTGTTGGCATATGAAGCACAGTTCAAGTTGGGTGTGACGTCAATACGAAATCAATTTTCCGATTCACCTATTTGGAAATCGGAAAATCCGACAATCGAGTTCGACTCGAACGCACCACAAAATCCACTTGGCAACCACGGATAAATCTAACAAAAAAAGTTACTGACTTAAGCATATATGAAATGTTTCTTTAAAAATAAATAATGCCGATCCCATGTAAACAATTTTCCGGAAGCACTGCCGCCTTAAGTTTATGGTGTCATTTCATAAATTGGATTAAAAGGCCCCATCGAGTCTAAAATTCACCGATTTCTTAAAGGAATCTGGCGTTTAAAAGCAGAAGGATGGCGAACGTAATCTAAATGATAACAGCTCCCGTTTACAGTGAAAACATAAACAGGGGAATGACTACTACAGGCAGATTACTAAGCTTTACATCTTGCTTGTATCTCACGGTCAGAGTCTTGTCTACTCTGAAAATAACCAGTCTGACCCCCAGCAGCAGGAGCAACGGCTCGATGGAGCCCGAAACGGAGAACAGACAGAAACCGTAGAAATGCGGTGTTAATGTTCTCCAGGAGGGTGATAATGCTCTGAGCTGGTAGATCAGAGCATTACTATGGTAGATGGCTGCAGTACGTACCTTTACTGACAACGCTGGGTCCCCCTTGTTGATGAAAACAAACCAGCTGTCATTTGGTCTCCCCCCCTACATCCAGGAAGTGACGTCATGTTGCTGAGTGCCCTTTCCCGGTTTCTTTTTCTGCACACTTTAATCTAATAACGCTCAGTGGCAAATGTTTAAGTGTTTCCTTTTATGGGTCCGGTTTATGTGGTGATTTTAAAGAAAATACAGAAAGACGAAAAAGAGATATTTGTGTGCAAGAACTAGTATTGTAAAGTAAAAAAGTAAAAGTACTTTGTTAATTAAGTAATTAATTAATTGGCTAAAAGTAAAGTAAGTAAGCTTAAGCAATGTCTCGTTTGAAAGAAGAGAGCAGAGAAAGACAGAAAGAGAAAAGGAGATGATCCAGAAAAGAGAGTTAGTTGCAGCAGAGTAGAAACTAATTTGGTGGCTTTATCAGGGAAACAGCTTCACTCTGATTTTAAAGGCTGAACAGAGAGAGAGAGAGAGAGAGAGAGAGAGAGAGAGAGAGAGAGAGAGAGAGAGAGAGAGAGAGAGAGAGAGAGAGAGAGAGAGAGAGAGAGAGAGAGAGAGAAACAGTTAAGTGCAACAAAATGTCTCGGAGAAATTGGTTTATAAACTCAGACTTAAACACTGACAAACTGGTCCCATCTTGGAAGGAAAACATGGGGATTCAGATGAAAACCTACAAATATAAGAGATGGATTTAGACAGTGTGACCTCTGAACAGCAGTTTCAGCAGATCTCTCCACTGACCATCATCATCCAGAACGGAGGAAATGAAACTGCATGTAGCCAGGCATTGATTCAGTGCAAAAATGAATCAGTTTTCGCGTTTAAATTTAAACTGCTGTTGAATGTTCTTTTGAATTATTCAGTTATGGACCTGAACTTGCTGTCAGAGCCAGTGGTGGTGCTAACAGGAAGGGTGTCCTGGACAGTCCTCTCCTTAACACCATGCATCACCCTGAAAACACCATGTTAGTGGCAGTATCATTCTGTGGGTATGCTTTCTTTTTTAAATTAGGACAAGGAGATTGGTTATGAGTGTTGATGGGATTATTATTTTATTCTATTTTATATGCTAACACAAGTCATCTGATAATTATTAGCCAATTAATATAAAAGTGTTAAAATATAAAGTTTCACCAGAAGATTAGCAGCATGATACATATTCTTTAGACAGCAATTGTTATTATAGATTCATATATAAATATTTAAAATATGTTTAAAAGATGTTTATCCTTCAGCTGAAATAGAGGAAGACAAAAACAACTTGTTTTTATCTGGGAGGTGATAGAAGAACAAGGAAAGTCCTGGTATATAGAAAACATAACATGCTGACATGCTGGACATTACAGACCAGCAACAGTCACTATTGTCAACAAAGTCATAATATCTGACAAGAAGGGAATCCAGCATATTAATAAATGAACTAATTTTACAATAGTCATTCTGAATTAAATGAACAGTTAGGCATATTAATGAAATGAAAAGTTCATATTATTTTACAGTGCTTCAAAAAAGACTGAGTAAAAATTCATGCAGAGTGAAAAAGCTCAATTTTTCCTGTGTAAGTGTTTGCTAAACAGGTTGTTTTTGTCTGTACTGAGCATATCAGTGGCTTGGGAAGGTTTGATTAAGTCTCTTTGAGTCCTAATCTCAATCTTTAGCTGACCGCTGCAAGAACTCAGGACACAGTTTCTATCACCCTTAATAATATTAACGTAAGCCAAACATTGATGCAAATTTTGATTCCCAACAGTGCATAGTTACAATGTTTACATAAAAGCAAAATGTAATAAATGAATAGATTGTGTAATTATTTGTAAAACAATTAATGTGAGTACTGTGATAGTAGAGATACTGCATGCAAAAGTATCCCTAAGAAAACACATTTTAGTTCAATATAATAGAACAAAATCAGCAAACAACTTCAGGACTGATGGGACGTCACACTTTAAGCTGGAATAGAAGAAGAAAAAACTTTAAATATACACATATATGACATCTAAGTTATATATAAAAAACACTAAAAGTCAATTCTTGTTTCCACACTAAGACAATATTTTCAGCTACACTGACAATACGTTGATCCTTCTAAACACTTTTGTCTTCTAGAAGTTTAAAACTCTAAACACACGACAAACTCCAAATAACATCATAGGATTGAGATGATAAACATGTTAAGAAACCTGAAAATATGTTAGCTTGTAAGAAACTTGTTTTTGATGTCACATAGTCCAACTAACAATTTGTGATTTCACAAAATATTTCAGGGACCGATTTCTTTGACCTAAAAGTTAACGCCTTTGTTAAAATTCCTACCAACACAAAAAGCTTCTGAGGCTACCGCAGGGGGGAAAAAAAGTTAAAATGAAAGGTTTATGGCATCTTAATAAGACTGTTTTACTATGATGTTGTAATATTTTTACCTTGATTAGCTGCAATATATTCTCTCTCTGCCCGGTCACCTGGGAGAGAATAAGATAGTGTTGAAAATGAAGAAATAACCTTAGGTCAGTATGACTCAAAGTGTGTTCTGTGTTTACTGGGCTGGTAGTAGTCATAGAGGGTGATCACTGCTGGTTTAAGGTTCTGCACAGGGATCTGCTGCAGGAGAACCAAGCTGTGGTTGACTGGTACCCCTTTTTCAAGCTAAAAAGAAGACCAAAACATAAATTTACAAATGACAAATTCTTCTGTCGTCATGTCTTGTTCAGAGCTGCTGATCGGTCTCACCTCCGGTAAGTACACCACAACATGGCCGTCCTTGTGTTCAACCCGATCCACCAGTTGAGCTCTTTCAAGCTGTGAGGAGAAAACATTCAGCAGCCTTATTATTACACCTGGGTGTTCTATCAACACCCAGGTTTAGGTTAAAGTCACTGCTTTCACTCACATTCTTCAAAGACTGTGGGTCAGGGATAAATCCTGAGAGAAAGGCGATATCCAGAATCACCATGTTAGTACTGGCATCTTTTCCATTGTACCTGGAACACATCAACCATTATGATGGTGGAGTTAATTTATCTATTTATAAATTCTGCAGTCACTCATCCCCTAGGATGTGTGACTCATGCATGCCTATTTCTAATAACTGCACAGATTTTTTGTTATAGTCTTGAACAGTACATTATTATTGTTAATCTTATTTATTTGTTTTTTAACATTTTAAGAAGTTTTTGTGTAAACTTTTATATCTGATTCTGCTGCTACACTGCAATTTTTCCTTTGAATAAAGGTTGTTTTCATTCTATTGTATTTATAATATTATTTAGCCAGGGCGTTAATCACTTACTGGGAAAGGAGGCTCAGAGTGACTTTAGGCATTTTGCCAGAGGAGTCAGTTTGTGGTTTTACCTCCAAACTCAGAGTGGAGGCGTCAGTAGGAGGTGGGGTGTTGTACCGCAGAGAAATCTGAGGAGCAAGTAACCAAGAAAGGTTGGTTACTTAAGAGAATAAAACTAGACAAACAATAATTTCTTCAGGTCATATTTGCAAAATGTTGACTGTGTTTTACAATTTAAAATAAAATCTAATCAGAAAAAAGCCAATAGTTAAATCTATTGCATACAAAGTGTTTTGCAGCAGAGTTCACATCTCTTGAAATATTTTATACAAACACAAACTTCAAGGTATTTTATCATAATTTTATGTGACAGTGAGAAAATGACCTCCGTCCAACCTGACTTGAGCTAATTTGCACAGCAGCATGAGAAAAATGCTCAATGACTAGGCTTGCAGAAAATAAAGAAGTTTTTCAAGTCTGTTTGAATTCAATCACAGGGTTGAATTCAAACAGATACTGCACTTGTCAGATTGTTCTCTTTCACAATCATGCGCTGCTTTGTGTTGGTCTGTCATGACGTGTTCACTGACCTGCACTGAGACACATGCAGTCCCCTTTACCTCCAGGCTGTACTTTCCTGTCACATTCTGCAGCATTTTCTCCTGGTAGAGCAGTTTGTTGTCTGGGTTCATATCAAACATCATCTGACCGCTGGGAGTCTGAACTGTCACTGTGCTGGAACCTTCAGGCCTGAACACCAGACTGGAGTAGAGGGACAGAGCCTGAAGAGCCACCACCGTGTCCTACAACACATAATGTACAAGATATCCCACCAGAACCATGACAGGAAATAAACAGAAAAACATAAAGTGAATTCATCTTGTTGAGTGTTTGTCTAGTAAAGAGACTTCAGAATATAATCTAAGCAAAACATGTACTGTTATGTCCAAAATGGGTCAACACATTCATTCATCAGTTTCAGCAAGGCATTACATACTTTTAAAGGTTTACTAAAATGCTATTGTACAGCCACAAAAGTAAAAAAAAAAGGCCTTCATATGAAGAATAAATTCTGATTGTTACACCTGAGTGGAGGAGAAGCCACCATATTGGTTCTGTTGGGTCGTCAGCCACCTAACAATGCCCGAGGCGTAACCCAGGTCTTCAGCAGTGGGGGAGGAAGAGAGTTTGGCCAGCAGCACATAGGAGCTGATTTCCACAGACAGACAGGCAGATGTTTCTGCTGCTGTCTGAGACCAGTGGATGGACCTTCCTAATAAACAGTCACCCACCCAACAAACAAGCATTAATGGAGTCATGGTGGTGAACTCTTGAGATATTTCCACCAGAACTCGCCTTGTTTTATTGCAACTGAGTCGAGGTGCTGCAGGAGGTGATTTCTGGTCTCCATGTCTCCAGCCAGAGTGAAGACGTATGCCAGCAGAGCTGTAGTGTAGGTGTTGTTGAAGGTATTGGTGGACTCTCTGAGGCACGACAGACTCTTCCTGACAACAGAGTCCTTTAACAGAATACAAGACCATAGAAATATGTTCAGGTTCAAAGCAACAAGTTATCTTTTCATACGCAGTTACAATCTTCATCTTCTGAAGTACTGCCAGTGCAATAAGAGCACTGGCAGTACTTCACTTCCCTCTAGTGGTATTTGGAAGAAATGTAGATTTT
The DNA here is from genome assembly GCF_027474105.1 of Poeciliopsis prolifica. NCBI lineage: Eukaryota > Metazoa > Chordata > Actinopteri > Cyprinodontiformes > Poeciliidae > Poeciliopsis > Poeciliopsis prolifica. The sequence continues at coordinate 12,587,317 of NW_026562379.1, forward strand.
TTAAAAAAGTTACAGCTTTAAAGCTCGATTGTAACGCAGGGATATTTACATGTGATTTTTCCCAAGACAAATGTCAAGTCTCTAATAACTGAAAGAAACATTTTCTCAAATCTTTGTTGTCACATCTGCATTGCTTTATGTTAAGAATTCACATCTGTGCTTTTTGCCTACATGTCTAATTTTAAACATTTTCATTCAGCAATTTTGATTATTTACTGATAAATATTTATGACATTAGAAAAAAAAACTTTAGAAACCCAAAGACTTAAGAAAGAGAAAAAGTTTTGCCTGATTTCATGTTAAAGACATAAATAAAGATATAAATAAATATTAAAAATAGCAAAAATAAGCTATTTTAATTGTAATATCATAAATGACCGACTAAAAGCAGCCAAGAAATTATTATTATTTTTTTTTAGGATTTGCTTACTTACATTCGTGGATATTTTCATTTCCAAAAAGGCAGCGGTGATGTAAGCAGTAAGTGTGATTTCATCGGACACCCCACCCTGGGGGTACAAGCATCACAAAGAGCCTGCTAATAGCGGATGTTCATAATACAGGGAAAAGAAGCTATCAAGAAATATGTTTTTGTTGCAGTAACAACTTTGAAAATAAATGTGGGTCGTCATTGTGACGACCCACTCAGAGAGTCCACCAATACCTTCAACAATTGTGACTTCAGCAGAACTTGTGCCTATTCAGGTTGGAGGGTTCTTCATGGTGTCAAATACACCTGAAAATAACTGACTTACCTTCATACTTTTGTGAATGAGTTGTCCCGACTGTTTGAAACAGTCGCTGCTATGTTGTTTTTGTTCCAGCCAAGTCCTTGATTGGTCAATCTTTATTGGATCGATGTAGACGAAAGATTGAGCTTTGTAAAAAGATCTTAGGACAAAAGCGGTCAGCCTAAGAAAGAAAAAACAAGTAAACAAAGTAAAGAAAGAATCTAGATAAGGAAACTAGATGGAAACAAATAAAAGTAATAGAAAACATGGTGATGGGTCAGTGATGTTCTCACCAGGTGATTCCAGGCCCTTTCCCAAACGTGCTATAAGCACCTTTGCTGTCTTTGTAGTTCAACTGTCTCTGGTAGCCTAAAGAACAGAAACTTGATAAGATGTCCATAATCTGGACTACAAGCCAAATCTCGGACATACAAGAAGCAGAGTGGCTTCATTCTGATTCTAGAGATGCAGATCGACTCTTTACCCTAATGGAGCTGTTGAGGTGGAGTCATAATTGGGTTTATTTTCAGAGTAGGTTATACCACCACTCTCTGAGGACCCAACACATGAATGAACTTGAGCGTCCTAAATATTTTATTACAATAGCTACTTTATTAGACTTGCCGCTGGTTAAGAAGTTGGAAGCCTTTTCCTTAATGGCTGAGGTCAGCTGCTGTGAACTTTGTAGATATTGTAGGATATAGATGTTTGGGGCCAGAAGAGCCATGTTCTGCTCCCCACATCCATAGGGCATCCGCAGCAGGTCATCAAGGTTCTTCAGAGCGCGGCCCATAATGTCACCTGTACAGAAATCCATACTCATTTAAACATAACACTGATCTGACTTTAAGAACGAGCACATTCATTAAATTAGCTCACCAGTCTTTTGAAATATCTTATGCTTCAGATTTCTGTCACTTCAAATTGATAGTAATCTAGATGCAAGTGTTGGAAACACTAATATTCCTACTTATTCCTATGTGTTAGCTTACCATCATATAGAAAATATATTGTAAAATAAGCTCAGATGTTTTTAAGAAATTTCTAAAATGAGTTTACCCAGCACTGACACTGTCACTCTGGCCGATCCCTCGATCACATTTTCAGGGAGGCGTATCTCTGTTTCTTCTGTCAAAGCTTTATCTGTGCAGACAGAAACTATATTAAGTCATAAATGGAAAACAAAAATGTATAACCAACTTTGTGTTGCAAAACTTATATGTGAATCCCAAGCATTCTTACTCAATAACTTAGGAGATGCATCCTGATGAGGCTTGTCAGATTGATAGTATTCATTGAAAATAAAAACCTCTCAGAAGGTATAAGACATCCTAAGAGACGTAAGGATGTAGAAACATCAGTTTTTTATCTTTCACTGAGTGATGGAATTGCTAATAAATGACCTTTTTAGTTATATCCTAATTTATCCTAATAGTACGAACACTCGCGGTGGTTGGTTAGCTAATTTAAACACTTGCTCTGCTGATAATCTGTCACAAAGTAGATGTTTGGTTCGCCTTATTTTTATGGTAACCAAACCAAAACACACCGAATCATATAATCAGCAACTCCATTCAGATCTGACATAATGTTGCTACATGCATGAGGAAATTGTTATGCCATTAGCAATATTATAAGAATGAGTACACTTTCAACTAATAGACACAAACTGAAGCTTTAGAACTCACAGTATGCTTACTGACAAAAATCAGGAAATAAGTTGACATTTTAATTTCACAATAGGACGATAACACTAAAATCCTAATTTGAAGCATTTCTTAGTGTGATTCCATCAATTCTAATAATATTTCAAAGAAGCTAACACATTGTTAAAATCCAATGCATTGGATTACAGGTGATCTTTATCATCTGGGTCTCATGTTTATTGTTTGGTGAAAAACACACTGACCTTTGGGAAATACCAGCCAGTTGTAAGTCTTTGATACTTCAATTCCTTCAGCCTGAGAGATGTGAGGAAAACTTCAAGATGAATTCCAGTTTTAGTATTATTTGTTGAGATTACTTTGAAATCTGGTAAAATGCCAACAACTGTTCCAATGTCATTTAGTGGATGTCTTGTTTCATGCCACCAACCTTAACGATGAGAGAACGTGTGACAACGTCAACACGTCCTCTTTCAGGAACGTTCACAATCTCATTGCCACAAGAAACGTGGGACGGAACAGCCTCAGCAGTCACAGTCACATTCACAACTCCTGAAAAACATCATTAGAGATCAAATGTTCAGTTCCTGTAACTTCTAAAGGTATCACAAAAGGAGGTTGGAGGAGCACGGAAGAAAATGAAAACGCGAAGGTTGAATTGTAATCAGTTCTTTCCGCCAGGCATCGGTCAGGAATGTGATTCATACCTAAGGTGGTGGGATTCATGGTCCAGCTGAGGGTCTTCCGCTCATTGGCACAGAGACAGGATATGTATTGGTCCCCAGAGAGGGGGATGAGGCTGTAATCTGAAGAGGGGGCGGCTGACACTCTAACCTATTCAAGAGAGATATATTGTTCAAATTAGTTCTATAACCACAGAGAAAGAGCTTCAAAACTGACTGAAAGGTAAAAATATATATATATATATATATATATATATATATATATATATATATATATATATATATATATATATATATATATATATATATATATATATATATATATATATATGTATATATATCTATATATATATATATATATATATATAAAAATTCCCTTCTAGCCATTGCTCCAGTTTTGGGGTGACTGGCCTGAGGGCCCCGATGACCACAGGCACCACTGTGGTCTTCACCTTCCAGGCCCTCTCCAGCTCCTCCCTGAGGCCCTGGTATTTCTCCAGTTTCTCGTGCTCCTATTTCCTGATGTTGCAGTCGCTTGGTATTGCTACATCTACCACAACGGCTTTTCTCTGGATATATACTGTATATATATCATATGTTTATTATATATAAATATATAATAAATATACTTATTATAATCCAGAGACATTTTTTTTACAGCATCCACCTCATAAAATACCCAGAACCTTTACAGTAAGTGTTTCAAATACAAACGAAAAGCAATCTTACAAAACTTAGCATCTGTTAGTTAAGTAATGTATACGCAAAATTATTTAAACATTTTAAACCAATTGATTTTAGATATGCTAAAGTGATGGGACATATCTGTTGATCAAACAAAGAAAGCTTTTTCTTTTCTTTATTATTTGAATTAATTATATTTTATTTTTCTATATTTATTATTTTATTTTGTCATTTATTACTATTAGTTACTTCATTATTTATTTCCTTTATTTCCGGTTTATTTCTTGTCTTGTCACAGTTGTATGGCATGCATTATTCAATAACTTTGTTCCATTTGTTCTGTATCAACTTAAGGGAAATTACCATAATGCATTTAGTCAGGTAATTGAACACGGTTGCCTTCAGCTCAAAGTTCTCCCCCCGGATGATGGAGTAGGGCAGGGTGAGCTCCAGGAAGAAAGGCTGGAAGACAGTGAGCTTCTGACGAGGAGCCAAGCCAAAACCTTGAGGGGACAAACAGAAAACCTCCGTCTCCCAGGTGGTGATGGTGTCTGGGACTGTGAGGGACACTTTCTTGGTTCCAGAAGATCTGGATCAATAGATATTGGGGATCAATAGATATGTACAGAATACACAATACTACTGCCCCTATAAGTTATCCACAGTGGGGCATCCAAGCACCCAAGAAAGGATTTGGAGACATTAAAATGTTTCCCAATTACTTCCTTACAATTAAACATAAATGCCAACTGCTCATGCTAATTGAATAAAAATAAGATGATGTCTGGGCAATATGTCTATTGTATATAATCTGAATTATTATTACCATTACTTCTAAAGACTCACCCTGTTTCCACCATGTCCCATATCCAGGTCTCAGGGAAGAAAGTGCGAACTGTTTCCACTAGTCCCGAAACCCCAGACCTCATTACTCCTCCCAAACCAGGTGATGTTCCAGATTGCAGTAATGGGACTTAAAAGAACCAGGAGAAAGAGAAACAGTGGCACACTTTTTTTTTTCCATTTTAGAAGTGAATTAAAAAACTGTCCTACTTGTTGACAGCTCTGAAGATGTCACAACATACCGTAATTATATTCTCTCCCCTTGAATTTGAGACATGTGGGTATGCTCATCAGCAAATTTGTGGCTGTTTTCAGTCCTACTCTCTACACAGTTTAAGACAAACAGCACAACATACATAGAACAATATGTTTACATGATGTATATTTACTGTAATATGTTTGTATTGTATGGTTGTTGCAAACTGGGTACCTGGAAAACTGTATGGGCTTCCTCTATTTCAGTAGGTGAAAAATATCTCTTCATCCTCACATTCAAGCATTTTCTGGGATCATGAACTTTGTATGGTATGTATAATATTTTCCTGACAGGAAATGATGCAAAAATCTGTGGAAAAAGAACATAACTATGGAACATAACTATGTTCTTTTTCTAGAACAAGAGCTGGGAAGCCTTCAATATTTTTGCTTTGGTTCTGTCTGAGTAGGAAAAAAGAGCTTAAGAGCTTCACTTTTATCTCAAATCATAACCATAGACAGTATGTCTCTGAAGGAGGCTAAATGTTGTTAGCTGTCACCTTGTCTTCATCCAGAGTCTTTCCAGGCTCCTTGATGAGGACGCTCTGATCGATGGCACTGACGCCACACAGGGAGTCAGGCTGGGCCGTCAGCTGCAGTTTTGTCTCCTCTCCTGGAACAGCTGATGATGGAGAAAACTCCACCGACACCTGATGAGGACACAACATTTACACATACAGTTGGAACCAGACGTTTTCACACAAAAAATACAATTTCACATCCAACTTTTTTTTTTCTCAGCATCTGAAGTTAAATCTGACTAAACATCTGTTTCTAGAATTATCAAAATTACTTCTACCTGCTAAATACCAGAATATTTAGAGAAAGAATATGCCAGAGATTTAAATCAAAAGTTTACATTCAGAATTATTAAGTGTCTCTTTAAGCCATGGGGGAAAGCCCAGATGATGATGTCATAACTCTGGAAGCTTCTAGGTTAACTGATACATACTGATATATATATTTTAAGACAACACTTGAAACAAACTGCTTTATGTTTTGAGAAGTAAGAAAAAAAATCAGGCACCTAAAACAAGAAAAGTTTGGTCTTATTTTACTTCAGACTGAGAGAAAAAAGTGCATATATCTTTTTACTTGGTGTATCTAATTCAACTGTAACATTATTTACCCAATAAATTGTCTTATTCTGAATAAACGTTTTACATTGCAGTGTAAAACATCTGACGTGCTTAGCGCAAAATATATTGCTTCTTTAGAAGTTAATATAAGGACTAGACATGATGCTAGTGTAATTTATATTTGCTGCAGCTTGTTCTCTTATTTGCTGACCTTATTACTGAAGCATTTTTCTGTTGAGAACTCGGCATTGTGAGCAATCACGTTCTGGTTGGAGAGGACAGCATAAGCCACAACATGGATCACAGGTGCCATTTCTGGAGAGACGTGCAGCTTGAAGGACACCACGCCTTCATTCACTGAAAGAACAAACAACGTCCAGCTGTTAGTCATGCTATGAGGGATTGCTGCATTTATTTACTTTCTGTAGACAAAATTTAATTCATTTATAAATACATTTCTTTGGATTTTTGTTGATTTAGTTGGGGAGAGTTTAAACCTGGATGATCAGTTTATTAATTTAACTTTTGTTTTTCCTTTTTTATTATGTCAGCTGCTTCTGTTTTGCATTGGCAGCATTCCCTTAAGCAGTTCTGACAAGAAACTGGTATGTTCAATCGACCATAACATTCTGCAAATTGGAATCCCGAAAACAAACACATAGGAATAACAAACCAACTGAAACATGAAAACTAAAATAAAAACAAACACACATTTTTTAATTAATAGTTTTTTCCACTATGTTGAGTTATTTTTTTTTTTTTTAAATCAAAATTGGTGTATTTGGCACTTGCATCCTTGGACAGTGCGCAGCTGGGTCTACCAAAGGTCTAACAAAACTGCACACTTCATCAAAAGTTGAGTTTGTATTGCAAAAGTGATGAATTCCTCACTCCTCTACAAAACTGCAGACTCTATTCTTCCTGAAAACTCCCCATATCCTACATAACAATTCCCAAGTATAAGGGGCTTGTGGCTCCAAAGATTCAATTAATAGTTCCCACATAACAAAACGTTTTCTTTTCTTTTTGGTGTGTATATTATTCTGCCATTTTGAGTCCAAAAGGTGTTTCTTTGCCTTCGAACCTAACACTTGAACTGACTAAGAAGTCAGTTCAAGCATTGTAAAATTAAAACCTGAAATGTTTTGAATTCATGAAGAGTCAGTATTTACACACCTGGTTTATCTTCCACTTGAACTTGTGTTTGTCCTCCTCTGGCAATAGTTCCTCTATATAAGACCTGTTGATTTTTAGGGGAAATTAATGCAATGCATGGTTGTTATGCAAACAAATAACAGACATAATATCTGTTTCCTGTATTGTCTTAATAGACAACACATATAACAGATAGGAAGAACAGTTGACTTATTGATGCTCTATTGCATTGAGCTGCTGACTATGTAGGTCATTAGAGTCCACTGAACTCCAATTCATGTTCAAGAAATCAGTTAAAGATGATTTGGCCTTTCGCAATATGAACAGTTCTGAATACCAGTTAGTTTTGACCCCAAACCTTCATGTGTCTGCAAGACGCCTGAGAAAGAATTGGACTTCTCAGTCCATCCCATCATGCATCAAAGTCCAAAGTTTTAAAATGGCTTAGTCAGATTTCAAAACTAAGTCTGATAAAAGTCTGTCGGGTCATTTTAAAGGAGTTTTGGACACGAGATGTCCTCAGTGTTGGAGGACTTTCATCAAGTAATATAACTGTGAGTTCCTGCAAAGAACACTGAATGGTGCCATTCATCAGAATGTGTTTAGTTTAGATCTGAATAATCTACTCATCCGCTGTAAATCTCATCTATGTGATTACAAGGTAACGGATCTATAAATCTACACATCCCACGATTGAGATTCAAAAATTTAAGACAAGTCAAAGTCTTCTGATAAACATCACGTTGCAAAGCAACACTGTGTTTGAAAGTATCATGAGAAGTATCATCTTAGGTTGAGCTTTTAATTTTGTATAATTTAATTGAGCCATATAGTGATGTCATGACTATTTGTAAATATAAATGGTTGTATCAAAATTCAGTTATTTGTTTTTTTGTGTCTCTTTTGTGTCACATACTGTACAGGAAAACTTTTACGGATCACAATAAAATATATTCTTTGACTATTTAGAAGAAGATAATGCTGTACTAAATTGAAAAAAAGCAACACTCTTAATAAATCAGATTTTTTCCATATGAAGAGTTGCTAAGCTTCGACTTGCAGCAGCTAACTATACTCAATTTTAAAACCTATTTAAAAATCTTCAGTGGTGATGACTGAGAAAATACTCACCAGGTACATAATATTCACAGATGACTGTGATTCAAGCACAAATGTGTAATTAATGGAGATTTCCACCTCTTTGTCACACTGAAGTGCTCTTTTGCTCTTTTTTATCTTCAATGAGCTGGTAGTTTTAGTATCAGCAGAGGGAGGTGAAAACTCCTGAACGACATGACGCTCTGAGGAAATGTGAGCCGTTCTACTCGGAGGGAACCTCAATCTTGGTGAGCTGCTTACCTGATCATACGAAAAATATTTTAGACAGAGCCGACAGTGGTTAGAAGGTAAACTGAAATTGTGTTTTATTGTTTTTGTAGTGCAGTACAATTGCAAGTTGAGAACCATGATTTACTTACACCTAGGAAAATAGCTCCAGCAAAAGTGTCTGTGCTGATAGTGAAAGTGGCGAAGCCATCAGGGTCGGTTGTGAGGTTCTGCAGTAAGCGTGAAGACGAAATATGACCCTCAATCAAGTACAGCGTCATGTTATTAATGGGCATCCCATTATAGTGAACAGCTTTGATCTGTCAAAAGCACAAATCTGGATTAAAAATAGTGCTTTTCCTTATCTGATATTAATATTTGTTTGATGAGCTAACATTCAAGTGTGACAAATAAGCAAAGCACATGAAGTCTGTGAGGAGAGAAACATTTTTTTTCACTGCTCTGAATTATTCTTACTTTTCCCTCCAAATTTGAGCCTTTGACATAAATCTTGGGAAGATCAACAAAAGCCAGCCTTCCAATAACATATGAAAGTTGTATTTTCACCATCTGAGAATATGAAACACCTAAAAGTAAAACAAAACTGTGATCTGATTGTCACATCTGAAAAATTATTTTGAAAGACTGCTTTAAAAAAGAAAGAGTCGAGTACTGTCGCTGGACTAACCTGTTCCCTCCTCTTCCACGGTGGCACTTATGTCAAGTCTATTTTTTGCTAAGTTTGGTCTTATTTTGGTGAAACTTGACATTTTAAATTCAAATGTATTACAGCCTGTTGTGTCCACCTAAAAAGTCAAAGCAAAGAAAAAATAATTGAGATGAATGCAACAAAAGGTGAAAACAGTCATTTTAGACTGATGTTTTCTGTAAACGACAGACCAACATCCTGGTCCACTCAGCGATAAAGAGGTTAGGATTTTTAACCTGTAATGTTTGTCCTTAGATTTAAATTATTGGATGCACATGTGATAATTATTTGTCAATTTGTTTTTAACATTATTTATGTGGTGTGCATTTTAGTATGGATACCTGTAGATACAGTGTAGATGTGGGTAACTTTACCTGCTTTGTCATTGTCGCACAGGGAGGTGTTGTCTGAGGTTCCTCTAGATTTCTAGACCTCTCAAGAGGTCGGCACACCTTCACTGTAACATTTCCTAGTACAGGTTGTCCGAATGTGTACCTGGTTAAATTAGTACAGATTCATCAGCAGAGAATAACTGTATTATTATTATTTTTTAAGTTCTGATATTTATTTGCCAGGAAAAAAAAAATTACTTACTTTGAACATACTTTGGTTTCAAACTCTTCTTGTGCAATACAGATTTCTTCTTTTACATTCATGTTTATATCAAATTTGGGCAAGACTGAACACCAAAACAGCACATGTTACCAGGTAGACTTTAAGAGATTTTCTTAAAAAAAGAAAACATTCCTAACATACCATATTTCTCCACTTTGAAATGGTGATAGTTCTTATGTTCACCGACTGTAACTATGATGTTGTACGATCCTTCAGGGGCTTCAGAGTTTAAGGAGTAAGAGAGCTGCAGTATTTTGGTGGATGTTTCATTGAGCCACTGTCCGATTCTGTTCTTGTTTGGATTCTGTTCAAAACAATGAGAGACGATAGATCAGAGATGAACTGTCAGGACCATCTGGACATTTCAGTGAGGGTCTATTTATGAAATGAATTATTTATTGGAGCTTCTAATAATAAATAAAATTACATCATTACATTTAAATCACTTTTATAATTATTATTTAATTAATTTCTAATGAACAAAATCAACCAATAATTAGGCAATGAAGCTCTGTCACGAGGCAGAAAAACATCTAATATCAGAAAAACATCTAATCCCGCAAATAGAAAATGTACTTAAAAAGTAAATCTGAAATATGTGGAAACTGGTATTATCTGCAATGGACACTTGGATTAAAAAAGATAAAATCCATATAAATGGAAATTTGGCTGAGATAATCTGTCAGATTCCTCTCATAAGAACAACACACTTCATGCAATGACACAAACAATCCTCAAAATGATTGAAAAAGAAAGCTAAAATGTGATCTGCATTGTGTTGTTTTCTTCTAATTGCAGAGCTGGATAGAAAGAAGAAATACCAGTTTTGGCAACAACAACAAAAAACAAACCTGCAGGTTAAACAGTTTGTATTTTCTTACCTCTAGTTCAATGACCGAGTACTGTTGGACAAAGAGAGGAAAAAGAAAAATCTGAGTAAAGTAAAAATGAGAATAATATTGAAACTTTCATTATCATTCTCTGGTGCAAGTTATGCATTTTCATGCATGATGGCCTCATTGGATTATGTTTACTGATGCATAGACAAAAAAATAAACTGAATTTAGAAACTTGTTACAAACAGCTACTTGCTCAAACTATCGATCTTTCAGCAGACTGACATAACAGATCTTTAGTTAAGCAGCACACAAGGCTGCATCACCCTCATCAAATAGTTTTAAAATGCAAAGCTATGAAGATAGAATGAAAATGCTTCTGGTAGCAAACCAGGCTGGCCAGAACAGCTGTGAAGGTTTGAGACCAGAAGCAACCTTTTCTGAAAACAACTGGCAGATTGGATACATTTCATGTTCCCACATCTTTCTTGAAATGATTTGAAAGTATTTTGTCTTTGGACTCCTAATCCTACACTTTTAAACATTAACATGACCCACTTCTAGGGTGCGCGTAATACATACAGAACAGTAATCAAACAAACCCTTTGATTTGTTTGTATGCTAAATAGATTTTTTTTAAACAATTATATTTAGCTACTTACCAACTGATTTACTGGTCTGAACTTTGTATCCATTGTGAACACTCTGAAATGAACTACGAGAAGTTTTAGATCATATGGATGTTTTAGGTGAACAGCATTAACTTGTCAAAGAGAGCATTGATTTCTTTCTGGTAATCCCAATTACCTGTCTGTCCTGGGAGGTAGATTGGTTTGTCTGTTTGGATTAAGGTCATGGGTTGGTAGGCTTTGATTAGGACTTTCCTGACTTCTTCTGAGTAAAATGTGTTTCCTCTCACCTTCACCTCAAATGTCTGCACCTCTTCTTTTTTTACTAAAGGGACCTATGTCAACAAAAATTTTGCAATGATGTGAAACATGAAATTGTTGCTCGTGACAGTGTTACCTTTGAAATAATAGATGTTTGCATTTTAATAAAAAGCATGCAGTGCCAGGTTTTCTTGAAAGTTGACCTGAAACTGAATGCATTCATGAAACTCCTCCCCAGAGGTCTTGTCAAGCAGGATGGTATTATTTTCTTGAGACCTCAAAGTGACGATCATGGTCAGCGTCTCAATGGGCTCCATGAGACTCGCACAGAATTTGGTCTGAGCTCCAGCTTCAAGGACAGCAGGAATGGTCACCATGTAATATCTACAGACAGATTCACACATACAGTTGTAATTTTAGTGGTCTGAATTTTCTTGGGAGTGAAAAACTACCACAATTTATATTCAAATTAAATTAATTATAAACATATTTCTGAAAAGTTCATATAAACTCACGGATCGGCGAAGGTTGGACCAACACATGTTGCACAAAAGAAGACCCACAGAATCCATGTCCATGTCTGGTTCCCAGGATGACCCATGTCTGACTGCACTGATCCTCTGAGTTACTATCTATCAAACAGCTGCAGATAACAAAACCCCCGCCTAACTTCACTTCATGTGTGTTTCTCCAGCAGATATCTAGAAAATAACTCATTCATAAATGTTTCAAACAGATGTTTGCTTTGATCATCAGAGCAAACAGCAGATAACAGAAGTTTAACATAGTGTGTAACAGCAATGCAGGGAGGCTCTAGAACAGCCCCTATTTTTATTCTTTTTTTTTTTAGGAAAACCAAATAACTCAATAATTTGTTAGTATGGCGCAATTATTTAAATGCAATATTATGTTCACATTTTTGCTACTTGTTGAGCAAGATCAGATTGAAGGTTTTCAAGTGGCCAAGATCAATTTGATTGATTTTAAATTAATTTTTAATTTCCTGGTGAATTATTTTGATCCTGCTGTTCCTGTTCTGCATCCCTTCTGGTAGTGAAAATAACTTGCTTTCTTTTTAGTGTTTTTAAATGAAAAATGTGAGATTAGAGTTAGCAAAGTTGTGCAACAGTGCCCTTTAAACAGGATCGAGTGTTTGAGTTTGTTATGCAAACATTACGAGAACTATGTAGAACAAATAAATGCAGAGTTGCACGGATTGGTTGACTGACAGATTAGATGTTAGATTAACACCGGTATCAAATCAGGCCGTTTACAGACCGTGGATTAATGGAGAAACAACTAATTGTACGGATGCGCACAGTTGGACGTAATGGCGTGGGAGATATTACTCCACGGAAAACATCTGTAACGTACAATCATGTGCAGAGGCACTGAGCCATCTAATGGACACAATGAAGCATTGCAAAAGCCTTCAAGCAAATAATTTTCCTGCATTTAAAATTCCGATTTTTCCAATTCATAGGGAAAAAAAATTATAAGGCTCCTATAATTTTATACATTTTAATATTTGGAGTCCAACAGAACCACTATGTTTTTTTTTTTTTTTTTTTTTTTTTGCTTTTAAATAAAAATGGATAAATTCTGGGAATTACTGAAACATATTTTTTTTTAGATCTCTATGAAAAAAGTTTCATATACAAATAAGCAGATTGTGAAGGCAGTGAGTGAGGCACATTTGAAGCGGCACAATGTAATATGCAACACATTTACTGTTATTTTAAACAAGCATCACTGTTAGTGTTGTATGTAGACAAAAGGTGTTCCTCCGTAACGAATACTTTATTAACAAAACGTAACTAAAAAGGTTCAAATGACAGACAACATCTGACTTTTGTCATCTATGGCAATCTGAAGGTATGTGCAGTTTTATTGGCGATCAATGAAAGTAAGTTTATTCTTCAGCAGAGAAACTAATATTATTTTGGGTTTAAATGCTTATTATAAAACACAACTGGAACACCACTTCCAGGTCTCAACAACAATATGAATAATATACTTTGTGAAAGATATAAAATTCTGTGTTTGAAGCAATTACTTCTGAGGATGTATTCAGATTACTAAAACACATATTATGTACTTTGACAGACATACAGTACTTGCTGTGCTTGATGTCAAAGTAAAATTTCACATCACCTAAAATAATATGTAAAATTGAAGGCAACCATAAGTCACATTGGAACATAAGCTGTTTCTCCATCCATCATGTATATATATGTGTGTATCATCTGTTTGCACTTGACTGACATTGACTCACTTTAAGCTCTTAAGTCTTAAGTCCTTATGAAAAAATGTGGAAAAGCCCATCCCAATCTTCTTCAACGGGATCGCTGCTGTCTTCATCATGTGGTTTAGTTCCAGCACATTTATCCTGCTCATCTTTAGGTTCTAGTCAGAAGTCTTTGTCCTCAAAGGAGGAAATGACCACAACCTCCCGACTCTTGAAATCCCAAACTGCTGTCAGATGGAAGGCCATATTGGAGAAGACGACAAGGTACTCAAACAGCGCAAAAAAGGTGTAACCTGTAAATAACAACATGCATGTGTTGGTCAGCATTTTATAATGTTTATGACACAGATACATGACTTGACAAAAATATTCATCACTATTTTTGTCTCATTACAAGTTGAAATTACATATCCATGCCACACCTTTCCTATTTTTATTTGTTGAAATAGTCTCAAAACATGTATAATTTTTATTTCCCTTAATAATTATCACTTTTTTGTGATGTTTATGCAAAACTTTAGGTTTATTTCTTGTGTGAGTTTTGTCAACTTTTGTGTCAGCGTTTTAAAATATCAAACATAACACAAGGTGAAACTTACTTCCTGATTCACAGTACATGTTGTGTTTCCAGTAAAAGAATCCAGCAAAAGCACAGAAGCAAACATTGAGGAGTAAGAAGCGAACCTTCCAGTGATGAGACTTGGCATCCTTTAAGGAGGAAATGACATCACAAACAAGGCTCAAATACTGCAATTAAAGCAGATAGCTTTAATTGCATTGTGGTGTTTTATATTTACTATTCTTTACCTCAGGACTTAATGAATACTTCTTAATTGATCTCCACAAACGACAGGTTATCAGCATGTAGATAAGTGAACTCACAATGAAGAGGACAAAGCCTTCCTTATGCACAACTGTACAGGGAGGAAAGAGAAAACATGATCAGAAACAGGCAGCAAAAATATTCTACATGATGACTCAGTAGCAAAATAATTGCTAAATTTGTAAAGAAATGTATGAACCAAAAGACAGACTCCGCCATCAAAAGAAAAAACTGGATGCATGCCTTGTGGTGTATTAAAACTGGGTCACTCACAGTACGTCTCACTAGATGACACATATGTAAGAAGCAGCAGGCCCAGGTTCTCAAAAACGGAAAAGGTCAAGTTCAAGCAGCTGAGTGCGCTCTCGGAGGACCTGGCAGCAAAGCGGGACTTGTAAAACCTGAAGTAGGTAAAGGCCACCAGAAGCCTCGGAGCAGAGTGGAGTCCGATGCAGAACCGCCAGATGTGGCACTCAGGACTGAGGCTGATAGAGGCACTGATGGATGGCAGGTAGTTGGGAACCTAAAGACAAAGAAGGAGGAATGTATTCTACTTTTTTACATAGCTGTAGGATCTGAAGAAGAAGAAAATACCAAAGAAAAGACATGTAAAATCAAAGTTTTATTTTGTTGCAACTGGATAATGTGTAGTGAAATATTTTGAATTGAAAAACCAACAACCTTCAGTATAAGAAAAAATGCTTTGATGTGGGAAGAACACATTTTAGGAACATTTTTAATGTAAACTCTGCTTCTCTCTGTGTTTTGATCAAGTGATAGTAAAATTGAGGTTTCTGCTGGCAATACTGAAAATTACTCAATGCACACTGTTTAAGTACAGTAGAGGATTTGTGATGCCATGATTTGTGTAACATGGTATTCTTTATGAATAAATGTACTGAAAGGAAAAGTTTCAATTAAAAAATACTTAAGAAGTATAGAAGCAACTGGAAAAAAACCTGTTTATATTAAGACACCTTTGATCTTGAGACAAAAGAAAATGATTTCTTTTCACAAAAGAAAATGATTTCTTATTACCACCAGGAATAATGGTAATAATAATGGTTTCTTGGTAACGAGAAACAATTTCTAACATAGGAACCATTTCCAGAAAGCTGATGGAAAATAACAAATTACCTGGCAATGTGTACCAGTAGCATCTTCAAAGTGAAAGAGAGAGGATATGGAGACGCAAGTGATGAGTCCTAACAGTGGCAGGCACACAGTAACTACAATACAAGTGGCGAATGATATCCTGATGACCAGGGGCCTCTCATAGCCCAAAATGTTTGAGCCTTGGATCATTTTACCCTGCAAGCACAGAAACATAAAAAAAAAGTAAGTAACAATCACACTATCACAAAAGTGGCAACGTATTTCTATTCACAAAAAATTATGCATGCATGATACATATTTACTCTAATAATAATTAGTAGTGTGCATGCCATGCCCGGCTAGGATTTGAGCCATGAAGTAATCATCTTCATCCTGATAAATTCGTTCATGTGTGCCTTGTTTCTAAAAGGACGCACTCTGTAAAACCCTTACCTCCACCCAGCTCACTGCTGCCCAGCAGGCGCTGCAGCTACAACTGGCTCAACAATAACAATGTCAGGTCAGTGTGCGAAGGAGCTGCAAATCTCCGATCCCATCGAGCCAGGAAGAAGAGACTGGGACGTCATCCAGCCATCTTCACCACCTAAACGTTCATCTTTATAATTCTATGTCCAGATGTTCCTAACAGCTGATAGCAGGCCTAAGGATGCTGCTGTCATCCTTGCGTGGAGGATAGGGGGAAAAACACGAGTGGGAGGAGAATTGCAGTTTCCGGAAGAGACGGCGAGCCGTGAGCAAAATGTGTCAAAATAATGGAAATCGTTTTAATAGTAAACGAAAACGAATCAGAGCAACTGATCAAAGGGATGCGACGTAAAGAAACAAAATGCTGCGTCAGCAGCGCTTTGTTTCTGGACGCTCTCCGCGGTGCTGAAAAACAACGACCAATCTTTTGTCCTTCATCAGTTCACTCTGGGCTTGTGTGACGGCTTGTTTAACAGTTTTTTTTCTTTTTTTTTCTTTTTAAACGCCCTGTAAATCCAATGCTCGCATTCGCCCACGCCTTCCGGAAGACTGCGTCATGTAATGGCATGTGTGCGTAGGATATACTAGTGCAGTTATCAAAACTGACAATCTGCATGAGCCAAATATTTGCGCTGAAGAGGAGAGGCTGACATTACACACGCTACAGCAGGAATAAGCGCCTTTACTGTTATTATTATTATTATTATTATTATTATTATTATTATTATTATTATTATTATTATTATTATTATTATTAAGTCCTTGGCCGCAGGTACTTTGCTTTGGAAAATGATACGTTGGAGAAGTCCGACTTTACTTCATTCATTTCTATTCTTAGGGGCCGTGACAAGTAAGTTTCTATTTTTTTTCATTTTAGATTTTTTTTATAACATAAACACCTTTATTGTCGTATAAGTAGGGGATTACTGTGCAACAGCTGCGAAGTGACAGGCAATAACAGCAAATACAGTCTAAAATAGATATACTGTAAATTAAAATACCATTGAATATTTTTTTTTTCATTTCAGTTTTTCGATTTATAAAATAAACCTTGTGTTGCATCCAACAGAGTGAAATATTTCAAGCACTCATTGGGGTCTGCCATAGCAATGCAGGGTTCCTGCTCGATTTCATGTTATTACCGTGGTACCATGGCGACATAATTAGCCGACAAAAATCCCCCGAGAACTTCACAGGAATAAAGCCAAGTCTTGAAACATCATGAAAATCCTATGATTTTTAGGATTTTCTGTTTCATCATAGTTTCAACTGGAGACACCATTTAAATTCCCTTTTGTAAATATGTCCATGTTGGGTTAAGATAAGATGGTATATTAATAATCTTTCAGTTTTTCCACAAGTTGCCTTTAAGTGCCCCAAAGTTTATAGGAACTTTTAGATTTCTTAGTGTAACTGAGTGTAGCTTCTGATGAGCTAAAGCTGTGGTTTTCAATGCTTAAGATAATTCCTGTGTCTCCCACCCTAACAAGTACTGTCAAAAACCAATCAGTTATGCTTTGAAAATGAGTCGCAATAGTCGATTGGAACCAAGACAAAATGTTTGATTCTCCCAGAATCCTTCATGTTTTTTTTATTTTAGTTTCCTATATTGTTGATTCCTTCTGTGGTTTAACTTTAGCACCCTTCATAAGAATAAATAAAAAGCTGTAGAACTGCTGAATTGTTGTTTTCAACCTTTTTAATATCATGTGATTTACATTTATTCTCATATCCCCTCCTTTTATCCTCAAGCTTTTTTCAGAGTTCTCGAACGTGTGACCTGTTCAACCTGTCATAAGAGATTGTGATGCAATAATCCCACAGACAAGCTGTCCAGCTGAGGGGCTTTATTTAAACTGTGATTTAGGGTTGACATCTGGACTGCACAAATCCATGTATGCAGCCAAAGCTGAACTTTTCATCAATTGTTGCCATTGTAGATACACCTTGTCCTACTAAATTCATTTTCAAATTTATTAATATGTCTGTTTGACATGAAATAAAATTTTCATGAACTCTTATTTTTAGATACTTACAGAAAGGGATTTTCAGGCAGTCACATTTTCTGTTACGTTTGTCTTCTTGTCCGCTCTAACGTGTTTGTATGTCAATGCCCTGAAATGCAAAGAAACACATCATTTAATCTCCCTTTGTGCAATTTTTCTTAATGCAAAATTCTATGTTTGTTTTTATTTCTGTCGAAGCGTGTGAGGGTGCATATGCCAAATATGCCCAAAAGCTCCTGACAGACCTAATGACCAACTACACAAGTGCGCTGAGGCCTGTGGAGGACACAAATAACATCCTGAATGTGACTCTGCAGGTTACACTCTCACAAATCATCGACATGGTAAACCACCAGAGCACAAACATTAAGAATGCATTTAAACTCAACTTTTCCCTGTTTGAAAGGATTATATAACATAATTCTGCAACGAGTTTTGAAAGCAAAAATTTGGACAAATTTTATTTAATCCACACAGATTTGTCAGGTTGTGCGTACAGATTCATATGATAACAAAAAAACACATTTACTATCTTTTAAAAACAGATAATACCAGCTACAATAAAGTAGTAATAGAACATCTATTACTTATCAAGATAGGATGTAAGGCTGAAATAGTTTATAGCTTGGAGTCAGGTGAGAAAAAAAGAAATTAGCTGTTTGGTCATCGTGACAAGGATAATGTTGGATGGAAGAGCCAACCGATTGAAATGAATCTCACCATTTAGTTCTTTTATTATTTAACCATGAGCACCAAATGCTGCCATTCATTTTTAATTTTGCAGTAACGTTTATGTGTCATGCCTTTTAATGCCCGTCTTCTTTTGTAACAGGATGAGCGAAATCAAATTTTGACTGCTTATTTGTGGATAAGGCTAGTCTGGTTTGATGCACATCTCAGATGGAATAAAGATGAATACGATGGACTCGACACCATGCGTATTCCTGGTAGTTATGTATGGAGACCTGATATAGTCCTTTATAACAGGTAGGTTGGACAAGCGTTGATAGTTCATTTACCTGTAAATTTGGTGAACACATCCTGCCAAAATTGGCAATAAACATAGAAATAAACAAACGGCCTGAAGAAGTAAATTATGCGCCAAATATTGCATCCAAAAAATAAAGAACTTTCCCAACATATTTAATTATATAGTTTTTCATAAATTAATATTCCTATGTTATTTTTAACAGTGTTAATTTACTATTCTAATTTTTTAATTTATTTCCAATCCTACTCTTATGAGTTTATTTTTTTATTTCATCATTTATTTATTTTCATTTTTTTATATTCTGCATTTATTTAGTTATTTTTTAGTAACTGTAACATTTTATGTTATTTTTTTAATTTTGTATTTGTTTATTTAATATCACTTCAAGAAAGTCATACATGTATAAACTGAAGAAAATAAAAATGCTTCAGGAATAAAACATAAGGCAAATATTTCTCTTCTTGTGGATTTTAATTATATCAACAATAACTGAGAAATTCTAAATTGCAGAAACACTTAAAAAGTTAACACTCTTACATATCAAGTCTTTTCTTCTGGAATGGCTGTGAACTATATTGATCACTTGTTGAGTTAAGCTAACTGTTTTTCCAGCGCAGACAACCATTTCACCGGCCCGATGGATACCAACGTGGTGATCCGGCATGACGGCCAGATGATGTGGGATTCCCCTGCTATCACAAAGAGCTCATGCAAAGTGGATGTGTCCTTTTTCCCCTTCGATGGTCAACAGTGCAGGTTCACTTACGGCTCCTGGACCTACAATGGAAACCAGCTGGACATCCTGAACGCCATGGAGAGCGCCGACCTGGCTGACCTGGTGGAAAATGTGGAGTGGGAAGTTCTCGGCATGCCGGCAAAGAAGAATGTTGTTCAATATGGATGCTGTGCAGACCCATACCCAGACGTGACCTACACGCTGAAGCTAAAGAGAAGAGCTTCCTTTTATGTTTTCAACCTTCTCATACCGTGTGTGATGATCTCTTTTCTGGCTCCACTGGGTTTCTACCTGCCTGCTGATTCTGGGGAAAAGGTTTCTTTGGGTGTCACTGTGATGCTGGCACTCACCGTCTTCCAGCTGCTGGTTGCAGAAATTATGCCACCTTCTGAGAATGTGCCACTAATTGGTGAGGAAAATAATGTATGTTCAAATCCCACTTTACATGATTGCAACATACAGACACATAGCGCAAATGTTTATTTTTCTTGCCTTTTTAACCTCTACAGGAAAATATTACATTGCAACGATGACAATGATTACGGCCTCCACTGCCCTGACCATCTTTATCATGAACATTCATCACTGCGGCCCAGATGCCAAGCCTGTTCCCAAGTGGGCTAAGAAAGTCATTCTGCAGTACATGGCCCGGATGTGTTTTGTCTATGAAGTTGGAGAGAACTGCATGTCGGCAGAGTCAGAGAGACAGGAACCTGCACTTGTTAGCAACACCAGCTGCACCATGAACGGGCAGGTGTGTCCAGGAAGAGAAGACGACTGCATCATCAGAAGTGGTCAGGAAACGGTTGGATCTGTCATCACAGAGGAGAGAGAAGAAATGGATCAAATCCTAAGTCCACTAGGATCACTAAAGAGGAATCCTACAAACCATAACAGCACGTGGAGGAATGGCATCTTCTTGGACTGTGGGGAGTCAAGGGATCCGGTGAGATGCAGAAAGGGAGGCGTGAGTGATGGAGAAAGAAAAGATGACGGGATTTCCTGTGACACTCATCCTAACGATGGGCCACTGCTGCATAACATTGAATACATCGCCAACTGTTATAGAGATCAGAGGGCCACACAGAAACGAACTGGGGAGTGGAAGAAAGTAGCCAAAGTTTTAGATCGCTTTTTCATGTGGATGTTTTTTATAATGGTGTTTTTCATGAGCCTCCTTATCATGGGCAAAGCTGTTTAATCAGCACTACTTTTATTTGATTGTTAAAATCCTTTTAAAGCCTCGAGTCCAAATGGGAAAATGTGAACTTTAAGAAAGATGTGTAGCATATTTATATTTATGTCAAGAACAAAAGGTGTGTACTATATTTGTTTTTACCTCAGGTAAATTTTCTTCTTGTTCTTAAATTTTAGGGTACCGAGCTCTTTTTATAAATTATGTACAAAAATGTTTGTATGTGACATAAGAAAGTGGTGTCTGATATTATGGTAGCACCTTGAAAAAGTATTCACACATCTTACATTTTTAGAGTTTTTTTTGTGTCATGTACAACTGTCATGTTTGGCGTTAAGAAGAGATTAAAGTGCAACAAGATGGAGGCATATGTGTGATGAAGATGAATTTAATTATGAACAGAAAAACTTACATTACATGACGCCTCTGTCTTAAGAAACAGAGGCTTCAGGGTGACAGGAGCAGAAAGTGTAAATCTAACGGAAATGTAAATTAAAAACAGAAAACCAGTGAGCTTACACACGTTGGTGGAAATGACAAAACAAGGACTAATTAGAGGCAAACTGAGCTGAGAGAAAGAGTAGACACAGGTGAATCAGGTGATGGATATGACATAGAGAAAACTGGCAGGTGAAACACACCTCAAACACACCTAAATAAAATGAAAGAGTCATTGTTAGGCCTCTGCAGAGCTGAATGGCACATAGATGAGTTTATTGAGCTACTCGATTCAGGTGTGTCAGAGAAGAGATGCAGCTCAAAGTTGCAGAATTAGATGATTGAATTGCATGGTTTTTCCCAGCTGTCACTGTCCCAATTTATGACTACAAGGTTCATTGATGGACATAAATGGATAAAAATGACTCATGGAAATAGACATCAGCACCATGTTTAACTGTTTTCCCTGTTTGTTTTTTTTGTTGTTTTTTTTAACAATCATGAGAGGATAGGCAATGTACAATTTCTAAGTTTTTGAAGTTCAGAAGCTGAAAGAACATAATAATTTGAGTTTCCATTCATATCATTTTGCAAATCATAGATTCACTATGTTTAGTGAATCTGATATTTACTGACATGTTTACTCTTGCAAACAAAGATCAAATAACTTTATGGTTTATTACATAAGTCCAGGATTGTTTTTCTTGATATATAAGAACAAAAATATACTAAAAATGTATCTGGTAAGTTTCAATAACAAAAGTCATCAGTGACTTTCCCTCTGGTTAACACAATGTTGTCAATGAATAACAGCAATAAGGGAAATTATATTACAGTTTGAAAATTTTTTTTGCATTTTCTGTACGTGACTTGAAAATAAAAAAAAAATTACGTTTATTGCTGTGATGCACAATACATCTGAAAACCTTGTTATTTCACTACTCTACAAACTATCTGCTGATTTCAGAAGTAAAAGCAGAAGGCATAAGTAATAATCATTGTGTCAGAAATTATTTATCAAGCTGTTGCTATTGTTGCAGAACACTCAAATTTAACTGACAACTCACTGAGAATTATCAGAATGTTCCTGAAGTTTGAGAAAAGGAAAGTTTCTTGCTGTTCCTCATATAATTTAGCTAGATATGGAGTTCATCATTTAAAACAGTTCTTTTTTGGAGGTCATTAAGTCTCACGTTTAACTACAAATTTTTAGCCACAGTAGTACTCCATGGCCGGCAGCTCATACAGACAGGCCAATTAGTCATCAAAACTCATTTAGTAAAAATGTAAAATTGCAGAGGAAAAAAAATCTAGAAGAAAATTTTAGTTTTTCTTTTGAGTATTTGATTAATCTTATCTCGTAATGATCTTGTTTGTAGTCCATAAATAATAGGATTTAAATTGGCAGGCACGACATGGAATAAAATGTATGCAATCTTCCTCAAGTCTGGATAATTTGGAAATCGATGCAATATAATAGTTAGGAACCCTGACCAGAGCATAATCAGATAAAGAATGAGGTGGCTTGAGCAGGTTTGAAGCGCTCGGTTATTCATCTCCTTGTTTTTCTTCACCCAGCAGATGAGAGCTATTCTGATGTAAGTAGCACTGATGCCTCCAATCGAACAAGTAAACAACAATACTGTAAAAAACAGACCATATATGTTATTAATGGACACGTCCTGACAAGAAAGCTTGAACAGCGATGCATTGTCACAGAAGGCATTTTGTATAACTGATCTGCAGCGGGACAGCCTGCCTGTGAGACCTAAGAGCACAGACACTAGCAGTAAGGAAACGCCCCAGGCAGTGGCAGACAGGCCGATCACAACTTTATTAGTCATGATGGAGTTGTACCTCAGAGGGTGGCAGATTGCCACATATCTGTCGATGGCCATAATAACAAGAATCATGTGCGATGCAGATCCAAAGGTGTGGCTGTGAAAAGCTTGAAGCAAACACTGGTTGTAGGTGATGAAACGCTTGGTGGAAAGGACATGAGCCATGAGCTGAGGCAGCAGGACTGTGTTACCGATCAGGTCATTCACAGACAGGTTGCAGAAGAGGAAGTACATGGGCTGGTGCAAACTCTTTTCCTTTATGATAAGTGTGAGAACGCCAATGTTAGAAAAGAGCAGAGTGGAGTATGCAAACAAAAGTGAAAAAAACAGAGGGTATATATACTCTGGAGATATTTCAAATCCTTGGATCTCCAGGATATCAGATGGCATTGAAGAATTTTCCTCCATTTTCATTCATATGGTGAAAAATCTAAAATTAAAAAGTACATTGCAACAAGTTAATTTATATAAACCTATTGCAGACTGACCAAAGTGAAACATGTAATTGTGTGTACTAGATATGTATAAAATATTACTTTATTTATTGACTCACTCAGTAAAAACACTTTCATATCATTACATGTACTTTCCAACCATCGTCTGAGTAGAAATGTTATCGGTAATGCCTTATCAATTACATTACTAATATAAATTAGGAGAAAAAACCCATACATATTAAATTGATTTCAAGTAAAAAATAATAATCAGAAGCAACATGCTTACCTTTTTTTCTTGACATGCATGTGTAATAGAGGTACTCTACAAAACCCCAAAACTGCTGCTGATGAGGAATGTCTGCAATCATAAATACTTTGCTGGGGTAGGAGTGATTCCCACGTTAATTAGATGTTGATATTTTATTTCCTGTTATGGGTTAGTGCTGGATTATGTGCTGCCGTTAAGAGAGAAGGATTTTCCCACATGTACGTACGTTTTCCTCATTACATTAACTAATTTTCACTTGTTTACATTATCATCAGTTTAGAATAACAAAGCAGCAAAACAACAACACAAGTCAACACTTGCCATCTTTAAGTAAACTTATCATGATTTGGTTTGGCTACGAATTGGTAAAATGAGTTATCAACAAAGGTGGCAATTGTTATCAAAGTTAGTAAGTCGGGAATCACCTGATTATAGGGAATTTGTAACCAAACACCTCTCAGTTCTGTAAAATATGGCTTTATGAATATCTTCTTACCTTCCTGGCGAGGTATGGTTTTATAAACACACTACATAAGATCGTCTTATCGAAACATGGGCATTCTGAAACATCAAGCACTACTTATCCATACACCATAAACACAAACAGCTTATTCTCCTCAGAATATGAGTTTACTGACTAAATACCTCAACTTACAGAAAAAATACTACAACTAGTTACAAACATTAAGCTGGACTTCTAAGTAAAGATGAAACAAACAAAAAAACAAAGGAGAATGAACCAAAACCATTAACCTATTAAATGATGCATTGATATCACTGTGAATATGTAGGTTTAAAAACCAAGGTTTGATATGAGAAATTTAATTTTTTTAATGGCATTTTGGGCAGTTCATTTTCAATGTGTCAACTAACCATGACAGTGACTGACTTAATGCAGTAATGGGCTGCCAAGATGACAACTTCAAAAAAAAAAAAACTGGACACATGGCGAGATAGTGAATGAGGGGGTATGATAATGTGTGTCCAAATTTAAGGGCTGCATCCTTCGGAGGGGACATCTGAAGGCCCCTTTACAGTGATGCAGCAAAGCTGTCCAAAATCAAAGGTTCCTCTAAATGCAGTCCACAAAATCGTCCCCAAGTTTGACGGATGGGTTTGGTGAATTCTTCTCAGTTCACCCTTTCTCAAGATTACTTGCAGGCCTGAGTAGAGATTTTTGTTCTTAAAATAACAAGGCAACATTTTGTCAAATTCATTTCTGCAGGAGCTCAGACAAGCCAAGTTTAGTCTTATTTTTGTCTGGGGTGCAGTCAGAGGACACACAAACTTCTGGATCAAAGAGGTCTTCTTACTTGAACAACAATATTACAGTGTTCACATGCATGTTCTCAAAGAGCAAAGCAAAAAAAAAAAAGCTCCTCTGCATTGAAATTTTGTTATTTAATTGGATCACAGGGATTACCAAAAAATAGGCCACTTAAACATATCCACACATTCGGCCTTTGTTATGGCCTTCTGTTATGAGAACTCCAGATATATTTTCAGAAAATGTCTGGAAATTAAACTTACAAACAACAACAAAAAACATGCTCTCAAATTTGATATGACACAAGTGGTAAAATGATTCATATGCAATAAACTAAGACAGAAAAATTAGTAAAAGATCAGCATGACCATGAAATCATCCTCATTTTAATAACTTTATTTTCTCTGGGGTAAAATGATTTGCTTTTCCTAATGGCCCAAATGTGCTTCTGAGGTCTCTTTTCCCTGTGGACTAAGATGACCACTCCAGTGCTCTGTTTCAATTACTTATGCTGTTGGAACAAAACGACAGAAATGCTCTTTTTAGTGATACAGTTTTGCTTATTTTGTAACCACTGTTGCTCATTTCATTTAGTAAATGTAATTTATCTAGGAAGTTTTCAAAGTTGCCAACATTTGCCAACTTAACAACTGATTTACATGTCTCCTCCCAAGAGGTTTGTCGGACAACATCCCTTAGTGGGAAATAGCATTCACATTAGATGGAGGTAGGAGGTGGTTAGCATTTGTCCAGGGATTAATTATTTTGTGAGACAGTTAATAACAATAATTTAATCACATCTCAAAGGGCCTCATTATTGAGAGTGTTTTGACAGCAAAATGAAACATACGATTGATGCAAAGTTTCCATGTTGAAGAGCATCATGTCACATAGGTCTCACAGTTTGCTCATGTCAAATGTTTTTCATAAACCACAATTTAAAAAATAGTAATAATTGTGGTTTATACAGCTTAGCTAATATGTGAGCTGATGTGTAAATTTGATGAACAACATTACTTTAAAGCAGGAAGATCTCAGGTTTCAACATGTTGTAATTTCTGGAATGTAAAAGTGTCCAAACGTTTTACCCTCAAGGTCAAAACTGACTAGTTTAAAGCACTTGGATGCCACTTTCTTAAGTTAGCCAATACATTTCTTCTGTCTTTATTTTACTTCATCCGTACAATGATAAACTAAACATACAGCATTTTATTTAAATGAACAAAAACAGATTTTGTAGAAGAGAGAAAATCAGTAAATCACTTTTAATATGTAAAAGCATATAAAAAGTCTTTAACATCTGTTTTATTAGTAGACAGACATTTTCTAATTTTTTGAGTTTGTTGTTAGCAAGAACCTTTTCAGCAACAACGCTTGCTGTATTAACCAGTAAGGCCGGATGCACTCAGGTGTGCTTCTGTGTTAAAGTTGCTGAATTTTTATACTTCCAATGACAACAAAATTAAGATGGTTGCAGAAGCCTGGTTAACAAGTGAGAAATGTTTTTTGTTGTTCCTAGAATGTTAAGAAGATTTTATTTGTCTGTGAAAAGATGGGGAAAAAAGTGTCCATCTGAATCAAACACTTGTGCTTGCAGGTCAGATTCGCATCTTTCTATAATTGAGGGCCACTCATAATCCTTCAGAGGGCCTCACATGTAGTAATCTGCTGTCAAGTAAATAACAGCTCAAGCAACACATGCTGGTCCAGAAGAAGTGAATGCAGTAATCTGCGGGGATTCATTGGAAAGCTTTTTAAACTAATTTTAATAGTGAATTATTCCTAATGCACTATCAAGGAGGAAAAATTGACACCTATATTTGTTTGGTCCAAAACAGCTTTCTGTCAACAGGGCAGTCAGGCTTAACTTTGAAGTTTCCCACTTGCAGCTCTGACTTCAGAAGATTGGTTCTATTAATCTTCTGAAGTCAAAACCATAACAGATTTTGACTCTGGATAAATTACATACTTTAATACCGATGCAGATTTGTGCTTTTGCTATTTAAAAAAAAAATCTACCAGACTGGAGATACATAAAAAGATGTTTTCTGAGGTAATCCTTGTCCTAAAAAGTTGGAGAAGTGCTAATCTAAAGCCCTTCAATTGTCACGTCATTGTTTATTCTGCAAAGCTACTGATGATCCCTGAGGTAAACAGCGATGGAAATGAGGAAGTGAGAAACAATAAAACAAGCGATGCACGGCAGTCATCACCAGTCCAACCTGCCATTTACTGGAAAATGAAGTATGTCGACTGTTACTCCTCCAAATTCTGGCTTGATTTCCAGTAAAGGGTATAAATGATTGTTTTCTGTCTCGATCAGTCTTATTGAAATGGAAAACAGCTCATTTGGAATTAGTTCTCCACTAACACTGGAGACATTTTTTATTCCACCTGGAGGAAAGTATCCAATATTTTTGGTCGGTCTAGCCATTTACTTGTTTGGAATGTCATGCAACCTGACTCTGATATCTTTGATTATTCTGAAGAAAAACCTTCACAAGCCGATGTATTTTATCTTGATTAGTCTGCCAGTGAATGATCTAATAGGAATAACTGCCATGCTTCCAAAAATACTTTCAAATATTGTTACAGAGACTCAGGAAGTTTCCTATCCGCTCTGTGTTCTACAAGCTTTCCTTTTGCACATGTGCGCCGGTGGAATTTTGTTTGTTCTTGCAGCAATGGCGTTTGATCGTTACATTGCCATCTGTATGCCATTACGTTACAGCTCTGTCATGACTCCAAGGATTGTTGCTCTTATTATTTTCCTGGTTTGGAGTTCTGACTTTGTCTGTATCCTGTCACTATTTTCTTTTCAGTCAGGGCTGTCCAGGTGCAGATCTGTAATACTGAACGTATTTTGTGACAACCCATCTCTCCTGAAGCTCACGTGTGGGAACATAATCCTCAACAACATAATTGGGCTATTTATCACAGTTTTCATACAAGTTCTAAGTATGTCTATTCAGGCCTATTCTTACTTTAAAATTCTGGTCGCATGTTTGAGTAGGAAGAAATCTGATGCAAAGGCGAAAGCAGTGAACACATGTGTTGCACAGGTGGTTATTCTTGTCATGTTTGAGATTGCAGGAACTTTCACTGTTTTATCGCACAGGTTCAAAAATATTTCCCCTGATTTACAAAAGGTAATGGGGATGCTAATGTTTATTTTACCTCCACTGATTAACCCTATTGTGTATGGCCTCTATACCAGTGAAATACGCAGAACCTTTCTGAGTGTCTTCAAGAGCAGAATATCTTCCTGAATTTCACTCAGATCCTGGAGTACTTTTATTTACTAATCAAATTTAACCGGGCAGAAATCTAAACATTACATTGTGTGGAAAAACAATCAGAAACATAATGTGAATGATCCATAATAAATCCATACTTTATAATGTTTTTATAGACAGTTTTTATTACTGTCTATGAAGAAGTTGTTTTCATTTTACTCTTGATTGGAGAAGGTATTTCATGTTTCTTTAATCAAAACTTATTGTGGTTTATTATGTTTACAATTTGCTATCCTGATATGATGCTATGAACAAAAGTTTATTTTATAGAACTGTAAAATGTTGTTAAATGTTCTTTAAGTTACATGTATGACTTTTACTGGCTGTGTAAATTATGAGTGATTTTGTCCACAATTTAACATTTAAGACCTTTGAAATTATTACATGTAAAACATCTAAAATGGACTACTCCCAAATATTATTTTTCAATGTTGTTTGATCCATGTTTTTCAAATAAAAGACAGCTCTGTGTTTAAACAAAAAAAAGTAAATAAACACAAAGTGAAATGTGA
The DNA here is from genome assembly GCF_027474105.1 of Poeciliopsis prolifica. Classification (NCBI taxonomy): domain Eukaryota; kingdom Metazoa; phylum Chordata; class Actinopteri; order Cyprinodontiformes; family Poeciliidae; genus Poeciliopsis; species Poeciliopsis prolifica. Next base: position 12,616,426 of record NW_026562379.1, read on the forward strand.
TGATTCTATAATGAAAACTGACTTTCTAAAACAAAGTCCAAAGTCACCATCATTTATTTTTTTATGATTACTCCAGATGCCTACAAAAAGGTTCACATTGTGGGTCAGTACAGTTGAGGTAAAATTAGGCCATGAAGCTCAATTCACATTTGAAATGATACTGAATCATGATAGAAAAATCCAAATTAGCAATCTGCAAAGCAGACTAGAATCTAAAGAAAGAAAATAATATCATGTGGATTTACACTGCTGAAGGGAGTCCTCTCAAAATAGAAAATGTACTTCAAGGAATGCATAGAAAATTCTACAGTAGACTGAAATTGGATGATTTTCAGTTTGACTGGCTGTGTCTGGTGACTTGCCAGAAAAAAAAGAGATAATAATAATAATAATAATAATAATGATAATAATTTAAAAAATCCAATCTTCTTTTTCCAAAGGGAGTTAATGACTAAAAAGCTAATGCTAACATGCAAACAGTTGATTTGGGCAGCAAGAGTGAGAGAGTTACACTTTCAACAAGACATGAAGGCTAAACCAAGTACAGCAACGTTGATCTGTTTTATCCATATTAGTCAGACATGTTATAAAACATGTGGGACTTGCAAGTTAAAGCTCCTGTTAATGCCAGATAATTATGCTGATTCTTAAAATAAATGCCAAGGTTTCTAAGGTCACCACAGTACTGCCCTTCTCAAAGTGCTCAGTGATTTCCACATCAATACAAACTATAGAAGAACCACAATTGGACCTCTGCACAACATTTGACATGGTTGACCATGACGGATTATTTAAACGACCATAGAGCTGGGCTGGATTCTGTGGTACACTGGTTCAAGTGTTACCTAAAGAACGTGGATTTTCTTCTTTATCAATAGGTAACTTCTCACCGGAGCAGACATTAATCATATCTGAGGTATCCCAAAGTCCAGTTTATCTTTGGACCTAAAGAGGAACAATCAAGAGTCAGCCGCTTCAATTATTAAAGACAGAAACTTGTGACCTGATCTGAAATCTGGGCGTAGTGATGAACTCAGACCTGAACCTTCATGGACACATAAAGCTGACAGGTACAAAGTCAGACTTCTAACATTGCTATTGTCCCAATAAGATTGTTAAAAAAACGCATCGATAAATGATTACTGATCACTTGAATTGATCACAGGTCTGTCTTAAAGTCAGACAGCTGTAGCTGATACAGAATGCTGCTCATGTTCTAAAACTAGGAAAATAAAGCGCACCGACCCAGTCCCTACACTGGCTCAATGAAGTTTAGAGAACAGACTTTAGAAAACACTTTTGTTTGTTTGACTGAATGGTTTGAACCCAAAATACATTAAAAACCTCTTGTCACTGTATCAACCTTCAGGTTTTCTGGTTCAAATCTACTCTGCATTCCCAAAGTCAGAATTAAACACAAAGAAACAGCATTCAGTTTTTATGCATCATGATTATTGGAACAAACTTCCAGAAAACTGCAAAGATATTAAAATATCTTGGGTTTACATCAAGGCGAAAAACCCAACAATCAAAATTGTCTTTAATTAATAATAATGGAAATATTGACTAATTTTAGTCTCCTTTTCTGTATTTGATTTTGATATTTTGATAATATTTGACACAAAGTAATATTAGTTGCATGTTTGCTCTTCCCAACATAATTGGTTATTTTGTTGTTCATAGACATCATGTATAGCATGTTGAACTGTCTTGTAGTAAATGTGCTGTACAAACACATTTACGTGACGAAAATGTGTTTGTCACATAAAAATATAACATTTTTAAGTAACATTTTAACAAAATTAAATTTGGTTTCTTCTGTTATATGTATCCACAAGAAGGCACATTAACACATATCATACTTTGCTGGTTTAAATAAATATTTTTACATGAAGCCACATAAAAGACCTGCTTCTGAACATGTTATTATTTGTTGTATTTGTTGTATTTATTGTTTTGTCAGAATTTGTAACCTTTGAGACCCTGCAAGGAAAAGTTTGCTGGATATGCTGGGTAGGGTTATGTTTGCAGGATTTGTTTAGGTGTCTGTACTTGATGTTATTTTTAGTAAGACACGTCTTTAATCTCACACACTCTCTCATGGGTCGCTTGCGGCTTATATAAATAGCGAATAATTTCCATGATAGAACTGGTGAGGATGACGAAGCGGACTGCAAAGGGTAAGAACTCACAGGTGTTAAACATTTCACTGAATGTAGGTTTTGCTTTGAAAAATATTTCTCATTTCAGGTCAGAATACCACATCATCAGGAAAGATAAAGGCTGCAATTCTTCGCAACAACAGTGATACCAGAAGAGAAAAAACAGGAGACATGTCTGCCAATTCATCTTCAGTGAAATTTTTTATACTGGCAACCCTGGGCTTACCTCCAACCCATATTTATCCAGCATTTTTATTTGGAACACTTACCTATCTCATTATTGTATTCTGCAATTCACTGGTCATATTGACAATTGCACTGAGTAAAAGTCTACATAGACCTATGTTTCTCCTGCTTATTAATCTTCCCATTAGTGACATTCTCGGTGCATCAGGTTTTTTCCCTCAGCTTGTTTTCAGCATTTTGACACAGAACAGAATTATCTCCAGTTCTGCATGTATAACTCAAGCTTTTCTCATTCATTTGTATGGTGCTGGAAACCTTCTGATATTAAGTGCTATGGCATATGATAGATACATTGCAATATGCAGTCCACTTAAGTATAATACTATCATGACTTCAAATTTTGTTATCAGAATAATCTTTCTCATATGGTTTTTAGACTTTTTGCTTATGACCATTCTGTTTGCTTTAACTTTACGGTTTAACATTTGCAGGACAAAGATTGAGGATCTGTATTGTAACAATCCAACATTTCAAAAACTTTCCTGCGGGGACAACCGTGTAAGCAACTACTATGGACTATTCATAACATGCTTTTTAAATGGAGGTTCACTGTTAATAATAGGTTACACATATGCACAGATTTTGCGTACATGCGTTATGAATAATAACACTGACAGCAGAAAAAAAGCGTTTCAAACATGTGGAACCCATCTAGTCGTTTTTTTAGTCCTGCAAATTAATAGTGCCTTTACAATCATTTCTCATCGCTTTGAGAATGCATCCCCTTTTCTCAGAAGGGCTTGTGGGGTGTCTATTCTGATCTTTCCACCCCTCTTGGACCCAATAATATATGGACTTAAATCCAAAGAACTGAAAAAAAGTATAATAGAATTTCTTAAAAGGCAAATGGGACCAACAAAGTAGCTTTCCTCTTTTTGTGTGGATTTTATTATCAAAGGGAGTTTGTTACTTCTGTGACACCTATTTTATTTTTATTGATTGTTTGGGTATACATTTTGATAATTATGCCGGTGCTTAGAATTGATTGTCACAGGATCTTCTTTTTTGTTTTTTCATTATTTTAATGCTCCTCAGGACTTGTGTTGCATAACCTACTGAAGAATTTCTCATAGTAAATTAGACTAAATTAGTTTATTGGTTAGTTGCTGTGTTTGTTTTTCCATTATCTTTTTTTTTATTTGCGACTGTAATGAAATGTGCTGAATGCTTCTGTATATTTGTTTCTCACTAATGCAAAGTTAGTGTCTTGGGATTCCTTGGTGGTGATGAGTTTTTCACAAGTTTTGTTGTTGTGTTGCTCTCGAGCTGAACGTTTTGTTCCACTCGGAGGTCAAGTGAAGATATGGTGAGCACCATGTATTCTAACAGGAAGTACTTAAAACATACATCACCTACCTGAAGTGGTAGTTTCATCTGTCTAAATTGAAAAAGAAGCAATAAATACGGTTTGAAAAATTTGTATACTGTTTAAATTGATTTTGTAATTACATCATTTAATGTAGTCTTCAAAATACCAGCATTTGCACATAAATTTATTCTTCTGTCTGTATCTGACATAATTTTAAAATATTAAAACAGATTTTATGATCATTAACTAGCACGTAAAGTTATACTGACTCCCAAAGTAACTGTATTTGCTGATGAACTGTTTAAATAGGTTATTTAGGATTCTGTCTTTATGTCTGTGAGAATTTTGAGTTGGGAAATTCTTTTAGTTCTGCATTGTATTTCCTAAACCTGTCTCTCTCATCGATCAAATGGTTCTCAGGCAGATGCATTTTTCTGTTGGTTGCAGCGGTAGGTACAGCTTAGTACAACTTTGTCACTTGTTGTATAAAAACACAGCGCTTGCTGTGCCTCTTTTTCTCCAGGTGTACTGTAAGTTCCTGGCCTGCAAAACATACACAGAATCCCATAACCAAAAGTTGTAAAGGAGCAAGAAAAATATAGATTTGAGGTTCACTAACAAAGAGGATGACACTGAGACTACATATAGTTCAATCTCCATGCATATTATTGCACTTGGTGGACTTTGGTTTAAATAACAAGTTTTATGCCTGGGGAAAAATACATTTGTTTTTCCCCTTTTGCACCTATAACCTCATATGTTCATGTATCCTACATTAGCCTCAATGAGCTTTTACAACCATTTAGAAACAAAGCAGTATTTCTATATGTGTTAAAATGTAGAAATCTGGTTTACTAACTGTTGTCATGTTTATGTTTTCCCAGATTCCCTTGAGAATCAATGTTAAAGAAAAACCCATTGAAAACCCATAACACCTCTGAGAATCAGGTGCTGTTCAACCGTAATTACACCTATAAATACGGGAGTACTTCTCGACACCATTTATTTATTAAAAACATGTGCACTTGCTCAACTGATCACCAGCCACACCACAAAAAAACAGATTTATTTTTCTTTTTTGGTGAAAGAAATTTGTTTGGAAGGGCTGCTCATCTCTGGTTGTTTAAGTTTTTATTGTCGGTCTAAAAGATTTAGAGGTATGCTCAAGATCCAAAATGTGATTTATGGATTGCAATGTAAATTCTGTGAGCTGAAAAAGTGATGATATGCTTAAACTATGCTTTGTTTTATAAATTTGATGTTGTTATGCGATGAACAACTTGAAAAATGTCCAGTCTAGATAACACATCTGTTTTACAGCTAAATGGCTACAACATTTCTTATGAAGGCGTCTTTCCTGCGTTCCTTTTAGCAACCCTAAATTATATGATAATCCTTTTCTGCAACCTCACTTTAATTCTTACCATTGTTATGAACAAATCTCTGCATCAACCAATGCATCTGTTCCTGCTGAACCTTCCTATTAATGACCTGATAGGTTCTTCAGCACTCTTTCCACAACTCCTTAAGGAGATATTGACAAACAGCAGAAGGATGCAGCTTTCCGCTTGTATCGCACAAGCTTTTTTCATCCATATCTACGCAGCGGGCACAGTGTTCATTCTTAGTGCGATGGCCTATGACAGATACATTGCCATATGTCACCCTTTACGTTACAACGCTGTTATGACAAATGCTCACATAATGAAAATAATCACATTAGTTTGGTCTTCCTGTGTGATTTTAATAGCTGTGCTCTTCATTCTTCTTTTACGCTTGCGTCGCTGTAGATCTGAAATTACACTCTCTTACTGTGATAATCCGAGTTTGTTAACTTTGGTGTGTGAAGATACAACCATTAATAACATCTATGGTCTTTTTATAAGTGCTCTTTCACAAATAATAGCTAATGGAACGGTTTTGTATACATATCTTCGGATCCTCATTGCATGTTTTAGATCGAAACAGTCAGACACTAAAGCAAAAGCTCTGCAGACGTGTGCCACACATTTATTAGTTTTCCTCTTACTGGAGTGCTTGGGTCTTTTTACCATCATATCATACAGAATAAGAAATGTTCCGCCACACATAAGGAGATTCCTAGGAGTGTCAACATTAGTTTTCCCTCCAACATTAAACCCAATCATTTATGGACTTAAGACAAAAGAAATTCGGGAAAAAATCATGACATTTTTTAGAAGGAAATTGTTTTTTTATTAATGCATTGTGTTAAATTGGACCTTTTCAAAACGGTAACATTTATTTTTAAGGTTTTTTTTTAGTCTCACCAAATATACTTTTCACTGTAGATCATTGTATGAAATCGTAGACTGTTATATTTGTTTATGTATCTCAAGCCACTTAAGTGTAGTGTGTATTTCTGAATAGCGAAGTTACATTTGAGGGCTGCCATTGTGTCACAGCAAGTTTTACTAGAATATGTACTAACGTGGACATGTTAATCAGTTCTTCCTACTAAATATATTATTCGCTGGGCTATTTAGGAAGCATTAAAGAACAATGTGTGTTCAGTGTGTGGAAACACTTGCAATAAAATTTACTTTCTGTTTAAGAATAAAAATAGTTGGGGCAGATTGTAAATAAACTGATATTTAGGTCTTTTGTTAACATGAGTCATGCATTGATTTTTTTTTACAGACACTTATTGCATTGTGATAAAGGCTTGTGCTGGTATACTGTTTATGTGCAACCTAAAAGGACATTTTGTTTCATCTTTATGTTTCCCTTACCTCATCTAGTCCTGCAACAATTTTCCTGCTCTGGCATCTGAAAAACAAAGTAATAATTGCTAATAATTAAAAAAAATAAATAAATAATTGTATGCTTTGCGTGTGGTTTTTGAATCAGAGTCTAATCCTAAAACTACAAACACATCTGTTTATGGAAGGAGGGTTCATAAAACAGTTGATTTACTTTAAAAAACAAATAAATTCAAGAAATGATTATTTCACCCCAAAAGTGGGAGCGCATAGGAGTTCTGGAAAAAAAGTCAATGATTAGCAAAGTAAAAAATTTCCTGAGAAGCCATCAAAGAGAAGACAAAGAGCTTCATAAGAGAGCGAGAAAAAGAAATGTTTTACCAATGAAGAACAGAATTGCAAGGTGTCATGCAGAGGCCACAGAAACTGATAAGAATTTTATGGAGAACAATCCAAAGGTCACACTGAACTACTGGTGAAGAAGTAGCAAACGTTTTCAGAAATAAAGTACAACTGTTTAATAATTTATTACTCAAGTTTTAAAGATGCACCTGGGATGGTTTGGCTTTCTTTCTTTACTTTGTAGATGTGAAAAAAGCCTGTAGCAGTGAAGGTTTAAATGTAATTATCATTTGAGTGATAGTTGTGAAATGTAATGTTAGATAATTATCATATATTTAAATTCCACTTCTCCACATTTGACTTATTTAAAAAAAGAGTTTCTTGCAAACATTTTAGGTGTAATTTAAGATTCTTGCTAATTTTCTTACTTTTGCTGCTCTCAAATTTATTAAATGTCACATCTGATTATGACAAGCAGCATTTTCATACATTTAATAAAAAACTGTTTTTAATAGTCTGTTTCTCAATGAGGACTGTTGCAAATGCATTAATTTGCTTTTCATTTGTTATACTGTGCAGCTTCCTAATAACTTTATTGTTTAACAGTGTAATATGAGAATGAGAACAAAATGTCATCTTTAGCTCATGAGATACATATCCATTTATTTTCTTTTTTCAAATAGGTGATTTAATTAACTGTGTCAATTGGACAAAATTGTAACAATAAAATTAAATCCCTATTTTAAGTACAACGACTGAATAAAGTTCTCAAAAAGCAGCTGTTTTTGCTTTTATCTTATGTGGCCTTAACATGTTGTTTGAGGCACAATTCATAAAATGAGATGAAATTGTTTAAAGGTACCCACTAAATACAATTAAAGAAATAATATATAGTCAACTATGTATCACAGTACAATTTATGCACACCAACGGTTGCACACTGGTTACCCAATGCATCATTCAGTCATGAAAACGTAAGCCTCTCCATTTTACTTTGAAATATGCTGCCCTCTTGTGGTTATTGTGCAAAATGAGCATGTACATTTTTGGACAAGGATGCATAAACGTTTTATATTTTCTTTTCAATGACTCAACGCAGTTGCACATTTTTTCTGTTTTATATGACATAAGTTTGAAAGTGGATGCCTCCATTTACCTTTAATTTGTTGGTGCAGCACAGCTGTAAATTTCTGCACGTAATCCAGCGGTTCAATCACGTCCCATATACTTTCCACTCACCATTTCAGATCACAAGAAAGAGCTGTATTTTCAAAACAATGCCACCTTATTGTATTTTCATGCTGTAGTTTTTACAGACATTTGTTACAGTATAGTTGAAAACATTATTCAAATGCGGTAATGCTCTTCAACAAAAAATACTCATTGTTTAATTGTTAATGGTCCAAATACATGTTTTACATTGATGAAAGGTCTGATTAAACCAAATCCTTGTTTCCATTTGTCATTGGAAAACATATGATCTCAAGAAAAGTTGAAAAATATGGATTTAATTGTAGCCATAGCACCCTACAATCTACAGCCGTCGTATTTTCTAAATAATTATGTTTTGTGGTCATCCGTCTCTGTGTGGTTTAGCTCAATCACAAAACAGGATGGGTCCAAACAGCAATGAACAATCATGTCTGCAGACAGGATTATCTGACCTTTCCTCTACTCATGACCGGTACACGGCCAGCAAAAGGGCAGCTTTCTGTTGACCCAACACATCCCGGTCATCGGTTATTTAGACTTTTACCCTCAAGGCTGTATTACAGAGCACTAGTAGCAAAAGTTAACCTACACAGAGACAGTTTCTAACCCCTGACAGTTACCCTGTCAACCACATATTGTAAGAAAAAAGACAGACTGCCTTGGGAGTTGTATCGAAAATAAATATCGCACTGCCTCCAATGTCTTGCCTATTAGTTCTAGAAAGTTGTACATCAGCACAACTGGTCAATAGGCAACAATGCAAAATGTTCTCTGTTTTATGAATGAGTGCAGACTGTGTGATTTTTCTGTTTCTCGTGATTTATTTGAAATTATGTTCAAGTGGTAAATAAGTTAAAAATCGTGTGCGAATTGTTTGTAGAGTTTGGAAATTTATCAGAATCAATGTTATTTTAAGGTTTTACTTTATGCCACCACTCTCTGTTCTTCTGCAGTCTTCTGATGTCTTTTTGCTTGCAATTGTGATATTGTAAATACAGAGCTTGTTAAATAGATTTTTATTCACACTTTGAGAAACTGAAAGGATGGACAAAGGGCATAATACATCAGATCTCTTACAGCTTAAAGGCTACGATCTCCCTCATGAAGGCGTCTTCCCTGCATTCCTTTTTGCATCCCTGAACTACATGGTCATCCTGTTCTGTAACCTGACTATTATCTTCACCATTGTGCTGAACAAATCTTTGCACCAGCCAATGCATCTGTTCTTGGTGAATCTTCCCATCAATGACCTTATAGGTTCTTCAGCACTCTTTCCACACCTCATTAAGGAGATATTGACAAACAGCAGAAGGATTCAGTTCTCAGCTTGCGTTATACAAGCTTTTTTTATCCATATCTATGCAGCTGGTTCAGTGTTCATCCTGACTGCAATGGCCTATGACAGATACATTGCCATTTGTCACCCTTTGCGTTACAACACTGTAATGACTAATGCTCACATAATGAAAATAATTATATTAGTTTGGTCTTCTTGTGTGGTTTTAATAGCTGTGCTCTTCATCCTTCTTTTGCGTTTGTGCCGCTGTAGATCTGAAATAACACACTCCTACTGTGATAATCCAAGTTTGTTAACTTTGGTATGTGAAGATACAACCATTAATAACATGTATGGTCTTTTTATAAGTGCTGTTACACAAGTGATAGCTAATGGTCTGGTTTTTTATACATATCTTCGCATCCTTATTGCATGCTTTAGATCCAGACAGTCTGACACCAAAGCGAAAGCTCTGCAGACATGTGCCACACATCTTTTTGTTTTTCTTCTGTTTGAGTGCTTGGGCCTCTTTACAATCATATCTTACAGACTGCAGAATATTTCACCACATTTAAGAAGATTTATGGGAGTTTCGACATTAATATTCCCCCCAACATTAAATCCAATAATCTATGGATTGAAAACAAAAGAAATTCGTGAAAAGGTGCATAACTTTTTCAAGAATAAACTGATTCTTTCTGAATAATTTACTTACACAGTGGCTAATGCAAACTGCTTTATTTGTTGCGTGAACTTGCATTGAATCAGTTTTTGTAATGTTTCTAACCCTGCAAGGAATGTCTTCTTTTTCATGTGATCATTGTAAAATAGAGCCACAAGATATTTTGAGCATTTTAGAAATATTTCAGTTTGTATGTGTGATTTCAAAATTCAGTTAATAAATTTACTTTAAGTTGAATCCATCTAGACTTGCATCCTAGTAAAGTTTGTTGTAACAATGTTAATGCATTAATTAACTTTTTTTTGCTATACTGTGCAGCTTTCTAAAATCTCTGTATGATACTTTGCTTTTCCCAGAACAATTTCATTGGGATTTCAACAAAAATGTTTTCATCATCCTACTATGTTGAACATTTTATTAACATTTTAAAAGAACCTGGTCTCTTGCACTTAAAGCTTTTTTATATTGAATGTTCATGTTATGTTGTTGGCTTGCAAATTTAAATGATGCATACATATCTTAACTTATAAATATTTTTTTCTGTTTAAATTTGTAACTTTAATAAAAATAAAAGGAATGGAGGTATATTTCAGTTTTTACTACTTTTTAATGTTTCACAAGGACAAATCTTACACTTCTCATTAAAACTACAAAATACAAAGAAAGGCTTTTGCAAAGCAAATTATGCAGTTCAAGAAAAATTAATTCATATGAAGAATAACAATAGTAATACTGCTGCTACTATTACTAAAAATAATAACTATGATTGGTCCAGTGTATTTAAGAAGAAAATGTTTTTGTTTCCTGATTGCTCAATGAATGTTTGAATACTGAACTGGTATCACCTCAATGTAAAGGTTTTATTCGATGTATCACATAATACTGGAAATACCACAGTACATCAAATCACAAAAATAATAAAATTGAAATCAGTTCTTTGGCTTTCGCTCCTGAACTGATGAAAACAAGCAGCCAGCACTACGTTCCTTTTCGTATTTGTCATCGGATTGCTTGGCTCTGAGAATGTCATCACCCAGTATGGGAATTAACTCCTCACTGAACTTTGGTACTTTGAAAAGAAAACTGTTGTGTTATGGTTACCAACACTTGGTGACTGTTTCCATATAAACTTTGCTCATTAGGTTAATGATCTAACTGTTTACAAAGAAGGAACACTAGAAGTGCCACAGTGAGCCCTCCAGAGTGACGTCTCCTCTGTACTTTTCCCTGGTAATGAACCTCAGAGGGTGTTGTGATGCAATGCTGTAAACAAGCTCTATTTGGTTTCACAACTTCGGTTAAAGTTGTCTGAAAGAGTCTTTTGAAATAACATTGTCTTGTTGGTTTTATTTATTTATTGTAGATGAAGATACAAATTCAACATAACTGAGTCAGTGAAACTAATTTATTCTTACCACTAACAAAGTTTATTTGCGAAGCACCTTTCAGAAACAAACCCTTCATCAAACATTGTACAGAAACCCAAAGAAACAACCATCAAATGCCATTAAGATAAAACAACATATAGCACACGATGAAAATTAATAGTAAATGGACTGAGCTTATGTAAGCTTTTTCCAGTCATTTTGACCACTCAAAGTGTGATACACTTGAGTCATATTCACCCATTCGCACAAATATCAACCAATGTACAGATCGGTAGGCAACTTGAGGTTAAGTGCCTTGCCCAGGGGCACATCAACTTGTGGCAAGATGAAGCTGAGATCGAACCTACCCTCAGAGTCAAACAGTCATTCAAACGGTTAGGATTTACCAACAGAAGATCACTCTAAACGTTTAAAATGAAGTCTATTCGGACAAGAAAGATTTTAACTGCTTTTTAAAGTATCCACATAATCAACTAAGCACAGCTGTGGTGCTACACTATTCAAAATTCTTGAATGGCTAAATGGTTCGATCCTCTTTGGTATTCAGTCTGGTATGTGGAAGGACCAGCCGATTCTGAGCATCTGATTTCTTTTTGAAAATTAGGATAAACTGATTGAACTGAAATGATTTTTTTTGTAAAGTGCCAAAAGATCACATATGTTGTGAATTGTATCTATATAGATATAGTGAATATAGTTGATCTCTTTAAATATAAGAGAGTGGAAATTTAATAAGAGGAAGTTATTAGAACTGGACAAGGAAGGAAAAGTGGCCTGTTAGTTTTTGACAGACAAGCCCCCTTTTAACCTCTTGGTTGAAATTTTTATGGGAAATTTGATATTAATGCACATAATTACAGTGCTAATGTGATAATTCATATATAATTTGTAATACAATTAACAGCATCTATATGCAAACACACATAACCTGCAAGCTTATGTATGAGCCAATAGCTCTAAAATGAGCTATGGGTAAAGATGAGATATATCATCTAAAGATGAGATATATCATCTAAAGCTATAAAACACATTGGTGTTGTTAAAGTGCCGATCACTCTAACAACACCAAACTGATCGAAACGAACAAATTTTATGTTGTATCAAAAAGGAACAATAAGTTTTTCCTTTTTCTCCCAGCAGGTGGCAGCACTGGCATTTGTTATTTGTGCTGAAAGGGAGGCTGGGCTAACCTTCAGAGCTCTTCCCAGTAAAAAGCATTACTTTTATAGGCATTTCACATCAGGTTGCTAATTGACTCTAAACATTGCTAACCTATGAAACTACATTTCTAAGTTGGAGAAAAAGTCCAACTCGACAAAAAATGGTTGATTATCGTTAGACATTACCTAAACTATGTTAAAGATGAAGCAACTTTGTACCAATTGTGAGTGGTTAACATGCAAAGACAAAACATTCCTTACATTAAATCCTTTTTTTCTGACTCTTCCAACACATTCATAAGTGGAAAATAATGCTGGTAATTTCACAGACAGTGTCATCCACTGTTTTAAAAGAAGAGCATTACAAGAATGTAAAGATAGTCATGTTTTGTTACTTTTTTAATTTCCCATATTTTTTATAAAGTCCAATAAGTACAAAACAACACTGACTTAGGAGAGTATATCAGGAGAGTATATGTGACATAATCATTTAATCATTTCTTTTCAGTTGAGTTAATTTCAAGACAATTTGTTTTCAGGTTATTCCATTCAGAGCCAATTCAGATCAAATATTGTTTCAGTTTTCTTTAAAGATTCAAAGTCCATTATATACCTTCCAAATTGATTATTATTTTAAAAAAAACCCATTAAGGCCAAGTTCATTTTATTATTCCAAATGCTTAAGTTTTCTATATGAGGAAACATAGCAAACAGCTGAGTCATTTCAATTCAGTTGAATTCATTTCAATTATCACAGACTTTCACTGTAAAATTTCTGCCCCAGGTTATCAGTGGCATAGCAAAGGCCACCATTCAAACAAAGGATTTATCTTCACAAATAAATGTACATGTATATACATTTTCTTTATCAATAAATTCCATACTAAATTATGTTTTCCATCCCTTCTTCCTCTTGTTTAGCGGCCTTATTCATGTGACTGGTTATGTGAATCTAATTTGTGATAAATGAGTTTACAGTAGTTCAAAGTTTTCATGTTTTGTTTTCAAACCTTACACAATAAAAAAACACCAAACAGCACACATGAATGTTATGAGCCAGCTAATTGAGGGCTCAAGCCTGTCGTCATCTCAAGGGTGTAATTAGTGTGCTAGTTTTCCCACAATGCACCTCAGAAAGTTCTCAACTGAAAACAATCTTATGCAACATTGTTCCTTGTTAAACTTTTGTACAAATATAGTTTTTTCCGATGATACATATTTGCAGATGAAATAAATTATATTCTTTAAAGATTTTAAATGTTTAACATTCAAAATATACATTCACTGGCATTCTAGTCACAAATACAGAGGAATGTTTTTCTCAAAAAATGTCTGTTTCAAACACCCACATTTATATATATTCCAAAAAAGTATCATCTATACAGAAACATCAAGAATGGCTCAAAACACAATTTTCACTCCTGTATGTGGTGCTAAAAATAGAGTATGGAACATGTTCACTGCTATGAACATGTGGTCGGCCATTGTTTGTGTTACATGTATGATGTGTTTGGAGTTATAGGTCAGGTTACAGGTGGACTAAAAGATTAGCAATTTTGCTATTCATGAGATGATGCAAGAGTGAAATTTTCACTCTGGGTCCTATTTTACTCTTTTAGTTCCCTTAAATATCCTATTTCCATGTGGACGCACAAGCAATTGAAAACTTGTAGAGAGTGTCAAAGGGTCTTGACCTCAATTCTTTAATAAAAATCTCTAAAAATGTTAAAAGCATCAAAAAATTTTGAATCAATTATTTGAGGAGGAAAAAAATCCACTGAATAGTTGCATTAGTCTATTTTTCTCTTCCTAATTTTACACCTGTACCAAAGAGAAGTCAAAGTTTTCGCCAGTGAAATAAAAAAATATTTTTTTCCCATTTAAAATGTATTTTATTTAAAACTCCACTCTTGCTCCAGGTCACTGTTTGTTTCCTGGAAAGTTTTTGTCATTTCATAATGGCTTTTCAGGTTAAAAAGTAAAAACAAGACGATGTAAAACTTTTAAATGTGGTTAAACATTTCAGTCTGTCCTACAAATACGCTTACGCTATTAGTAGGCTGAAACTATTGCTCTCATAAATAATGACAATCACAATGTGTAAAAGCTAGGACAGTTGAAAATTCTCACATTGTTCACATCCTGTACTTATTACTTACATAGACTTTGGGTTCTGTGCGGTTCACAAAATCCACTCAGGTAAGATGAAACATATGCTCTGCGACCTCCATTGAACCCTTGGGATATTAGCAGTCCTCTATTACCATCACTTTAAATACTCACTGGGCTAATCATAAAATACAGTTGTTTATTCTAGTGGGATTCCAAAACCATTAGCATTATTAAATCTGTGTTTTGCCTCCATTGAGCTCTCTGGGGATTTGTATTCAAAGTCCTGTCGTTCTCTACAAAGTATTTTAATGTTAATTTTAAGGATAAGTACAAAAAGATGGATTACATCAATTAGAAAATTTTGCTGATTTTTTTCTACTTTAGCCCTTGTATTTGTTTACCTACATAAAAAGTCATTATGCAGTTTACAAATCTACTTTTTATTCACAGATGAACTTATAGCTAAGCACCTACTAAGCATGTATTCATCATCTATAGGTGATAAGGTTAGCATACTAAATGACTGTGCAGGCAAAAGCTATAAAAAGGAGATTTAATTTTTTTTGCGTACCCTTTGGATTTTTGCTAGAACATATTAGATACTTTCTCCAAATCTGCAAAAGCACTTGCAAGGTGTCTTCTAGAATTTAATTAAGAAGTTCTTTCCTGACACATTAGAAAGTATCAGACAAGTTAGAGGAATGCAAGACAAGTTGTGAAAACTACCTGGTGCATTTGAAAGAGTTCAGTTAAATGTCCATGAATGATTAGGAAGAAGAAGGTTTTAATTCTAAGCAAATTTTTCAAAGTTACCTGGCAAGTTTACAAAAATACTCTGTAAAACTCCTTGTAAGAAAGTAAAACTTAAGGGTAGCAACATGTAGTGCCATCCAAATTTTTGTTGTGAGATAGCAGTTAACAAATACGCAGCAGAAATATCTCAAAAGTTCTGTTTGTCTGGCAGTTAATTTTTCCACGGCTTTCAGGTTGTCTATAAGCATTTTAAATAGCAAATCATTGAATTTTTATGTAATTCACTCAAATGGCAACAATGTAAGAAAACTGACTGCCTTGTAAGGTAGGCAACGTATTATGGAAAGTCTTGAGTTCCTGACTTCACATCTACTATAATCAATAAATTATGAATCTTTGTTCATGTTAGGGATGAAAACTATCACCCAAAAATAAAACATCAGAAATCCCTAGAGAAAGCAAAGAGGATGGACAATAACTCTGCCTGCATCAAAAGGTGTCTTGAAGGAGGGGTTTTAAGCAGACAAACACCTGGTGAGAAATTAGAGAACGTTGGTGAACCTTTTGTGAAAGGTACGTGAGAAACAACTAATTAAAAATTTTGTCATCGAAGCTACATCTACGTTTAATATTCGAATGACAACCCATAACTTAGCAGAATAAATGTAATATAAAAGGATATCAAAATTGACATCAATAATCATACTATGAATAGTTTACAACAGAACAATAATTTGTGATCGGTTATATCAGAACTTATTACTGCAAGGGATATTTTTTTGTCAAATAACAATTCAGTTTGAACTATTGTGTGCTTTTCAGTTTTTGAAGGTATTTTCTTCGGGATCATGTCAGAGGGGAATAAAAGCAGAGTAACTGAATTCATACTTACTGGATTTCCTGGACTCCATCCACAATATTACGGTCTCGCTTCTGCTGTATTATTCTTAGTCTATGTGGTAACTGTGAAAGCAAATGCTGCAGTTTTTTTCTTATTTGCAACCAACAAGAGTCTTCACAAACCAGTGTACTACATCATTTTAAATGTGTCTGCCTGTGACCTTCTCTTTAGCACAACAACGTTACCTAAAATCATCAGTAGATACTGGTTTCAATCAGGGAGCATTTCTTTTACTGCTTGTTTTGTCCAGATGTACCTTGTTCACTATTTGGGTTCAGTAAATTCTTTCATATTTTCACTGATGGCTTTTGATAGGTACTGTGCTGTTTGCCATCCACTCCAATATACAGCTATTGTTACAAAATTCACAGTCCATATCCTCAGTGTGACTGCATGGATTATTGCTATTGCATCCCCTTTAATGATGGTGATTAGAGCATATCCTCTTCCTTACTGTGCATCAAACATAATCAATCACTGTTACTGTGATCATATTGGAGTAACAGTTCTGGCCTGCACAGACAGAGCCCCTTATTCTTTTCCTGCTTTTGTGGGTGCAATGATTACACTGTTAGGACCTCTGGCCTTTATACTTTTCTCATACTGCTCAATATTTATAGAAATAAGTAAGGTAACAAATTTGGGAAACTGTGGAAAGTCTCTGTCAACATGTAGTACTCAACTGATAATAATCTCACTTTATTATGTACCTCGATGTTTTGTGTATTTTGCTGGTCAAGTGGGGATTCAGTTTAGTGCTGATCTACGAATAGTAATCATAATGCTTTATAGCCTTGTCCCTCCAATGATAAACCCACTTATATATTGCCTAAGAGCTAAAGACATCAGAAAGTGTTTGATGAAACAGTTTAACATAGAAAAGTTCAGGTTTTAGCAAATTCACATTGAACAGAACAGTGCATTAATTATAAGTGGTATACTTATGTATCTTACAATATCATGTTAAAAGCAGCATCTCCATTATCCATGGATTTAAAAAAAATAAAATGAGAACTGTATCAGCAAACAGTGGCTTGTTTTATAGTTTCTTTTCAGTGTGCTGATTTGATAGATTATATTATTCACATACTTGTTGTCTGTAAGAAAAATAAAATATTTTCATAATTTTTGTTTTATTCAAATGTGTCTAAGTTAATCAGAAATACTGCAGTGATGGTAAAAATTCTGAGCCTCGGAGACATGCTTTTCTAAGAGTTGCAACAGTTCTTTTTTTTTTTGGTGGGTAATTTTGAGACCTGGCCTCACCCCCTTCAGTATGCACAAAAAGTCAGGATTTTGATAACTTTAGATCCCCCATAACTTATGAGAAAACTAACATTTTTATACCTTAAAACCTCTAGGAGGAATTTTATCATGCATAGGTAATAAGCTGTCAAAACTGCAAGAACAATTCAAGATGGCTACCTTCCTGTTTATTGTTGGACATGGATTCAAGAGAGTTTGGTGTAAGTCTTGGGAGGTTCAACGGGCAGTGGTTACGGCCCTCGTGCTGTTGAGCTTTTTCAGCTGCAACTTTTGCAAAGCCCTCAAAATATGAAAATTGCATGTACCATTGACTGGTCTGCAAAGTTCGGTATGGATGCATTTTTGGTGCAAAAGTATTTGTAACTTGAAGCTGTGAAGTTGAAGTCAGAGACAAAACTCCTCTAGTTTATATTTTGTACATGTATATGTTTTTTTGGTCTTGCAGAAATAAAAGACAGCAATTACATTTCTTCAAATTCTTAAGTACAAGTACTGTCGCAGCAACAGGCTTGTGTAGGGCTTCTTGGGTTCTGCTTTCCTCTTCCTCTGTAAGGTGTTATCAGTAGGTGCAGCTTCCAGGTGGTGTGAATTACCCTCATCAAAAGCAGGATTTAGTGGAGTGGATTCCTAGAGACAGATGCCAGATGGTTTACTGCTACTCGTGGTAACTACACTAGACTCTGTGTTGTACTATATCACAAACTATTTGTTATATATCTTAACTTTGATCTTCTCCTTCCACGTAGATCCTCTGCTGATCTTTCAGCCATGTGGATTTCCTCTCCTGGCATCTTGCTCTTGTCCTCTTCGCTGATCCTGTTCAGATCACCCACCTGTGGCCCATCTCCAATACTCGCCTGCTTGTCTACCCTCCAATCGCCTCCTCCTGCGAAGGAGAGTAACACTATCGATCACGATTGACCCTCAAGGAGTCAACCACCAGATATGTGCTCGTACGTCTCCTCAATTGCTTTCTCCTTTCACGAAGCAATCTGACTCCTTCCACTACTGAACCAGTTCTCCAGTCAAAGACAACTGTTGAAAGCCTCCCTGTCTTCCAGTGTGGTTTGGGCCTGGCTTGGTGTTCTCCCTCCTGCAGACAAATCATTCAAACATTTTCCCTGCTCAATAAACATTTACCTTACAATCCCTGCTGTCCATAATGGTTGCTCATATGAGAGGCATTCAGCATCAAGTACACAAATTGCATTCTTTCAGTCACACTTCCATAAAATCTTGCACGCTTTAGTTGTGTACCATTTGTCACGCTGAAAAGTAGCCTTTCTTTGCAATTTTGTTTGAATAACATTTCACTTAGAGCACAGGTTGTGTTTTCTCCTCTTTGCTTGGATTCCTTCTGGCAGATTTTCTACTGGGCCAATCAGTGAACAGAAGAGAAGTTGTGAATGATGGCGTCAGTTTTCTGTGCAGTTTTACAATTGTAATCTACTATCCTGCAGCGCATATTAAATGTCTAACTATTTATTTAGCAGAATGGAGAGGCCTCTTGGTTTGCATAAACAGGGTGGTACAAAGCGGAAGTTGGCTTCAGGCTGAAGTTCCTGACTCTGAAAATAATTAAAGGACTGTTGAAGTTGTTGTTTAAACATTTGAATAATGTAGGCTCATCAAACCTGGACTAGATTGTTCTATGCTAAAAGAATGATCAAAACCCAGTTTTTCTCAAACGTTTAGTTTGTGATAGTTCAATAAAGGTTATTTCCAGTGATCCCCCAACCCCAATTACTGTCTGTCTTCCCTTTTTCCTTTTTTCCTGTTCAGCCATCGGGTCACAACCAAGATCTCTTGAGCTATACAATCCTTATAAAAAATAAACACTGCTTGTAAATCCAAAATTAAAACTCTTTTAGTCTAAATAAAGCCTTTAACAAAGTGAATAATCTTCCACAGTGAAAGTCATTTTTAAGGGTGTAGGAACAATAACAATGATATATATATAAAAAAAGACATATTCAAAACATCTGAGATCTTTTGCTGTTCATGTGGGAATAAGACCTTCTGTGGATGCATCTGGTTGGATAAAACGAACAGATATTAGCTGTAAACCAGGCTTCACTCCACATTGTCACTTGTTGAGCTGCCTCATTGAGGTAAGATTATTCTATTATTGTATATAACATTCTCAGTTACTATCAGGGACTATACCATGTCTAATCATAAAAGTTTGTAAGCAAAGAATATTTTCTGGATTGTTTATTTCTAAAATAGAAAATAGTTGCTTTATAAGGCGTCAAATATTATTTGTTAATTTTGCATCTGCATTAAAGTGTCAAGTTTATTCATCAATAATAAGTAAGTAAATAGAGATTTACAAATATACTAAAAGTATAGATAAAAATACGTATTTTAGTAGAAAAGCCCTTAGTTTAGTTTTCACTTAGAAACTGTGGCGTACTCATTACTTTTACAAATTTGGAACACACTTACAAAGTCCAGAGAATACTTATTTCTACTTATCCAGCAACGCAGAACTCCAGAGGATACTTCTACTTACTTACACTTATTTAGCAACTCAGAGCAGGAATTAGAACAAACTTAGAATCCAGAAAAATTACTGTAGCAACTCTGTATTAGACTCCTATCCTTCCAACCCAGAAAAGGAATTAGACCAGAGGATACTTAGTTATACATATCAACCAACCCTGAACAGGAGTTTCTAGTTTGTCGAGTTTATATACTTTATTATTGAACTACTTTTTAGACTCCCGTTCTTCCAACCCAGAAATGAAATTAGACCACAGGATACTTAGCAAGCCTGAACAGGAGCACCTACTTTACATACTAGATCAACATTAGATTATTTTTCTTCTTTCACTCTTTCCTCTGGTTTGTTATTTTGTTTGTATTTTTTTTAACTCCTGTAAAGGACTTTGTATTGCCTTGTTGTTAAAAATGTGCTATACAAGAAAAATTACCTTTCCCTTTCTTACTATTTAAAAAACTACCTCAACGGTTTAGCGGCAAAAAAGGCATGATTATAAAGATTAATTATATCTTTACTAATGTTGTGGTGATATCTAAATACAATTAAAAATGAATACATTTCTAACACTTCTTTGCAGGAACTTGAGATAATGGTGCTCAGCACAAACATCACAAGGATACACAACTTTTTCATCCTTGGGTTTCCTGGACTCTCACCATCGTACTATGGCCCTGCATCAGCTGTACTTTTTCTAGTCTATCTAGCTATTTTGGTAGGAAATATTTTCATCTTGGTGTTGTCACCTATGAAAAATCTCTTCAAAAACCTACGTACTTGGTCTTTTGTCACCTTGCACTGACTGATTTATCATTTGGGAGTGCCACACTCCCAAAGATCATATCAAAATATTGGTTCGGAAACAGCATCATTTCCTTTTATGAGTGTTTCACACAAATGTTCTTTGTTCACTATTTAGGTTCAGTGATGTCATTTTTGTTACTGGTAATGGCTCTTGATAGATTTGTAGCAATTTGTGTTCCACTGCGATACCCTGTCCTAATCACAAACAATATTATATTTACTCTCTGTGGATCTGCTTGGTTTCTACCTCTGATTTTGATGCTCATTGTAATATTCCAAGCCCTCAGTTTATCTTATTGTCGGTCAAATATTATTACCCAGTGTTACTGTGATCACATCTCAGTGACAAATCAGGCATGTGGAGATGATCGAAAGATTGCACAGATTGTTGCCCTTTTTATCGCTATGTTTTGTCTCTTGGTGCCTCTTGTATTTATCCTGATTTCTTATGTTTGTGTTGTTATAGTCATTTTAAAAATGTCTAATTCTGCAGGACGCAGCAGAATTCTGGCAACTTGTTCTCCACAAATATTCATAACATGTCTTTTCTATCTCCCTAGGTGCTTTGTTTATATAGCTAACACAGTTGGATTTTCTTTCAGTGTAGATGTTCGCATTTTATTAATCCTGCTGTACAGTCTAGTCCCTGCTGCAGTCAACCCGATAATATACTGTTTTAAGACCCAAGAAATAAAGCAAACTTTGTGGAAGAGAATAACAACAGCTAAAATTGGAATAGAGTTAAAAATCTGGACCAGTAACTAACAAGGATCAGAAACTGTGACGATACAACAGGAAAAGAAGGAAATTTTGTGCTCATTCAATATATTAGGGTCAACTGAATCTTTTGTTTGTTTGGGTATGTTTGAGTTGTAGCTCCATTTGTTTATGTTTTTTTGTATTGTTTGACTGGCCGGCAGTTTGCATGCAATTGCATTGATTTGATCAGAGAGTTCTCAAAATGTACTCAGGAATGAGTAAAACGTCAACGTATTTTTACTCATGTGAAAGTGAAAAGTAACCATCCCAGAAATTACTAACAGAAAAACAAACAGTATTTTGTAAAATGGCTACTCTAAGAGTAACTGCGTAAAATGTGGCTTAATATTTTAAGAGGACACCATCAAATACAGAAAACAATAGTTACATGCAAATTATTGTATTTTAGACAGTAGAAGAAATACATAACAAAGTGCAACTTTTGCTCCTGTCAGATTTACAAAGAACTCTCATTTAACAAAAATCAGCTTTCATTTTATTTCGCCTTTATTTTACATGGCATCTTAGCTTTAATAAAACATTTCTTGCAATCAAACTGAAAGACTATTTTAGTCTAAGTGCAAGTAATGCTTGGTCCATGACTTTTCGTTTGAAAGGAGTTAGGAATGATAAGAAAGAATATAATCGAAACATCTGACAACTTTTATGGTTCATTTGGGAATAAGACTTCAGAGGTTTCACCTGGTTGGATAAAAGAGGCTATCAGTCTTTTGCAGAAGCTTCCTCTGCTGAGCTCGCTTAGTCAGGTGAGATTTGTAACTGTATTTGCCTTTTTGGATATTATAATGAATGCAATATTGTGACATTAGATTCATGGATAGTTTAGTTTAAAATTGATAACACCTGCATTAATGTGCAAATTTCATAAACAAACAAACTAAAAGCATTCATGTAAACTAGTATTTTGAAACACAGAAGATAAACTATTTTATTATAAAATTAAACAGTTAAGCAAATTAAGTCATGATGATGCATAAAGATGAATTGTAATTTTTTTTTTTACTAATTTCTGTGTTGTGTTTCAAATACAATTGAAAATGTATAAATTTATAATACTGCTTCATAGGAACTTGAGATAATGGTGCTCAGCACAAACGTCACAAGGATACACAACTTTTTCATCCTTGGGTTTCCTGGACTCTCACCATCGTACTATGGCCCTGCATCAGCTGTACTTTTTCTAGTCTATCTAGCTATATTGGTAGGAAATATTTTCATCTTGGTGTTTGTCACCTATGAAAAATCTCTTCAAAAACCTACGTACTTGGTCTTTTGTCACCTTGCACTGACTGATGTATCATTTGGGAGTGCCACACTCCCAAAGATCATATCAAAATATTGGTTCGGAAACAGCATCATTTCCTTTTATGAGTGTTTCACACAAATGTTCTTTGTTCACTATTTAGGTTCAGTGATGTCATTTTTGTTACTGGTAATGGCTCTTGATAGATTTGTAGCAATTTGTGTTCCACTGCGATACCCTGTCCTAATCACAAACAATATTATATTTGCTCTTTGTGGATCTGCTTGGTTTCTACCCCTGATTTTGATGCTCATTGTAATATTCCAAGCCCTCAGTTTACCTTATTGTCGGTCAAATATTATTACCCAGTGCTACTGTGACCACATCTCTATAACAAATCAGGCTTGTGGAGATGATCGAAAGATTGTACAGCTTATTGCTGTCTGCATCGCTATGTTTTGTCTCTTGGTGCCTCTTGTATTTATCCTGATTTCTTATGTTTCTGTTATTATAGTCATTTTAAAAATGTCTAATTCTGCAGGACGCAGCAGAATTCTGGCAACTTGTTCTCCACAAATATTCATAACATGTCTTTTCTATCTCCCTAGGTGCTTTGTTTATATAGCTAACCTTGTTGGATTTTCTTTTAGTCTTGATGTTCGCATTTTATTGATCCTGTTGTACAGTCTACTCCCTGCTGCAGTCAACCCGATAATATACTGTTTCAAGACCAAAGAAATAAAGCACAGATTAATGAAGAGAATAAAAATAAGTAAAATTCAAATAGAGTTAAAAATCTGGACCAGTAACTAGCAAGGATCAGAAACTGTGACGATGCAACAGGAAAAGAAGAATGTTTTCATGATAAACTTCACACTCTAGGTAAATTAATTGCTTTGTTTGCTCAAGTATGTTTTTAACATGATGGCATTTCAAATATCATTGTCTTTATTGCATTTATACTTTTATGCTTTATGTATTTTTGTTTTAAAAGTTTGAAAAAAATATTAAAATACACAGATGTAAATTTTCGTGTCAGTTAAGCAGTTGCAATGGAAAATGTTGTTATTACAGTGAAATGTAAGTATTTTCTTGCAGTCATAAATATATTATCTAGAAGGTAATTACATTAAAATGTGTGAACTGAAAGTGTCTCTTAATTTTTAGCATTTATATGATTCAGAAAAAAACACTAAATGTAATTATTTATGTATATTAAAACATAGATTTCGTTTTGGGCTCTCAAAGTGGTTTTTGACTTTGTATTTTGTCATTAAAAGACTGATTAAAAACATCCCAACAGTCAATGTGGTGAAATATTCTCTACAATATCTCAACAATATTTTTCATTACAAGGGAAATTTCTCCATTTATTACATATATTTAACATTAACAAATGTGACCTAAGAATGATATGAAGTTAACAATTACATATAAAAAAGGCCTTGAAAAGCGGCTGTTACAATGTAAAAAATATGTATATATCTGGCGTGGACAGCTCTTTATCTCGGCAGTTTAGAGATGCACTGATGTGATTCATTAAAAAATCCTTTCTGGCCAAAAGCAGTTTTTCTGATTGAGGCTGCTCCTCTAATTCTTCTGTTCACAGTGGATTTGAAATCAACAAAGGCAGAGAGAGGAAAGTTAGGCACTAAATCGTTCAAGGAGCCATGTTGGAAGTTGGAAGTGATTATTGAACAGAGTGACTGGAATTGTTTTCCTTATTTCATTTTGACAGTTTAGCCAAGATTATCTTTAGCTTGAGAAAAATCTTTAAAACATCTTTTAATTATTGGTTCAGATGTCAAAGCAGTTCGAAGTAAGAGAAGAAAACTCAAAATACTGTGAAAACTGATTCTATTGGTAGAACAAAATGTGATGCATGAAAAAGAGGATTTGTTTTGTTCTGGAGCACATGGACTCCAAGCACAATAAGCTCCTTCAGAAAGTCTTGTGTCTGAGAAAATTGCGCTACTTCAAGAAAAACAAAAAAAACTTTAGCATATTTTTATTAAAAGGCTTTTTATTATATTTCAAATATTTTTTGGATTATGAAAGTGCATTTATGGGTCTTTAGACCAACCAGAGTCATCCCCATCATATGCATGTCTACTCTGCAGAATCTGCACTTTCCATTTTATATGGCATACCCTTTCTTTCCACTTCAGACTGTGTTTTATAGATTTTATACTCTGGCCAATCTCTGGTCATGCTGTAGTTTTTTGATGTATTTGATATTATTATACTTGAGTTTTATAACCTATGTTATAAAACTCAATGGAAAATATGGAAAATTACTCTCACTTCCCTGAGAGTAAATATGTTGCATTTTTGAAGGAACGAGGAAGAATATTATCTAAAAAGTGCTATAATGTTTAATACAAAGTAACACAACAAAACTTCAAGCAGAAATGCAACAACATGCATTGTACTAATGACAATCATGTTTGTTTGTCAAACTGGAAACCATTAGAGATCATTGTCCATTTGGGATCTATTATGCCTACTTATGGAGTAGTAACAAATGAAATGCTGAACATGTTTGAGATAAAAGTGCAAGGAGGCGTTGAAGATGTAGTGGATTTACATGGAAAACGTTACATGATTTTTTCTGTCTAATGTTTTTTTTGTTTTCTATATGCAATAGCAGGAAGTATGTTAACAGTTTCACGTTTTGTGAGTTCATCTACTGTTTTCCAAAACTTGTACTTTTCTGCTTTGACATTTGTGTTTGATATTTAGTCACTGTTTCTGCTGTTGTAATCACAAGGATTATGTTGTACACTAATGTCACAACGATAAAAAACTTTTTTATCACTGGATTTCCAGGTCTCATGCCAAAGTATTATGGCCCCGTTTCAGCTACACTTTTCCTGCTTTATTTGGCTATTGCAGCTGGAAACATTTTTGTTTTAGTTTTTGTTAGATATGAAAGGTCTCTTCACAAACCCTCATATGTTATCTTTTGTCACTTGGCATTAAGTGACATAATGTTTGGAACAGTAACGCTACCAAAGACAATATCTTTGTACTGGTTTAATGACAGAATTGTATCATTTTATAGTTGTTTTGCCCAAATGTACTTTGTTCACTTTTTAGGAGCAACTCATTCTTTCATTCTGATGGTGATGGCGCTGGATCGCTTCATTGCAATTTGTTCTCCACTGCGCTACAATTCACTTTTCACAAATACAACTGTTTCTGCGCTTTGTGGCGTCTCGTGGTTTATGCCGATTTCGTGGATGTTTGGTGTCGTTTTTGATGCTATGAGTCTACCTTTTTGTAATTCAAATATAATTGTTCACTGTTACTGTGACCAGATATCAATAATTAACCTCGGATGTGAGAATGTACGAAGATCAACAGTTCTGGGAATTAGTCTTGCCATGTTCAGTTTGTTGTTACCTCTGGGATTTATTGTTCTGTCGTATTTTATCATCATCGTTTGTGTTTTGAAAACATCGTCCTCTAAAGGACGCGTTAAGGCTTGGTCGACTTGCATGCCTCAGCTAATTATCACCTGCCTTTATTATCTGCCAAGGTGCTTTGTTTATTTGGCTAACTTTGTAGGATACACGTTCAGCGCTTCAGTTCGAATTCTTGTTGTAATGCTGTATAGTCTTTTACCTGCTGTTGTCAACCCAATAATATACTGCCTCAAAACAAAGGACATCAAAGAAAGCTTAAAACGTAAGCTTCTTACCAAATGAACTAATATAGCCACAAAAGCTGATTAAATTTTAATACAAGAAGACGAAGAAAGTCTTTTTTCAGATGTAGCTGAGAGACTGAAATAGCTCTACTTACTTCAGTGAAGCTGAAGTTAGTGCCTTTTATTTTGTCGAAAATATTTGCTTTAATGAAAATGTCACTCTTGATTTTTGTTCTTACTCGATATCTTTTAGTCTGTTGTCAACATAATTCATAAAATAAATGTATCAACCTTAAAATAAACCATGTGTAGATCATTTCAAATGCAAATTGTAAAGTGAATTTATCATTTCTGTTTCTATTTATAACTTTGTTTAAGATGTATGAACAATAAATCTACTAGTGGTCAAAAATATATTCAGGTGGTAAAATATATATTATGAATTTCTCAAAGCAACAATAAGGTCAAATTAATGGAGCCTTTTTTTAATACGGTCAGATTTTTTAATATATGGTACAAAATTGGAAAATGTTAATTTTGTGAGACTTTGAATGAAAAATGAGGACTGGCTTTGTAGAATCATCAGTTTTCTGTGAAGATAAAACATGTCAGTTGTAAATTACATGTGTAATTTGTTTCAGGATTAAAGCTGTTCGTTGTGGTCCGAGAAAAAAAAGCCGTCTTAATTGTGAGTGAACACCAGAACACTGGAGCTCCTGATTTTGAATGATTGACACCAACTTTACTGCTAAGCCTCCTGATAACTCAGAAAAAAACAACCTGGTAAAATCCAGGAACTTCTCTCAGATGTGCTTTGGGGAAAAAAGTTGATCAAAGTTAAGAGATTTCCTCCCTTTATCAGGATAAACAGGGTGCCTGGTCAATGAAAAGTGGTAACGACTTTCCAGTAACTTCACATGAAAAACAGGAAACCAATTCAGTGCTCAGCTGAGAGTTGAGATTTTCTTTTCTTTTTTTTTTTTTTGCATACATGAAAAGTCTATTTATCTCATTAACTCAATTCACTAAATGAAAAATATTTGTATAGATTAAATAAACACAAACCAATGTTTTCAAGCCTTTTTTGTTTAGTATGGTGACTTGCAGCTAATGAAAGTGCAATATTTAAGATTAGAATAGTTTATCAGACAAATGAGAAACATTTAAATAAAAAGAGTGAGCTAATTGAAAGTAAACCAATTCCATTCAAAATAGTTTTTTAAATGAGGTAAGCATGAAAATGCCATAATACCCCTTGACTCCTTGGGGATATTGCTCTTCAGAGTTTTCTTCTCGTTGGACGTCATCAGAAAAGTGTGTTGAAAAGCCTTAAATAGAGAGACAGGATCAGCAGGTGCAGCTGCAGGATTACATCACCTGAAGGAGACAAGGTTCTGTTCAAGGCACAAAGATGATGACTACAAATAACATGCAGAGGAATTAGTTCACTTGTAGAATATCATAGAAATATTTTGAACAATTTATTTTGTGATTGCAAGCTCACTGCTGAACTGAAGTGGTTTTTATTGTGACTATTTTATTCCAACTGAAGGTCTCTTTCATATTAATTCTGTTTAACATTTGTTCTCTTTTTTGTACAAATGATCAAATACAGAAATGTTACAAATGTGAAAGAGTTTATGATCATTGGCTTCCCTGGACTTCCACCAGAGTACTATGGCATAGTATCATTTGTTCTCTTACTTGTTTTTATTGCTATTTTGTTTGGAAATGTTGTTATTGCAGCTGTCATCATATGTGAGCGGACTCTTCACAAGCCAACATACATGATTTTTTTAAACCTTGCAATGACAGATCTGTTCTTTGGCATTGTAACACTCCCAAAGATCATCGCCAGATATTGGTGGAATGATATGATGTGTTCATTTGGAGTTTGCTTTGCACAGATGTATTTTGTTCACTCTCTGGGAGCTACTCACTCTTTAATTTTGCTGATGATGGCTTTGGATCGCTTTGTTGCTGTATGTTTTCCATTCAAATATCCAGTTTTATTTACAAACAAAAACATTTCTATTTGTTGCAGTTTGTGTTGGTTGCTGACTTTTATACGAATAATGGGACTTGTGCTACTTACCTTGACATTGCCCTACTGTGACCATAATACCATCATGCAGTGCTACTGTGATCATACTTCCATCACAAAACTGGCATGTGGGGATGATGTTGCATATGTAAGATGGGTTGCATTTGCAAATGCTATGGTCACTCTCTTAGTTCCTTTAACATTTATCGTTATTTCTTATGTTTTTATCATCATGACTGTTGTGAAAATGACTGCCTCTGGAAGGGATTACAAATTCCTGTCCACATGTGCCCCTCAACTCTTCATTACATGTCTATATTACGTGCCAAGGTGTATTGTGTATCTTACAGACAGTTTGGGAATCAAATTTAGCCTTGATGCACGTATTCTGATAGTAATGTTGTACAGCCTCATACCTGCAGCCGTCAACCCTGTGATATACTGCTTGAAAACTATAGAAATCAAAAATGCTTTGACGCAGAGATTCAATAATAGAAAAGTAAACATTGCATTTCAAAATAAGACCAAGTTTGTGACGAGTAAACACACATAGATTTGTTACACAAACCTGAATGTTGGTTTTAGTTCATGAAAGTTTTTTTTTGTTTGTTGTTTGTTTGCTTATATAGTTTGGCAGGTAGCACATGTATTCTGTGTTGAGCTAAATTATTTTTAAAAAGGAACAAAGTAACCATTTGCAAATATAAAAGATGTTTAACATTTAAAGATTGAAGATGAATATGCTTTAGGTGTTTAAAAGACAGATGTTGTTTTTTTTCACTGAAACTACCACATCGTGCTATCATTAATTCTCTATGTTCTTTTAAAACATGCTTTTGCGGTTAATTATGTAAGCAGTGCATTTCATAAGGTTTTGATGTAATTTGGCCTAGTTGTATGTCAGATGAATCGGATTTGATGGAAATGAGAACACTGTCTGCTCCATTGTTCTGACTGTAAAGACTTAAAATATTGTTTTTTCTTTATAAGTTTGGAATATTATTTATTCCAAATGCATTTATATATTATACATATATATTTCTTTTCTGCAGGAATGAGTTCTGTCACATTGTCTCACAAGGTTTAATTGAAGCTCTCCTTGATGTAACCACTAGATGGAGTTAAACTCGCAATATGCTTTTCAAAAAGTCCAGATTCACAATATATGTAATGCTCAAACCTTTTTACATTAAATTGGAGCCTTGTGAAAGACCTACAGTCTGTATAGGGTTTATCCCACCTCTGTGCTTTATTGACCCAACAAAATTACAGATTTTAGTAAATGTGCTTCTTTTAGGATTTATGGAATAACAGCTGAAACATTGTATTAGAATAAAATTAAACAATTTGACATTTGTATATTTTCAAAGCATTTATACTCTTCTGCTGTGCAAGTATGATTTCTTATGACTTTCGTTCTCACAAAGAACATTTATGGAACGTATGTGTTTATTGGTGTAGAGAATAAATGTTCTCAGTTATAAGTGCTTCATTTTGATGAACTACAAAATGTACATGGTTTCTACTCCATTTGAATATTGATATACACAAATTAGTTTGTCGTGGACATTCAAATTTTAATACAATGAAAGCCAACATGTACAGGAATCACATATTTCTAAAAATGATTTCATTTCAGTTTTATCAGAAAAGCTTTATTGTATTGAGCAGCATCACCTCATTGTGTATACCACACACAAATCTCTATACAGTTGCTACTCAAGTGTCACAATAATTACACAAGAACATCACTGAATATCATGCAGCACAGTCCAAACAACTTGTCTGAGCTGATAAAGACTCATTCCCCTTGGAATGCAGAAAACCTAAAATCTGAATGTGATCTTGAATAATTTGGTAGGGGGGCACTAATCGAGTGTCAAGTTTTCTGTCACAGACAGATGATCCCTAAATATAGGAAAAAATACATTCAGACTGCATGTATAAAGCAAGAAAGAATTATATAACCCATTTTGATATAGCTGAACACTGGATTACATATCTTAATGCATTGTTCAGAATGGGAATGCAATAACAGCAAAAGATGAAAGAGGTGGAAGGAGTTTATATTTCACAAAATCAGCTTAATTTTCTGACACTAGACCTGTGTAACAACACTTCACAAAACAACAGTATGCATCTCAAGACAGAACTCAGCTAAACAGAAGCTTGGAAGATGCAGATTACAAAAAGAAAAAACTTATTTGTGATTGTCCAGAAAGACAACTTTGTCCTAGAGAGTTAAATACAGTAGAAAATTATTTTCTGCAAGTAGTGAATCAGATATCAACTACTTCATCTGCTCTGACCTTTCAAATAATTTCTTCCTCATCACTTAGTATATCACTGCAAAGACTGAAGTCTATGGGCATGGCTGCAATGTCCTCAAACACTGCAGCGTAGCTTCCGAAAGTCAGGGGCACATTTACATTTTTTTCCCATTGTTCGAACATAGTAAAGGAATCCGTCTTGGAAATATCCTGACTTAAAGTGGAGACGGACGTTAGTTTAAAGACATCCTGGCTTATTCTGCACTCTGATGGGCATGGCTGCTCATCCCTACATTTTTTGCCAGTAATGATGTTAAAGTGGTCATTGTCAGACTCAGAGCAAGTAAACGTGCTGTCTGTTTCACAGTCAGATGAGGTCTCTGTTGTCATAGTGGACTCTAGGGGCCCAGGCTTTAAAAGCGCTTGATGTGAAAAAACTGGCTCAAGAGGATTGTTCAGTTTGCTAATTTCTTCAAAACTAAGTGGCTGTGTTGGCTCCAGGAGCTCTGGCTGTGGGAATTCTTTTGTACAACAGGACATATTCTGCCTCTGCTGCTCTGCATCAGGCTGACACAATGACTGTTTGTGAAATGAGGAAATATTTTGATGCTTTGGAGGGCATTTCTGTTCACCAGGATTGTCATTCTTTAAATTACCTAGCAACCTCCTCAGATCCCCCCACTGGTTTGAATCATTTTTAAGACGTTTTGTACTACAAAAATGTTTGTGCCAGCTGAGTCTTGGTGAGTTGTTGTCAGAATTAAATGCACTACAGATGCTGCCGATCTTGTAATACTCCAGCTCACTTGGAAGCATCAGCTGCCCATAACTATTAAGCTTCTCATTTGACTGACATGGACTTATTCGATCAAAACGTTTCCCTTTTGAGGTTGAAAGTTCAGCTTTAGACACCTGATTGCCATTGAAACAAATTGTTGTGTTTTCAGTTTCTTGCTCAGTTTCATGTGTAAGGTTCTCATTTTTAACAACTGAATCCTGCTGTTTCAGTCTGTACAGAACTACAAACATACATACAATCACCAGGATGGAGATCAGAGGGAGAACCACCGCTATGATCCAAAAAGGCCTGTTGTACTGTTTCTCTGAGCACTCGTCGTTGACAGTGGAAATGCAGATGTCACAAAAATGATTGGAGACATTCTGCAGACACATGCATGGCCTGTCCTGTATTGCAGGTCTGCACGGCCTCCGGTTCTGGCAGTCTGAAAGACATGTTCTCAAATAGGCGGTGTCTTCACTGCATGGTGAGAAGAGGCAGACACCTGAAGAGCTGCAGCTGGACTGTGGGAGAGTCGAGCTCGGCCATACCTCCACCATTAAACTGTGTCCACTGACAGGCAGAGTATGACCACTCACGTTCAGATACTCCACACATCCGCTAAATCCTGTGACCACAAGAAAGTTCAGAGACGTCACATTCACTCTAGAAAAGCCTCTTTTGAT
The DNA here is from genome assembly GCF_027474105.1 of Poeciliopsis prolifica. Lineage (NCBI taxonomy): Eukaryota > Metazoa > Chordata > Actinopteri > Cyprinodontiformes > Poeciliidae > Poeciliopsis > Poeciliopsis prolifica. Next base: position 12,648,715 of record NW_026562379.1, read on the forward strand.
ACAATACTGGGAACTTCATTAAGTGTAGCTGCTCAACTGTTTAATACAAGAAACAACTCAAAATCTTTTGCAAAGATAAGCAGCAAAATAGAAGGATTTAGCTGATTTTCAAAATAACATGGCTGTCAGTGTAAAATGACAAAAAAATAGCGTTTATATTTGGCTTTACATTGACTTTCTTACCTTTAGTTGTATATCTCAAATATAACTTGAAAGAAATTTGAGTGCATTTTGATGCATTAAAACTGGCCTCAAAAACATGGAAAATATTGGATCTTCAACTGACAAATCTGTAGAAACTCTGTGAGCTACCATGTTAATATTGATCAAAATCTCTGGAGGATTTTTCTGATACCTACTTGAATTTGTGAAACTAAGGCTTAAGACTAGTCAGGAATAAAAAGGAATCCAACTTGGTACTGGCAAGGTTTATATAATAAAGAAATCACTGCAACAAACAAACAAACAAACCAAAAAAAAAAAGACCTAATAAGTCATAGTATTACCTGACTGTTGGAACGTTCTTTGTCTTGGTGGGGCAGCCCCAAGAATAATCTTTTCCAAACTAAAAAGTCTTAAGTCCATGTTTTGTTGGGTAATGTTCAAGACCATTTTGTCATCAACATACAGTGAATTGTTACGCTCATTGGTCAATAAGGACAGGATGTGCCAAAGACCATCAGCAACTAACAGCTCCACTGTAAACTCTGACATATGTCCTAACAGATCAGTAGAAGAGTACACAGGTTGTCCGTCTCTTACCTGAAAATGAATGTAAAAAGATTACCATAGTTTTTAATATACTCAGACATATTAAAAACTATTAAATAAACTTTTTACAAACCATCAACACAATATGTCCTTTTCCTAGAACAAAGAGCAGGGTTCCATCTTCTTTTGTTTTGAACTTGACAGTAATGAGAGTTTGGACTTTTGTGTTTTCCTGTTTTGCACCATCCTTCAGTTCTTGAAGCAGAAGATCTCTTTTAAATCTCTCCTTAATGACATACTCAATGTAATCAGTCCCCTTGAAGTGCAATACAAGTTCTTCAGATATTTCTGTTTCAGAAACGTAAGAAAACAAGCATTCAGTCCCAACATTGCGCAAAGAAAAATCTAACAGGCAGTAACTCCACATTACCTCAAACAAAGGTAATCTAACTGTAGATGGAGGGCTGAACTAGTCCCTGTTCAAATAAAGTTGGAAGATTGTTTGTCAGCTAACAGTCATTAGACCATGGTGAATCTGTCAGCTAAATCTAATAAGCTCTCTTTTTTTTTGTTTTATATTTCCAGTTTGGTCCCACTGAAACTCAGACTCATAACAAACCACCAATATCTCTGCCTGAATTGATAGCCTGCCTGACCCAGTTGCTCTCACCCAGACCAACCCTGCATCTTAAATGGCAAATAGACTGAATTACTTCAGCGCTTTTCCAGTCATAGAGTTTTACAATCTGCTATGGCTCCAAATCCACAGCAGAATGTCTTGGAACAATCCCCGGGAGTCGCTCTGAGGAGGATTTGCTATTGTGTGATGAATCATAATATGAATTGTTGAGGATTATTACCTGTGATTGATAGTACAGTACTCAAATTCATTTAATGAAAATGCTAGTTTCAGTGTTTATTCTAAATAAATAATAATTTAAAGAATTTCATAGAAATCTTGTGATTTTTTTTTTTGAGTAACAGAAAATAGTTAGAAAAGGTAGGGTTCATCCTTACAGAATGATTTTTGACAGAAAATGGAAGCGATTAATTCATGGACATTATTAAATAGCGTTTCATAGCTTAAAACTTCTGTACTAGTTTTTAAGAAAATATTGTCGGTTGGCTTGTCAATCCACTTCTCTATATTTACTTATGCATTTATTTACCTGTATCACAGTTTCTTCCTCTAAAGGGATTTTTGCACTCACAAACATATTCAGACCAAAGGTCATGGCACACTCCCCCATTCTTGCATGGGGAGCTGTTGCATCCTGACAATGCTGTTCGAGGACACCTTTGTTAAAGAAAAAAAAATGAACATGTTGCTTGAGAATAATTCAAACACATTCCAACAAAATAATAAAAAAGATAAACATGTAGCATTATAGTTGGAAATTTAGTGGTTAGTTTATCATATCTTTAATGCATGAAACACTACCTGTTGAAAACATTATATGTTGCAAGGCCAGAAGAAGGTCTCAGCAAGATGCCATTAATCTGAATATTTCGAATGCACCCAACAAAGTCATGTGTTTTTATATGACTTGGATGTTGCAATATTACTTCCAGACTTCTCAGTCCACCAAATGTCATATTTGTGTTTCCAACGTCAAGAGTCCTAAGAAATGCAAAAGTGAAAAGAAATTATTTACTCAGGTTAAGGTTGTTCAGATAAGGCTGAAAATGACAAAAATTGCCATCTGTTCATTTATGAGTACCTTTCTGAAATAGTGCCATCAAACTCTGAAAAACAAAATCCATTGTTCACAACATCTGTGCAGTTGTCCACAAGCAAAGTCCCCAACTGTTAAAAATATACAGATCCGCATCAATATTTTAATCAACTTATGACTGATCTAAATTATGTAAATAGTTATAGCTCACATTGCCAATTCTTCTGACAGTAACGCTGTGAAAATGTCCATCTGCAACTTGCTTATGGGTCTGCAACTTTACAGGTCCGGAGCCAAGGTCATAAGAGAGCTGTACTCTGCTGTCAAGTATCTCCAGTGCAAAAAATTCCCTCCTGGATAATATTCCTAAATTGTACAGGAGTAGGGAGTCCCTCTGCACTGTCGCAAACTCAAAATAAATTAAATTAGTCCTGCGATCCAGTGGGGGAAACTCCACAAAGGACATTTCTTCAAAGCCATAACTGATTTCCTCACAATGGACACCACTGACTCCTGAAAAAAAAAGAATTTGCAGAAACTTGATCATAAAATCAGCATAACTAGCAATTTGATTATGCTATTTAATGTTTTTTAAAACAGATATTTTGGTGCTGAGGTACAATAATACTAAAAACTACACTTAGCATGCCTAAAGTATCGTTGTAGACCTAGATTACGTAGTGATCAGATTGTGTTTAACAGTATGTAAAATATGTAATACGACAATGCAGAAGCATTATTTTTGGTCATACAAATGACTGTGATCTTGGAACTTAATCGTATCATAAAGCGACTAATACATATGTTATTTCCATTACTCTATGGAAATAACATGTATGAGAATCCCATTGAAATTATCTATTTTTACATCTTCAAATGTACATACATTTAGTGATGTTTATTGTTATCAAGAATGGATATGTTATTTGATGATCAATGAATAACAAAGCCAAAAAATAAGACGTGCTTCTGTTCTAATAATGAAGTAAAGGCTAAGAATCCACTGGTCATTATACAAATAGATCAAAGAATTGATTGTCTGAAAGAAATAAAGCTTTCAACTGACAGAATATTAAATGACAGAACAAAAACCTTGATATAAAAACGTGTTACAAAGCAATAGCTGTTATTATTAAATAGTAAACTGTGAGCATTTATTAGCTCACATTTGTTTCTGTTTCTTTAGCAATCTCCTCATTTTACATCATGTGCCTTTATGTTTGTTCTTACCAAAAGGACAGATACAGAGGAATCCTGTTTGCAGGTTAATGCAGCTTCCCTGAAAACATGGTGTAGATCTGCAGTGATCTTTGAGCTGTTCACACCTTTCTCCTGCAAAAATAGGTAAACATACTTTTTGCATGGATTCTGGTTAAGGTTAGTATAATGAAACATGTTTAAGCTTGTTTTAATGATCAGTTCTACCATCAAATCCAGGCGCACACTGGCAGTGGTATCCCTCCTGTGACTGAATGCATGTCCCACCATTTTGGCATTTCACCTTCAGGCACTCATCCACATCAGCTGAGCAGACTGAGCCAGAGAAGCCACTCAGACAGTGACAGCGGAAACTTCCTGCGGTGTTTTCACATGTACTGTTGTTCTGACAAGGATTCGCCTCGCATTCATCAATGTCATCTTCACAGAGTGAACCACTGAACCCGACCGAACAGGTACAATTAAAAATCTCTTTCCGTGGCGACACAAAGATGACAGCCATGCTTTCCAGGACAGCAACCTCCTGGCTGATGTAAATGTTTTTGTTGCATGTGGCCCCATTCTGACAGGGGCTCATGAGGCATGGATCACTGGTGATGTGAGAAATTGTCATATTGCTTTGGGACTCCAGTAACTTCTTATGTCCAACAGATATACTACTCGCTACCTCTCTGCTTAGATATTGTCCATTGTAGTTTTTCACTGCAGCAAGTAGTAGTATCTCCATGCCAATATGTTTGATTCCAAAAACATGAGTCTTTGAGGCCTGCAGGTTAAACAGACTATCCAAGGCTTTCACAAACCGCAAATACCTATTAGTCAAGAAGATTTCCATTGAATGTGAGGCCACGTAGAAAAATATACAACTATCCACAGATGCATTTGTAAAACCTTTGTAGTTCACATAGATACTGTTATTTACAGGAAAATGAACTTGATCTGTAGCTTCGACTGTGACATTGAATGTGGCTTCGCCTTGAAAAGGAGATGACCATAGCTCACATGTACCATTGGGTATCATGAACATGTTAATCGGGCCACTTATAATGGAACACAGGAATGCATCAGACTCATCATGATCCTCAGGATGCACATTACCAATCATGCCACCATTAAAAGAACTGCCAAAATATTTCACCTCAATAAAGATGTTTCGTGGTAATGGTGGGTTATCGTTTTCATCTTCCACCGTAATGTGGAGTGTTGTTGTTGAAGACAGTGATAGAGGAAACCCTGCATCTTTTACCACCACCAGTAATCGATATTCAGAGACATGCTCCCGATCAACAACACGTCTGGTGAGTAAAACTCCATCTGGAGTGAGAAAAAAAGCACTTTCTGTTGACAAATTCGACAGCCAAAAAGTAAAAGGACCTTGATTTGGAGGTAAATCAAAATCAAATGCATTTAATCTGGCAACTATGGCTCCTTCGGGTTGATTTTCCTTCACTTGAATCTTGTTTGTCACAAGTTGAGGGGCATTGTCATTAATATCAAGTATATTCACAATGACATTTGTTGTCCCAGTGGCGGGGGGAGAACCATGATCAGTGGCTGTTACAGTGAGATTGTAAACTGGCCAGCGTTCCCTGTCAAGATCAGAGTTTACTAACACAATGCCATTAAGTGGATCGATGGAGAAAGAGGAGTTTATGTTTCCGTCTACAATCCTAAAGATGAATTGATTCCAATCCAATACAGAGTCCTGGTCCAAAGCACTTACAGTTAACACAGATGTCCCAGTTGGTGTGTCTTCTTTAACATCTGCCTCGTACCATGTGGAGGTGAACAAGGGTGCATCATTAGTCTCAATCACATTAATATTGACCAACGTCTCAACTATGTCTGTTCCTTGAATAACACCAGAGTTTTTTGCCAAGATTTTCAAAATTACTTTACTGTTTCCTTGATCCCTCAAACTATGACTTGTATATATCTCTCCAGAAAGTAGGCCAATTTCAAAGCCAAACTTTTTGCCATGGCCAAACGTTAGATAAAACACCTCACCTTCAGGACCACTGTCGTTATCAGTGGCTGTCACTTTTCCTATTGATGTTCCAACAGGAATATTTTTGTATACTGAAAAGTTAAAACTTTCTTTTGTGAAGGTTGGGCTAAATTCATTAAGGTCCAGGATGTGGATGATAACGTGAGCTACACTAAAGAAGTTGTGCCTGGCAGTGTTTGAAGCTTTGATTGTTAAATCAAACATCTGCTCTTGCTCGTAATCAAAGACATCCAAAGTGGTGATACTCCCATTTCTCGAATTGATTTCAAATTTATCCAAACTGCCAGCAATAAAAGAGTAAGATATTTGTGCATTTATTCCTGAGTCCTTATCGGTGGCCTGTACATCTAGAACCTTTGTCCTGACTTTTGAATTTTCAGGCACTGTTGTAATATACTCTGACGATGAAAAAACAGGTGGATTGTCATTTACATCCGTAACAATCAGAGTTACATTCAACCAGGCAGATTTAGATATCCATCCACCATCTGTTGCTATGATTTGCAGATTATATCTAGTTATTTTTTCAAAGTCAAGCTCTCTGGTAATTGTTAGCAGCCCAGAGAATTCTCCAACGGAGACCGGAAAATATTGATTTTCAGGACTGATGTGGTATTTAATTACACCATTGGGACCATAATCCCCATCTTCTGCTTGAATTTTCCCAGCCACTGATCCAACAGGCAGGTCTTCAGGGACAGAGAACGTGACTTCTGGTTCACTGAACCTTGGAGAATAGTGATTTTTTCCAATAATTTCAAAGGTGATCTCAGTTTGAGAGGTCAAAGGAGGAAAGCCCTGATCTTTGGCCACAAGTACTAAAGTAAGTGACTCATTTTCACTTTCTTCTAAAGTTTGACTTAAAAATAACTTTCCATTGTCAGCTTTAATCCAGAAGAAGTCAGAAGCATTACCTCCACTGATGCTATACTCAATATAATCACTGCTATTGACATCTAGATCTGTTGCAGTAAACATGGCCACTTCAGTTCCCACCAACAGGTCATAGGGAACAGCAATCTCTGCTAGAGAAGGCAAAAACTTTGGAGCGTGGAGGTTCAATTGTTGTAATGTCACTGTAACAGTTGTGTTACTGTGTAGAGGAATGCTGCCACAATCAAATGCAACGATTGTGAAGTTATAGATTTCAAAAGTAGAATTATGTAAAAGGAGGGGCTGCTTTGAAAAAACGTCTCCAGAAGAAGCGTTTACCCAAAATAATTCATTTGGAGGTTCGACAATATAGACAATCTCACTGTTTTGTCCAATATCTGTGTCTGTTGCAAAGACTTGCAAAACAAAAATCTCTGAATGTTTTGTTTCTGGGATAGCAACTGAATACAAATCACTAGAAAATACCGGTTGGTTATCATTGAAATCTAAAACAAAGATACTGACGTCAGTGCTAACACTCCATGCTGAATCATTGGCATTTATTTTCAAGACATAATGGTCTTGTGCCTCCTGGTCCAGAGACCTTCTAACAAAGATGCAGCCAGTGGTGGATTCGATGTCAAAAGGGAGATCCTGATTTTGGTCAGCTATGTAATAATGAATTACTGCATTAGAATCAGTGTCATCATCGGTTGAGGTTATCTGCACAACTGTGTGCCCTATAGGAGCATTTTCAAAGACCTCTGCAAGATGTATCTGAGAGAATCGAGGTGCATTATCATTCCTGTCCAAAACAGAAATGATTACCGTTGCTTGGTCTTTATGAAGGGGGTTGTTAGGTTCTGCAGCCTCAATTGTTAAATTAAAAAATGGAATGCTTTCTCGATCTAAACTTACAATGGTGCTTACCAAACCGTTTTCAGGGTCAAGTGTAAAAAATTCATCATAATTTCCTTCTGTTATGTTGTACCATACTGTGCTGTAATTGGGAGAATCTGCATCGAGAGCAAGAACATCGCAAACTCCAGATGGTGGGGAATTTTCATAAACCTCACACCTATATTCAGTCTGGGTAAACTGGGGAAAATTATCATTTACATCACTGATGTTTATGTGAATTTCTAAAAATGATGAAAATGGAGGCAAACCAGAGTCTCTGGCTTCTATCAACAAAGAAAATTCCTTTTTGCTTTCATAATCCAGTGGGTTCTCAACTGTCAGTGCTCCACCTAATTGGTCTAGATGGAACATCTCTTCAAAGTTTCCAGAAGCAAGATAAAAAGAGACAGGTTCAGCTCTGATGCTTGACGCAGAAATAACAGCTACTACTGTTCCCACTGGCTCGTCCTCAAAGAGAGAATAACTCAGAACATCCACATTCATCTCTGGGAAGTCTGAAATGTTGTGAAACCTGATACTGATCGTAGTGATGTCAAATTTTGGGTTTTCTCCAGCATCTTCTACATACACATTGATGACAAAATCATCTGTGCTCTGCAGTAGGCTTGAAGTGAATACAGTGCCGCTGTTCGGATCAATCGAAAACAGGTCTGAACTTTGTCCATACAGAGAGTAATGCAGCTCTGCATTCATGTCGGTGTCTCCATCGATTGCTCTCACTGCACAAACAACTGAGCCTGTGAAAAAAATACCAACAGAATATGTAAATTTTGTTCTCAGTCTCAACAATGTCACCTGTCATAATGAAGCAAAGCATCTTACCTGGAGGAAACTCTGTGGGCACATAAGCCACAAAGGGACTGTCCAGAAACTGAGGCCAGTGATCATTGATATCACCAACCAGGACAGTAACAAGTACAGAGCTTGACAGCGGTTGTGTGGGATGCATATCCATGCCAATCACTGTCAGAGTGTAAAAGGCTACAGTTTCTCTGTCCAAGAAATCAGTGGTAAGCAGTTCTCCAAATGTTTCCTCAATAGCAAATGGCACATCGTGATTTTCCATGAAATACCTAATTTGAAGAAAAAGTGGAACATTTTTAGTACACAGTGACATCCTAAACAATTATGCTGTTAAACTTTTTCCACAAGTTACAACTCCAAGCCTCATTATATTTTATTAGGTTTGACAGATCATTGAAAAGTGGATTTTTATTTCTTCACAAATGAAAATCATGCACGGCATAGATATGTATTTGGTTCATTTCATTCAATACTTTGTAGATCCACCTTTAAGTCTTGCAATAGGTCTCAGTTGGAATTAGGTCAGAACATTTAATAAGCCATTCTAAGACATGATACTTAGATCAAAACCAGTCCATGGTGTTATGTGTGTTTTATGGGAGATCAAATTATACATATCATCAATGGAGCTATTTTGCAATATAGAAACCATTTGAAGGCAATTGGTTGGACTGGATTTTATTAAGAGGTATCAAAGTAAAGAGGGGTAAATATGAATGCAAACCAACCTTTTCAAATTCTTTTTTCTTTTTGTCTTAATCTAAAATCAGGTAGTTTTTCCCTCACCTTACAACTATGCAACTAATTTGTGTTGGTCTACCACATAAAATCTCTTTTGGATGTGTTTCTTCACCTTACTTCACCACTCATGCCCTCATCAGCATCAAATGCAGATATCATTGCAAACACTGTGCCTATTGGACTGTCCTCAGACACTATGGTGTTGTAGACTTCTTCTGAAAACTCAGGATGGTTATCATTGACGTCATCCACAGTGATATGGATAGTCAGAGTGCCAGTTAGTGGTGGAAAACCTTCAAATTTACAAAGTGACATTCATTAAGTGAAACCTGTGTGAAAAATTTTGGATAGGGTGTTATTTATATACTGAATCTAATTTATGTTGATCTTGAATATTAATTACCTGAATCAACAGCTGTTATGATAACAGTGTAAAATGGTTCTCTTTCCTTGTCCAAGCTGTGTAAGATCTTGAACACACCATTGGGAGTGACAGAGAACAGACCATCACTGTCTTCTTTTTGCATAAAATAAATAAGCTGACTGTTGATCCCCAAGTCTTCATCCAAAGCTGAAACCTGGTCAAAAAAGAGTTGAAAACATTAATTGAATAAAAGTAAAAAGATCTGTTGATTAGACATGAACCAGTTTATCTGTATGTAAGTATCCATTCTAGTTCTGGCAGTGTCCCTTTAGGTCTGATTGTGGGCTCTGTATGTCTGATTTTGTGTTTATCAATACACAAAATTCTGGACTTTATAGCACAGACTGCATTTTCAAACTGAAATAGAAAACTTAAAATCAAAGACCGTTTAGGTCATGCAAAGCTTCTACAAGCTCAGCAATTGAGTTGACGGAGAAGCTAAATACACTTTCATATGTACAGGTAATCAGTTTCCATTTCTGAAGGTCTTCCTAACAATCTGTGAAAGGTAAAGGGGCAGTACCATAAAATTTCTTGTTCAAGCTTAAAAATGTGATGTTCCCTTATATTTTTATCCATATTTGCTCTGTAGAAAATTATATTTCTGCATGTTGTCATGCAGCTACAATTCAATGATAGAAAGTTGCACCTGTAATTCATGCAAATCACAGAGGAATTTGATGGTGTTTTATATTTTTTGGAATCACTTCTTTGCAGTGAAAATCTCATCTCGGCCCATGCCTAGAAATGATTGCACAAAGTATAAACCAAGAGATCCAGCAGCACCTGGTGTGTTAGCTGAGACGGATCGTTTTCATTTTCTTTGACATGAATGATCTGGAGTTCTGGCGAAAACTGGGGTGTAAAGTCATTAACGTCCAACACTGTAATGCTGATAGTAACAGTCGCAGATCTGGGTACATCCCCTTGATCAGCAGCAGTTAAAATCAAACTGTAATTTGAGTCCCTTTCTCTGTCAAGTTGATCCCGGAGTGACAGCACGCCTCGAACTGCGTCAACCACGAAAGGCCCAGCCGGTGTCAGGCTGTACCGGACTTGCCCATTTGATCCAATGTCTTGATCCTGAGCTTCAAAATGGAACAGGCTTGTCCCTCTCCGAATATCTTCTTTGATGAACAAACTGCAGTTGCTGTGTGAAAACACAGGGTCATTATCATTTACATCCTCAACATGCACTGTGAAATTCATTGTCATGGCCAATCGAGGTGAACCCATATCAGTGGCTGTTACTGTAATATCAAGAGTGTCTTCCTTTTCTCTGTCTAATATCTCCTCCAGGAACACCTCTCCAGTTGTGTTGTTAATGCTGAATGTCCCACCAGAAGAGTTGATTAAATAATACAAAATCTTTGCATTGGATCCTGCGTCTTCATCCTCAGCATGTAGAAGCATAACAACAGAATGCAATGCAGAGTCCTCTGGTACATCAGCATGTTGGACAGAAACAAAAAATGGAGCGTTGTCGTTAATATCTTCCACTTCCACAACTACACAAGCACTGCTGGTGAGCTGTGAAGATGCTGGCTGTGCACAATCCTTTGCTGTCACAGTCAAGTTATAGGAAGATTGTCTCTCTCTGTCCAGCTCTTTGTTCAGGCATAAACTACCTGTTGAGTGTATGAAGAACATGCCAAATTCATCACCGCTGACAACTGTCAGTTCCACTTCTCCATTTTCACCTAAAATCAAGATGACAAAAACAGATTAATCTCAATCTCTTTCTACTATATCAAAGTTTTGATCATATAGATTGCATTGAATTTCATAAAATAGCAGTTCTGATTTTTAACTATCATGCACAAATTATGCACAAATGAAGGCTGCAAATGACTGACTCCCAAAATGTGTTTTCTTGTCATGATCAAGAAATAAAAAGGTTCTCTTTGGGTTTTAACATTAACTTGGGAAAGTTCTTGTACTATAAATAACAGTAAAAATCAGGTATGTTTGGCCCCAGAGCAACTTAAAATGTTTGATTCTTCAGACAGCTTTCTTTAAATCCAGGACAGATGAAAATAAGGTTCATTGATTCACTAATCAATAACTGAGCATAAATTCTGCAAGTTTTCAGTGTCAAAATATGCCTCAACTAAAATGCTGGTATAACATCAACAATGATTATAACAATGATGTTATTTCTTTTATATGTTCAGGGAGAAGGGAAGCAACCGGTAAGAGTTTTTTTTCTTAATCTGCAGGTACTCTGCACACAGTCATGCAGCTTCTATGTTTTTATTTGTTTCATTTGCATTTTGCGGGACATTTTTTAACTCTTACCATCGTCTTTGTCCGACACATTCAGTGACAGGAAGCAAGTTCTGATACGTGTGTCTTCCAGCAGTGTTGCAGTTAAGTTGTTCTGACTGAAAACAGGAGCGTTGTCATTGACATCCAGCACATTAAAGTAGACTCTGACATTGGATACCTGCTGCACCTCTACAGTGAGAATGTAGAACCGTTGTGCTTCAAAGTCCAGGCTGCGGGATAATAGGAACTCCCCTGATACAGGGTTGAGGAGAAACATGTTCTCCCCATCGTCCTCTTGAACTGTGTATGTGATAGGCGTGGGACTGTCCACCTGTGCTTCCACCTTTCCCACAACTGTTCCTGTCAACACAGTGAACCAGAGCTAATTACTCTTTGGTTTGATAACAGTGGAGTGAAAAGACAACATCTGGCTAATTACTGGGGGAAAAATCAATTAGTGTTGTGAATTGAAGATAAAATAAGAAAAAAAACAACAAGATACTTGGAGAATTTTATCAAAAAGTCAAATTAACTGTTGTAAAAAAAACAAGCATGTTTGCTAACAGAAGAAGAGATGATGAACCTGGCATGGTGTCTTCCTTTACTTGAAATGAATAAACAGTTTGTGAGAAAGCCATCTGTGTTTGCCATCTGCTATGAACGAGAGAGCTGACTGCCCCATGCTTCAGCGCTGCATCAACAGATGTATTATACCAGGAGGGAGGCTTGTGTTGCTCGTCAACAATACCAGAAAATTCTCTTTCAGTCCTCAGAATCCCTGGATTTTTTTCCTGAGAGACCACCATATTAAACACCTGTGTAATTACAAGATAAAAAATAAACAACTTTTGATGTATTTTCCAGTATTCACACAGAAATATAGAATGCTACTATAGTGGAGTAGTTTGGAGATCACCAGTGCAATTCAAGCTGTGATATCGATTAATCCTTTTAAACAGAAGCCATTATTAGAATATGTTAACCAGATAACCAACTTACCATAAGAAGCAGCAATGAAAGCATGACTTTTCTTAGGTGCCGGGTAGTTTCCATTATAATGTTTATTTCCTAAGTATCCATTTCTTTGATGTGATTACAAAATCAGCTTGAAGGAGAAAATCCTGTTCAAAGCAAAACAAATGTGGCATAAAAAGATAAGGTCCTGTAAGTTTACTCCCATATAACTGCTCCAAATGGTAAACCTTGTGTCCATAGGGATTGCTCAGTCTCCTCAGTTTGTAATCCTGATTGTTGTGACTCATCAACTTTGCCTTTCCAAATTCTTTAATTGCCAAAACCAAAACACTGAGATATAAAGACTATTTGAACAAAACTCAAATAGGATTTGCAAAGCAGTTTCGGTACATTTTTCTTACAAAATCTACTCAAACACTGAAAAGTAAAAGAAGCAATAATGACTTGTCCTACCATGTATTTTACTGCACCAGTTTTGTGTTCTCTCCATAGAGTTTTGTTGCAGATTACTTTGTGCAAAGGGGACAACAGCATGTTTCTCAGTGGGTTTGGGCTGCTTCTTGGACAGGATTGGTTCGGACACAGCAAGGCTTTCATTCACAGAGTAAAATGAGAGAAGGTTGAGGGGGTGGGGGCGGCTCCACTTGGAATAATAGGTTTTAGAATAGCGCTGACATTAAAGTGTACAGTATAGCAAAAATTTAGAGATCTGACTGACCTACATTCAGGATTAGTATTTTTAAGACTGCGGAAAAAAGGACAATGATCTCATTACCTTACTTGCAAACACTTCTGAGAAAAGCTGACTTTTTTACAGTGCTGCTGAGAGGAGTCCAATAAACAGACATCTGAATCCCTTCTAAGTGATTGCGGTCACTGTGACTGCAAGATTTTTCTCTCCAGTTACTCCAAGTGAGAACTTAAAACCAGGTCATTACTTTAGCACTAAAGGAAGGGAGAAACACAAAACACAGGAAACACGATCCTCACTTCTTTTTTTAGCCTTTGAGCAGACAGAATTAGATGCACTTTGTTTAACTTTAAAATGTCACAGGTAGACAGTTATAAAGGGTCTTTCTGTGTGGAATTTTAGGTTGCTGCAACAAGAGCAAATGACTTCGTTCCTCAAGGGGAAATGATGATGTTTGCTTGTGCCTAGTTACTTACTTAACAATCAAGTTACAATTGTTTACTGGAGAGTACTTTTGCTTTTTCAAAAATCCAAAAGCAAAATTTCATCATTTGACTGTTATGGTGTGGGACTGTGGGTGTTTTTGTAAAGATTTGTACAGAACAGTCTGAGCTCCAAACTAGTGTGTCCCATTAAACATTATGCCTCGTTCTCTATTATTAAGCCCCAGGTGAACACTTAAATGCACAAACTTGGCAGGAGGGGCAACTTCACTACAGCACCACCTTCTGCACAAAGGATTTCAGAACATTTAAAAAAATAAAATAAATCCATAGTAGGATGTAAGTTGGAGCACTTGGTAGCACTGCTGCTTTGCAGCAAGAAGACTTCAAATCCTGACCATATTCTCTCTGTGCATGCATGGGTCCCATCTGGGCAAAAAGGCAGCCACCCTGCTAGGTTAAACTGGTGTAGAAGTTGGATGGATGGCAACAATCCAGGACAAGGAGGTTGTATTGTTGTACCTTCATGGCTCTAATTCACTTTTATAAATAGCATGGGTGCTCAGTATTATGTAAAATATCAATGTGTTGGCTACTATCTGCTACATTTAATTTACCTCTGAAGTCAGCATTAAATATAAGATCTGCATGTGTGAGATTTGATTTGTCTGTTTAACCTGTACCATCTTGCAGGGAAACAATCAGTCAGACTTGTATTATTCAAAATGTTCAACACACACTGTCCCTCATAAGCAAATAAATTAGATGCAACAAATCACATTCCTGATCCACTGTTAGAAACCAGTGGGAGTTCTAACATGTTTAATGAAAACTAATTACGTATCTCTCTAGGTTTTATGCTTTCAAATACTATGGCAACATGTTCACTAAAGAAGGTAACACTAAATACGTTAGTGCAAACAATAAAAAATAAACAATACAGCCACAGCTGTGACTATTTAAGCAAAGAGAAGTCATGGGATTGTAATGTCCAGATTCTGACATTCTTTCACAAAATCCAACATTTAAAGACATTTTCACTTTTATTTATTTGTAAAAGTGATCAACATTAAAACCATAATCTTACAGTAATCAAGCAATGCCAATGGAAGACAATGTTTTTGTTTTGTTTTCAGGGATAAACTCAAAGTGAAAAATCTTGTAGTGATCTTTAGAAAAATCCAGTAACTGAGATGCTGCCTTTTGTAAATGTTTGACAATAATTCAAATACTTATTAAACTATGCAATTAACATATGCTGCCATCTCAACTCGTTTAAGTATTTAAGGTTTTACAAACCCCACTATTTTGATGTTTCCAACCATTAAAGTAAGACCCAGAATGAGGCCATAAAACTGATTCTTCATGTTGTTTTTTTTTTGTAGCTTTTAAGGAAGAGAAATAAACATCTTAAAAAAGAAATTTTTATTGAAGACATTCTTTAATGTCGACAGCTGCATTTGATATTAGAGTGGTATTCAAAAGGACAATAAAAAGACACTGGGACAGCACATAAAAAAATAATTTTAAAAATAAAAAAAAAGATACACTACCAACTCATCAATCTCATTTTTGAGTTGTAACACCTAAAGACTACTTACTGTCGTAGTGATGTGTAGTCCTTCTAAATAGTTACATAATATGGCAGGAATACAGAACTACCACTAGAAAATTTTCAAACTTAGGATATGTAGTGTTAACTTTACAAAAAAAGGAGATTAACACTGTACATCATAAAAACATTAAATATACACATGATCTTGTTCAATTTGACATGATTCAAGATGGTGAACTGAGTACATTAGGATTACATGGCATAAACAAAAACTTCCGGTCCCATCCTTATGAAATTTACTCATCATCGTCTTCTTCTTCCTCTTCCTCCTCCTCATCTCCCTCCTCTTCGTCATCCTCATCGTCATTGGCCGCAGCAGCTGGTGCTGAATCCACTCTGCCCTTTGTACGGTATGCCACAATATCCTGTGGAGAGCAGGACAAAGATCTTTTTAATCACAATAATTTTCTGTATCAATAATAAAATAATCTCTAAACTGTATCTAGAGAAAATAGCATGGCCATCAGATCTGAATCAGACTCACTTTAATTACAGCATAGTTACCACTCACCTTGTCATATTTCTCCTTCAGCTTGGCAGCCTTTTTTTCGTACGGCTGCTTTTCTTCTCCAGACAAGCTGTTCCACATCTCTCCAAGCTTTTTGGCCGTGTCCCCAATGGAGAGTCCAGGACTCTCACCTTTAACCTTGGGGCGAAAGTCGGCGCAGAAGAGAAAGAACGCAGACCTATAGGGTGTGGGATTGTGAGATTTATTATTAATATAAAAGCTAGAGGCAGAAAAACAACTTGTGAAATATAGAAGGAAATCGAGACAGTGATTTTATTTCAGGGTACATACGGTGGTCTCTTTGGGGCATTGGGGTCCTTGAATCGCTTCTTTTTCTGGCCCTTAGGGGGCACGTAGTTCTTCATTTCCCTCTCATAACGCAGCTTGTCCTGTTTGGCCATGTCTTCAAACTTTCCCTTTTCCTTTGGTGACATTGTCTTTAAGACAAAAAAAATGATAAAGCCTAATATTTTTGCAGACACTCAGGTCTGTTTTTAGAATATAGAACACTGTACAAAAATACCTTTAGGCCTAAAGTTTAGTTCTGATAGATTTTTATCAAAGATGTACCAAGAAATTGAATCTTGACCTGAATCGGATGATTTTATTCTTTACCAGCCCTAATCAGGTTGTCAAAAACTAAATAATAGACTTTTTTTTTTTTTTTACACTTAACTGAACAAATCACACATTACCAGGCTGCATCATTGGCAAAACTCTTCTGCATGCAAGTTATTGTTGAAGAAAGGCTTGGTAGTTTCAGTATTGGTAAAGAGTTTAAACACAGAGGCAAAAATTGTTGGAAAAAGAAACTTCTCATTTTTATCTTTTCTTTTGCCTTTTTTACAGCAGCATGTCAGATCTCGCTCCAGGCTGCTTAGAGGGAGTTAAAGAGCTAAAACTCCGACATATAACCAGAAGCTAATCATTTCACAGAAAAGTTGCTCTATATTATCCTTTTAAGGATTCTAAGAATTTTAAGGATTCTTTACTGTATATTTTATATCATATATGGTTTGAGGTGACCAAACTTGGGGCCCTTGGCCAAGGCACTCAGCCCTAAGCTGTGTAAGCTGTGGGCTATTTTGGTGAATCATTTTGAGTGGTCCTAATGAAAAGTTCGGCAAATATAAATCTCAATACTGGTAACCTTTCTAAACAAAAAAAAAAACGAAGAAAAACCATGCTACTAACGCTGCTTCTTAGCACATCACTGTCACATGCCTAAAACATACCACCTAGATCGCTTACACAAATGGAACCAATATAGAAATATACACTGCTTATTCATATCAATCCAGTTTTACCCATTGAGCATATATGTAAAAAAAAAAATAATAAATAAAGACTAACATTGATTGATTGATGTTAACATATGAATCGCTAAAAAGAAGAGATTTATAAGTTTATTCTATGTAGTGAAAAAAATGCTAAACTGAAGTCTGGCCAGTAAAGAAAGCATACTGTATTAATTTACACTGATATCTTGATTTAAGTATTGGAGACATCATGTCCAACATATGTTCTTTCTGTACAGCTTTACAACTTGGGAGTTGTTTCTGACATAAAATTTTTTGGGGGCATATTTCTTAGACATTTTATCAAGATGCACGTATGTATATTTTTTCTATCTAGAAAGTAGATTTCAATTTTAAAAATTGTTTCAGAAATCAGAAATGGCAGAAAAAAGGTTTACATAAAAATCATTGATTTAGAAATCATCCACAACTTTTACCTTCCATCGTTCAGAGCATTTTTTGGAAAACTCTGAGAAGTTGACAGAGGCATCAGGATGCTTCTTTTTATGCTCCTCTCGGCAGGTTTGCACAAAGTAGGCATATGAGGACATTTTGCCCCGGGGCTTCTTGGGATCCTTCACCATCTTGTCTTACTAAAGAAAAAAAAAACGACATAAAAAATAGTCATCTAAGTGGAGTCATAAAACAACAGTGATATGCAAATTTCTCTTTGCTGAACTGTCTCCTTCCTGCTTTGTCAGTCCCATCTATTGTTTAAACAGGGAGGATATGAGGAGGAGGGAGGGCTTCTGGGGTGACTGATGATCCATTGTATAAAGGGCCAACATTTAATTTATGCTAACTGCAAAATGCGTCTCATTACTGTAGCTTTTAGCTGTCCACAGCGATGTAGTACTAACTATGTGAAATCAGGCAGCTGCTATATTTTATATGAAGTATCTTGATGACAGCGCTGCTGTGAGCCGGCGTCAGCCTGTAAATGAATACATTAGCAATGGCCTCCGCCTCCTTTGATTTTCCGCTAGCCGTTAGCCATTATGGCTCCGCTCTTGCTTTGTGTCCTTTTGCTTTTAGCATTAGCTTCGAGCTAAGCTAGGCACCCTGCTCATTTTAAGAGGCAGTCATTAAAATGGCTGATTATGCTTATTAAAAGGGCAAGACGTTCTGTTTTCACAAACATTTTGGTTTTCCACGTCATTATAACTAACAGCTGTGTTCATTCTAGTATTTTGTTTTTAATATTTGTATTAAAGTTTTGTTTTATGTAGGCATGATGTCGGAAAGAGATGCTCCGCCCGTCTCATCGCAGGCGGGCTGCCTCAGCACCACTCAGCGCTAACCGACAGGCAACTAGCGTTAGCTTCAAACATACCAGCACAGCCTCAATAAGCGTTTGCCGTTAACAGGCTAGCACAGTGGGCTAACGTTCAGGGGAGCCATCCTCTCTGTCAGCTGCCTACACATGAGGTGACGTTGCTAACGCAGAATAAGTAGCTTTTAAATCAATCACTGGATAAGTTATCCTTTGTCTCGTTAGTAGCAGCTAATGGCAGCCTAGGGCGTCAACGTAGTGAAATGAGCATCATAAACCAGCTTCATAAAGGGTAAGCATCCCATCCAGCTCAGCTTTATACTCAAACATACAATGCAAAACACAAAACACCCCAGAGTTTCTCTCATATGTGCCACACAGGATAATACTGTGGAATGCTTACCCCTTTCGCTAGTTGTATCTCTCAAACAATGGAACAAGTAGCACCGTGAGTGCGCGGTCTTTTGCCTACGAGGATCCCTTGTTTATCCGGTGTATTCGGCTCCGGCTGTCGGACATTGGCTGCCGCCAACTTCTTGGATATCTTATTGGACACTCGCTGCCCGTGCCCCGATTGTTGTGCGGTTGGCTGCCCAAAACACGACGGGACCGTGGCGCTAAACTTAAAGTTTGAAAATTAATGTCTCTAAGTGTGAGGATACAAAAATAATACAAAAGTCCACAGGAAAGCTGCTCGTTGCTAAATACTTTGTTGTTGTTGTATTGGCAACAGGAAGTGCAAGGTTACAGAAATAAGAGAATGCATAAAAATAACACATAAATGAAAACTACTACTACGAATAAATAAAAGCATTAAAAATAACATAATTCTGACGCTATATATATATGAAAAATATTATTTTAGTTTCACGTTATTATTCCACAAGCTGGTATCAGCAGTCAGGGAAACGTACAGTTTTTAAGCTCATTAATCTTGTTGCAAAATACTATACAATATGTTAATAAAATGTATACAAAAACATATCTCTATTTTGAATATATCTTGTAATGTCACCAAACACGGACTATTGCGATATAATAACTCAGTAACAATCAGAGATTGTGTGGTTGGTTAGCTGGATTTTGTCATATTTTCTCTTTAAGAACTAAACAATGAATATAATTTATTTTCTAATTTCTGAATTTTTTAAATCAAAATGTCTTATCAGCATATATTAACAATAGTGTTGATTTCTAAAATAATACCCAACTTTATATAGATGTCCTTTTCTGGATCACTGAATATATACAGATAAAACAAAGGTCACCAGATTATATGGCAGAGATATTTATGTAGATACACCCCAACTAAAACAATTTGTAGCATAATTAATTTATTGTTTTACTACACATAGATCACACCTTAATTCTTTTTAATTTTTACGCTTGACAATTTTAGTCAATATCAGCTATGACCAGCTTGATATCTTAGACAAAACATTTTAATGCTTTGTAGGCATTTAAATCATTTATTAATTCATTGATATTTCAGGTGAAGCCCCAAAAATGAAAATATTATGGAAAAAAGTTCAGTATTTTTCTTACTGGTTTCAGAAACCTAAACTAACATATTATACAGATATACATTAAGATAATGAAAACCCCAAAGATTAACACAAAAGGATAGTTTCAACAGAAATATCAGGCTTTGAAAAGTTTGTTTATTTTTAGACAATTAAAGCAGTGAGGGACTGGCGACCTGTTCAGCATGTACCCTGCCTCTCCTCCGTTGACTGCTGGAGACAGGCATCATCACCCTTCACAACCCCACAATGGAGAAGGGTGTCATGTGGTCACATTGTTTAGTTCTTGTTAGAATTCAGAAGGACACAGTTAACATTCAGACAGATCCAGTGAAATTTACAGTTATGGTCGTCCACACAATAACAGATAAAGCCAATCCAATATTAATTGCCAATGTCACACCTGATAATGAAAAATAATTGTTATGAAAGATAATTATTGTCTTTTGGAGGCTGTAAAACAGTGATGCGATGAGCACTCTACGATATATCAGAAAGGACTCAAACACCAAGACCTGAGAAATATGCACAGTTGTAAAAGTCAAAAACCTATTTTTCTGATGTTTCACATTTTTACAATTCCATTTCCCCCCTAGGACTTGTTAAGCTCAGTTCTGCCACAGCCATCCATCCATCCATTATCCAACACCCTTCTCCATTGTGGGGTTGTGAAGGGTGATGATGCCTGTCTCCAGCAGTCAACGGAGGAGAGGCAGGGTACATGCTGAACAGGTCGCCAGTCCCTCACTGCTTTAATTGTCTAGTTTCTATAATTGTCTAGTTTCTATTTTTAACTTAAAATCAAGTTCCACGCTTGATTTTAAGTTAGCGTGAAAAAAACCAACAACAACAACAAAAAAACTTTTCTTCTGAGATGGTTTACAATCTGCAGCATTTAGCCCTTACGGAAGTGTATTATCATTATCTTGCTCAATAAAATGCCTGCATTACTTTAACATATCTGTATATCTACTTTTTACTTCATCTGTAGAGTGTAAGCAGTGGTGGAATTCTAATGAAGCATCTCTCAGAAGACAATTTGTCTCCCAACCACACTCAGCTGCTCATATCCTGTTGTATGACTAATTCATGGCACTAAATTAAGAATGAATGCTAAGACTTTATTTGCTTGTGTAACTCCATGTTAATACATACTATCTGAATGGTTTATAGGCTCCTCTTCACATTCTGGACTTCTTGGCGCAACTGTATACAGTAGGGAATGTTACTGGAAACCACATTGTAAACCTGATCACATTTACACAGGAACAGCCTCAGGATATTTGAGAAACAACCCACATCCTACTCAGGTCTGTTTTTAGACTGTGCTAGCCTGAGTATTAAATATCTGAATGGTCCTTATTTACATAGCCTTTAAAATAAGCTGTTTTTCCCCAGGGTATCTTTTGAATGGAGGTTGCCAAAGGGATGCTGCACACTGTTCTGCAGAAATATCTCTCATTGATTGGGAGACACACACGTAAGGCCTTTAGCACAGTACCGTTTCACCTACACCCTGACTTCATCTCAACATACATCATACATGGTTTTGTGAGCATTGATTATGTAGTAGAAACTGAGTAAAAACGAACAAGCACATACTCAAAACCAACATCCCATTTCTCTAATTAGTTCCTTTTCTTTAGTTTTCTGCACTGCTTTTTTGACAGGACATAATGACAACAAAATAACAAAATGAAAAGCTTGCACCTCTGCACAACAGCCTTCACAAGGAGACAACTCTTCCTGCTGACACTGAAATGACAGCCAATTTTCTGGCTCCCAAAGTGCAAACCTGAATTTTTGGCAAAATAAATTCTAGAACCGCAGCACATATTATAGAGTTATCTGCCATGGTATAAAGAACTGTCTTTTCTAAAAGCTTTTTAACATAAACATGAACACCAGTTCTAGTTTTTTAGTGCTGCTCTCTGATTTCCATTGCAGTTTCAATAGTTATTCAAAGACATGTCCACATTCAGTAGACAACCTATGACACGTTTAACAGAAAGAGAGTCAACTGTCCTATACCTGTTGTTACCTGATGAAGGCTAGCATAATTTTCTTTCCTTGACACTGCAAGTAGTTTCACAAGTTAATTTCTTATATTTGTATGTCTTTTGTAAATTTGCAGATTGCAAAGCTGTGTGATTGCTTTAAGTGACAAACATGTTCAGAAAATCAGGAAATGTAAAAAAACAAACAAAAGAACTTGCTGTTGTTTTGCAATATCCCCAATCACCAGATTGGCTATTAAGCTGGCTCAACCTTTCTGAACCTTTCTGGTAAATTGGTTATTTCTGTGAATTTTATAAAGTGTTTCTTTATGTTAACCAAATGAACAGAATTAATACTGCTTAAACATTTTGACATTTATTACATTCCAGCCTCAATTGGGATTGATTTTCTTGGTGAGACCAGCAGAAAGTAGTACATATCTGTGAAATGGAAGATATGAAATATATTCTTTTCCAAATGTATAAAGCTGTCAAAGATATACTCCAACTCTTAGCACCAGATGGAGTGAGAGAACGTTTTACAACATATCAAGTTAAAGGAATGAATGCATAGAACTGATATTCCAATATTCTTTTTTTTTTGCTATTTCATGTTTCTAATGTGACAAAATCTAAAATTGTTCATGGGATGTGAATACTTTTACAACAAACTGTGTCTGGTGCTTGTCTCTACATTATGTTATGAAATACTGACCTACATATATGTCTTTAGTTTTTCTAATTCTTTTCATTTTGTTGTGTGTCTCAAAAAATTAACAGAAAATAATACAGTATTTTAAATTCATACAGCTTTTTTATGTGCAACAGTACAACAGTTTCTCATTGGATGAAAAAATATTTCTTGAGATTCTACCAGGCATGCTTATTAGCTTTTAAAATTAAACTACCGTGTTGTAAGAAAGCATAAATGAATAAAATATAAAAAGTATTCTCACTTTCGGTTGTTCAGTGTGCTCTGAGTTTAATGGTAGTTGTTTCTGTCTTTTTATGTCGAGGGTCAATGCTTTCAGTTTTGTGGTTTCAGTTGTCACTTGGTTTCTTGGTTACCATCTACCACCTGCTTTGTTGAGGTGTAATACCAGATCCTGTGTCAGGTAGACAAAGGTAGAATCTGTTTGCCTAATGGCTGATTGTGGATAGACTAAAAACATTTTTTGTCCCTCAATTTTTTGATCACAAAAGCTTTAAAGATTTTTGGGAAAAATGCAACTGGAGAAAATCGCCCGCCCTTCATCAGCTTTAGGAAGATTGGAAAGCACACATATGTCAAGGTATTCCTTATTCTCATGATATAGACAATCGTGTGAGAAAAATCTTACAACTAGACTGATTAGATGTTTTTTAATTGTTTAATTGAAAGATACATTTCAGACCTTTATTTTTTTACTTTTATTTAAATCTAAAGAAATGTTTTCTGTTGTCATGGTTATTAAAGCAATATGCAGAGTTGCATGAAATTTGATCTCTAGAGAATACTTTTGCAATGTGTTGCAAAAGTATTCCTACCCCTTCATATTTGTCACGTTTTGTCATGCTACTACAAACTTAGATGTATTTTTATGAGATTTTGATGATGAGAGGTTCTCAGTTGCCCCTCTGATTGAAGCTCTCTTAGTTTAGGTGGACCGTGGGACAGTGTCAGTTTGCTTTGGTGGCCTGTTCTTTATATTCAAAGATGATAAAATGAACAGTGATCTGGGAGATGTCCAAAGCTTGGAATGTTGTTTTGTAGCCTAACCCTGTCATGATCTGTGGGGGGTTGATTTTTGTATTACTGTTATTGTTTCATACTTGGCATATTGTTTATCTCTGGTATCCCTGGTGTTTATTTATGTTAAGGGACATATTTCCAAAACAAGCCTTGGAAATAGTATGTCATTTGCCTTTTTACCTCACATCTTTTTCTTTTGTTTGAGCACAAAAACCTCAATGAAAACACATCTTTCTGGCTGTGACATGACAAATTATGAAATGGTTTAAGGGATATTACACACTCTGACCATATGTTTCTAATGTTAAACACGATGAGACTCCATATTCCTAAAAAGGTTTGAATCAACACAAACTGTTTCATGAACTTCTTTCACCTTCTGTAGGTAAGAGTTTTAGCAAGTTTGTCAAAAGATGCAAACTAACATCTGATTATAATGTGAAATCCCACAGCATCTTCTCTGAACTGGGAAGTGAAAAGCAGAGGATCAGGATACGGGAAACACCAGCATGGCTGGAGCGAGAGCTGCTGAAACAGAACAATAGAAGACACTCAATAGAAGAATCTAAAATCAGAAGACAACCGCAGCACTGTGCATTTTCAACTCATCACTTTGAGGTACAGTTCTGAAACAAGTATCTCTATCTCAAAAATCATTTGCTAATTAATAGCACTGTTACTCAGTTCTTACAAGTGAACTTCTTTGAGCTGCAGCCTTTAGCCAGAAGATGTCACTAGTATGCTGCAGCACTTCCGTTTCCAAGCTTGGTCTGAGCTATCAGAAAACGATATAATGCTTTACTAATTTACATAAATAAAGTTCATGACCAGTTTGCACACAGCCTGACAGCACATCAGGCAGGGCAATCTTCCCAGACCCCCAAAGCACTTCAAGCTATAGTCGAGCCAACGTCATATAAGGTTTCCCAGGAAATTCGAATTTGAGCTTCTGAGCTGACAGGAACGATAAAATGATGCAGGAGGCTGGGCTGCCAATGCATGGCTCAAGTTTCTGGGTTTCCATTGCGGATGTCAGTCACACTCTTCTGCTTAATGTAGCAAGCAATGTGCCATAACAGATTAAGAGAAGCAGGCTCAGGAGTTCAAAGTTATGCATCTCCTATGAAGGGATTTGGAAAGCAGTCAAGAATATGTGAATGCTCTCACCATTTCCATCACTTTGAGTGATTAAACAGTTATCTTACAAATTCAGGGAATACCATGGGGGAGACTTCAGCTCTAGTTACATCCTTGAGGAATTAAGCTGTTTATCCCTGTTATTTATTAATGGTAGATCAAACAGTTTCCAAGATGAAGAATCAGTTGCTAGGAAACAGCTGAAAAAACTTAGAAGAGTTGTTAACTCAGAGAGGGTGGCCTCTCAGGGTTAGGGTCATTGATATGCAAAGGTGAAGCCCTATCTATATCTGCAGATTATTAATGATCAAATTCAGTCATTAATTTCTCCTTTTAGCACTCTGACTTTATGAACTGCCTAGTGAGTGGATCTGTCTGGACTCGAAATAAATATTCAACTAAAATCCTTCAAGTGGCCAAAGTGTTTCATGAAGTTATCTCTATAATAGTGATTAATGCTGTAACTTCCGTTTCTCCTTTTATCTCAAGATCAGTGAAAAGATATCGTTAGATGAACTCCAGGATCTGAAATTGTCCTTTGAGGTACTTTGAAAATTATACCTTTCAAATTTTACCCATGTGAAAATGTTCACATCACATTATAATTTTCCTACAAAGGAATCTGATGTGAGTGGGGCAGGGTACGCTGATGCAAAGAATTTTGGACATATACTCAAGAAATGCTTGGATGTTTCTGACATGGTAAGACAATAATTGTTTTTATATCATTTCACCATAATCTCACAAGTTTTACATACAGCCTGGAAGGTGATTTAATTATTATTTTTTCACATTTTGTTTTATTAAAACAAACACTATTTCCATAGATTGCATAAATTTTTTTATTTTTATTTTTTTGCATGAAACAGCAACACAAAGTAGTGTAAAATTTTGTAACACAATCAAGATTATGATTGTCAGAAGTCACCTGAAAGTAAGGCAAAAATAAATCTAATTTGCCACACACCATGTAGGAGACACAGCAAACAGGTCCACAGTAAAACATGGTGATGCGGACATCATGTTGTGGGGATACTTTTCTTAACCACAGTCAGGGATAATATGAGAGTTGATGGGAAGATCAATGCAGCTAAATATTTAGTTAAATTAGAAGAAAACCTTTTTGAGATAGCAAAAGATTTGAGTCTGCTGGAGAGGTTCATCTTCCAGTAACATAATTACCCTGAGCAAACAGCTTGTCAGAAAATTGCTGTTGATATGCTCTTCATTTAATTTTATTGAACTTGATGTATTTAAAAATAAAATAAAATAAAATAAAATGTGTCTTTAAAACTTTCATGAAAACACATCTCCAAATGAGGCTAAATACAAACTCACATCAAACTTTTTAAATTTAATTTGTGATTTCTTTTTTTTCATTTACAGTTTGTGTTGGTCTATCTCATACAATTCCAATCCAATATTTTTTTCAGTTTGTGGTTGTATCAAGACAATGTAAATTTAGATAAAAGGTTAATTATCTTTTTTCGTTTTTTGTATCTCACAGAGCAATGAAGAAATATATCGTTTGTTTAAGAAGATTGATTACTCTGATCAAGGAAAGATTTCATGGGTGAGTCATAATTCTGTTTGAGTCTAAAAGAGCAAAGTATGACATAAATCTTTCGAAAAATGGCAACTATATTTGAGCTGGTATTTATTGATCAAATGTAACTGGGACAAACGTCAGCATCTTTGGATACAGTTGCCTCAGTAGTCTCAAGATCACTGCATAAAACAATATTTGAATTTTACCTTGTAAGAAATCTTATAATACAGAGAAATAAGTAGTTATTTGCACACATAAAGTAGTAGACAAATCATTAAAGATGTATCTCAGTAAATCTCCACAAGTTCAAACACTTTTCACAAAGGAAGGAATGTGATGTGTGATGCAGATGGAGTTCTCCACCTATCTGCTCCAGCAGTACGAAGCAAAGATGGAAACTGTGAGACGCAGGAAGCAGGTGGCCTTTCACTTGCCAGCCCTCATGAACGATGGCGGACATGGCGTTCCTGTAGTCAACATCCACTCCACCCACGATGGCGAGGTGTTAACAATGAGAGAAGATGGATTCGTTTGTCAGTGGAGTCCTGACCTTAAACCTCAGAGGACCAAGCACATGTTTGTAGGTATTAGCTTTTAGAATTGTTCCTGCAATGTTAACTAATTTATTAATGAAGAATTAAAAAAAAATCTATTCTTAAAACACCTAAAGTGTTTAGGGTTAGGGAAGGAAAACAATATCTTATAAAGCAAAAACAGAGACTATTCAGACCCATTTAATATATTATAATCTTAATGAAATATTAATTTATTTCCATAGCTCAATGTACACTGTGTAACTCAATATATTGCTTAATTACACAATGCTTATTGCATGTAACTAATTATTTTTCATTTACAGCTAATAAAAACATTACATTAAGATCAGAATATTGAATCAGTCCAATGAAAATAGTTTTGCACAGAAATCAGGGCTTAATAAAAAGTGTGTTCAATACCTGTTTTAAGGTTTGTTTGTTTGTCCTATTTTTACAGACCAGTGTGCATACATTGGTCCAGATAACAATTTGTTATTCAGATATGGTTACTGATTTATTATCTACTTTAACACTGAAAGTAATAAAATTAAGTCAATTCAAGTTAATTTGTATGACACATTTCAGCAACAAGACAGTTCAAAGTGCTATGCATCATATAACCATAAGTCATCAGTTATGAAACTAGCAATAAACATTATATTGACAAAATGTCATATTTAAAATCATGAAGCAAATACACATCAAATATATTGATCAATGTTTCACTAAACAGGTAGGGGCCAAAGCCTCTAAATTAGTGGTGGAGAACAGCACAGATACATTGTAATTTGTTTTAAACAAAACTGATCTCAATTCTTACATTTTAATTGGTCCTGTTTATAGAGTCATGGATCTGGCAAAAGAAGTTCAAAGTGGATAACTGATTTTACTATGATGCCAGAATACAACAAGCTGATGATCGGAACAGGGTGAGAACTTTTTATTGACTTCACTGATTTTTTTTTTTTTTATTGGTGAGAGGTTGGATTTAGATTTAATCTGCTCGAGCACTTTATTTTTCAGGGACAGAGAGATTCAGTTTTATGAACTTTCCACTTTAGAGCCTTACTGCCAAATCAGTGGCCTGGAAACTATACCTTTAACTTTAAGCTACAGGTGAGCTGCATAAGAAGATCTTAAAAATTATTCTACAGTTCTTTACCTGATGTTTATTTTGTTTGTTTGCTATGCAGCTACATTGGCTCTGATAACTGTTGTTTTCTATATGGTGACATGGAGGTAAGTCCTAATCAAATTACATAACCAAATGCAGAGGTGTGATGTCACAAGCCATACTTGTAGGAATAGTTTTACTTCAACAACTTCATACTTTTTGTTGAGGATTATTATTATCATTTCACTTGAGTACAAGTTTTGTTGGTAAAGGGAGACGTCTCAGATGCACAGATTTTGTCTTAATGTTGTTTTCTGTCTTCTGAGCCTGTTTTCTGTCTTCTGAGCATTTGAAGTTTTTCTAATCCCTTGAAGTAGCTTGTATTTCAATACCTAAGTCAAGAATGACAAAATACAGTGAGAAAATATTTGTTTCTATGCCTTAATTTGCTCATTTTTAGGTAGGTTATTTATGTCTGTATTTTTTTATATACAATACTTAAACATACCAGATTTTGTACATAATTCCATATTTTTATATGTTAAGCATTTTAAAGTAAGGTTTCTTTTACACCACTACAGATTTTTGTATCACTGTCAACTTCTGTAAAAATGTAAGCTCTTTGCAGGAGGCTGCTAATGTGTCTGTGTTTCAGGGATGTATTACCATCATTTTGCTGTTCCCTGCCGAGGACACCCTTAGGTAATGTTGCTTTTATGAGAATCTATTACCTTATTAATATTCATTTAGCACCACTACACATTTTTATTCCACAATCAGAACTGTAAGCGACATAAGTGGTGCACTAATTTCCATTTGTATTGAGTTTGATTATTCTTAAGCAAAGTGACCTTTCCTAGCAGGGGCCAAAGGCACTCAGAGAGAGGCCTTTCATGCAAACTTCTACATCAGAATCAAAAAAGAATAATTAAAAACCGCAATTAAAAAAAAGAAATCTTGATACAGAGAAATAAAAAATAATTCATATTATTGTCTTCAATTGGCACTTTTATCAAAGATCAGTATTCATTTTTTTTATCATTGTCATAATTGTGATGCTAATTAAAAGATAATTCAGAAATGACCATTAAAACATCATAGATATCATTGAACTGAAACAAAAAAAGAATGCTTAAGTGATAAGATAAACTATTTGAGTTACAACCCTTTAAAAAAGGAGAATAATAATTCGTTTTCAAAAACAGTAGGGACAACTTCTTCCATAATTTCAAAATAATATTTCTGAAGGTGTGAAAGCAGAATCTCCTGTGTGTCGGAGCCTTAGGACAGTTGGAAAGCATCAGGGTAATTGAAATCACACAGCATGATAATTAGGAAATATGCAAATAAAGTAAGAACCTCAGTCTGAACATACAATCTGCCAAAAGAGAAATACTTTCACCTGCTGTTTTTATCTTTCACTTGAGATGTATTCTCAAGACGCAGCAATCTTTGGTACAAGAATTATCAGTAAATTATTATATAACTGTTTTTAAAATGAAAAACTGAGATGAACATCTGTGAACCTCTAGACATGAGTTGATATAAACGAGCTGCTAAACCATCCCAATTGCAGTTTTTCCCCTAAATATTTTGAGGATCTGTTAAAAGGTGAAATGAGCCATCAAAAGTAGATTCATTCATGCCATGTCTTCCACAGCTGAGAAATTACTATGAGGCTATACAGAGGATTAGAGGGAGACCTCAGAGCAAAAAGTAGAGCCGATGGTTATGTCACCACATCCACACAAACACAGTATGTGATGAAAAATTATACCTTTGCCTCCCTGCAGGTCTCACCAATCAAACACGTTATGTGGTGTGCGACGCTGAATCTCTCAGATGATCAGTTTCAAACTTGAATGAATGACTGAACTTCTCCTCTCACAGGTTGTGGAACAGATTACCAAAGGCTGAAAATGTGCCTAATATTGCTATTAAAAATGCTGTGCTTTCCAAAAATGTGACATTTGTCAGATGGAAGGTTCATCATGACTGGGTGACACAGGTACGGTTATATTTGTTTTATTATTTTGTCTCCTTTACTTGGTTGTTTCAAATTAATCAAAAATTTGAGTTCTTTTAAAAATGCCTTTTCAAATTTATTGACATTTTAAAGCAAAATGCAGTTCTTTTATAATCATTTTCAAGATTTTTGCTTTTGCTTTTTGCTCTAAGTCAAATCAATAGTCTCCAGAGGAAAAAAAAAGTTTTAAACAGTATTAAGTGCTTTTAAGTATTTTTGCAGCAAATTAGTGTCTGGTCTCTCTGGGCAGAGCCATCCTGAAATTGTAGGAGGCCCAGAGAAGAATTTAATTTGTCGTCAGCTTCCAGTTCGAATTCGACACATGCTGTGCATAAAATGCCTTTTTGAATTGAATAACTGAAAAAATTAGTTTTTGATCATGTTATTCAGCTATGCTTGAGGGGCAAGGCTTCATTTTATTTGTATGGATTATAGAGATTAGTCCTGACCAAGCTACCAATGATTCAGTGATTCAGTCCAGTTGGGTCATCGTGTGTTATTAAATTTGAGAAAAATTTGTCAAGCCAATAATATTTTACAATTACAAGCCTTCTTGTGTGTTGGATCTTTTTCTTTATGTGAAATTCTCTCACCTTTGGAGTCCTTCTTTCACCTTAAAAATAACTCACTTTGTTTTTCATTTTATTTTCAGCCTGTAGTGAGTCTTAAGCCAAGTCAAATATCCGTCTACCTATTTTTTAAATCCCCCTGATCCTTGTTTGTTGAGTATATGTGCCTATTTCTAGTCAATGGTCGAGAGGCAGGATAAACCGTGCACAGATTGCTGTTCTGTCACAGGGTACAAAGGTACTCAGGACAGAGCTATGCGTCCAAACACTTATTCAGGATGGATCAGACCACAGGGCCTTCTTACTGTGAGACAGCAATGCTCCATTATGCAGCTCCAAGTAAAAAAAATAAAAATAGTGCTGGAGATAATTTCTTGCAACAAATTTAAAACTAAAGAAGTTTCGGATTTGAATGATTTCAGTGCACTGAGAAACGTGGTGCAGCCGTTGGCTTTGGGTTAGTGAATGGAAGAGGGTTTAGCGTTACGAAGGGGTTTGAGGATTCGCAAAATGCTTTGCTGAGCCTCCCTGGTGTGATCTGGTTGTATGGGATGGCACTACAGCCCTCCTTTGGTTCCTCTGCGTTCCGGCCAGTTGGTCAGGTGTTCCTGTCCGGAGTGTTGGACAGTCTTTCCTCCGAGGTTTGGTGTGGGCACCTGGCTGCCATGGTCACTTCTGAGCTTGGCTTGCAATAGGAAATGTGGCAGTGGCCTGGATCAGGGGTTTGGTGCTCTGCAGCTCTCCCTGTGCCTCTTTGGCTCTGGGACTGCTGATAATGTGCTTCACTGCTGCCCTACCTCTGTCTTGTATATAGCTAATCTGTCAGGGGGCTTAGAGCTGCTACCTTCCCTTTGTTGCTCTTGCTGTGTTGCAGGGTTCCTGCCAATTTTACTATTCTAACAAGATTGCACCTTCAGGTTACACATTCATGCACACACACACATGCATCCACCTACACACACACCTGTACAAATTACCCAAATGGTTAAAGGTCATTCAGACACCGGTTTCAATTTAATCAGTGAGCCTGTCCACTAAATCACATCTAAGAAACAATCAGATATTACTTTTGTGGATCAAAACTTTTTGGATACGATGGAGTCTAATAGTTTCTTTACCTATTATGTAACAAACAAGTGCGACTGTAAATATTTTAAGTTCCAGGTTTATTCTCACTTTTCCACACAATCCTGTTAATTCTCTCTGAAGGAAAGTTTCCATGTTTGACAGTTGCCAAAAAAAAAAAAAAAAAAAAGAATAATCATTTTAGCTGTGATAATTCTGAAAGACAAATGCTTGTCTCTTTTTTTAGGTAAAATATTTTCACAATTTTCAAGCTGTTGTCTCATCATCAAATGAAGATGCCTCTTCCCTTGTTGTAGGTAAAGCCTTTTTGTTCTATTTTCTGGCTTTCTTTCTTCTCACAATAGAAATTAACCTAGAGTAGAAACTTAGCTATTAAGCACTTAATGTTGTATATTTACTTTGTTCTCTTTGGGCTGTAATGTAATTAAACATAGTGCAGGACACTGGCCAGTCTGATTGGAGATCTATGAGGGATGACTCATGGTCTATCACAAATTCACCAATCAATCCCAGTCTGTCTGTTTATGTGAGAGTGTGATCACCTTGTATGTGGGCATGTTCGCTTGCAAGCTTGGTCATTTATTCTGATAATGACTTACCCTCGCTCCAGAAGCACACTTTGATTGATGTTAGCTCTTGTTGTGTGATGCTTTTTCTTTTTTTTTTTCTCTTCTTCTTGAGGCTGCATGCTGCCTTCAACAGACTCTGCACAGCATCTTAGGGAGATCAGAGAGGTGTGCTACGAGAATAAAAACAGGAAGATCCAATTAAGCTGGACTCCACATGTCCGCGCATCTGAGGATCAGACCATTTTTTCTATCTACAAAGGTGTGAAGGCTTTTGACCTTTGTCAGAAGCACAGTTTGCTGGTGACGGGGGGCATGGACAGACTTGTACGCCTGTGGAACCCACATTTCTCAGGGTGAGGAACCTGAATTCAGATGGCCATTTTTCAGACAAGCATCATTAAAATTAAATGCACACCTCCTCCTGATTCAGTTAATTTCTCCTTAGAAAACCCACTGGTATTTTAAAAGGCCACTCCGCTCCCATTCTCTCCCTCTTCATCTCATCAGAGGATGGTCGGATCTTTTCTGTCTCAAGGGACAACACTGTGAAGGTGATTCATGAGTTTTTTCATTCATATTTTAATTAAAATCTTAAATGTGTTCCACATTTTAAAGATTTACATTCAGATATTGCTACAAATAATACAGTAGTTGTAAAACACCTTATTTAATTGTAAAATTCAGTTTAAAAACTGCATGCAGAAATATGAAAATTAAACTTGTTATCTAAATAGTAACAAAATAAAATAAAAACAAGTGCACCTTGCAAAAAAAACATGTTTTTTTGTATATTTTGTAACATAAATACTCTACAGACATCAATTGATTATAAATGAAAGACCAAAGGAAAGCATCATATAACTGTGAGGTGGAGCGAAATTCACTTTTAAATTTTTTGTCACAAATAAAAACTCTGAAACTGTGGCTTGCATTGGTATTCAGCTCCCCTGAATCAATACTTTGTCGAAAGACATTTTGCTGCAAGTTTTATAGGCCATGACTCTTTGCAGTGCTTTTTGTCCATTCTCCTGTAGTAAAACTTCATCAGATTTCATAGTGACCTTATGACCACTTGAAAAAAAAAAACCCTTCACTCATAACTGGGCCACCACCAGGTTTCATTGTGATTATGTTTGCTTATTGATTATCTCTAACAAATGTCTGAGGCATCCTCAGAACAGAACAGTCATGTTTACAGTGAGATTAAATTACACAAAGGGGATCTCTGCTGAGTGATTAGGCAACCTCTGAAGGTAATTGCTTGCTTTGGATTTTATTTGGAGTGAAGGGGGACGAAGTACAAATTCACACAAATATTTAGAGATTACTATTTGTAAAAAAGGATAATTTGTTATTCCCTCTCCTTCACATCCATTCACTACTTCTGATTAGATAAATACATTGAAAATGTTACTGGTTTTAAATTTTGTTGTGGCCTTCGTCACATTAGTCATTTTCTAAATCTTGCTGTGCTCTCTGGTCAGATTTGGCTCATTGAAGATCAGTGTTGCCTGTTCACAGCTGACCCCACAGCCAGTGGGATTCATGGCGATGTATCTGCATGCTCCTATTCCCCTCCCATGAGATCTCTGTACATCGCAGCAGACTGCATAGCTGTTCTCCCCTTGATGTTGAGGTTGGTTGTTTTGCCTTTACACTCAGTTCTCTTCTATTTCTAGATACTACTGTACTTTAAAGTACTTTAAAAATGTTCCTTAGATTAACTGATCTAAAGGCGATGTCACATATATATTTGACAGTGTCTGCTGCTCCCTGATCTTAACATCACTTTCATTGATTTTATCTCGTCTTTTCCCCGTCAGGCCAAAATGTCACAGACGCATCTCTGTTTCTCATGATGAGGCTGTAACGTGCTGCGGCTACAGCGAGGAGTTCCGGCAGGTTGTGAGCTGCAGCGAGGAGGCTGTGAGTTAATAAGTGTCGCAAAAATATTTATACCCCCTTTAACTTCTTTAACATTGTTCCACATTAAATTAGAAACATTAGTATTTCTCCATACGACCACAATAAGCCATACACTTCATAAAACTAGGCATTATGGATAAGTGGGCAGAATAAAGACTTTACTTTCAGACAAAAACAGAAAGGCTTGTTTTCCAAAAGGCATCTAGAAGATGCAGTGGATTTCCTATCTCCAATGGATAACATTGGCAACCGTATAGGGTGGCATCTTGTGGGAGGCAGCACACAAGATGATTGTGTGCACCATAAAATTAATTTTAATTTCAGGTTGTGAGGTAGCAAATCACAAAAAAATGCCTTGCGGGGTGAATAAGTTCACAGGGCACTGTACTTTGTTTTTCCCTGTCACGAAATGTAGTGGTTGTAATGTAAAAAAAAATGGATTATGAAGAAGCACGTGATTACTTTAGCAAGACACTTTCTTTTGGTGCAGAAACAGACACTGTGATAAACAAAAATGTATGTATTTTACAGTATTTTTGGTTGTAGGTGGTGAAAGTCTGGGATTTTGATACTGGGCGACAAGTTTTTGAGTTTAGTGCAAGACCAGACCTGACCAGCATCACCTGCATGACATTTGACATTAAGGGAAGAAGGTTTGGATAAGGAATATTTTCCCTTTTATTAAAAAACAAATATGTATGCATCGGTTTTATAATATGCTCTGGCTTCTGTAGACTTATCACTGGAGGAAGTAATGGATACATAAAGGTATGGAACTGCAACAGTGGCCACTGTATAAAGATATTAAAGAAAGGTGGGTATAGTTTGTTTCATCACTGAAGAAAAGGATATATATGGAAAAATATATATATGTATTTTTTTTATTTCCCATCAGAGGGTAAATGCCATCAGGTGTGTGATTGCACCTTTCTTAAAGTTCAAGGAAATTCGTGAGTAATGATGTGATATTTGACAATTGATCAGTATAACTTTGATTCCATGCTGAGCTTGTGCAATTTCTGTCTGAAGATATGTGGTTGCTGTTGGAAGAGACCGGAGGATTGACATTTACACGGTGAGTAAATGTCAGAATCCAATGTATCTTATTTTTGTGTTTGTCTTTTGAAATCTCGTTCCAATAAGTTTTACAATTGCACAATTCTTCCATTAGTTAATTTCATTTGCATTTTTGCATTGTTATTGGGAGCTTATTCAGAATACAAGCAGAATTTGATTAGGAACAACTCAACCGAGAAAGCTGTGCACACTTTCATCCAACTCTTTTTTTTTTAAGATCAGGTTTTGTCCCCAATGATTTTACTAATCCTTTCTATTCATACTGGGAGATAAAAAAGCTAAATGACTTATACTGAATATCTGAATTTTTTCAGGATTCTCCTGGGGAACTTCATCATATCCAGAGACCACAGCCTTCATGGAAAGACGATTTGGTAAATATAAGGAGAATGTTGGTTCAATAATAACTTTATCATTGATGTTCATGTGGACCAAAGCAATAATCCAGTTGGATTTCACAGTTTTTCATACCAAATTTATAAAAAACCTGGAGCCCTTTAGTGCTGTTTACTCTGAGCTCTAAAAAGCAGTAAACATTGATGCTCATTTGTACGCATTGTACTGTGCAGCAGAGGTAAAGGCAATGCTCTCCCTCCATTGCTTCAGTTGCCTTTCAACCTGAAGGACTTTTATTTAGATAATGTGTTATTGCTCAGTCTTTGACACAGAGGACACTGTTTGAAAAAAAAATGTCCTGAAAATTGTATTTTGGAGAGTGGAAAACTCAGCGAGGTTAAGAAGAAAAACCTTTCTTGTTTTCTCTGTAGTGGAACAGCAATGAAAGAAATTTAAAAAAACAGTGAGACTTTCATCACCACTTCACAGTTTTCTTTTATCCAAGATTATTTATTCCTTGTTATGTATTCATGACTTCTGTGCACAGTCGCTCCCCTTTTCTTGCATAAAAACCTGTCATTCAGAAAACAAATATTGCTTTTGATTGGATTTCTACTTCTTTCATTAACTTTTTTTTTTTGCAATTAATGTGCTTTTTAAATGACTGAATGCTCCAACGTCCAATAAGGTTTGAAAACTCGTAATGATCATCTTTGTGTGGTTAATTTTCATATTCTTTTTACAAGATACTAATTTATTTTGTTGATCAAATTCACAAAAGCTTAAATAATATAAGTGTTTAGTTGGAAAACTGAAGATAGTGAAAAGAAAATCCTTCAAAAACTAGTACCAAAAGAGTTTTGCCATTTTTGGGAAATACAAAATATTGAAGAAATTGATTTTTTTGGACTTATTTGGTTGAATCAGAAATGTATTTCATCATGACATATGTTGCCAGCAGCAGAATCTGCAGCAAATTTTGCTGCAAAACTCTTTTACTGTTTTGTCATTTCTTGAGTAATTTCTTTGAAATACATTAAAAACACAAACTTGTGTATTTGAATTGACAAGTACTGGATGAACTGTGCTTTGCGAACCACCAAATACATTTTCTCAAGCGTCAGACAGCAGACTATGGTTTCTCTATCTGCTTTTGCCTCAGTAATGCATTTAAGTTATCTCTGTCTGCAGGCCACTGCTCTCTCTGGAGGGAGAGCTGATTCTCACTAATGCTGTATGATCCTTTGGTTGAGGTGACTTTCAGAGACCTCTTTTACATTGAAACTGGTGGTTAGATTCACCCACATATAAGCCCATTATTAGTTCAGAAATATTGCATTACCGACACTGAGAAGCAAAGTGACCCCGTTGATTATCTACTGAGGGCCTTACTGAAACCTTTCATTAGTGGCTTGCAGGAAGAAGATCAATGTTTTTTTTAAATGTGTATGACTCTCCTTTCCGTTAGCCTCCATGTCTCACTCTCACTGTGAGTTTTTCTGTTTGGTTTTGAGAACCCAGTTTCAAATCATTTAGTGTTAACCCCGCAAGCTCTTAATCCAGTTGTCATACACTTGAACAGAATATATTAAGCAAATTGAAGACTGGTTGGCATTTAATGTAATGAGAAAAAAGGTATTTTCCATGACTGCCAGTTTGAAAAAAAGCAAACACCTTTGCAACTTCCTATGGATTTAAGGGAAAATAGCAGTTAAAAGATGCCAATTAAATCAATGTATTAATTATTATCCAGTGTGATCAACTCTGTAATAGCATATTACACCATGCCTAAATGGAAAGACATCAGCAATGACAATTAGAGAAGCAGTTTGCCTTCTGATCAATCCAGACAGGGTTATGAGGCCATTTATGAACAGTTTGAAGCCTGTTATTCTGCAGTGAGAAAGGTTCATTGGAGTGATGGGGAGGAAGAGTTAAAGAAGGAAGCTTCTTCTCTCTGAAAACAATATGACACTATGATTTAGTTTTGTAAAGTTGAGTCTTAACAAACCAGAGAAGCTTGTGCCGTTACACTAATGGATACAATCAAAATAGAGTTGCTTGGCTACGAGGTTATTATGCACTATGAACATTGTAATGCTGTCCGTTATGTAAAGCAAATGTGAAATGTGAGGCCATCTTTTTGACAACTGATGCTTGGTTGATATCAGCTCATCAACAGGGCAATGACCGCTAAACACAGCAGTAAATCTACAGCAGAATGTCTAAAAACAAAGACAAGGTGTTGCAAACCTCCATGATAGCAAGGAGTTATGTAGAGAATAATGTATAAAGTTTCCCCACAACAATATAAGACATTTGATTAATCATACAGCAAAAAAAAAAAAAAAAAAAAAAAAAAATCAATTTATTTCAATCAAGCTACAAGTTATGGCATCATGATTTGTTTTGCCCATAAATTTAAATATTTTTCATCCAGCAATGTTTTCATCTGCACAATAAGACAGAAATGTCAGTTTTTCAATAGTAACTTTTAAGACTACACCTCATGTGTTTCATTCTATTCATTTCTTAAATAAAAAATATTTTGATTGACTTTGTGCTTGTTTTCTGTATTCACAAAGATAAATGGGAAAGTGCACTTCTTTGAACACGTAAATTGGAAACTTAAAAGATAAAATAGTTAAACCTGCTTTCTACACAAAAGACAGATTGAGTATGTCAAATGTTTGAGATGCAGTAAACTATAAAATCTATACTTATTGCAGAAATATGATAACTCCTGAAAAATGTTCTGCTGAGTGTTTGATAACATTTGCATCATTACCAACACAACAGACTTTATGTTTTCTGTCCACAAGCTATTTTATGCTATTAAAAAAGTTACTTTCC
Organism: Poeciliopsis prolifica; assembly: GCF_027474105.1. Taxonomy (NCBI): domain Eukaryota; kingdom Metazoa; phylum Chordata; class Actinopteri; order Cyprinodontiformes; family Poeciliidae; genus Poeciliopsis; species Poeciliopsis prolifica. Next base: position 12,687,192 of record NW_026562379.1, read on the forward strand.
AGTCCATTGAAAGAGATTTCTTCTCCCCAGGTTTAATGCACTTTCATATTTTGTTACAATGACTCATGTGATAAGAAAAATAGTCAAATTCAGCGCTGTGGAATAAACTGAACTGTTCAAACAGATGGGTTTTTGTCTGCCTGCAGAAAAATGGCCATACAGAGGACATCCTTTGTGTGGTGCAGTGTCCTCCCTCTCTTCTGGCCACCGGCAGCTACAACGGAGAGATCATAGTTTGGAACACAGATTCTGGGTCTATAAACGATCAGTTTGTTGGACCTCTTTCAGCTGAGGATCACAACACTAAAGGTGATTTAGAAGCTATAAATAACCTTTGCATAATAAAATGGGATTAAACCTCTGAAATATTTTTTTTAACAATAGGACTGGACACAAGTGTTCCAAGTATGATTTTTATTAGAAACTCAAGATTGACACAGCTGTCTCCAACTCCTGCTCTCCTGACACCTGGAGTCAGAGGTTAGCCTTGGAAGAAGCGATAATAATGCATGACTTAATTTTACAACTTTCTATGGTTTATTTCATCACAGTGTTATTTATTCATTTGGTTTCTTACAGGGTGGGTAAATCTCTGGGATGTGCTCAATGGACGGAAGCTCATGAGCAGCTTCAAAGTTGTGAGACATTTAAAATGTATCTCTTTTTGTGTGTGTGTGCATTTTTTTCTTATTTTACTTTTGTCTCCCAAATGGCAGAAAAGAGACATTGAAAATCCATTATAGAATGCTTTGCTTAGCTTTACTATTTTTTGTTAAGAAGAACGTGTAGATATCGTTCCTGCAGGTAAATATTGTACATCTCATATTCTCTCTGGGTTTTGTGAGATGGGTGAAGTATGAGGCATAGAGGATTACTAAAACTGAAATGAAAAATGGTGCTATGAGAAATTCCACTGATGAAAGAAACATTGCGAAAATGTGAAAAATTAAAACTAATGCCGCTGCTTAGTTTCCCACCAAACTCACCTTTTAGATTTTAAATCTTTATCAGGACTTAGGAAGGATTGTTCATTAGATTTCAAATCTAGCTAAATTCAACCTTTCTATGAACAATACTAAATTACATATTACATTGTCACTATTTTATATAAATCTAGCCAAAACATGGAGTCAGTTTGTAATTCCCCTTTTAAATCACTTCTTCAGTCTTTCTTTGTGGTGGTAAAATTTGACCCACTTTTCTTTGTGCAGCTTCTGTTCATTGAACTCTTGAACTTTGCTCTGTTACAACACTTTGCCTTTTTATTTATTTATTTATTTATTTTTTTGCCATACCCCAGTAGGTTTTCAGACGTGAAACATTGTGTTATTATGTCTGAACAATTTTTTATTTGTCTTGTCTTTTCCAAAGAAATGTGTTCAGCTGTGACCTTTTCGCCGTGCTTTTTATTTTATTTTTTTTCCCACTATCTGTTGGGAGTTCTGTCCTATCTTTCTGTCTTCTTGTTCATAATGTTTTCTTTAATTTGAAAGATTGATTTGGAAAATAACTCTCTTTTATTCTGTTAATCTTTGTTTTATAAAACTTAAATGACCGTTACATTTTGCATTAACGGACTCACATGTAATGCTTTTTGTTTGGGGTCTGACATTACATGTGTCCCACGCAGTCAAAATATCAACAAAAAATAACAAAACTGTACTTCATGGATGAGAAGACACTGCTATACGCTGCTGACAGGATGGGTTACATCTATATTTACAACATGGAGACGTTTGACCCAGAGCAAAGGTCACCCAGAGGTTGGCTTCCCATCTTCCCTCACTTTTGACTCTAATTAGGCCTGCAGTGAAACTGTGAGGATATATATTGTTTATGAGACATTTCTCTCAGACTTTCTGTCTCTCCCTGTTGTTTTTTTAACAATTCACTCAGCTGAACATTGCTGGCGTGCCCACACCAGCTCAATTACCAGGTATGTAAAGTCCAAAAATACACAGTGTACCATAATGTTTGTTACAAAATCATTATGTCAGGTGACTGGTTATGTTTTTTTAACACCTAACTTTTAACTAATTCCTCCAAATTGAGCTAATTATTATACAGTGTCAGTAGCAACAGCAGGGTAATGTTGTTCTGCAGCACTAGGCACAGTGTGGGAAGGTCTTCAGCTGACAACATGAGCAGCCTGTGACACTGTCTTTAAATGCTAACTAGAGCTGTCGGGTTTTCACACTTTTTGAGAGCATTGCAAAATCTGACTTTGTTGTTGAACTCTGTGTGGATGATTGAGTTTTCAATAAGAAAACTGCCATCTGGTGCTTTATTATGTTTTTATGTTTTGTTTTGTTTTTCTGGTCCAGTTTACAGGTTATCACCAGTGATCAAGTGGTGCTTACCTCATCCACTGACCACACTGTGAGGCTGTGGAGTGAACGAGGAGAATTCATTGGTGGGTGTCAACAGTTGCAATTCAGCCACTTGTTCTAATCTGCTGTATTATTAACAATGACTTCTCAGCTTAACCTTTACCTTGACCTAGACTATTTATAGTGCAAATCACTCACAGCATTTATCACACTTTTTCTGTCAGAAGTATTCCTCCTGTAGAAACTTTATATTTCTTGTAAGGCTACAACCACAAATATGTGATGTAATTTTAGGGGATTTTATGTATGAAAAGAGTAATGGTTTTTGAAACATCAACATAAATCCCATAAAAGTTCTGCATTTGTCAGGATGGAAATCCTGTTTAGAGTTCATGGGAAGATGAATCATGGAGCTAAAATACAAAAAAATCTTAGAGGCTTCAAAAGAATTGAGAAATGTGATAGTGAAGGGGGGATAACTGTAAACACACAGAGATAAAATGTGTTGGTGTAGGTCAAAGCATATGTGTGCGTTAGAATGACCTAGTCAAAATAAAGATTTTAATCCAATTTAGACACTCTGGTAAAAGCTGAAAACATGCTCAAATATAGTGTTGATTCAATCTAACTGAACTTTCATTGTTTTACCCAAACCAATGGCTAAAATGTCAGTGTCTAGATTTTCAAAGATAGGCGAAATCTTAATTAAAATACATTCAACTGTAATGGTAGTTTTGACTGTGTAGGTCTGCCATGTAAAATCCAATCAAAGTATGTTTAAATTTGTAGCTGCCAGGTGGTTGTACTTAGAAAAAAATGTTAAATAAAATAAGGATATGAATACTTTTCCAAATGCAGAACATGTAAACCTGCCTTGCCTTGAATCTATTTTCAGTATTTGCATTTTGAGCAATAGACATAAAACTTACACCTGAATGGATTTCAAGACCTTGAGGCTGAATAAAAGCAGCCAATAACAAAGCTCGGACTTTGTCACACTAGAGAAAGATCTGTTCTAAACCTCTCAGCCAAACACGAATCAGTCATCAAGAAAATAAATTACGTGTCAGAAGCATAAGAACATGAGCTGTATTATCTCCTTCAGCAAGCCGGGAATGTGGCCGATAGGGAGAAGAAGATTGACTGATCTCTCTAGATAGTGAGGTTAACAACTCTTGAAAGATGAATCCATACACCCTTAAAAAGAGCACAGCTGTTTATGATGCATGTTGCAATCCAACTTTGAACCACTCTATTGATTTTTGCATGATAACCAGGCTAAAGCACACATTCTGCATTGAAAGTAATCAAACCCTTAGAATTTTTTATTTTTAAATTAAGATTCAGATAAAGGCAAAAGTCTGAAAAAATTAATTAACCTTTAGTAGATTTATGAATGTATAGAAAAGTAACATTTTTATCTAGGACAGCACAAAATGTTCTGCACATCATAGCACATTGCAGAGACAGTCATTCAGAAATATGACATTTTAATAAGCTGCAGTTTTACAGTCAAATTTGTTCAGCACCATTAAATGCAATTTATTGTAACATATGCTAAAATGTGATTTTCCATCTGCAGGGACATTTGGCCAACCTGAGATGTGGAGCGTCCAAATTCCCTCGTCCTGGATTCATCCAGGTGTCCCCTATGAGGTTCTGATTGATCCTCTCAGTATGCCACATCATGATATTCTGAAAAGAAAGTCTCATCTCTGTATCAGTTCTGACGGGATTGCGACTGATGGAGGCGAACTAAAGGTGAGCTGCTATATTTCAAAAATGATTACCTGAGCTCTTCCTTTTGTCGTCTCTTTTTTACTGTCACACTGCACTGATGATCCTTTGAATTTCATCAGTTACGCTGACAATGAGGGAGATTTAGGAGCACATTTCACCCAGAGGAATAGGAGTCTGGCCTGGATTATAACCATTTCAATAGAACAGACCTCTTCACACATGTACTACCTGTTTAACATCTGACTCAGACTAAAAGAATGGATTGGTATTTGGAGAGACTGTATTTTCTGCTTTATTTCAGACTGTGTGAAGAAACTGACTGGAATACCAACATACCATCAAACAACTTCGCCCTGAATGGCTTCTGGACCTTGGAGCAACTGAATACCTACGAACCACCCAGACTCTCTCTCTGGTATTGATCCATTTATCAATATCAATACCTCATGAGAGAACTGGAATTAACAAACTGAGATGAAAACATGTGTCAATATATCACACTATATCAAAAGTAAGAAAGTGGGTTATTTGCAATGTTATGAATCATCGTATGTTTTGTTGTTTAACACAACTCGGATGTGGTGGGACAAAGCTGTGGGCGGAGAAACCAAAACCCTGCTGACCTCTGACTTAGAGAAGCACATTTCCACAGACGTCCAGTTCAAACTCAGTTTAGTGACTTTCAAAAAAGCTTAACTAAATTCAAAGTAAACAACCTTTCTGTCTTATTTTCATTTGGCTTGTGTGCTTGTTAGTATGCATTGCTCCAACACACTCCGACTTCCTCCCAAAGTCCATAGACATTATTGTTGGGTTAATTAATCTCTCTAAATTACGTTTAAGTTTATGAGTGTGTGTGTGTGTGCACGGTTCTCTGTCCTGTGAGTCTTTGGGTTGTGAAGTACTGGGCACCAATGCTGCTTTTAAATCACCTTCAGGCCCCGAAGATGCCCTGCAACTAAGAAGTAGCTACAGTTCATAGATGAATGAATGGATAAAATCTCTAACACTTAAAATTTGAATAAAATACACTTACATTTGTGACTTTAATGTTAAAATGCATAATGATGCAAGTTAGATGAATATCTTTTCAAGGCATTGTAATACTATATATATGAATTACAGATAATTCATATATAATTATGACATATAATGTATTTTATTGGCAGTGAATCAATATTTTTATTATTCATTTAATTATGAAAATGGATCATTAATAAATGTCCTCATTCTTTCAAAACCTTGGTTTAGGTTATTAGGGGTATTTTTTGCTGCTGCAGTGACAGTAAGACATGTATTAAGTGGATTCAGAAGATTTACCCATGCAGATAGAAATGTATACTTGAGCATGTCAGTGGTGAATATAATAATTCCAGAAGGATATGAAGGTAACAAGCATACAGGGTAGGTGTCATTGTCTTGAAAAAGGAAATCCCCCACAAAGTTTGTCATGGAATGAGAATGGAGGGAGTATGGTATATAAAGTGCGAACCTAACTAGATTTTGCACAGTCCATCAAGTAAATTGTCAGCATGGTATTTATTTTTTGCTGGTCCGACCGTTCATGGGAACGATATCCATGGAGATCCTGAAGACTGCAATTTATCATCCCCTGCCCACCCACACAAACACAGAGATGCATACACCTGAACTCCCCTCATCAATCTATTACATGGGAAGTATGGAAGGTGTGCAACTTTGTGAAAGCAAGCATTAATTACTTGAAGGGAGGCTCTGCACATCTAATTTGTTTTTTGATTACAATAACTATTAGCACTTTGCTTCACTCTAAAACATAATTACTCTCACAGTCACAACTCGGGCTCCATGGGGACTGAATTATTAAGGGAAGCTCTGTAAATACGAGCATCTACAAGGGAGGAAGAGAAAGGTCATCTTGAAATAGGTAGACGAGATATAATGTGACTCTTTGTTTTTACTAACATTAAACTTGTTGTGGCACAGTTGGTTAAACTTTTGCCTTGCAACAAGAAGGTCTTTTTGCATGGAGTTTGCATATTCTTCCTGTGCATGCCTGGGTTCTCTCCGGGTACTCCAGCTTCCTCCCACAGTGCAAAAACGTGACTTAGGTGCGGCTGAGTGCATGCATGATTGTTTGTCCTGTCTGTCTCTGTGCTGAGCTGCGATGGACTGGTGATTTGTCCAGGCCAGGGTGACGCCGCCTCTCTCCTGTTAACTGCTGGAGAGAGGCACCATAAAAATCCACATTCAAGAGGAAAGCACTGACTACAAAGTAGAATATTGAAGAAGGAGGTGGAGGAAACCTTGAGCCTATTCTATATTACGTCTCACTCTAGTCGGTTGATGCCTGGTTCATGTCTAACCAAGTTGTGCTGCAACAGTGCTTTTCGTTCATGACAGATTATTACGCAGTATACAGCTGTTCTTAGGAGCATAGCACTGAGAAGTAGTTTGTATGATAAGCTCAGCAGACTTGCAGTCATACCAGGTGTTTGCTGATTTCTGCTTCTGCTAGTCTGAAGGAGTTGAGGGCAAATCGTAGGTACGGGTGAGATGGAAGCGCGGCTTGGAGACTGCAGCTCCGAGGAGGAGCTGTGTGGAAAAGGCGGCGCTCGGTGATAGCAAGTGCTTTGAAACATCGAATGGCTGCCGGGGGAGATTAAAGGATTTCTCAAACATGCATGAAAGAATCAAAGCAACACTCCACTGATTTTTTTTGATGTGGGAATAACATTATAACATATGAAGCTCAAAAAGTCTATTTTAGATCATACGTCTCCTTTAAGGTTTTCAGGTTATGTCCTGTCACTGTTAATGAGATCTAGAATCCAGTGTGATGCGGTTTCAATCCCATTGTTTCTTGCTGTGCCTTGAAGCTGTTCTGATCTGTCAGATATTATCTGAAGGTTGTTTTTTTTTTAATTATGTGAAGTTGTCCTAAATGAATCAAACATGAGAACATATAGTGGCACTGACTGTGAAACAACAGAGCCAGAAAAAAATCAAGCCTCATGTTCCTGTGACACTTCAGCTCATTTCTCAAGGATCATTACTTTCTCAGCTTCATTACAATGATAAGAAAGGATCCTCATGAATATTATGCAATCCACAATAGTGAAAGCATGAAAAACACAATGCAACTTTCATAGTGAATCTTAATGCCTCTGAAGAAAAGGCAATCACATGAAAGAGCGTGATCAGAAAGGGCCTTCAGAATGTGCAAGGACTAAACAGCCCTTATGATGGTTACTTAGACTAATTGCTATATTTGTGTTTAACAGTGGAAAAACATGCACTTGGCTTTCAGATACATTCACAAAACGCTTTTTTGTAGTTGTACAAAGCAAATTACACACAAAACTTTTTACTTTATAAAGAAGAAATGGTAATGTTATTCTACCATCACCATTCTGTTAATGCGAGAATAACACAAATGTCTTACATATTGGCATTACTCTAGTAGGAAGGAAATAGAAACCTGGCAAGATCTGGGAAACACTCATGATTTGTTTGCCTTGTTCTGAATATGAATGACATTTATCCCTAAAAGTTTAAATGAACGCAACACTTGAAGTCGTGTTCAAAGCCATAAAAAAGACACATTTGATTAAATATGTTAGTCATGACTTAGCTTTAACTTTATATTTCTAAAAAAAACATTAAAGACAGCAATAATATTGACCTGAGGCAGAAACACAGCTCCAACACTTCCACAGTAAACAGCAGTCAATTATAAGAACAACGACAAAAGCTTAAGAACTCTGAATTTTCCACATTTATTGTTTCTTTTATGTTGGCACCATAATGTACTCATCTATCCCTCTCTGAAGTCAGTCTAAGTCTACTGCTTCTCTTTATTGTCTTCACTCTATGCCTATGCTTTATTTTAACACTGTTGCCTCTGACTGAGCCTGGCTAGTGGTTTATTATTAGCTTTGATATTCTCTGCATTATTACATCCTCATTTGTAAGTCGTTCAGGATAAAACGTCTGCCAAATGCACACGCAGCATCCTATTTCTATTTTGGTATCCCCATGTTCAGGGTCCAGCTATTACAGCAGTATGCTGACTAAGTGGTGAGGTTAGACCACTTACCTGAAATCACACATGTGCTTTATTCTGCTTTTTCTCTTTAGCTACCTCCTGGTCTGAATAATGAGGCTCGTTTGAAAATGCAGAAAAGCCTGCACTTTTTATGCAGAGAGCCACTTGTATCCTTAGGGGAGTTCTTTCTAAATCTTTCTAGATTCCCTTTTGAAAAGGTTAAATTCCTTCTTTTTTTAAAATGGGGCAATTCCAAAATAATTTAGTAGTCAAACCAAGCAGGGATTTTTAAATAAAATTATGAACACTTTTGTGTTACTCCTGTCAAACTGCAACATACAATTTTGAGAAACTTGTTGGTTTCAGCTTTTAAGCACCATAGGGAGCCACATGCCAGCTATGCACAATGCTTTGCTTTCTGAAACCATATTTATTCAACTGTTCACATTTTGCTATGCTGCAGTCACAATTTCAGCGTATTTTCCTTAGAGTTCATATGACAGATCAGCAAAATATGAGTTATGATTGTGAAAATGAAGGCAAAGAACATATGGTTTTGAATTGTCTTAACAAATAAAAATGTTAACATTTTAAAGTGGATTTGTCCTTAGAGTCCATACTCCATAAAAGTTATTCTGCTACATTTACACATGGTGTTTCTTCAAACATCACGCACTTAAGCAGTGAAAGTTGCATTCATTATTTATTTCAAATAATCAAGTTCAGTCAGATTGGATAGAACTTCAATTTTCTTGCTACAGGTTCCTAACGAGCCTGAGTTAATTAGTGAATTTCAGAAGACAAATAAAGTTTGATTTAAACCTCAAGTCTCAAAGTGTAGTCATCGAGAGCTCGTGTCTTACAACTTCAAGATGTGTTTCTGCCTCAACACACCTGATCAAGTTATGAGGGGTTCTGTTGGAATATGAAGTTTTCTGCAGCCTCCATTAGCTTTTCTTCCCAGATTGTCCTGTATTTAGCTTCCCTACCACTACTGAAGAAAAGCACATCCAAAGTATGAGGTGGCCACAGTTTTTCACAGCAGAAATGGTGTTTTCAGGATTTTGTGCATTAGGTTTCCATTGTGTTTAGTCACCAAGTCATAACTGTAAGTTGTGCCTTATTATGTTTTCCTTTCAGCAGCGGCTGTCATTTTATTGTTTGTTCATAAAGCCACACTTGGAGACTGCATGACTTAACGTTTTCCAGTCGACATGTTCTCCCACCTGGGAATCTCTGCAGCTCCTCTAGAGTTACCATTTAACTTGAGACTACTTCACTAATAAAAGCTGTTGTTTGTCTGTCATGTCATGTTGTGCCATATTTTTTTCTCCTTTTGGAAAGGAGATTGAACAACGCTTCTGCAGCTTGGGTTATTGTTTTATAATCTAACCCTGCTTCAGACTTCACCCAAGTTTCTTTGTGATGAGAATCTTGTGATGTGTCTCACCAAAGTTCACGAACAAACCTCTGAGTCTACCAGAACATCTATGTTCACATAGTTGGACTCTTTACTAATTACTTGATATACAAAGGCTGATGCTTGCTCTAGATTTTATTTTGGGTTGTCAGATTTAAAGAGGTGTGGATAAAATCAAGGAATCTCAAGTTCTAAACTGTAAAAAAGCTTATTTTTTTCTTTTCACATCACAGCTAAAAAAAAATCATTATTCACTCTCCCAGCTAGTTTTAGGAATAGAGTCACTTTTTTTTTACTTTACAAGTTTCTTCTGACTTTAAGTAATATTAACATTTTGTAATGGCTAAGCCAGAGTAAAGTCTTAAAATTTCAATGAAGACAATCAGTGTAGAGACCTGAACATTATTGTGATGGAAGCAGGGGCCCTTCCAGCCACAAATGATTGGAGTTCAACAAAATTACAGTAGAAACATGGTTTTATCTTGGTTAAAAAAAAGAAAGCAAATCTAAATTTCTATGGTGCCATGAATTAAAAATAACTTTAAATGTAAATCTACCAGGAGCGAACAATTTGGGGTCTAACTGTACATGCTAATATCATGCAAAATAAAACAAATAAAGTTTGAAGCTGTAAAGTGATCAAACGTGAACTGTATTAAGGAGTATGGCTTTTTCTTGATTGTGTTTTTGTTTTTTAAAAAAGGTAAACACACAAGAAAAAAAAACACCTGTCAACATGTACAAAATTCAAAAGCCCAAGGTAAATTAGTGTATCTAATACTAAAAAACAGCTTTGATTTTCTCGAGAGCACCTGAAGTCAGCAGCAGAAAGCACCGTGTGGGTGTTTTTTTTTTTCTGATTTTCTCCATCTGCTCAGACCTTCTGTCAGTTGAATTCATCCCGCCAGCAGAGCGCGTCCCTGCGCCTTGGACAGAAGCTTGAGGATCCTGCTAGCTGAGCACCAACTCCACTCCCCGTTTGCCGTGAAACTGTGACAAGGAATAACCCTGTCCTTTTTTTTTTAAATCGGGGGGAAAAAAATCCACTGCCAGTAAGCTCATGCTCTGTGAGCTTTCTCCACCGCCCACACCAGTCACAGGACTCTCTCAGGATGATGTCGAGCAGCCCACACATCGGGCACAAAGTGGCAGTCTGTGGGATTTTTCTCTCCTTCCGTAAGTGCTCACTTTACTTTCTAATCCTTGTGTCAGGAGGTTCGCAGCAGGCAGCTTGCGAGGAGCATGCTGGCGGTCCACGCAGCGAGCAGTTCGTGTTGTTTAGTTTCAAAAGGCGAGGCTCGTGTTTTGACAGAAGCGGAACAGAACATGAGCAGAGCAGGAGGACGAGAGCCGAGCGCATTAGTGAAACTGTTTGAGAAGTGCGGAGACATGATCCGCCTCAACTTCCTGAGGAGTTTCCAGGCGATTCGCGCTGCTCGGCGAGCATGCGGCTCTCAGAGTGCTCTAAGTTTGTTCTGGAGTTAATTACAGGGCGAAGGGTGAAAGCTCTGGCACTTTGGGGTTTTTTTGTTCGGAATGTGACCCTCTTCTCGCTCTGCTTCCTCCTGACACATCGACGTTCCGCTGGCAGGACTCTTGCCCGGGGTTCAGTGCACCTCTGCTGGTGCCTCCCCTCCCCACGATCTTCAAGTGGGTTTTAATTTGTCAGTCGAGGTCTGAGCTCTTACTTTGGTCATACAAATCTGCAGTCGAACCGGTTTTTCTTATTTTGAATAGGCGTGCACAGACTTGAGCAATGCCTTGCAAAAGTGTCTTTCTGCTTTACTTAGACATCGAGGCTCAATTATTGCATTAAATATTATGAAGAAGGTATTTTTAATTAATTCAATGAGATAATTAAAACCAATAAACTATATGTTTATTGGTCATTGTGACATAACATTTATTTGTTCATGTTAAAGACCATGGCTTACAGTTGTGGAAAACCAGATTGCAGCTTCTCAAATATCAACATTAGGCTAAAAGTGAAAGTTGATCTGTATTGAGATGTTATGACCTAAACGTTAAAGTCTTTGTAGTTGCCCCAGACAATCAATATGTTCTGAATGCATGCATGTTAATAGAAGATTAAGTGAAAGGAAAAAGTCTGGTCAAAAGAGGTGCACGTGAAACAAGAAGATGATTCCAAAGCAGTCTATTCAATGGCCAGTGTGATGTTTCCACAGTCATTGAGGATTTTCTGGTGTTTGCGCACTCTCTTTAATACGTTACAAAGTCAATGCCACAATTGATAAAGATTTTTTAGAGCACTATCCTTTCCTCTGGTTAAACGCACCAATACAAACTGCCAATAATACCTGACTTAAGTGACTATGTTACCACTCTGCCTGATCAGTCAGCAAACTGGCGTGATGTAAACCCCAGACTAAATCCATGAGTATTAGGCTGAGGATGAGCAAAGGCCTCCATTAAAGCAACATCTTCTTTTTTACTCTAATTGTTCCACAGGTCGATCACCTCCATGCAACCCTGCATTGAAGTAATTAATAGAAAAGAAATGCCAACCAAGATATTAAATGCATGTGCTGCACAGTGTATGAACATACTCACTGGGTCAATATTGTGGTATTAACCTTTTTTATTAGCTTAATGTAATTAATTATAATTTATCAGCTGTTTGTCATAATCAACCAAATTATCAGGAAAATATGTTTCAGATAAATGACTATGCATTTGACTTGTGTTACCAAAATAATGTATATGATAGTTTATTTTTTTATGGAGTGTCTAAGATGTAGAATTGATCAAAATGTAAAACATCACACTTACAATACAAGTACAACGTTTTATTCACTAATTCAAATTCACCAATTCAAAATTCTATGCACTGCCACACTATATATATATAGTGCAGAATATAGTTTGTTATGAAGCCAGTCAATCAAATTGAAGGGGTTATTGCAAAATATGTTGCTGCAGTTGGAAAGTGGTTTGTACAGAGTGACTCCAGCGCAGTGTGGGGATCCATTAGAGCACGAGAAGAGAGCAGGAGGAGGGTGAGCCAGGATGGAGGGTGAAAATGTAGTCATGACAAAAAACAAAAAAACAAAAACAAAGCAACAAAGATCTGCAGATGTTGATTGTGTACTTTTTAAAATAAAGCAAATGTGTAACAGCCTTTTTATGTTGACAGGGGAAAAAAAAGCATTTTCTGCAGAAATTGGTCTGTTTCGTTTTGCTAAAACTTTGCATGTTTTGTTTATTCTTGAGCAGGTGAAAAGAACGCTTGGACACTACTGATGTACCTAATCTATAAGACTATACTATTAATGATTGTATTGTTTTTTGTTGTAACTTTTTTGTCCCTGATAATAAGCTTTATTTAATACCACATTCTCAGTCTGGTGCCATCTTTAATTTAACCAAATTTAACAAACGTTATGCTTAAAAATCTCATTAGTAGACCCTTTTCAAACATGCATATAACAAATTATTATAATCAAATTCAATATTGTGTACAATTTCAATGTTTTCTTGCTCACCTTATGCTCACAACTCATTTTCAAAAATGTTGATCTCCTTAAAATTCAAGAGATTTTGTACTGATCATGATCACGATCACCTCTTTTTGCTCTGCTAGAAAAATCACTTAAGGCACTTCTTTACAAACTTTAATGATGCAATAGGTTTCCACTTGCATGAAGAAAATATAAGTTCAAATATGAATTGAAACTGGGGTTAAAATGAAATGCACTGCGTTTTCTGTGTGCAGCAGTGATATTATGTCTCAATCGATCATGTGTACAAACAGAAGCTTTGTTTACTTGCTCGGCACTGAATCAAGGATGTTTAGCCAGACTTCACACTCTGTCAAGTCCGTCACGACTCGCCCAGAATGCAACATTTATGGACTTGACCATTGCAGCTCAAGCTGAGTTGTTTGGTGACATGAGGTTACCACGTCTGCCGCTTTTCAATGATGTTGTCCGAGAAGTTTCCACCCACTGTCATTTCTGATGTGCACTGGAGCGGTTTGCAGCTGAGTGTGACTCAGTCTGGATGGGGAACAGCACCTCCCAGTCTCAGGCCACAGCACTCTGCCTCTGTTTGCTCAGAGCGCATTTCAATTGTGGTTGCTGGGTTGGCTCTGCAACGGTCACATTTGCTTTTTTTTTTATTCAGGCAGGAAATCATTTAGTAAACAAAGTGTAGACCCAACTTGTATCAAATGCTGTTTTTTAATGATATGTTGTTTTATGTAAATGTTACGAAATCCTAAATGGCGGTTGATGGTTGGTGGAGAAGCGGTAATGAGAAATATTAATTGCGGCAGGTTTCTTGCCAGATGTCATTTCCATTTCAAACATCTCCAACAGGGTTGCTGTTTCAGCCTCCCTGTTTGAGTTGTAAATCGCCCGTTTTCTTTGAAGCCTTCCCTCTTCTCTTTGCTATATGACAGATGAATTCAGCTACAGAAAACAAGCCTGGGAAATTGATGTAAGAGATGGTGGTGAAAAGTGAGCTGCAGAGCACACCTTTCAGACAGATCTCTTTCTTCTGACCCTCCGCTACGGTCACAACTTGTCGGACTTTTAAAAATTTGATCTGAGACAGTGCGCTGTAAAGAAGGTTGGTGTCAGACAATGCTGCACAAGATAATGGAAACACTTAATTAAATAGAAACCTACTTAGACATGAAGACATATTTTATACAAGAGACAAGTTGCAAGTGACTTGACATGCACCCATTGGGTCTTTTCAGACTGAGGCCGGTTTACTTTGAGGTCTGACCTGCTGAATCTGATTTGGAGAACATTGCATGAATGAGAATAAAATGTGCTGCAAGTTCATTAATAGAGGTAGTATTTTTTTCAATTCAGTGGAAATTATGGAATTACAGGATTACCCTAGTTTATTCATCCAATCTTTTGTCTCAATATAGCAGATTGATGCTGTTTTAAGTCATATCAATACATCAATACTTTGTCAGTCTTATTAAATATTGATGAGTCTCTAAATATCCCAAGATTGTCTACTGTTAAATCGTTCTGATAGATAAAACCTCCCATTTAAGGAGCTGTTATCTTCTATGTGAACAAAGTGCCTGATGATATTTTATATACAAATATGATTTACTTGTAATCAAATTAACTACATGTGTATTTGTCATTAGTTGCTCTGAGGTCAACCTTATAATAAATCATTAAACAAAGAACATTACAAAGATACAATAATAAACAGAAAATTTAACGACTTGAAGATTTTAGGACTGGAAATGAGCCTTTCCAATATTAAGCTGAATTATAAGTGGAGATAGCCACCAGCACCCCTCCTGACCCCGCTAGGGACAAGGGTGTAAAGAAAATAGATGGACGGCATTATAAGTTTCTAAAAAGGGAGCCTCTGGTCGAATTTAGAGTTATCAAAAGGTGCTTTTCCATGGCTAGTTTGAAAGAAAAACAAAAGGAGGAATGATGCCACATTTGATTCGTCAGTTCCTTAGACCGGAACCCTGCGTTATCAGAAGAGTCAGAAAGCCATACCTTAAGATCCAGATCTTAATGCATCACTGTGTGTCACTGAAGCTGACTGGGTCTCCTGATCTTTTTTTTTCTGAGCTCAGTAGAGGAAAGAATCTCTGCCCAACAGCTGTTCAAACAAGCTTCAAGGTTGTCTTGTGGAAGAAAGGTAGCAGATCGGCTTTTTGATCCAATCCTCTGAATGGTTTTCTGCTTTGGATCATTCTGAAGCTAAATTGGACACGGGAAAAAACATTGTATCACTAGTCTTTGTTGTGACTGGAAGTGACATTGACAAAGAGTCAGTCAGTTTATCATTGAGAAATCCAGCAGAAACATGCAAAGAATTGTTCAGGAATCAGAAGAACGATCTGAATGCCATAAGGGTAAAAATATTTTTCTAATGCGTATTAAGAAGGCTATAATTATTTTCAGCACTACTTTTTGGGTTAAAAAAAATGTAAATAAGCTCACATTTCTTCTGCTACACGTTGATAATCTTTTAGAGATGTCTGTTTCAGTTTTATCAGGTAGGAACCAGATAAAATTACCAACGGGAATTAAGAAGTTTGTGGTTCTACACAGAAAGGAGATTCTTCATAGTAAAAAACATTATTCTTTGATACAACACATAATAAAAACAAATAAATAATGGTGCACTCAACAGTGTATGCAGTCTTATCATTAACATGACAAAAAGCTTTTCTTTACCTCCGCCGAGAAAATTTCTGGACCTTTTTTGCAATTTGAGAAGAAAAGCAAGTTAAGTTTTCTCTGCAGGCCAGATGGAGTCACTCTGGGTGATGAAATTTGGAGGACCGACGCTCAAAGTAAATTTGCTCTCCAGCTGTTGTTACATCCCTGAGATTAGCCAGGCAGTACAGCCCTGAATGAGCAATCCTTAACTAAAGAACAAACGGGTTTGCATGCCATAGTTTGATTAAAAGAAAGCCATTTCTCTAAAATGTTATAGATTTCTTTCACACCGTCCATATCCTGAATGAAGATTTCTTTACAAATGTAAAGAAATCTTTTGTAAAGAAGATTTCTTTACAAAGAAATCTTCTTTGTAAAGAAGATTTCAAATATTGATATTTGAAACAGTTCCCCAATTAAAGACATGTAACTAGAGGTATTAGACCTGTTAGTTCTAAAATAAGATTAGCTAAAACCGGCAGTAATAGTTCATATTAGTTTCATCTGTTTCTCCCAATATACTGATCATTTTCAGGCAAGGCATTGTGGGCTCCTTACATTAGTGAAAGCACATTAAGCTTTCCAGCAAGTCATGAAAGAACAGCAACAGCAGGACCATTCCTCGGTGGAATGCAGGACGCATTATTACACCTGTGCTGTTCCTACGATGACTCACAATGTCTGCAGGGAGGAAAGGTCTACACAGGCTCAGAATTTTTACCAAGAAACTTCATGTAAAATTGGCCTTATTTGCTTATTTCTAAGTTGATGCCTTACATAGTCAGAGGAATGCGTATTTATATTTTGATGTAAACCAGAGACTAGATTTTATCCTCAGGAGACTTCAGAAGTGAAATGAAGGTCTATTCTTCCTATAAAAATTATTTTTCGAAGCAGATGTATGTATAAACAGATTTTAGTTGAATGCATAATTGCTCACAATTAAATGAGCCAATTGTATTTTTGGAAAATCACATAATTTGTACAAATTTGTTTAAGATCAAATATCTTATATACTCTGCTTTTTTTGTACATAAGGCATTGCTTTTGAAATTTTCCTTTCAGTGCAATTCTCAAAAGGTTTATGGTCATACTTTAGTGAAAAACTATGCTTTCATGTTGCACAGAAAGCATGCATTTATGCTGTGCAGATCTCAGTTATTTATCTTCGAGACACCAAGGCATCAGCTTGAGCTACATTGACATCTGACTGCTCTGTAAGGAACTTGGAAATCTTATCTTTATGTGATCACAGTGATTGCATCATCGGTGAATGGAGAAACCAACACTGTTCAGTGTGGAAGTTGCTTCTTTGGGAAGAAGACTGAAAGTTAGTTATTTGCAGTATCAGAAGGCCATTTGAAAATTAAGCAGTGGTTTAATTTAATGTAAGTTTTTAACTTACATTAAATTATATATTTTAAATATATTTAAAATATATAACATAAAATATATTTTCAAATGTCCATTGTTATAGTGGAAATCTCACTTAGGGTTAGTATCTGTTTTCGTTAGGAAATGCACGAGAGATGCTTAGTTAGTGAATTGTTATAAGATACAGTTTCAAAAAAAAATTTCTAGGAAAAAGCTTTCCTGCACTTTTGCACATAGTGAAACATTGCCTTTGTTCCTAATGTAAATTATTAATGACCACTGACAGCAGGAAGAATGAAAAAAAAATACTTTGAATTTCATTTTATTAATGTTCTTAAAGTCCCTGCCTTTTGACGAACGACGGCTGGAGATAGACAAAGAGTCCTCTCGCAACCCCGCAAGCATGAAAGTGTTCAGATAATACACGGATGTTCTTAAAGAGAATAGAAATCAGCTAAAATCAGCGTTGACAGATCGAGACTCGACTAAAATTGTGAAAGAGAGTTAGGGTTAAGGTTTTCTAAAATTGTGGCCTTGTCAAGCATTTTTTAAAGGATTTCATGATGATACTTCAAAGTGAGAAACAGCACCCTGTTGTGCCACGGGCCATGAAGGACCTAATACAGAAGGCTGGGATAACTATTGATTCAACAATGCACTGCATTAACCTACTTTCTTCTTCAAGAGGAAGAGGAGGAGTTGCAGGAAGGAAGCTCTGTGATGTCATGTGAACCTGTCCATAACTAGGACAAAGATGCCCACTTCTCCAGCATCGCTGCATCAGGACAAGATAACTCTTCCTCTGAAGGCAAAGTAATCAAACTAATCCTGCTGTCCCGCGAGAAGGCATATTTCTTCAACTCCAAGAACTCTGGATCTAAAATTATCTATAGTTTGCTGTTCTACGTATCCACTGCCTATACGATCTGGCTGGAGGAATAAACTTTGATCCTGATTTAGTCATAATTCTGCAGAAGGATTCTTGTAATCACATTTCCCCAAAGATTGCTGTTGGCAAACAATGCTGGCTTCTACTTCCCTAAGGGAGAAGAGGTGAGATTCAAAGCTTTACTGCACACCATAGCTAAGAAGACACCCCTTTTTATAAGTGGACCTGTTCTAGCCACACATACATGCTGATAACCATTCTGTGTGTTTCTGGAATTTGAGATGAAAGGTGATTCTCTGTGCAGGTGTTTTAACCACCTGCCTCCAATGGGAAGCAAACGCCTAACCAAATGCTGATGCTTTGGAGCATCAGCGTTTTAAGCTAACGTGTGCTAACCAACAACACTTCTACCTGTTGGCATAGCTTTCCCTCTGGCTCCTAACACCGGCTTAGCTGGTGTTATTTTTAAGACAATCTGTGGTCTTTAAAAATGTATGTTCATACTGACATTGTTGCATATTTCTTTGTTCTATTTTTTTAAATTTATTTTTTATAATTTAGTGTTTTTAGTTTTAGTAGTTTTAGTTTTAATCAATTAATTTTTTTTACTCGTTGAAATTGAGTATTACTGGTTTAGTGACTTTGTTTGACTAAACAGTCAAATTCTTTCTTGTTTCATCTTGTATTTTGGAGAGAAGTTATCTGCATTTAAATCCATGCCTGCTGTTCATTTTATGTCAGTGATGGACTCATGACTTCAGCTATTATTTTTAATCCTAAGCATTATCAAGCAGACAGAAACAATAACTGAGACTAAACTATTTGGCTTTTATTTCCTTGATAATCAAGTGGTGACCCAACTTAGTCATTTTGATCTAAATTTGTATTTGTTATTCCCCCTTTTTGCATTAGAAGCCATGGTACTTAGATTCCACAGAGGTAAGCGTGGTTCCCACGGCTGATGGAGAAGCTTGAGCTTTAAAGTTTAATATGGCACATTTCCAGATGAGGCTTCTGTGTTTTGCATACCTAATAGTTTTGAACACAGTTTAAGAAGGTGCAAATCAATAGCATTATAACTAACGTCTGTGAGAGTCAAACTGTGTGCCATCTGTGCCAACCTCTTGATAAAGTGCTTTATAATAGATTTTTCTGTTCGTCAGCTGAAAGTGTGTCTGGGAGAAGTGACTGGCATTTATAAGCTGCCAAACAACAGTCAGGCTTACAGGTTTCATAAAATAAAGCTTTTTAAGAATTTGTGTTCATCATAGAATTATGCACTTAAGGTTTGATTAGCTCAACACCCGTGTCACATTATTGTGTATCTAGCATGTCTGTCAGACAGGCATTGGATGTCTTAGTAAATTAATATTAGTTTGTGACCTCACTATACTGTTGACACTATAAAAACACACTATATCATCAGCTAAGCCAGGTAGCTGCAACATTTTAGGACATTATTAAAAGTTCACTGCACACGTGTGCCACTGCTTCAGAAGCAACTCAAATGTTGCATAAGTGACAAAATAATATCAATCTCATGCATTACATTGGAAACACTTTCCTCTATAGAAATGCATATGCTTCAAATTAAGAGATCTGACCTATTTTGTGATTAAAATGGCTATAATTTTTCCACATAACATTTTTTAAAATACATGTGCCAGTTTGAGATTCTCACAATATGTTAGACTTGGGGAAAAATACCATGGTTTTACTGTCACAATAATAACAAAACAAGAATCTTGATTTAGGATTTAGGACAATAATCTTGTGACATTAATAATGACATTCTAAAGTATAAGTGACATTTGTTGAATCTCTGTAAATACTAAAAATTGCTAAAAATTTCCATACATTTGTTTTTGTTGCAAGCGATGTGTTAAAGCCTTCTGACTGAAACTGTGCAACAACAGGTGGTCCCTGGACATCATTGTGTTTCTCTGTGTCCCATTTGATTGAATTTAAAACCCTAATTTTAAGATCTTCACAAATTTTTATGCAAGTAATCAGTACAGGCTTCATCCAACTTTATTTTATAAGGAAACAGCAAGCTGAAGTTGTGTTACTTTGGCAGCACATTTAACAGCTGCCAACCTAACCAACTGAGAAATGGAGCTTTTAATATTTTGGTTGGAATTTTTAATTTTTTCCTACCTCTATTGTGGCACTGCGCGGGTTCATTTCTGTAAACTTGAGGGCGGCAGGTGCTCCCCATGATTCTGGGAGCTGAGTATGAGCTGAATCAAGGTTTAATGGCCATCAGCTATTTGTTTATTGGTCCCAGAAGTGATTTGTGGATGTGGCACTTCTGTGGTAAACTGTACAGGCGTGGTGTTGCTAAAATTATTTTAGAGATGTTATTGTTTTCATCAGATGATGTTTTTTTTCCTGTTTTTTTTTTTTTTTTCATAACAGTTGCAGCTGCAATTTTAGTTTTTCCTTATCAGCCTGTTTGGCAGCCTCTGGGTGTCTCATTTAGCTTTGTGTACCCCAAAGTGATCATAGGATTTTTAATGCTGCTACTGTCCTACTCATTTGCATATTGCACACCTACATAACTGCCTTTGTTAATAGGTTTGAGTGACTTCAAAGGATTAACATGTGATTTCTCCTTTTCTTCTGTACTCATTAAATTCTGACAGATATAGAACTCTGAATAAGAAACTTGACACATTTTAAACAAGTAAACTAAAATTTTATTTTAAAAAAAAGTTCAACACAAAAAGAAATGGCTTTAAAGTTGGCATATATTTTTAAATCCTTCCTTTTCACATTTAATACATTCAGTGGTGGTCTATATAAAGTGAAACTGCAATGCTTTGGTCTGGACTCTTTGTTATTAGAACTTCACTATTCCTGTCATAAATATGTTATCAAATTGTGTTGTGGCAAATTGCAGTTTGTATGATGCTAACATAGAGTGGCAAAAATATCTGATTTCACAATGGATAGATGAAAATGTGTGCATGTAAAAAGTCCATGATATTTAGGCTTGCAAACCATAATATGTAGTTGTTAATACATTTTGTCAGATTGTAAACCAAAATGTCTGATAATTTTATGCTTTAGCTTCCATAGATGATAATTTGTTTGTGTGTGTAAATCAAGAATTATATTCATAAAAAGTAACTATTTTTCTGTTGTGATCCATTTGCAAATACAAAGCAAAACATGTAAAACTCTGTGCTGAACTTTCCTTGCTTGTGTTTGAGTTTTAACCTGGAAGAAACCATTTGGGCCTGAATTTTTTAATCTGATTGGCCAATTTTATGTCATTCACAAATGTAACAGTCCAATCAGATTACAGATTGGCTTGTTTTGACAAAGCAGGGTCCACCCTAAAACTGTTTAGATTCGATAGTCCTTCTTCACTCCAAATTTCCAGGATTACTCCTGCGGTGAATGAAGTTAGTTTCAAATTAAATATCTGACAGACATTATTTCTGATTCACTACAGTCAGCACTTGCTTTTCATACTTTGTGCATTCACAAAGTGTGGTGGCGTGACTCCATGTACATGATGACTAAAGACTACAGTGGTTTGCTAAAACCATAGTATTTATTCCCAAACAATGCAAGACTTGTCCATTCAGCCTTACATGTTTGAGCCAGAAAATAAAAATACATTATGAATAAACATGGCCTCAACATAGTTTGTGACTTAGCTAACAATGGCGACACGAACTTGTCTGAATGTATTTAGATCATGTGTTCCCCAAGACAAAAAGAGCCAAATCAATGCCAGAGTTTTTATGTAATAATGCTTTTCAAAACCTGCACCATGTTTATGTCCTCAAGGAGTTGAACGCGAGCACGGAGTGCTTACAAAAGTAAACAGCATGAAGCTACTGCTATCAAAAATAAATCAAAGTAAAGTTTGCTCTCATTTTAGTATCAGTTGCAGCTTGCTGCTTTGCTGTGTATGTCATTTTCAAAGAGAGAAGAAACTAATCTCTTAATCAGAAGGCCTTTGTGCAAACAAAGAGGACTTTCCCCACTTGTGGGTAAAGTTTCATGAATTATAGCATTTTCTTCCCCAGGTTCTGATCCTGGGGGACGGTGTAATGGATTATGTGGGTTACTACACTCAACAACCAAACATTTTGACTTCTAATTTCAGGATACTTGAAATTGGACTATACAATTGTTGTGAGAAATAAAAATATCAGATTTGGGAAATTGGTCTGTTGGACATCCTTAACATTGTTTAACAATTCAGCAGCAAATACCATAATGGAATTGTTCAAAAAATTTAAATAGGGAACATAGAAAACTGGAAAGATTGAAAATCATGTCACAAACAGAAAATAAAAATATCTACTCGGCACCAGGAGAGACTAAATTAAACTTTTAGGCACTACTAGAGACTCCAAGTACACATTTAAATGTATTTAAGTAGTTAAAAATGACATGTGTATTTAAAGTTCCCTTTAACTAAAACCAAACATTCTAATTTTAATCAGTATGGATTGTTTGTTTTTGCAAGATTATAATTTCCCATTGTTAATTATCTACTCTTATAGTACCAGTAATAAGAATTAAGCTTTTTGTTGGAATGTATGCAGCAAAACCAGTGATAGCTTCTATCCTTTGACATAATTTCAAAAATTTCATATATGGATGCCAGAAAGATACAACCATCAAGCCCCTCGGCATGGTTTGCTAGTTGGAAACAACCACTCTGATTATGCAGCATGAGGAGGCGATGAAATGGAGGTGCTCCCTAGTGCTCAACATTATGTATGGAGTTACTCCCCCCTCTCGCTCACTGGGGTAAGCCATGAAATGATGAAAATTCGGAA
Source organism: Poeciliopsis prolifica (assembly GCF_027474105.1). Classification (NCBI taxonomy): domain Eukaryota; kingdom Metazoa; phylum Chordata; class Actinopteri; order Cyprinodontiformes; family Poeciliidae; genus Poeciliopsis; species Poeciliopsis prolifica. Next base: position 12,709,953 of record NW_026562379.1, read on the forward strand.
CCATTGTTACAGAATATATTATTTTGAATGTGACTGTATCCCTGTAGGAAGCCTGGATTTGCAGCAAATGCTGCATTTTTAATGATATGGGAAAACTGGGATACCGTGACATCAAGATGACAAGATTTGGATTTAGCCCACTCTATTTTTTTTCAGAGCAAAATGTGAACATCTATTTGATCCAAAGTAGATTTTAGAGCTCATAAACAACTTCTGATCTTTCTTTCACAACTGGCACACTTTTGTCTTTTAGAAGCCAACACTCCCGGCACTACATGTAGAAGGACCTTACTCACCTCACTGATGATAACACTTAGCTTTTTTTTTCTTCATCAGGAATTTGGAGTCTTTTCATCAGTATGCAGCTTGTGATTTCAGGCTTTGGATAGATTCATATTCCCATATCATATGCAGACATTACCATTTTACCTGAAACCTTTTCTATTTCATATTTCACATAATTTTGAGCTGATCTACTTAACCTCTTCACAGTTATGTATCTTTGTTGGTAGTTGGCAACTATTTTTTTTTTTTTTGGAGAATCCAAAAGAAAAAAAAAAAACAAAACTTTTTGTTTAACTTTATGTACACTTCTTTGTGTGTTAGAAATGTGGATCCGATTCCCTCTTTGCATAGGTGTCACCATGATCACTGTTCAAAACAAAGTTATCATGATCAACCATGTGTCCACAGTGACATTTCATGAAATCCAATATAATTGTTTCCTTTTCTAAGCAAATAATTAGGGGTTTTTAAACCCCAATATTCAGAATCAGGATTGTCAATACAACAATGTTTCACAAATGATCATAACTTTGTCTCTCTTTTACATAAAAGATGAGTAGTCATAGACTAATGCTAGCTGGTTTTTAAGGTAGCGTCTTCTCCCTTAAAAACATTACACATTTATTCCTATACAATTTATAGTTATTGGATTTGGATAATCCCAAAAGCACATTTTGTG